>NC_141907.1:54095000-54720000 GCF_057802395.1 Ceratotherium simum simum | reverse complement strand
AATATTAAGTATTTTAATCTATGAATATAAGATGTCTTTCCCTTTATTTAGAAAATTTTAAATATCTTTCCAAAATGATCTGTAGTTTCCACAGAATACATTTTGCACTTTTCTTATTAAATTTATTTCTAAGTATTTTATACTATTCAAGGTATTGTAGTGCGATTATTTTCTTAACTTCATATTCAATTATACATTGCAATTGTGTATTGTACATCTTCTAGTGAATTTCCAAATATTTTCTCTATGTAAGACCACGTCATCTGCCAATAGAGAGACTTTTAGGTCTTCCTTTCCAATGTGGATTTATTTTGTGTTCTTGCCTAATTTGTTTGGCTTGAACCTCCAATAAAATGTTGAATAGAAGTGATGAGAGTGGACCTCCTCATCTCACTCCTTATCTTAGAAAGAATTTAGTTTTTCACCATTGTATGATGTCGCTGTGGGTTTTCCGTAGACTCCTTTTATCCACTTGAGGAAATTTCCCTCTATTCCTACTTCACTGAGTATCTTTATCATGAAAGGTATTGGATTTTGTCAAATGATTTTTCTTTCCTTATTGAGATTGAGACTGAGGACGAAGGAGTGAAAGTTTCCCTGGATTAGGATGAAACTGTGCCTCTACGCACAAGGTTAACATGGGAAACACAGTAACCAAAGTTTCTGAGCCTGCCTTGCAGAACAGCAGGAGGACCGCTGATAAGAGTAGCTTGCTAACAGACCTAAGCCTGACTAAGCTTGAGAAGCTAAAGTGATGGCCTTCAAGCTTCACATATCAGAGACTAAAGATCCACTGCATGCAACGTATAGAACCCCCCCAAATTTGCACAGGCAGCCCATGAAAAAAACGTGAAAGACAGTAGCTCCTGCACTGAGGACTCTTAGAACTTCAGCTCCCAAGGCCACATGCTCTGCTCCCCATTTTACTCCCACAATATGCTTTGGAAAAATGCTTAGAACTGCATGTAGGCAAGCCAATCTGTAACAGGTAGAAAGAATAACTTGTTAGCAGAAAATTCATGTCCTCTGTCCAAACTGTTCCTTTTGTCCCACATAAGGAAGTAACTGAGGTTTTCTCAAATTCCTCAGGAATGTTGCATTCAGCAAATCTACTACAGAAGTGCCCAATGTTCTGCAGTCATCCATCATTTGACATTTCTGAGCCCCCCCTACCCCATTTGCCTTATATAAGTCAGTTCCAAATCAGTTCCCTTTAAGATGGGTTTTTTAGGATGATAGTCCAGCATCTTCTTATATGCTAGTTTACTACTTATTGAAGTTCTTTTTCCCCACCACCTGCTAGGCTTTCTTTCTTGTGGTGAACAGATTGAGCCCTTGCTTGGTATCAAGATGATCGTTCAGGTTTTGTTATTCATTCTGTCAGTATGGGGTATTATAATAATTCGGATAATATAATAATTTCTGCTATTACAGTGACTTTGCCTTCCTAGGATAAATTCCAGTTTTCCTTGGTTTATAATCTCTTTTGTATATTCCTGGATTCAGTTTGCTGGCATTTTGTGGAGGACTTTTGCATCTACATGCATAAGAAATATTGGTCTATGGTTTTCTTTTCTTTGATGACTGTGTGTTTTGAATATCAGGGCCTTATTGACTATCTTAACGACTGTTTCCTCCCCTTCTTTTATTTGGAGGCTATTTTTGAACAATTGATGTTAATTCTTCTCTAAATTCTTTATAGAATTTATCAGTGATGTCATTTAGGCCTTTTCTTTGTAGGTAGTTTTTGATTACTAATTCAATCTCTTCTTTTTGTTATAGACCTATTCAGATTTTCTCTTTCTTTTTTACTCTGTGTCTCCACATGCAGCACTTGGCAGACCAGGTTCCTCATTTCTACTAGCTTGTATCTACAAGGTGTGGGCAGCCTAGCCCACTGCAGCCCACAACCAGCGTGGACTGTCCATGCATGCGCAGAACAGGCAGCATTAGCTGCTGGCTTATGCACAGAACTTCTTTTCCAGGCAGGGAAACCTTCGGCTGCAGAGTGACACCTCAACAAGCAGTTCTGGCTCCTCCACCACCAGAAGAGCCAACTGAAGCCTTTGCTCTCAGGGAACTCAGTTCCTTCTCACACTGGGCAACTTCAGTCTATGATCCCAGTACTTCCTCCTTGGCAATGATGGTGGCCTCTGTCCTCTCAGATTCTTATGTTTGATATATCTTCTGTGGGAAACAATTTATTGACTTAACTTACATTTTCCTCACATCAGTGCCTTTTACTATCTTTTGTATGTTATTGGCCATTTTTACTTCTGTGAGTTGCCTGTTCACATCCTCCATTTAATTTCATATCAGACTGTTTGTATTTCTGTTTGTGATTTGTAATATTTCTCACTGTACTATGATTACCAACCTTTATCTGTTACATGAGTTACAGGATAGATTTGAGGAGAATTAATTAAGCCTATATGCGTGACTTAACAATATTATCTACTATGGTGCTATATTATTTCTCTAAAAATGTGTCAATTATCTAGAGGAGTTGTACGGAAAAACCTGTGATGAACTTTTCCTATGGATGCCCTGGCATCAAAGTTTTAATGTGTTTTTAAAATAAATCCATGTCTTATTCTGGAGAATGTTTGTTGTGAGACTTTGATGATACACTTCTTGACCAATAAAGATAGATGTGTTTTACTCACCTGGACCACTTGGATGCTAAAGGGATTCCCTGATGTTTTTCTCTTAGGAGGGCTGTGAGCATCCTTGTGGTCTGATTTTCCTATTTCCGTAAAATTTACATGATTTTTGTTTTCTTTGCATCATTATTGATTATGATCAGTCATAGTGTGCCATGGTTTAGGAAAATGATGGTGTATTATTTTTTTTTCATGCCAATGGATTTAATGTTTCCATATTAAATCAATGGAAGGTTTGAGACAACAGGCTTATGAGGAAAGAGAGAAAGAATGAGACATGCTGATCTACTATGGTTATATAGAATGAGAATCATTATTTTAAACTGCCTTCAACAAACACGTTGAATTGCTCACCGTACCTGTAAGTAGCTAAAAGATGTTGTGCCTTTTTTTGATGAAGTGGACATATGTACGCACACATTTGGAGAGAAAGGAAATTCAGTAATTCCTTTAGAGAATAGATTCTATATTATCAAACCTACAGCTGGGACCTTACATCCATTATCAAAGGATAAAATGAGCATGAAAGCAATGAGATGAATCTTTTTAACTGGCTGTGAGGTAAAGAGAATAAGCTAGTGAAACCAAACTCCTTCTTAAATAGCTCTGTCCTATAAGAGGAAGCAGGTAGCAGTTGTTATATTTCTAAATCCACATACATTCCAATGGGAAAGGAGTTAAACTGGGTGGAGGCAAACATCTTGCCATGTCTTTAGGTAAGGAGTGATGCTGAGGCTGGATGCACAGTAAAAGCCAAGTAGCATTAGTGGTCTCCTAAAAGGAGATGGAAGGGTGAATCATTTTCACAATTCTACCTATTGAACAGTTTCTTCAGCAAAAGTCAAAACTAGAAAATTTGCATCAAAATGAAGTTAAATTATTGAGTATTTGCACAAAATATTGATATTGTGAATAGATTACTTAATGTTGTGTCCATGTGCAATTATTGAAACACAGTTAAGCTCAATAATTTTCTTTTGGTATAACTTTTGTATTAGAATAATAAATTTCAATATATCTATATAGTTTTATTTTTATTTTTTGCCTCTTTTTCTCTTTAGCACGACGTACATCTAACTCCTAAACCAGTAAAAAATCACTTGAAAATTTTGATATGAGAAGCTAATTATGAAAGGTTGTTTGTCAGCAAAAGAACAGATCTTTACACTGCAACTGCTTCTCACTGGAATTGACTGGAGGAGTGTCATCTATGAGGCATACCAGCTTCAGGCCTCAGATACAACTATTCCCTTTTTTCCTTCTTTCCTGTTTTAGCAAACTTCCGACAACAATACAGACAACATTTTGCAAGGACAAATACAGCAGTTGCCACACAGGCCAGCAGGAACCCAATCACATCCAAAGAGTGGTATTGGAACCAGGTGAGGTCATGGGAGGCTGGCCGCAGGTGTTTGGCTCCGTTGTGGCGCATGACAAACTCGATCCAGAAGACTGCTCGATCTAGAGGCTTCACTGGTTGATCATGATGAATTCTTGATAATTTCACAGCATTCTCTTTATATCTAAAGGAGAAACACAAAGATAGCAATATTGAAAGGAAGTTAATTTGCCTAAGCATATCATTCCCATGAAAGGTTTTTGAAGTGTCATACATATGTTTCAAAATAAATGTCATAGAATTACAGAAGAGGGCCGGCCCAGTGGCTTAGCGGTTAAGTGCGGGCGCTCCGCTGCTGGAGGCCCAGGTTCGGATCCCGGGCGCGCACCGACGCACCGCTTCTCCGGCCATGCTGGGGCCGCGTCCCACATACAGCAACTAGAAGGATGTGCAGCTATGACATACAACTATCTACTGGGGCTTTGGGGGAAAAATAAATAAATAAATAAATAAAATCTAAAACCAAAAAGAATTGCAGAAGAAGTATATTTTTATATGGATCTTCATAGATAGTTTGGTTTTTATTTTTTTATTTATTTTGTTTTTTTTTGAGGAAGATCAGCCCTGTGCTAACATGTGCCAATCCTCCTCGGTTTTTTTTGCTGAGGAAGACTGGCCCTGGGCTAACATCCATGCCCATCTTCTTCCACTTTATATGGGACGCCACCACAGCATGGCTTGCCAAGTGGTGCATCAGTGTGCGCCCGGTATCCGAACCCATGAACCCCAGGCCACCGCAGTGGAGCACGCGCACTTAACCGCTTGCGCCACCGGGGTGGCCCTAGTTTGTTTTTAAATTGGAATTTTTTGATGACAAATATTTTAAAAAGTGAAGATGAAGATAAGGTGAGAAAGTTAAATCTTTTCTGGCAGAGGACATGATAGGAGCCATTCAAAGGGCTATAAGTCAAATGACAAATGCAATTTTAGGATGATGCTCCTGAAGTTTTTAAAGAGGAATTGTGTCATCGTGGGTAAAATGCCTCCTAACCAGTCCCTGTGCTTATACTCTCCTCTTTATAACTCACTGTCTTTTTTTCCACCCATTAGCCAGAATGAGTTTTTTCAAACACATGTCAAATTGTAACACTTCCCTGCTTAAAATTTCCGTCTGGTTTCTCATCCCATGTAGAATAAATTCCAAATCATCACTTTGGCCTCAGGAAGTACATGCAGAGACCCCTGGCAACCTCCTCTCCAAGCATTTTGTCCTCAGCACACTCTGTTGTAGGCACATTGGCCTCGTAGCTGTTTGTTGAAGCTGCCAAATGTGTCCCCACTTCAGCACCTTTGCACTTCCCGTCCCCTCTGTCCCTGTCCTGGACCACCATTCCCTGTGACACCCCAAGTTTTGCTTCTAAGCCTTGATGGAGGCTTTGGCTTCAGTGTCACTTCTCCGAGAGGCTTTTCCTGATCACACTGATAGCACCCCTGGACATTGTTTCCATACTTTTAAATTTTTTTCTATTTGATTTCTAGATTTCTAAATACATTTTGTAAAATATACCTTTTATTTAAGTATAAATACATTAGAAAAATGCACATATCCTAAGCGAACAGCTCAAAATGTCATAATCAGCTACAAATTGTCATGAAGTGAATATACATTGTACCTACTACCTACATGTTAGTATAGGATACCAGAAGCTACTAGAAGCTGCCCATTTTCCTGGACCTTTTAGTTGCTAATCCCTTCTTCAAATTGACTACTATCATTACCTTTAACATGATAGATTAATTTTTCTGGTTTACATATTGGAATCATATAGTAATACTCATTAGCTTTTATCCTTTCTGTAGCAGATGTTGGTGAATTCCATTTCTGTATAGTATCCAATGTAAGAGCTACCACAGATTATCTCTCCGTAATGATCAATGGATATGTGGATTGTTAATAACATTTTGGCCATTTCTACAAATGCTGATGTAAATATTCTTGTAGATGTCTTTTGCTTTACATATTTATACATTTCTGTTGTGTAATACCTAGAAGAGAATTGCTGAGAAGACAGTGCATGTATGAGTGTGATTTCTTTGTTGATTCTAAATTATTCAGAAATGTATTGCTTAATTTTTGAAATCTAGAGGGTTTTTTTAGTTCTTTTTTTTTACTTTTTATGATTTCTAACTTAATTCTTGTCTGGCCATATAATATACTCTATAACTTGAAAGCTTTCAAATATTAAGTCTTAGTTTTGCCCCAACATGCATGGTCAATTTCATTGATTATTCTATATGCTGTTGAAAAATGTGTTTTCACCATCATTATACATATATAATATAATATATAATATATAATAATACAATATAATTTGATATATATATAAAATAAGTTACATTTTAAAATTTTGTTCTTCAAAACTTTTATGTACTTATTTATTTTGTCATCTTTTTCTATATTATAGAAAAAGGTCTTTAAAAACATTCTATTATGACCATAGATTTCTGTTTCATTTTTTCTTTTTTTCTACTTTTACTTTCCTTATTTAGAGGATTTATGAGTAGGTGTTACAAATTAATAATTTGTATTGTTGTGAAAGACTAACTTATTTATCATTGTGAAGCATTTAGCTTTTATTTTAGTAGTGTTTCTGGTCTACTGTCTCTGTTATTGGTATAGCTACATACATCTTTTTACTTTTTTTTAATTTCTTTTTTTAAATTTTTTTTATTTAATTTTTTTTTATTTTTCCCCCAAAGCCCCAGTAGATAGTTGTATGTCATAGCTGCACATCCTTCTAGTTGTTGTATGTGGGATGCAGCCTCAGCATGGCCGGACAAGCGGTGCATCGGTGCACGCCCAGGGTCCAAACCCGGGCCACCAGCAACAGAGCGCATGCACTTAACCGCTAAGCCACAGGGCAGGCCCTCTATGGTTACTGTTGAAAAAGATTTTTTCCTATCGTTGTACTTACGATCTTCTTGCACTCTTCTATTTAAGCATGTCTTGTAAATAGTAGATATAGTTAGTCTTTAAATTCCATTCTGACAATCTTTGTATTTAAATGATTTAGTCTGTTCAGATACAGTATTGACATCTTCATACATATTCACATAAAAGCATATATAGCAATATTCATCATAGCCAAATGTGGAACAACCAAAATATCCATGAACTGATAAATGGGTAAATAAAATGTACTATGTCCTCATCATAGAATAATATTCAGCAATAGCAAGCTACAACAGGGAAGAAACTCAAAAACATTATCCTATGTGAGAGACGCCAGTTGTCCAAGACCATATATTGTATGATTCCATGTATATGAAATGTCCAGAAGGTCTGATCTATGAAGACAGAAAGTTGATTACTAGTTGCCTGGGCAGGGGTGAATAGGAAGTGACTTCTAAGGCATGTCACGTTTGTTTTTGTGGTGATAAAAATGTCCTAAATTTATACTATTTTGATGGTTTCATAGCTCTATAAACATAATACATATATTTGAATTTATAGTTTTAAAGTATATAAATTATATCGCATTATAAAATCTGCTAAAAAGATAAAATCAATATTTCATATAAAGAGATTTATAGTTTCAGAGATGCTAGGTACTGAGTTGAAAGAATTTATGATATTTCTTCTAGTTCATCATTCTTTTCTTCTCTGGTTCTATCAAACTTTTAAAAATGTGTCCTTCTTACAATTACCTATGAAAATTTACATTATTTGAGGAGAAAATTGTTGCACCAGTTGGTTACCCATTAAATTTATGGGGTTAAAAGAGCTTCAAAAAAAATGTATGGGTGAAAATAAAAGTATAGGGGAGGCGGAGTCAAGATGGCGGCGTAGGCAGACTCGGAACTCACCTCCTCCCGTGGACACAGCCAATTTACAACTACTCGTGGAAAAATTACCCCTGAGACAGAACTGAAAACTGGATGAGAGGAACTCCTGCAACAACGGACAATCCTAACTGAGGTGGAAGAGGCAGAGACTCCCTTCTGGAGAGGAAAAACGCCTCCTTCACAAGCCGCCAGCTTCACGGCCGCCGGGAGCAGCGCACAGGTATGCAGCCTCCCTGGAGGTGCGGGGCCCTGAGCCGGGGAGCGCACTCGCTGTGGGCATTTTGTGGACCCAGCACAATCGAGACCAGCGGCATAATATCTGACTGTGCCTGCTACTAAAACACTGGGGAGCACCACCAGAAAACCCGGTTCACAAAGAAACTAAAACTGGCTCTTAAAGGGCCCGCGCGCAAATTCACCCATTTCAGGAAGCATCCTGAAATCACCAGAAAGAAAGGTGTACAGTGCTTCGGTGACAAGAGACTCACCTAATAGGCCCTGAGTGCATCTTGGTGAGGGGTGAGACCTCCCCAGGGACTGGGACATTGGCGGCGGCCATTGTTGTGGCCTGGTGTGGGCATGCTGACACAGACGCCATTGGAGTTCTCCCTGAGGCCTGCTAGCCCAGGGTCTGCCCCACCCACTAGAGCACCGATTTAATCCAGCTCAGCCAGGGCAGGCAGCCCACCCTAGAGACTGGCCCCACCCAACAACAAGCCCTCAGGCAACTTGTGGGCCTGCATAGATTGGTGACTGGATTCTCTGCAGCCTGGCAACTGAGCCGACTTGAGCGGGGCAGGGTGTGCACAAGGAGCGGGTGGAGAGTGTGGGGCAGTGGCAGAGTGTGTGGGGCTCCCGCCGTGGAGAGACTGGGTCCGCTAGGGGAGGTCGGGGCGCTCACACGGGGCAGGACTGTGTGGACTGTGTGTGTGGACCTGTGGGCGGCAGGGCTTCTCAGCCACAGAAGACTTGTGCTTCTCAAAGACCCACATAGGAGGTTTGGCCCACCTTCCAAAACCTGAAACAATTGGGTGCTCCTGTGCCTGAGGCCAGCCCCACCCAGCTGCAATCCTCAGAGAGCTGACAAGAGACCTAATAGGCTAGAGGCTTACAGCAATTGCCAGGCCCTGAGGCTAACAACCTGCCACACTGGGGACCTACTCACTTAAAAGAAATACTGCAACACAAATGTGGTATTAGAACTTACAGCCAACTGTGCTGGGGCTCCCCACACCTGATAAAGAGACTGAAGGGCCCACAACAACTACAAGCAGCTGAGCATTACAACAGCTGGCCAGGAGCATAAGTCAGCCTCCCTGGGCGCCTACAGGGAGAGCAAACAGGCCACAGCAGAAGGATACACGTAGCTCACATAGGGGTCACCCCTGGAACATTGAGAACTGAGGGAAGCACACTGGAAGCCTCCTAAGGCATCACTTATATAAGGTCACCTATCCAAGAGCAGGAGATGTAGCTGACCTACCTAATACGTAGACACAAGCACAGGGAAAGAGGCAAAATGAAGAGGCAAAAGAATACATTCCAAGTAAGGGAACAGGACAAAACCCCAGAAAAGGAACTAAGTGAAACAGAAATGAGCAACCTACCCGACAGAGAGTTCAAACTAAGAGTGTTAAGGATGCTCACTGATCTGGGGAGAAGAATAGATGAACTCAGTGAGAATGTCAACAAAGAAATGGAAGATATAAAAAAGAACCAATCAGAAATGAAGAATACAATACTGGAAATGAAAAATTCATTAGAAGGACTCAAAAGCAGAGTAGAGGATACAGAAGAACGGATCTGTGAGCTGGACGAAAGACTAGAAGAAATTACCCAAGCTGAACAGGTAAAAGAGAAAAGAATTAAAAAGACTGAGGACAGTCTAAGGGACCTCTGGGACAACATCAAGCGCACTAACATCCGTGTTATAGGTGTCCCGGAAGGAGAAGAGCGAGACAAGAGGTCAGAGAATCTATTTCAAGAAATAATAGATGAAAACTTCCCTAACCTAAGGAAGGAAACAGACATCCAGGTACAGGAAGCACAGAGAGCCCCAAACAAGATAAACCCAAAGAGGCCCACACCAAGACACATCATAATCAAAATGTCCAGAATTAAAGATAAAGAGAGAATCCTAAAAGCCGCAAGAGAATTTACGTACAAAGGAAACACCAATAAGGCTATCGGCTGACTTCTCAGCAGAAACCTTACAGGCTAGAAGAGAATGGCATGATATATTGAAAGTGCTAAAAGGAAAAAACTTACAGCCAAGAATACTCTACCCAGCAAGGTTATCATTCAAAATGGAAGGAGAGATCAAAAATTTTCCCAGATAAGCAAAAATTAAAGGAGTTTGTCACCAAGAAACCAGTGCTACAAGAAATGTTAAAGAGACTGATTTAAGGGGAAAAGAGAAGACCACAAATAGGAAAAATTATCTATTTCCGTGATTAGAACGTAATGGATACAAATGCACAACAAAGAGGTTAGATATGATATCAAAAACATGAGGGAGGAGGGGAGTTAAAGAGTAGAGCTTTCAGACAGAGGTCAAACTAAAGTGACCATCAATTCTGTATAGAAGAAGAAAGGAACAGAGAAGGACTACTAAAACACTGAGAAAAAAAAAGTTAAAAAATGGCAGTAAGTACATACTTATCAATAACTACTTTAAACGTCAATGGACTCAATGCTCCAATTAAAAGTCATAGGGTGGCTGACTGGATAGAAAAACAAGACCCATATATATGCTGCATACAAGAGACACACTTCAGACCTAAAGACACTCACAAACTGAAAGTGAAGGGGTGGAAAAAGATACTCCACGCAAATGGCAATGAAAAGAAACCTGGGGTAGCAGTACTCATATCAGACAAAATAGACTTTAAAACAAAAACTGTAAAAAGAGACAAAGAAGGGCATTACATAATGATCAAGGGAACAATCCAACAAGAGGATATAACACTTGTAAATATCTACGCACCCAATCTAAGTGCACCTAAATATATAAAGCAATTATTAACAGACATAAAAACAGAAATAGACAGTAACACAATAATAGTAGGGGACTTTAACACTCCACTTACACCAATGGATAGATCATCCAAACAGAAGATCAATAAGGAAACATTGGCCTTAAACGACACACTAGAACAGATGGACCTAGTAGATATATACAGAGCATTCCATCCAAAAACCGAAGAATACACGTTCTTTTCAAAGGTACATGGAACATTCTCCAGGATTGATCACATATTAGGCCACAAAACAAGTCTCCATAAATTTAAGAAGATTGAAATAATACCAAGCATCTTTTCTGACCACAACGGTATGAAACTAGAAATCAACTATAGGAAGAAAATCAGAAAAGCCACAAATACGTGGAGATTAAACAAAATGCTACTGAACAATGACTGGGTTAACGAAGAAATCAAAGAAGAAATCAAAAAATACCTGGAGACAAATGAAAATGAAAATCCGACATGCCAGAATTTATGGGATACAGCAAAAGCAGTTCTAAGAGGGAAGTTTATAGTGATACAGGCCTATCTCAACAAACAAGAAAAATCTCAAATAAACAATCTAACAATGCACCTGAAGGAAGTGGAAAAAGAAGAACAAACCAAGCCCAAAATCAGTAGAAGAAGGGAAATAATAAAAATCAGAGCAGAAATAAATGAAATAGAGACCAAAAAAACAATAGAAAAAATTAATAAAACCAGGAGCTGGTTCTATGAAAAGATCAACAAAATTGACAAACCTTTAGCTAGACTCACCAAGAAAAAAAGAGAGATGGCACAAATAAGTAAAATCAGAAATGAAAGAGGAAAGGTTACAACAGACACCTCAGAAATACAAAAGATTATAAGAGAATACTATGAAAAGCTATATGCCAACCAATTTGACAATCTGGAAGAAATGGATAAATTCTTAGAATCATACAACCTTCCAAAACTGGATCAAGAAGAAGTAGAGAATTTGAATAGACCAATCACCAGTAAGGAGATCGAAACAGTAATCACAAACCTCCCCAAAAATAAAAGTCCAGGACCAGACAGCTTCCCTGGTGAAATCTACCAAACATTCAAAGAAGACTTAATACCTATACTTCGCAAACTCTTCCAAAAAATTGAGGAGGGGGGGGAAGCTCCCTAACTCATTCCACGAAGCTGACATTACCCTGATACCAAAACCAGACAAGGACAACACAAAAAAAGAAAATTATAGGCCAATATAACTGATGAACATCGATGCAAAAATCCTCAATAAAATACTAGCAAATCGCATACAACAATACGTTAAAAAGATTATACACCATGATCAAGTGGGATTTATTCCAGGGATGCAGGGATGGTTTAACATTTGCAAATCAATCAACGTAATACACCACATTAATAAAATGAAGAATAAAAATCACATGATCATCTCAATAGATGCAGAGAAAGCATTTGACAAGATACAGCATCCATTTATGATAAAAACTCTGAATAAAATGGGTATAGAAGGAAAGTACCTCAACATAATAAAGATCATATATGAGAAACCCACAGCTAATATCATCCTCAATGGTGAAAAACTGAAAGCTATCCCTCTAAGAACAGGAACCAGACAAGGATGCCCACTGTCACCACTCCTATTTAACATAGTACTGGAAGTCCTAGCCAGAGCAATCAGGCAAGAGAAAGAAATAAAAGGGATCCAAATTGGAAAGGAAGAAGTGAAACTGTCCCTATTTGCAGATGACATGATTTTATATATAGAAAACCCTCAAGAATCTACCAGAAAACTTTTAGAAGTAATAAACGAATATGGTCAAGTTGCAGGATACAAAATCAACATACAAAAATCAGTTGCATTTCTGTACACTAACAACGAAGTAGCAGAAAGAGAAATTAAGAATACCATCCCATTTACAATTGCAACAAAAAGAATAAAATACCTAGGAATAAACTTAACCAAAGAGGTGAAAGATCAGTACACCGAAAACTATAAAACATTTCTGAAAGAAATTGAAGAAGACACAAAGAAATGGAAAGATATTCCGTGCTCTTAGATTGGAAGAATTAACATAGTTAAGATGTCCATACTTCCTAAAGCCATCTATAGATTCAATGCAATCCCTATCAAAGTTCCAACAACATTTTTCACAGGAATAGAACAAAGAATCCTAAAATTTATATGGAACAACAAAAGACCCCGAATAGCTAAAGGAATCCTGAGAAAAAAGAACAAAGCTGGAGGTATCACACTCCCTGATTTCAAAATATACTACAAAGCTGTAGTAACCAAAACAGCATGGTACTGGCACAAAAACAGACACACAGATCAATGGAATAGAATCGAAAGCCCAGAAATAAACCCACACATCTATGGACAGCTAATCTTTGACAAAGGAGCCAAGAACATACAATGGGGAAAAGAAAGTCTCTTCAACAAATGGTGTTGGGAAAACTGGATAGCCATATGCAAAAAAATGAAAGTAGACCCTTACCTTACACCATACACAAAAATTAACTCTAAATGGATTAAAGACTTGAATGTAAGACCTGAAACTGTGAAACTTCTAGAAGAAAACATAGGCAGTATGCTCTTCGACATCAGTCTTAGCAACATCTTTTCAAACACCACGTCTGACCGGGCAAGAGAAACAATAGAAAAAATAAACAAATGGGACTACATCAAACTAAAAATCTTCTGCACAGCAAAGGAAACCATCAACAAAACGAAAAGACATCCTAACAATTGGGAGAAGATATTTGCAAACCATACTTCTGATAAGGGCTTAATCTCCAAAATATATAAAGAACTCATGCATCTTACCAACAAAAAAACTACCAACCCAATTAAAAAATGGGCAAAAGACCTGAACAGACATTTCTCCAAAGAAGATATACAGATGGCCAACAGACATGAAAAGATGTTCAAAATCACTAACTATCAGGGAAATGCAAATCAAAACTACAATGAGATATCACCTCATGTCCGTCAGAATGGCTATAATTAACAAGACAGGAAACAACATGTATTGGAGAGGAGGTGGAGAGAAGGGAACTCTCATACACTGCTGGTGGGAGTGCAAACTGGTGCAGCCACTATGGAAAACAGTATGGAGATTCCTCAAAAAATCAAGGATAGAACTACCATATGATCCAGCTATCCCACTGCTGGGTATTTATCCAAAGAACTTGAAAACACCAATTTGTAAAGGTACATGCACCCCTGTGTTCATTGCAGCGTTATTCACAACAGCCAAGACTTGGAAGCAACCTAAGTGCCCATCAAGGGATGAATGGATAAAGAAGATGTGGTATATATACACAATGGAATACTACTCAGCCATAAGAAACGATGAAATCCAGCCATTTGTGACAACATGGATGGACATTGAGGGTATAATGCAAAGTGAAATAAGTCAGAGGGAGAAGGTCAAATACCATATGATTTCCTTCATTAAGTAGTAGATAATAACAACAATAAACAAACACATAGAGACAGAGATTGGATTGGTGGTTACCAGAGGGGAAGGGGGGAGGGAGGAGGGTGAAAGGGATAATTCAGTACATGTGTGTGGTGATGGGTTGTAATTAGTATTTTGGTGGTGAACATGATGTAATCTATGCAGAAATAGAAGTACAATGTTGTACACCTGAAATTTTTACAATGTTATAAACCAATGTTACTGCAATAAACAAAAAATTAAAAAAAAAAAGTATATTTGGGAATGGTTAAATCATATTAATGATTTCATAATTAGCCTCTTATAAATGAGGTGAAACAAATACTCGGCAATGCCAAAAGAACCTATTTGTTAATAGTATCTATTTAAAAAATTGTGATACTCACGATGGGTCATTAATGACCGTCTTCAATGCATTGAGCAAATCTGTACTTGACATTGTGTGGAAGTCCAGTCTAACAGCTGCTCCCTTGGTCTTCATGTGAACAATATTATCAGGTTGATCCGCAAAGAAAGGAATGCCCACCATAGGGATCCCATGGTAGATTGCCTCATAGATGCCATTAGTTCCACCATGAGTTATAAAGGCTTTGGTTTTCAGATGACCTAGGATTGGGTGAATTTCAGCAAATTATGACTTACAAATCTTTGAATAAAATGACAGTAGAGCAATATAAGACACTGAAAGAGGCATTGCATTCTAGATAACAGATTGTTATACATATGAAACTACATTAAAATGTCTGTCAGAGCTCAAGAGATGAAGCACCTAAGTCTTCTCTAGAAATAAGTGAAGGCTACATGGAAGATTGATGTATGACTTGTGACTTGAAAAATGAATACAAGATTGGCAGGTGGACAATACTAAAAGAGAACATGCTGGATAAAAATAAAGAATGTGTGGTGATAAAAGGGGGTGAGGATACATTAAAATATATTCTCTTAATGAAATAATGAAGTCACTGAGTCTGACAAGTAGCGTGTCAAGGCAGCAGGAAGTTGATGGTGGTGGTGCAGGAATCAGAGGAAGGATATTTGACACATCTTTTCCCACTAGGACTAGGAAATAAATAAAAGAAAGTTAATTTTTATTTTTGAGGTTTCCAATAATAAATGTTCAGTAAGTTTTTTTCCTGGTGAACTATTATCATCTGGTTGGAGTTACTTTCATTTCAGTGTTTGTTTTCCCGAGTCTTACCAAGAAGGTCATTCTGGGGGATCCACTTATAGACCCGAGTATTTGGTCCTAAGGTATCTGGCTTCTTGCCGTCAAGTCTCCATATAACCTGTTGGAGTAGAGAGAATACCTTATCCATGAGTCAAACTTAAGATATACCTTATTAGAATCTAAATAGATTAAGAGACATCTAGTTAAACCCGTTCAGTATCACAGACGAGGAAATGAGGACAAGAGAGGCTAAGTAACGAGAACTACTGAAACACTCATGTATAGGAATACTCATCTTTCATATACTTATTTTATATTCAACCAAGTGTGATGCAATCATGATGTTTCACACTTGGACTAGAAAAATGACATTTTCAATGACCAATTTAAGTGCATAAAAAGCTTTTGGGCAGTCATAATTCTAGTGCAAAAAAATTGCAAATTACTAATGATCTGCTAATTTATTTTAACTAATTATTATACTAGCTCTCAACTTTCAAATTTAATATTAGCCTACTTCTTTGTTTTTCAGTGTTGAGAGAAGCAGCTCACTTATATCAACTTGTTTCATAAGTTATATTATTAGTTTTACATCTTTTGATTTACAAAGAGGGAAATGTATGCAATCAGCTATTTGTGAGAATAAAATAATTCCTATTATTAACAATTTATTATTAATAGTAAATCATTTCTGCTTGGTAAGTATGTCTAGCTTCTTTTAAATTACTAAATATTAAATACAACTTCCAAGAAAAATTTCAAGTAGTAATTTTTTTTGTGAATCCAGAGTATCATCATTGTTCTTAGGTTGGAAAATTCTTTAAATGTTGAAAAGAAGAGCCTCTTGGTACCTCATAAATAATAATAAAGCTATCAAAAAATATTGCATATCGTGATGATGCTAAATTTTATTCAGTTGACTGTTAACAATTTAAGGATGCACTCCAAACATTAGCAGCATTGATTAATACGATTTCATATAGCCAACCCATTTCCAAGTCCATTACCAAAATTAGGTACAGATTTTGGAATTCCCAAGCAATCCTCATCAGTTAGATTCTAATTTAGTAGTGTTAACATCTGTTTTCAGTGTGAGTCTTAAAGCAACTTTAGTTCTCAGCAAATTATCATAGATAATAAGCGGAAAGCTATATCAGTTAGGAAACTAAAAAGTAGTTCACAAATACCCAGAGACTCCAGGTATGTACTATATATTTGAAATAATTTATTACCATATTTTATGGAGAAGGGACATCTGAAACTTTCCCATGCTAGGCTTGTTTCTAGTTGACTAATTTTTATATTCCTTTCTCCATCTTCAATCAGGAAGAGTTATTTTTCAGATGGATTAGAAGCAGAGTCTTTGCAGGGCCACATTTTATCAAACACCTTACAGGCTGACCCACCTCCACCCTTTCACTTAAATTTTTCTGTTTCAGGTTTGAGCAGGGCCTAGTGCACAAGTGCAGTTTTTTCTCTTTCTTTTTTTCAGGTTGTTTTTTCTCTCTCTCTAAATCATCACAGCTGGCTAGATACCTGCATGCAGCTTGGTGAGCCCTGGCCATCCTTTCTCTGTGTAGCTCCCTGAAAAGCACATTGAATAGACCTAATCTGAAATTTAAGAGAAGTAAATGGGCCTGGATTACCTGGCAAGCCTAAACTTCGGAATGCCTTTCAGACTGTTATCATTTCTTGCTTAAGGTTACTGTTGAAATTTAACTTCTTTCTGAAAACATCTGTAGTGCGTACAGTGCCCTCAGCAATCGTGAAAGGAAAAGGAGCAAATGACAGGGCAAAATGTGATGTGATGATATATGTACTTGCCTGCAATATCATTATAACACCAAAACTTCACGGTGTACTTCTTTTATACATTTACTTCTTATATCAATGTTATTGCCATAGTTATTGTCAATCAAAAACACCCTCTGCACTGTTGGCATCTGCCATATATACTTCGATTTTTATACTCATATCTAAGGTAAATCGGATCTATTATAATACAGTGTAGTTTACTTTTCATGCAGGAAATTTCTGTAATCAGACCCTTTTCAAAATTTAGAAGATGCATTAAATAGTTGTCCACTATAAACACTTTCCTAACCTTTTGTGGAATCTGGGCAAGGGCTGATGCAATCACATTGGCCCTTTCTTCTGTCATGTTACTGACTATTGACCCCAGAGTAAACACCACAATACCATTTTCTCCAGAGCTCTGGGCAAACTCTTCCATTTCCTGTAAAGAAATAATTTCCTCCATCACAAAAGAGCAACAGCATGCTACAAACAACTAAGGAGAGAAAATCATCTATTATCAGGAATTACTAGACTAGTGCCTGTTTATTTTTAATTGCAGTAAAATATACATAAGATAAAATTTACTGTCTTAACAAATCCGAAGAGTTGTTCAGTAGTACGTGCATTATCATTATTGTACAATCAATCTCTAGAACTTTTCAACTTGCAAATTGAAACTATATCCATTGTACAATGATTCTCTGACAACTGTCATTCTACTTTCTGTTTCTGTGAATTTGACCAGTCTAGACAAGTTGTATAAGTGAGTCATACAGTATTATTTGTTTCCTGAGTGGCCCATTTCACTTAGCATAACGTCCTTAAGGTTTAGGCATGTTGTAGCATGTGTTAGAATTTCCTTCAATTTTAAGACTGAGTAATATTCTATTGTGTGTAAATACCACATTTTGTTTATTAATTCATCTGTCAATTGACACTTGGGTTGCTTCCACATTTTGTCTCTTGTGAATAGTGCTCTACGGAGATGGGTGTGCATATATCTCATTGGGGTCCTAATGTCAATTATTTTGGATAAATACCCGAAAGTGGAATTGCTGGACCTTATGGTAATTCTGTTTTTAACTTTTTGGGGAATCTCTTTTTTGTTTTCATCAGTGACAGTTTACAACAGATCTGATCCCTCAGATCCTTTGAAATGGTACAATTGATATGAGATTGATTTCCTTATTTTGTATATTTGTACAAATATATGCATGTGTGTGAATGTATAAGCAAGAATTGAAACAGAGCCAGTACACAGTAGTGCAGAGGATACGCTCTTAGCATTATACCTAGTATCTTCCTTTACACTGTTATTAATTACTAATATAGATTCTTGGAAGGAGGCCACAGAGTAGACTCTAAACTCACCTTTGAATCTTTATCATTATAGTTCTACTAAATCACTTGTGTTTATTCCAGGCAGGTTTTCTGGAGAATTATTTTAGTTTAAGTCATTAGTATTTTATTTCTCTGACAATGAGCACTAAGAAAAAGTTTGTTACAATTGGGATGGTTTTACATCTTTTTTCTCTTATCTCTGTAATAATTTATGCCTTAACCTTTGTCAGTATTTCCCCAGGTTCCCCGCTAAATCACTCCTTAAAGGGTGGAGAATTGCTGTCATTCATGAGTGTGGTATTACTGTTTGGCATTTCTTTGAAATAGCCCTAAGACTCCTATTTATAATCAAGGAATATACATGTAAAGATATTTATTAGAGTGACCGTATTTCTGGTTTGTTTATGTATGACACCTTTTATCCTGAAATCGTATGCTAAAGAGGATGTCCTAGTCGAGTGTGCTATGTGTAACTGGCTGTGAGGGGCCCTCATCATCACCTGACTGAGTCCCCCAGGGAGCACCTGACCCACAGTGGGAGAGGTACAGCAGGGCTTTCTGCAGCAGAGATCTGGTCACCCTCTTGCCTGGAACTGTTTCAGAATTATTCTGAATTGTAGTCCCATACTCTTGCCAATTTAAAATCAATTTATTACCCTCTGTACTGGAATATTTCCTTATTGCTCAGTATAGTCTCTTATGAAAAAAAAAAAATGTAAAAGAGACAAAAGTTTCCCAGATATCTCGTCAAAACTCCATATTCATCCTTTCTTTTTTTTTCGGTCCTTCTAATTTAAATTCATTATTTGTTCTTTTCTCTCTGGGAAATAATGATTTAACCCTTCCAATATAAAGAATATACTTTCTGATCTTAACTATTGTTGTTTGATGATCCCCACTGGATGTCCGTTAGCATTGTGGTCTTTCCTTATTATTATACTTTTCACACAGTTTTATTACATGCTTATACTCTATCTTTCCAAGTAGAATGTTAGGTGTGTGAGGGGGAAAACTGTGTATACACTGCTTCTCTGCATATCCAGCATTTATCTCTGGACTTTGCTAGTCACTTTAAGAATACTCTTTAAATGAGTGACTGATACTTTCTTATGTGTTGAATAATGAGGTGTTAATTTAGCTGACCCTATTCCCAAAGTCTTCTAGGTATAATATTTTATTCTGTAATGATAATGAAATTCAGATTCTTGTAATGGTATTGAAATATATGTGTTTCTAGTTGGCAGGTCACTTTACTTAGCTCCCATATCTCTCTCACTGTAGTCAAACATTCTAAATGAGGAACACAGAATCATTTCTATTGAAAATGCAAAGTAAACAAACCAAACAAACAAGAACAGGTCACCTTAGGCAGGGGTTTAGCAGGTTTGCAGTGGAGTCCTCCAACAAATTCAAAATGTGGTAAGAGTGGGCGAGGAAATTCAAAATCCCAATAGGTTCGAATGAGCCACAGTTCAGCTTTCCCCATTAACTCAGATAATGTAGTGGATCTCCCTGAAGGGAAAAAGGCAAAAAAAAAAGGTAAAGGAAATGAACGTATTGTAAAGCGAATATACCAGGTAATTTTCTGAAAGGAGCTTGGAATGACAAAGCCAAAGATGTGTAAAAGTGTCTGTTGGTTTCATAATACAAATATGTGTGTATGTATATAATAGACATATTTTATATATTTTTTTTATGTATACATGAGAAAGTGTAAGAGACTTTCATCTCTAACATCACATCAGTGCATTCACAATCGTAAACGATTACTAAACCTAAGCCACTAAAGAATTAAATATGTATTTGTTTACTCTGTTAAGCTGCAAAGGTAACTGATGCAAATGTAAACAACGATTTCAATTGCTCAATCAATTAACCCTATCATATCCATGGAAACACCTTTCACTAGAGTACTCTGTCAAGTTTCTACGATTTAGCAAGCTATTCCTTTGATCCTAGATTTTACAGGTAAATTGTGAATTTTTGGAACATATGGCTACTTCTGCATTAGGTTCATGTTAGGAGCTTAATAATATTTGCATATTGAATAAATGGCATTGCAAAAAACAGCTGCAAAGTTTTCATAAAGTATGGAAATAGATGTGCTAAATCTGAATTTTGGCTCATTTTATCTCTAATGGAGAGACGTTGTTTTAAAAAATATAGACTACTAACTTGTATATCCACCTCTTGACAATATTTTAGGCCTTTAAGACAGATGATTTGTAAGTACTTTGTGAAGGAGTGTGCAATCACTAGAAACTCAAATTATAGTTTCATATGTCTGAGATAGAGCCATTATACCTTTCATTTGTGAATGAAATCCTTCAGGTAATATGGCAAAATAGTTTATTTTTTAAATGAATCTAAACTAAACAAGAGGAGGCAATTACCTCAAGGCTCCCTAGACTACTGTGTTAGAAATATGTAACTCCTCAATCTATACGTCTGCTTTGATCAAGATATTTAGTGAAATTTCTAATACGTTTTATTGAAGGTAAAAAAAATTTATAGTAAAATTGATGTGTAAGATGAACAGGCATAACACAGAGGATTTTTAGGGCAGTGAAACTACACTGTATGATATACTGGTGGACTTCTGACATTATAATTTTGTCCAAACTCACAGAATGTGCAACACCAAGGGACAACCCTAATATAAAATATAGACTTTGTGTGATAATGATCTGTCAAAATAGTTTCATCAACTATAACACATGTACTTCTCTGGTGGGGAATGTTGATAACAGGGGAAGCAATGCATGAGTTGGGGCAGGGTGTATATGGAAAATCTCTACTCAATATTGCTGTGAACCTAAAACTTCTTTATGCAAGAAAGCCTATTAGAAACAAACAAATAAACAAGAATACATATGTGATTGCTTAACGAACTCCTCAGTGCTTTAATTTTTGGCTGATGATTTCCTGGAGTGTCCTGTACTAGGATGGGCCACAGGGTTCTAACTGACCCTATAATTTAAGCATTTCCATAATATTTGTGAGTTTGAGAGATCATTTTGTATTTTTATTGCAACATTTTACTTATAAGACAAATTCCTCTAACTTTATACAAACTCAATTTCCAGACACCAAGAAAGTTAGGACTTCAAGCCACCAGCTAAAAACATGACTTACCTAGTACTTCAGTGTAAAACTGATCCCACCTCTTCTCGTTTAGTGTTTGGAACCAAAAGTCAAAATAAAGAACATATATCATATTTTTTACCCTCTCCATGAATGTCATTTGATCACTTAATTCTGACGAAATAACAGGTACGTAGGATGGTGGGAATGGAAGTCCTCCACTATACTTTTCAATTTTATGGCCTGGAATGTAGCGGAGACTGTACACTAGAGGTATTTTCAGTAGCTCAGCCAGCAGCTCTCCACAGGGTCCAACAGCATCTGCGAGAAGGAGATCAAACCTTGATTCTTGTAGTTTTGTTATGAGTTTCTTGTTCAAAACTACATCTTTACAGAGCTTTTCAATGCAATCAAAATATTCCCAAAGGAGTTCTTGCAGTTGTGAAAAATATGTCCAAAATGTATCTTTTGGCAGATATGTCCATTTGTCGAACAGTTTTCTGAGTAAAACCTCAAAATCATGTTTTGTTAAAGATGTAGGATAAATTTCATATTTAATAGCAGATGGTTTGCTGGGATCAACAAGAATGGAAGCTGAAGATGTCAGAACACTCACTTCATGACCTCTCTGGACGAGTTCATCCAGGATTATCTTCATATTGATCCAATGGCTATATTCTGTGGGCCACACCAGCACCTTTCCACCACTCCCAGGGCTAAAGTAACAACTCAGCTGCAGCAGCAGCAGAACTGAAATCCATTTCATAGACATCTTGGTGGAACACAATGCTTCTTTTCAAATTGCTGATCCCTTCTACCACTGCTCAGGCTTATATTCAAGGAGAAATCAATCAGGAAGTTAAAATATAACTCCTACACCTCAAATTAAAAACATTGTATAAACAGTCAGAGCATTTGGATAGCAAATGGAAAAAACAAAAGGTAGATGAGTTGGTTTGTGTACGTGTTTAATGTCTGTTTTAATATTAAAAGTACTATCATCCGCTAAGAGGTGATGCAATTGTATAAGTCACTTGTATATGAAAGACTGTCAAGAGCAGTGCCAAGTGAGAGACAACTGTGTCTGCAGTCTTCTTGAACTTTAAAGTATATAATTCAATAGCTCGTAGTTTATTCACTATGAATTGTGCAACCACCACAATAATCAATTTAAGAGGATTTTCATCATGCATAAAGGAACCTTTACCCTTTAGACAGAATTCCCTAATCTCTGCTTTCTTCAAGCCCTGTCCAACCATTAATCTAGTTTCTGTCTTTGATTTGCCTGTTCTGAACATTTCCTGTAAATGGTATCATGCAATATGTGGTCTCCTGTGACTGGCTCCTTTCATTTAGCATAATGCTTTAAAGGTTTATCCTTGTTGTAACATGTCAGGGCTTCATTCCTTTTTATTGGCAAATAATATTCCATAGTATGGATAGCCCATATTTTGTTTATTCATTCATTAGTCGATCGACTTTTTTTCCACATTTTTTGGCTATTGTGAATAATATTTTTATTAACATTCATGTAAAATTTTTGAGTGGACATGTTTTCCTTTCTTTTGCATATATATCTAGAAGTAGAATTGCTGGGTCATGTGGTAACTCTATGTTTCACCTTTGAGGATATGGCGTACCATTTTCCAAAGTGACAGCACCATTTTCCATTCCCATTAGCAACATATAATGGTTCCAATTTCTCTAAATCCTTACCAAGACTTATTGTTTGTCTCTATAATTACAGGTACACTAGTAGGAGTGAAGTCGTATCTCATGGTGGTTTAAGTTACATTTCCCTGATCTTAATAATGTTAAACATCTTTGCATATGCTTGTTCAACACTTATATATCTTTTTTGGAGAAATATCTACTTAGAATCTTTGTTAATTTTTTAATTGAATTGTTTGTCTTCTTATTCAGTTATAAGAGATTTTTAAAAACATATTCTGGACATAAATCCTCTATGAGATTTATGATTTCTAAATATATCTTCAATTATGTAGGTTGTCTTTTCACTTTCTTGATGCTGTCCTTTATAGAACAAAAGTTTAAATTTTGATGAAGTCCGGTTTCTCTGTTTGTAATTTGGTTGCTGTGTTTTTGGTGTCATATTTAAGAAACCACTGCCAAATCCAATATCAAAAAGTTTTACCTATGTTTTTCCTTAAGAGTCTTATAGTTATAGTTTTACATTTAGGTTTTTAATCTATTTTGAGTAGTTTTTATATATGGTTTGAGGTAGGTGGTCCAACTTCATTCTTTCATATGTGGAGAATCAGTTTCATCCAAGATTGTCTTCATATTGATCCAATGGCTGTACTCTGTGGGCCACACCAGCACCTTTCCACCACTGCCAGGGCTAAAGTTACAGCTCAGCTGCAGCAGCAGCAGAACTGAAATCTGTTTCATAGACATCCTTGTGGAACACAATGCTTCTTTTCAAATTCCTCATCCCTTCTACAATTGTTCATGCTTATATTCAAGGAGAAATCAATCAGGAAGTTAAAATATAACTCCTATACCCCAAAGTAAATACATTATTGGAATAGTCAGAGCATTTGGATGGGAAGTGCAAAAACCAAAATGTTGATGACTTTGTTTCTATACCATGTGTTCAATGTCTGAGTTTTTTTGTTTGTTTGTTTTTTGTTTTTGTGAAGAAGATTAACCATGAGCTACCATCTGTTGCCAATCTTCCTCTTTTTGCTTAGGATGATTGTCCCTCGGCTAACATATTTGCCCATCTTCCTCTATTTTGTATATGGGACACAGCCACAACAAAGCTTGATGTGTAATGCGTAGGTCCATGCCCGGGATCCAAACATGCAAACTCCAGGCTGCTGAAGCAGAGTGTGCCAACTTAAACACTACACCACCGGGCCGGCCCCTAATGTCTCTTTTAAAATAACAACAATAAACAAACACATAGAGACAGAGATTGGATTGGTGGTTACCAGAGGGGAAGAGGGGAGGGAGGAGGGCAAAAGGGATAATTTGGCACATGTGTGTGGTGATGGGTTGTAGTTAGTATTTGGGTGGTGAACATGATGTAATCTATGCAGAAATAGAAGTATAATGATGTACACCTGAAATTTATACAATGTTATAAACCAATGTTACTGCAATAAACAAAAAATTTAAAAAAAAAATTAAAAATGCTATCATCTGCTAAGAGGTGACGCTTTTGTATGTGTAAGTCACCTGTATTTGGAAGACTGTGAAGAACAGTGGCAAGGGAGAGGCACCTGTGTCTGCAGTCTTCTTGAACTTTAAAGTATACTATTCAATAGTTCACAGTATAGTCACAGAATCGTGCAACCACCACAACAATCAATTTAAGAGCATTTTCATCCTCATAAAAAAATATTTATCATTTAGATAGAACTCCCTACTCTCTGCCTCCCCCAAGCCCTATACAACAATTAATCTAGTTTCTGTCTTTAGATTTGCCTATTCTAAGCATTTTCTGTAAACGGAATCATGCAATATGTGGTCTTTTGTGACTGGCTCCTTTCCTTCAGCATAGTGTTTTGAAGGTTCATCCATGTTTTAACATGTCAGGGCTTCATTACTTTATATCGGCAAATTGTATTCCATAGTATGGATAGCCCATATTTTGTTTATTCATTCAACAATTTGGCAAATGTTTAACCATTGCCAAATTCAATATCACAAAGTTTTACCTACGTTTTTCCTTAAGAATCTTATAGTTCTAGTTTTACATTTAGGTTTTTGATCCATTTCGAGTAATTTTGGTGTATGGTTTGAGGCAGGCAGTCCAACTTCATTAATGCTCTGCCATGTGGATAATCAGTTTCTCCAGAAGCATTTATTTAAAAGAGTGTTTATTCTCCTGTCAAAAATCAATCGACCATCAATGTGTAAGTAAATTTCTGGATTCTAATATCTCTTTTATTGATTTATATGCTTATCTGTATCACATTTTCCTGAGTAGTGTATTTGTAATTGCCTTTGAAATCAATTAGTGTAATTCCTACATCTTTGTTCTTTTTTTTTCAAGATTGACGATTTTTAGGTCCCTTGAATATCAATGTGAATTTTAGGATTAGTTTATCAATTCATGCAAAGAAGTCAGCTGAGATTTTGATAAAGATTGTGTTGAATCTGTATATCAATTCGTGGAGAATTGCCGTTACAACAATATTAAGTGTTTTAATCCTAGAATATGAGATGTCTTTCCATTTATTTAGATCTTTTAAAATATACTTCTTACAATGTTTTGTAGTTTCCACAGTATAAGTTTTGCAATTTTCTTGTTAAATTTATTCCTAAGTATTTTATTCTTTTGGTGCTATTGTACAGTCATGTGCTGCATGGCGACATCTCAGTCAATGACAGAGCAAGTATACGACGGTGATCCCATAACATTTTACCGTATAACCTAAGTGTGTATTAGGCTATACAATCTAGGTTTGTGTAAGTGTACTCTGTGATGTTTGCACAATGATGAAATTGTCTAATGACACATTGCTCAGAATGTATCTCTGTTATTAAGTGACTATGACTGTGGTGGGATTGTTTTAATTTCATTTTGGATTGTCTATTGCAATTTCATATTGTATATTTTCTAGTGAATTCCCAAATATTTTCTCTATATAAAATCATTTCATCTGCCAATAGAGGTAGTTTTATGTTTTCCTTTCCAATGTGGATTTCTTTATTTTATGTTCTTGCCGAATGTCTTGGCTTGACCCTCCAATAAAATGTTGAATAGAAATGAAGAGAGTGAGTCTCCTCATTTTGTTCCTTATCTTAGAAAAAAAAAATTAGTGTTTCACCATCAAGTACAATGTCAGCTGTGGGTTTTTTGTAGATCCTTTTTACCTATTTCTGGAAGTTTCTCTCTAGTCCTAGTTTACTAAGTATTTTTTTCATGAAAGGTATTGGATTTTGTCAAAAGATTTTTATGTGTTTATTGAGATGGTCATGCAGTTTTTGTCCTTCATTTTATTGATAATCATGTATTATACTAGTGATTTTTCAGTTGTTAGAGCAACTTTGCATCGTGGGATAAATTACAGTTCTTCTTGGTGTATAATCCCTTTTGCATATTTCTGATTTTGGTTTGCTCATGTATTGTTAAGGACTTTTGTGTCTACATTCGTAGGAGATATTGGTCTGTAGTTTTCCTTTCTTGTGATGTCTTTGCGTGTTTTTAATATCAGGACCTTATTGAATATGTTGGCAACTCTTTCTTACGTTTCTACTTTTTGGAGAATCTTTCGGAAGAATTGATATTAATTCTTGGTCAAATTCATCAGTGAAGCCATCTTGGTTTGAGCTGTTCTTTGTAGGTAGTTTTTTGATTATTAATTCGATCTTCATTTGTCATAGTCCTATTCAGATTTTCTCTTTCTCTTTGAGTTTATTTGATAGTTGATCTTATCTGCACCTACTAGTACTGGAGTTTCTTTTTTTTTTTTAATCAAAGTATAATTGTCATACAATATCATATTAGTTTCAGATATACATCATAGTGATTTGGTATTTACATATATATTGAAATGATCACCATGATAAGTCTAGTTACAATCTGTCATCAAACAAGTTAATAAAATATTATTGACTATATTCCCTATACTGCTCATTACATCCCTGTGGCTTATTTTTAAAGTAGAAGTTTGTACCTTTTAATCCCCTTTACCTGTTTCGCCTGCATTCCAAACCACCTCCCATCTAGCAACAACAAGTTTGTTTTCTGTATCTATGAGTCTGTTTCATTTTGTTTTGTTCATTCATTTCTTTTGTGCTTTGGATTCCACATATTAGTGAAGTCATATAGTAATTGTCTTTCTCTGCCTGACATTTCATTTAGAATAATATACTTTTCCATCTATGTTGTTGGACATGGCAAGATTTTATTCTTTTTTATGGGTGAATAATATTCATTGTGTGTATGTATGTATATATATATATATATATAATATGTATATATTATATATAACATCTTTATCCATTCATGTATCGATGGACATTTTGTTTGCTTCCATGTCTTGGCTATGGTAAATAATGCTACAATGAACATAAGAATGCATATATCTCTCCAAATTAACGTTTTCTTTTCTTTCACATAAAACCCAGAACTGGAATTGCTGGGTCATATGGTATTTCCATTCTAAATTTTTTGAGGAAGTTTCATACTGTTTTCCATAGTGCCTGCACTAATTTACATTTCCACCAACAGTGCGTGAGGATTCCCTTTTCTCCACATCCTCACTAACTAGGTTACTTTGTGTCTTTTTTGGTAATAGCCATTCTTACTAGTGTGATGTGATATCTCATGGTGGTTTTGATTTGATTTCGCTGATGATTAGTGATGTTGAATATGTTTTCAAACGCCTGTTGGCCATCTGTATGTTTTCTTTGGAAAAATGTCTATTTAGATCCTTTGCCATTTTTTTACTCAGGTTATTTGTTTTCTTGATGTTAAGTTGTATCAGTTCTTTACCTATTTTGAATATTAATCCCATATCAAATATATGATTTGCAAATATCTTCTCCCATTCAGGAGGTTGCTGTTTTGTTTTGTTGATGGTTTCCTTCTCTGTGCAAAAGCTTTTTAGTTTGATGTAATTCCATTCATTTATTTTTTCTTTTATTGCTATTGCCTAAGGAGATAGGTCCAAAAATTATTACTAAGACCAATGTCGAAGAATGTACTGCTTATGTTTTCTTCTAGGAGTTTTACAGCTTCAGGTCTTACATTCAAGTCTTTAATCCATTTTGAATTAATTTTTGTATATGATGTTAAGATAGTGGTCCAGATTCATTCTTTTGCATATAGCTGTCCAGTTTTCTCAACACCATTTATTGAAACAACTGTCTTTTCTTCATTGTATATTCTTGCCTCCTATGTCATAGATTAAATGACCATATATATGTGAGTTTATTTCTGGGTTCTGTGTTTTGCTCCATTAATCTATGTGGCTGCTTTTGTGCCAGTACCATACATTTTGACAACTATCGCTTTGTAATGTAGTTTGAATCAGGCAGCATGATACCCCTAGCTTTGTTCTTCTTTCTCAAGATTGCTTTGGCTATTTATGGTCATTTGTAATTCCATAAAAATTTTAGGATTCTTTACTGTATTTCTGTGAAAAATGCCATTGGTGTTTTGATACAGATTGTATCGAATCTGTGGGTTTCTTTGGGTAGAATTACCATTTTAACGATATTAATTCTTCCAATCTATGGTCACAGTATGTCTTTGCATTTACTTTTGTCATCTCCTATTTCTTTTATCAATGTCTTATAATTTTCAGAGTCTTTCACCTATTGGTTTAATTTATTCCTAGATATTTATTTATTTTTTTTTAATATTTTATTGAGCTCATATTGGCTTATAACATTGTATAAATTTCAGATGTACGTTAATATATTTCAATTTCTGTATACACTGCACATGTTCTTCACTAACAGTGTAGTTTTTATCCGTCACCATACATATGTGCCCCTTAACTCCTTTCACCTTCCCCCATCTCCTTCCCATCTGGTAACCACCCATCTCTTCTCCTTGTCTATGCATGATACACCACATTATCAAACAAAGGACAAGAACCATATAATCATTTCAGAGATGCAGAAAAAGCACTTGACAAAATTCTTTATCAGGTAGATTACTTATCTCTGTATCATTAAGACATTTTTCTTAGGGTTTGTTTTATTTCTTCTTTTGGAGAATATTTCTTTGTTTTTTTCATTTTGCTTGGCTCTCTGTGTTTGTTTCTATATTAGTGGAAACTTCCACCTCTCCCAGGCTTGATGCAGTAGCCGTGTGTAGATGATGATCCTTCTTGTTCATCCCTATGCTAGCGCTTGGATGTCTCTCAAACCTTTGTGGTTATATAAACCTCCTGATTTATACTTGATATGCCCCTGTTGTTTAGGATGTGCCTAGACCTTCAGTGTTCCAAGGGAATGAATCTCATTTAGCATCTAGTTTCAGGCTGATTAGAAGCCAGACCTTCAGGTAGCAGCTTTATAGTATATATATAATCCTGTGGGGCCACAAACATAATTTCTGCTGGTCTCCAGATTAGGCAATCTAGACGTATCCCTTGGGTGATAGTTGCAAATATCAGGGCTCCTGACAAGTATATAAGCTCCTTTTTGGGGAGTCTCATTGAGCTGTAGTGAGGCCAAGGATGTGCACAGGGATGGTGTCTCTCTGTTTGAGTTCCCTGCAAGTGTCTCCTTAGCCTCTAGATGTATTGGAAACCTGAGGCCTGTCCTTCAAGGTGAAGCTCCAGGCTAAATAGATAGGCCTTTTTCACAGCAAGATTCCTGTTGTGTTTCAATCTGCTATCTGTACAGTGCCCTGGGTATGATGGCTTGCCAAGAAGTGTCTTTCCAATTGTTACTCCTCAGCTCCAATTGGAGCTCAGGAACTCCAGCCACCCTGGCCACCAGGGCTGGGCAATCACAAGTGTCCCCTACGTGGATTGCATGAGTCTGCTTTTATTAACCAGGCAGCTTGACAGTGTAGCAGGCAGGGCTTGCTCTCCGGCTTCAGGAAAGGCAATGTGGAAAACTGATTTGAATGCATGTGCCCACAGGTTTCAGCAGTGCATCAGGAGAGTGACTTGTCTGAGCTCTTGCCCGGGTCTTAGGCTGGGAGTGAGAGAATATTGATGACTCACACTCTCCCACCTGCAGCTAGATGGAAGGGGAGTGTCAGAGCTGCCTGCCACTCAGACTTTAGCTAGGGAGCAGGAGAATGCCCGGTGTTCTCACCCTCCCACCCCAACCAGACAGCAGGAGAGTGCTACAACTGCCATATGTCTCTGGGTTCAGCAAGGTGGTGGGATAGTGCCATAACTGCTTGCCCCTGCCTCTGAGCTCTCCTCCTGTGCTGGCATGTTAGGGTGGGGAGAACAAAAATGGTATCTGCCAGCCTCTCTGCCCCTGAGGAGTGTTTCCACTATCCAGCCTCTGAAGCCAATGCTTTTAGATTCACAAATGACTCTCCCTCACAAATAGTCTTGGCACTTTTCAAACAGTTGTTGTTTTTCTGAGTATCTGGGAGAGTGAGACCACACACAAGCCCTTTAAGAGAGGAATCTCATTTTCTTATAGGACTTTGGAACACTTGGCTATCAGCCCCATTGGCTTTCTAAGCCAGAAGTATTGGGGGCTCATGTCTCTGGTGAAGACCCCAAGGATTGAGATTCCTGCTGTGGGGTGCCAATCCCTTGCTCCTCAAGGAGAAGCATCCATCTGGTAAGATCCCTCCCTATAGTTGTGTGCCACTTCATTTGGGGTTACAGTCTGAGAAATGAGTCATTAGGCAATTTCATCGTGTGGACATCACGGAGTGTACTTACACAAACCTAGATGGTATAGCATACTACACACCTGGGATATATGGTACTATTCTTATAGGAACATAATCATACAAGCAGTCTGTTGTTGACTGAATCATTGACATGTGGTGCATTACTGTATTGTGTGCCACATTGGCAGGGGTGGGGTATGTGATGAAAGCCTTTCTCTGCCTCTCCTACCCATCTTGATGTGGTCCTTTTTATCCTTCGTTATGAAGAAAGTATTCCTTTAGCTCTCAAGTTTCTCTCCCAGGGAAATTGATCCAGATGTAGCTGTAGATTCCTCGTGTCTGTGGGAGGAGGTAAGTTCAGACTCTTCCTACACTGTCATCTTGAATCCCCCTCATTTAGTGCTCTTTCTTGTTTTAGCAATCTTCCAGCAATAAAACAGACAACAATATGTAATGAAAAATATAGCAATTGCCACAGAGGTCAGCAGGAACCCAATCTCATCCAAAGAGTGGTACTGGCACCAGGTGAGGTCATGGGAGGCTGACCACAGGTGTTTTACTTCCTTGTGGTGCATGACAAACCACATCCAGAAGACTGCATGCTCTAGAGGTTTTACTGGTTGATTATGATGAATTCTTCATAATTTGTTAGCATTCGCTTTACATCTAAAAAAGAAACTCAACAATATCAACATTGAAAGGAAGTTAATTTGTCCAAGCATATTATTCCCATGAAGGATTTGAAAAGTGTCGTACTTACAATTTAAAATAAATGACATAGAATTGAAGAAAAAATAGTATATTTTATTTGGGTCTCATAAAAATTTAGCTTTTGTTTATTTATTTATTTTTAATTTTTTGTTTATTGCAGTAACATTGGTTTATAACATTGTATAACTTTCAGGTGTACATCATTATACTTCCATTTCTGCACGGATTACATCATGTTCACCACCCAAATACTAACTACAATCCATCACCACACGCATGTGCCTAATTATGCCTTTTGCCCTCTTCCCTCTCCCGCTCCTTTCTGGTAACCACCAATCCAATCTCTGTCTCCATGTGTTTGATTGTTGTTGTTATTATCTACTGCTTCTGAGTGAGATCGTACGGTATTTGACCTTCTCCCTCTGACTTATTCCACTTTGCATAATACCTAATGGCCATCCATCTTGTCACAAATGACTGGATTTCATCATTTCTTATGGCTGAGTAGTATTCCATTGTGTATATATACCACATCTTCTTTATCCATTGAAATTTTTAAAGAGGAATTGTGTCACCATGGATGAAATGCCTCCTCACCAGTCCCTGTGCTTCTACTCCTATTCATAACTCTACTGTCTATTTTCTACTCAGGAGCCAAAATTATTTTCTTTGAAACACATTGGATTATGACACTCCCTTGCTCAAAATTTCCACCTGGCTTTTCATCCTATTTAGAATAAATTCCAACTCTGTTGTTTACCATATGGGACCCTACATGTTCATACACCTGGCAACCTCTTCTCCTATCACTTTTGTTCCATGCACACTGTATTGTAGGCACGTTGGCCTTCTAGCTGTTTGTTGATGCTGCCAAATGTTTTCCCACCTCAGTACCTTTGCATTTTCTGTCCCCTCTGCCCCTCTCTTGGTGTACCATTTCCTGTAACATACCAAGGCTTGCCTCTAACTCTTTTTTTGTTTTGTTTTTATTTTTGTTTGTTTGTTTGTTTGTTTTTGTGAGGAAGATCAGCCCTGAGCTAACATCTATGCTAATCCTCCTCTTTCTGCTGAGGAAGACCGGCTCTGAGCTAACATCTATTGCCAATCCTCCTCCTTTTTTTCTTCCCCAAAGCCCCAGTAGATAGTTGTATGTCATAGTTTCACATCATTCTAGTTGCTGTATGTGGGACGTGGCCTCAGCATGGCCGGAGAAGTGGTGCGTCGGTGCGCGCGCAGGATCCGAACCCGGGCCGCCAGTAGCGGAGCACGCGCACTTAATCACCAAGCCACCGGGCCAGCACGCCCTCTAAGTCTTGATGGAGGCTTTGGCTTCCATGTCACATCTTGGAGAGGCTTTTCCTGGCCATTCTATGATAGCACCCCTAGGCATTTCTTCTGGTGGTGTTTTTTTTTTCCTAGCTGATTCCTAGAATTTATAAATACGTTTTGTAAAACATACAGTTAATTTAAGATTGAAATATCTAAGAAAAATAAATAAAGAGAACAGATCAAAATTTCGTATTTAGGCAGAAAATTGTCACAAAGTGAATATACCAACGTACCTACTACCTAGATATTGATATAGGATTCTACAAGTTATAAAGAACCTCCTTTTCCTGACCTTTTAGTTGGAATTCTCCTATTGAATTAACTACTATCCTTATTTCTCATCACCTAAGATTAGTTTTTCTTGTTTATATACTGAAATCATATAGTAAGTTTTCATTTGTTTTTGTCTTTTCTGTAGCAGTTTTTGGTTAATTCCATTGCTGTATAGTATCCATTGTATGACAGTTTTATTTAATGATCGATGGACAGTTGGATTGTTCATAATCTTTGGCCGTTTCTACTAGTGCTGTTGTGAATATTCTTATATATGTCTTTTGGTTTACATTTTATACATTTCTGTTGCATGTATACCTGAAATTGCAATTGTTGAGAAGAAGGTACGTGTATGATTATAATTTCTTTGTTGACTCTGAATTATTTAGAAATGTATTGCTTAATTTTCAAAATTTAAGATTTTTTTAGTTATATATATTTTTTCATGATTTCTAGCATAATTCTAGTCAGGCCAGATAATATAGACTTTATGATTTGAATATTTTCAAATACTGACTCTTGGTTTATTCTCAAGCACATATGGTAAATTCTATTAACTCTTCTATATGAATTTGAAAAATGTGTATTCTCCACTGTTTTTTATATGTATAAATACAATATAAATATATTGTTTTAAAAAAACAATTTCAAAATTTTTAAATTGTGATCTTCAAATCTTTTATGTAGTTATTATTTTGTCATTTTCTTTATATTATAGAAAAAGGTCTTTAATAATATCCTATTATGACTATAGATTTTTGTATTTTGGTATTTCTTTTTGCCTACTTTTACTTTATTTGTAGGATTTATTAGGAGTTACAACTTAATAATTTGCATTGTTGTGAAAGATTCACCTATTTATCATTGTGAAGTTTTTATTTTTAGTAGTGTTTCTGGTCTACTATGTCTGATATTGTTATAGCTACATACATCTTTCCGTGGTTACTGTTGAAATACATCTTTTCCTAGCTTTGTACTTACAATTTTCTTATATTCTTCTATTTAAGCATGTCTTGCAAATAGTATATAGTTAGTTTTTAAATCCATTCTGGCAATCTTTGTGTTTAAATGATTTAGTCTGTTTAGATTTACTATAAGTACTGACATCTTTACATATATTCACACAAAAGCTTATATAGCAATATTCATAATAGCTAAACGTGGAACAATCAAAATATCCATGAACAGCTAAATGGGTAAATAAAATGTGCTATGTCCTTATCATAGAATAGTATTCAGCAATACAAAGCTACAACAGGGAAGAAAGTCAAAAATATTATGCTATGTGAAAGAAGCCAATTGCAGAAGATCATATATTGTACGATTCCATGTATACGAAATGTCCAGAAGGGCTAATCTGTAGAGATAGAAACTTGATTAATGGTTACTTGAACAGGCAGGACTAGGAAGTGATTTCTAAGGCATATAAGGCTTCTTTTTGCAGTAATTAAAATGTCCTATATTTATATTATGGTGATGGTTTTGTAGCTCTGTGAACATACTACACGTTTCAATTTTGTACTTAGGTGAATTTGATGGTATATAAATTATATTTCATTATAAAATCTGTTAAATGATAATAAAATCAATTTTTAAGAACAAAGAGATTTATATTTTCAGAAATTTTAGGTACCGATTGAAAGAATTTGTGATATTTCTTCTTGTTCGTCATTCTTTCCTTCTATGGGTTTTATCATATTTTTTAAAATGTGTCCTTCTTACAATTACCTGCATAACTTTACATTACTTGTGGAGAAAATTGTTGCATGAGCTGGCTCCCTACTAAATCTATAGGGCTAAAATTGAACTTTGAAATAAATGTCTGGATGAAAATTAAAGTAGGTTTAAGATGGCTTAAATCATGTTAATAATTTCTAAATTAGCCTCTTAAAATGGGATGAAACAAACTCACTACTGACAAAATAAGCTATGTATAAATACTATGTATTAAATAAAAATTGTGATACTCATGAAGGATCATTGAGCAAATCTGTACATGACATTATGTTCAAGTCCAGTCGAACTGATGCTCCCTTGATCTTCATGTGAACAATATTATCAGGTTGATACGCGAACAAAGGAATGCCCAGAATAGGGATCCCGTGGTCAATCACTTCATAGATGCCATTGGTGCCACCATGAGTTATAAAGGCTTTTGTTTTCAGATGACCTAAGATTGGGTGAATTTCAGTAAATTATTAAGTACAAGTCTTAGAATAAAATGAGAGTAGGGTAATATAAGGCACTGAAAGAGGCATGTTATCCTAGATAACAGAGTATTATAAACATGAAACTACATTAAATTGTCTTTCAACTCAAAGGACGAAGCACCTAAGTCTGTTGGCAAGGTAAGTGAAGGCTACATAGAAGATCTGCATGTGACTTGTGAGTTGAAAAGGGAACCCAAAATTGCCAGGTAGACAAACTGAAATACAACATGTTAGAGAATAAAACAAAGAGTGTGGGAGAAAAAAAAAGACAAAGAGGAGGGGGTTATGTTGGAATATATTCTGTTAATGAAATAATAAAGTCACTGAATCTGATATCAAGGGTGTCAAGGCAGCAGGTAGTGTGATAATAGCAGCGCAGGAATCAGAGGAAGGTAAAGCTACACATTAGCACAAAATGTTTGACATCCAAAAGAGATTTTGGATTTTTTCCTATAGAAAATGGCATGTCATTTGTAATAAAAGAGGAGCTGATATTTATCAGTGGTATCTGATATAACCCCAAACTGGGGAAAAGGATTGGTGTAAGGGCAGAATTAGGAGACAGAGTGACAATGCAGAAAGGTGTTGAAAAATGTTCCATGAGAGGTAATTACACCTGCAATAAGGATAATTTGATTCCAGCCATAAGGAATGTGACCGTGTATAATAAAGTTTCGACTGTTGTATCTTATCCTTTCCTCTAAGATGGGGAAATAAATATAATGAAGTTAGTTTTATTTTTGATGTTCTTAATAACAAATGCTCGATAACTTTGTTTCTTCTTGAACTCTTACAACTCTGCTCAGTTGTTACTCCTGTTTTTAGTATTTGTTCCCCTGAGTCTTATCAAGAAGATCATTCTGGGGGATCCATTTATAGAGCTGAGCATTGGGTCCTAAGTTATCTGGTTTCTTGCCATCAAATCTCCACAGAACCTGTTGGAATAAAGAAAATACCTTATTCCATGAGTTGAACTTCAAATTTATCGGAGTTAGAATTCTAAATAGATTAAGAGACATCTAGTTAAACCCCTTCCATATGACAGATGAGGAAATGAGGACAAGAGATGCTAGGTGTTGAGAACTACTAAAACATCAACGTAATAGGAATACTTATCTTTCATGTACTCTATTTTCAATCAAGTATGAATGCAATCATGATATTTCACACTTGGATTAGACAAATGAAATTATGAATGACCAACTCAAGTGTATATAAAATTTTGGAGGCAGTCCTTATAATACTAGTGCATAAAACAGTAGAAAATTACTAATGATCTGCACATTTATTTTAACTATTTATTATGCTAGCTCTCAACTTCCAAATTTACTATTAACCTGTTTATTTTTTTATGAGTGATATGGGAAGAAGTTTACTTATATCCACTTATTTCATAAATTATTTTATTACAGTGTTACATCTTTTGATTTACAAAAAGGAAAATGTATGCAATCAGCTATTTATGGAAATTAAATAATTCTGATATTTAATAATTTATTAATAATAATAAATAATTTCTACCTGATAAGTACATCTACCTTGTTTTAGATTACTGTTTATTAATCACTACTTCCAAGAAAAATTTCAAGTGGTAATTTTTTACATGAATCCAGAGTATTATCACTGTTGCTTGGTTGGAAAATTCTTTAAATGTAGAAAAGAAGAGCCCCTTGGCACTTCATAAATAACAGTATAAGTTTTCTTTAAAAAATCAAATATCACAGTGATGCTAAATTTTATTCAACTGATGGTTAACACTTCAAGGATGCACTCTGAACACTGACAGCATTGATTGATATAATTTCTTTCTTTTCTTTATTGAGGTAACATTGGTTTATAACATTATATAAATTTTAGATGTACAGTATTATATTTTGATTTCTGTGTAGACTACATTATGTTCAACACCCAAAAACTAATTACCACCTGTCACCGTACCCATGTGCCGTATTACCCTTTCACCCTCCCTTCTCCTCTTTCCCCTCTGGTAACCAACACTCTAACCTCTGTATCTATGTGTTTGGTTGTTGTTGTTGTTGTTATTGTTTTTATCTTTGATTTATGAGTGAAATCCTATAATATTTGACTTTCTCTGTCTGACTTATTTCACTTAGCATAATACTCTCAAGGTCCATCCATGTTGTCACAAACGGCAAGATTTCATCTTTTTTATGACTGAGTAGTATTCCATTGTATGCATATATATATATATATATATATATATATATATATATATATATATATATACCACATCTTCTTTATTTATTCATCCATTCATGGGCACTTAGGTTGTTTCCAAGTCTTTGCTATTGTGCATAATGTTTCAAAGAACAAAGGGATGCATATATCTTTAGGCATTCATGTTTCTGTGATATCTGGATAAATACCCAGAAGTGGAATGGCTGGATTCTATGGTAGTTCTATTCTAAATTTTCTAAGGAATCTCCGTATTGTTTTCCATAGTAAAGGCACCAGTTTACACTCCCACCAGCAGTGTATGAGGGTTCCCTTTTCTCCACATCCTCTCCAATACTTGTTCTTTCTTGCCTTGCTAATTATAGCCATTCAGATGGATGTGAGGTGGTATCTCATTGTAGTTTTGACTTGCATTTCCCTAATACTTAGTGATGTTGAACATCTTTTCACGTGCCTCTTGGCTGTCTATATATCTTTGGAAAAATATCTACTCAGATCCTATGTCCATTTTTTATTTGGGTTCTTTGTTCTTTTGTTGTTGAGTTGTATGAGTTCTTTATGTACTCAGATCTTAACCCCTTATCAGATATACAATTTGCAAATATCTTCTCCCAATTGTTACATTGTCTTTTTGTTTTGTTGATGGTTTTCTTTCTGTGCAGAACTTTTTTAGTTTGTTGTAGTCCCTTCTTTTAATTTTTTCTTTTGTTGCCTTTGCCTTGTGAGACATGGTATTCAAAAACATACTGCTAAGACTGATGACAAAGAGCACACTGCCTATGTTTTCTTCTGGGAGTTTTATGATTTTAGGTCTTACATTCAAGTCTTTAAGCTATTTTGAGATAATTTTTGTGTATGATGTAAGATTCTGGTCTACTTTCATTCTTTTGCACATGGCTATCCAGTTTTCCCAGCACCATTTCCTGAAGTGACTTTCCTTTCTCCATTGTATATTCTTGGTTCCCTTGTTAAAATTTAGCTGTCCATAGATGCCTGGGTTTATTTCTGGGCTCTCAATTCTGTTCCATTGATCTGTGTGTCTATTTTTGTTCCAGTACCATGCTATTTTGATAACTATAGCTTTGTAGTGTATTTTGAAATCAGGGAATGTGACATCTCCAGCTTTGTTCTTTTTTCTCAGGATTGCTTTTGCTATTCAGGGTCTTTTGTAGTTCCAAATAAATTTTAGAATTCTGTCTTCTTTTTTTGTGAAAAATTTCATTAGGACACTGATAGAGATTACATTGAATCTGTAGATTTCCTTAAGAACTATGGACATTTTAACTATGTTAATCCATGAGCATGGAATATCTTTCAATTTCTTTGTGTCTTCTTCCGTTTCTTTCAACAATGTCTTATAGTTTTCAGTGTACAGGTCTTCCACCACTTTGGTTAAATTTATTTCTGGGTATTTTATTCTTTTTTTGCAATTCTAAATGGGATTATATTCTTAATTCCTCTTTCTGCTCTTTTGTTGTTAATGTATAGAAATGCAATTTATTTTTGTATGTTGGTTTTGTACCCTGCAAATTTATTGTATTCGTTTATTATTTCTATTAATTTTTTGGTGGATTCTTTAGGAATTTCTATATATAAAATCACGTCATCTGCAAATAGTGATACTTTTACGTCTTCCTTTCCAATTTGGATCTGTTTTGTTTATTTTTCTTGCCTGATTGCTCTGGTTAGAATTTCCAATACTATGTTAAATAAAAGTGATGAAAGTGGGCATCCTTGTCTGGCTCCTGTTCTTAAAGGGACATATTTTAGTTTTTCCCAATTGAATGTGATGTTATCTGTGGGTTTCTCACATATGGCCTTAATTATGTTGAGGTATTTTCCCTCGAGCCATTTTATTCAAAGTTTTTATCATAAATGTATACTGTGTCCTCTTGAACACTTTCTCTGCATCTAACAAGATGATCACATGATTTTTTTTTTCATTTTGTTAATGTAGTGTGTCATGTTGCATCCCTGGAATAAATCCCACTTGATCATGGTGTATGATATTTTTAATGTATTGTTGTATTTGATTTGCTAGTATTTTGTTGAGGATTTTTGCACCTACGTTCATGGGAGATATTGGCCTGTTATTTTCTTTTTTTATACTATCCTTTTCTTGTTTTGGTATCATGGTATCCTTGGCCTTGTAGAATGAGTTAGGACGTGTCCCGTCCTCTTCAATTTTTTGGAAAAGTTTGAAAAGGCTAGGTATTGTGTCTTCTTTGACTAATTGGTAATATTCATCAGGGAAGCTGCCTGGTCCTGGGCTTTAGTTTTTCAGGAGATTTTTGATCAGTGCTTCGATCACCTTACTAGTGATTGATCTATTCATTCTCTATTTCTTCTTGATTCCGTTTTGGAAGGTTGCATGGTTCTAAGAATTTATCCATTTCTTCTAGATTATCCAATATTTTGGCATGTAGCTTCTTTTTTTTTTAATGCATACTTTTTATATTTTTTTATTTTTTAATTTTTTGGGAATATAATTCTTTTTTTTTTAATTTTTTGATTATTGCAGTAACATTGGTTTATAACATTGTATAAATTTCAGGTGTACATCATTATACTTCTATTCCTGCATAATTACATCATGTTCACCACCCAAATACTAATTACAAGCCATCACCAAACACATGTGCCGAATTATCCCTTTCGCCCTCCTCCTTCCCCACTTCCCCTCTGGTAACCACCAGTCCAATCTCTGTCCCTATGTGTTTGTTTATTGTTGTTATTATCTACTACTTAATGAAGGAAATCATATGATATTTGACCTTCTCCCTCTGACTTATTTCACTTTGCATTATACCCTCAATGTCCATCCATGTTGTCACAAATGGCTGGATTTCATCATTTCTTATGGCTGAGTAGTACTCCATTGTGTATATATACCACATCTTCTTTATCCATTCGTCCCTTGATGGGCACTTAGGTTGCTTCCAAGTCTTGGCTATTATGAATAACGCTGCAATGAACCCAGGGGTGCATGTTTCTTTACACATTGGTGTTTTCAATTTCTTTGGATAAATACCCAGCAGTGGAATAGCTGGATCATATGGTAGTTCTATCCTTGATTTTTTGAGGAATCTCCATACTGTTTTCCATAGTGGCTGCACCAGTTTGCACTTCCACCAGCTGTGTATGAGAGTTCCCTCCTCTCTACATCCTCTCCAACACATGTTGTTTCCTGTCTTGTTAATTATAGCCATTCTGACGGGTGTGAGGTGATACCTCATTGTAGTTTTGATTTGCATTTCCCTGATAGTTAATGATTTTGAACATCTTTTCAGGTGCCTGTTGGCTATCTGTATATCTTCTTTGGAGAAATGTCTGTTCAGGTCTTTGGCCCATTTTTTAATTGGGTTGTTAGTTTTTTTGTTTTTGAGATGTATGAGTTCTTTATATATTTTGGAGTTTAACCCCTTATCAGATGTATGGTTTGCAAATATCTTCTCCCAATTGTTAGGTTGTCTTTTGGTTTTGTTGATGGTTTCCTTTGCTGTGCAAAAGCTTTTTAGTTTGATGTAGTCCAATTTGTCTATTTTTTCTATTGTTTCTCTTGCCGGGTCAGACATGGTGCCTGAAGATATGTTGCTAAGACTGATGTTGAAGAGTGTACTGCCGGTTTCTTTCTAGAAGTTTCATATTTTCAGGTTTTACATTCAAGTCTTTAACCCATTTGCAGTTCATTTTTGTGTATGGTGTAAGGTAATGGTCTACTTTCATTTTTTTGCATGTGGCTATCCAGTTTTCCCAACACAATTTGTTAAAGAGACTTTCTTTTCTCCATTGTATGTTCTTGGATCCTTTGTCAAAGGTTAGCTGTCCATAGATGTGTGGGTTTATTTCTGGGCTTTCTATTCTATTGCTTTGATCTGTGTGTCTGTTTTTGTGCCAGTACCATGATGTTTTGGTTACTACAGCTTTGTAGTATATTTTGAAATCAGGGAGTGTGATACCTCCAGCTTTGTTCTTTTTTCTCAGGATTCCTTTAGCTACTCAGGGTCTTTTGTTGTTCCATATAAATTTAGGATTTTTTGTTCTATTTCTGTGAAAAATGTTGTTGGATCTTTGATAGGGATTGCATTGAATCTATAGATTGCTTTAGGATGTATGGACATCTTAACTATGCTAATTCTTCCAATCCAAGAGCATGGAATATCTTACCATTTCTTTGTGTCTTCTTCGATTTCTTTCAGCAATGTTTTATAGTTTTCGGTGTACAGATCTTTCACGTCTTTGGTTAAGTTTATTGCTAGGTATTTTATTCTTTTTTTTGCAATTGTAAATGGGATTGTATTCTTAATTTCTCTTTCTGCTACTTCATTGTTAGTGTATAGAAATGCAACTGATTTTTGTATGTTGATTTTTTATCCTGCAACTTTACCATATTCGTTTATTACTTCGAAAAGTTTTCTGGTGGATTCTTTAGGGTTTTATATATATAAAATCTTGTCATCTGCAAATGGTGAGAGTTTCACTTCTTCCTTTCCAATTTGGATCCTTTTTATTTCTTTTTCTTGCCCAATTGCTCTGGCTTGGACTTCCCGTACTATGTTAAATAGGAGTGGTGAGAGTGGGCATCCTTGTCTGGTTCCTGTTCTTAGAGGGATAGCTTTCAGTTTTTCACCATTGAGGATGATATTAGCTGTGGGTTTCTCATATATGGCCTTTATTATGTTGAGGTACTTTCCTTCTATACCCATTTTATTCAGAGTTTTTATCATAAATGGATGCTATACCTTGTCAAATGCTTTCTCTGCATATATGGAGATGATCATGTGATTTTTATTCTTCATTTTATTAATGTGGTGTAACACGTTGATTGATTTGCAAATGTTGAATCATCCCTACATACCTGGCATAAATCCCACTTGATCATGGTGTATAATCTTTTTAACGTATTGTTGTATGCGATTTGCTAGTATTTTGTTGAGGATTTTTGCATCGATGTTCATCAGTGATATTGGCCTGTAATTACCTTTTTTTGTGTTGTCCTTGTTGGGTTTTGGTAACAGGGTAATGTTGGCTTCGTGGAATGAGTTACGGAGCTTCCCCCTCTCCTCAATTTTTTGGAAGAGTTTGAGAAGGATAGGTATTAAGTCCTCTTTGAATGTTTGGTAGAATTCACCAGGAAAGCCGTCTGGTCCTGGGCTTTTATTTTTGGGGAGGTATTTGATTACTGTTTCAATCTTCTTACTTGTGATTGGTCTATTCAAATTGTCTACTTCTTCTTGATCTAGTTTTAGAAGGTTGTATGATTCTAAGAATTTATCCATTTCTTCCAGATTGTCGAATTCGTTGGCATATAGCTTTTCATAGTATTCTCTTATAATCTTTTGTGTTTCTGAGGTGTCTGTTGTAATTTCTCCTCTTTCATTACTGATTTTACTTATTTGTGCCTTCTCTCTTTTTTTCTTGGTGAGTCTAGCTAAAGGTGTGTCAATTTTGTTTATCTTTCCAAGAACCAGCTCTCGCTTTTATTAATTTTTTCTACTGTTTTTTTAGTCTCTATTTCATTTATTTCTGCTCTGATTTTTGTTATTTCCCTTCTGCTGATTTTTGGCTTGTTTTGTTCTTCTTATTCCAGTTCCTTTAGGTGCATTGTTAGATTGTTTATTTGAGATTTTTCTTGTTTGTTGAGATAGGCCTGTATTGCTATGAACTTCCCTCTTAGAACTGCTTTTGCTGTATCCCATAAATTCTGGCATGTCATATTTTCATTTTCATTTGTCTCCAGGTATTTTTTGATTTCTTCTTTGATTTCTTCGTTAACCCAGTCGTTGTTCAGTAGCATTTTGTTTAATCTCCACGTATTTGTGGCTTTTCTGATTTTCTTCCTATAGTTGATTTCTAGTTTCATACCGTTGTGGTCAGAAAAGATGCTTGGTATTATTTCAATCTTCTTAAATTTATGGAGACTTGTTTTGTGGCCTAATATGTGATCAATCCTGGAGAATGTTCCATGTGCCTTTGAAAAGAACGTGTATTCTTCGGTTTTTGGATGGAATGCTCTGTATATATCTACTAGGTCCATCTGTTCTAGTGTGTCGTTTAAGGCCAATGTTTCCTTATTGATCTTTTGTTTGGATGATCTATCCGTTGGTGTAAGTGGAGTGTTAAAGTCCTCTACTATTATTGTGTTACTGTCTATTTCTGTTTTTATGTCTGTTAATAATTGTTTTATATATTTAGGTGCACCTACATTGGGTGCGTTGATATTTACGAGTGTTATATCCTCTTGTTAGATTGTTCCCTTGATCATTATGTCTCTTTTTACAGTTTTTGTCTCTTTTTACAGTTTTTGTTTTAAAGTCTATTTTGTCTGATATGAGTACTGCTACCCCAGGTTTCTTTTCATTGCCATTTGCGTGTAGTATCTTTTTCCATCCCTTCACTTTCAGTTTGTGAGTGTTTTTAGGTCTGAAGTGTGTCTCTTGTATGCAGCATATATATGGGTCTTGTTATTTTATCCAGTCAGCCACCCTATGCCTTTTAATTGGAGCATTTAGTCCATTGACATTTAAAGTAGCTATTGATAAGTATGTACTTACTCCCATTTTTTAACTTTTTTTTTCTCAGTGTTTTAGTGGTCCTTCTCTGTTCCTTTCTCCTTCTATACAGAATTGATGGTCTCTTTAGTTTGACCTCTGTCTGAAAGCTCTACTCTTTAACTCTCCTCCCTCCTTTTATGTTTTTGGTATCATATCTAACCTCTTTTTTGTGCATTTGTATCCATTACGTTCTTATCATGGAAATAGATAATTTTTCCTATTTGTGGTCTTCTCTTTTCCCCTTAAATCAGTCCCTTTAACATTTCATGTAGCACTGGCTTCTTGGTGACAAACTCCTTTAATTTTTGCTTATCTGGGAAATTTTTGATCTCTCCTTCCATTTTGAATGATAACCTTGCTGGGTAGAGTATTCTTGGCTGTAGGTTTTTTCCTTTTAGCACTTTAAATATATCGTGCCACTCTCTTCTAGCCTGTAAGGTCTGCTGAGAAGTCAGCTGATAGCCTTATGGGGTTTCCTGTGTATGTAACTTGACTTTCTCTTGTGGCTTTTAGGATTCTCTCTTTATCTTTAATTCTGCACATTTTGGTTATTTTGTATCTTGGTATTGGCCTCTTTGGGTTTATCTTGTTTGTGGCTCTCTGTGCTTCCTGTACCTGGATGTCTGTTTCCTTCCTTAGGTTAGGGAAGTTTTCATCTATTATTTCTTGAAATAGATTCTCTGCCCCTTTGTCTCGCTCTTCTCCTTCCGGGACAGCTATAACACGGATGTTAGCGCACTTGATGTAGTCCCAGAGGTCCCTTAGACTGTCTTCACTCTTTTTAATTCTTTTCTCTTTTACCTGTTCAGCTTGGGTAATTTCTTCTAGTCTTACGTCCAGCTCGCAGATCCGTTCTTCTGTATCCTCTACACTGTTTTTGAGTCCCTCTAGTGAATTTTTCGTTTCCAGTATTGTATTCTTCATTTCTGATTGGTTCTTTTTTGTATCTTCCATTTCTTTGTTGACATTCTCACTGAGTTCATCTATTCTTCTCCCCAGATCAGTGAGCATCCCTAACACTCTTTGTGGGAACTCTCTGTTGGGTAGGATGCTCATTTCTGTTTCACTTAGTTCCTTTTCTGGGGTTTTGTCCTCTTCCCTTACTTGGAATGTATTCCTTTGCCTCCTCATTTTGCCTCTTTCCCTGTGCTTGTTTCTACATATTAGGTAGGTCAGCTACGTCTCCTGCTCTTAGATAGGTGACCTTATATATGTGATGCCTTAGGAAGCCTGCAGTGTGCTTCCCTCAGTTCTCAATGTTCCAGGAGTGACCCCTATATGGGCTACGTGTGTCCTTCTGTTGTGGCCTGTTTGCTCTCCCTGTAGGCGCCTAGGGAGGCTGAGTTATGCTCCTGGCCAGCTGTTGTAATGCTCAGCTGCTTGTAGTTGTTGTGGGCCCTTCAGTCACTTTATCAGGTGTGGGGAGCCCCAGCACAGTTGGCTGCAAGTTCTAGTACCACATTTGTGTCGCAGTATTTCTTTTAAGTGAGTAGGCCCCCAGTGTGGCAGGTTGTTAGGCTCAGGGGCTTACAATTGCTATAAGCCTCCAGCCTTTAGCTCTCTTGTCAGCTCTCTGAGGATTGCAGCTGGGTGGGGCTGGCCTCAGGCAGAGGAGCACCCAATTGTTTCAGGCTTTGGAAGGTGGGGCAAACCTCCTATGTGGGTCTTTGAGAAGCACAAGTCTTCTGCAACTGACAAGCCCCGCCAACCACAGGTCTACACACACAGTCAACAAAGTCCTGCCCTGTGTGCGTGCCCCGACCTCCTGAAGTGGACCCAGTCTCTCCACGGATGGGAGCCCCACACACTCCACCACCGCCCCACACTCTCCACCCACTCCTTGTGCACGCCTTGCCCCACTGAAGTCAGCTCAGTTGCCAGGCTGCAGAGAATCCAGTCATCAATCTATGTAGGCCCACAAGTTGCTTGAGGGCTTGTTGTTGGGTGGGGCCAGCCTCTAGGGTGGGCTGCCTGCCCTGGCTAAGCTGGATTAAATCAGTGCTATAGTGGGTGGGGCAGACCTGGGCTAGTAGGCCCCAGGGAGAACTCCAATGGCATCTGTGTCAGCATGCCCACACCGGGCCACTACAATGGCCGCCGCCAATGTCCCAGTCCCTGGAGAGGTCTCACCTCTCACTCAGATGCACTCTGGGCCTATGAGGTGATTCTCTTTTCACCAAAGCACTGTGCACCTTTCTTTCTGGTGATTTTAGGTTGCTTTCTGAAACGGGTGTGTTTGCACATGAGCCCTTTAAGAACCAGTTTTAATTTCTTTGTGAACCAGCTTTTCTGGGGGTACTCCCCAAGGTTTTTGTAGCAGGCAAAGTCAGATATTATGCCACTCGTCTCGATTGTACTGGGTCCACAAAATGCCCACAATGGGGCGCTCCCCGGCTCAGGGCCCCGTGCCTCCAGGGAGGGCTGCTTACCTTTGGTCTGTTCCCGGATGGCCATGAGGCACTGCGGCTTGTGAAGGCAGTTTTTTTCCTCTCCAGAAGGGAATCTCTGCCTCTTCGACCTCAATTAGGATTGTCGTTTGTTGCAGGAGTTCCTCTTATCCAGTTTTCAGTTCTGTCTCGGGGTAATTTTTCCACGAGTAGTTGTAAATTGGCTGTGTACGCAGGAGTAGGTCAGTTTAGAGTCTGCTTATACCGCCATCTTGACTTCTCTCCAAATGCCGGCATATTGCTTCTTGTAGTATTCTCTTATAATCCTTTGTATTGGTGTTCATTTTAACTTATCCCCCTTCATTTCTGATTTTATTTATTCAAGCCTTCTCTCTTTTTTTAGTGTGTCTAGCTAAAGGTTTGTTAATTTTATTTACCTTTTTTGTTTTCAATCAGAATTTGCATTTATTGATTCACATATTCAGGAAATTCTTGTTGAACCCACACTGCATGCTCTGTGGCACGCAAGTGAGAAATTGGAACCATAGGCCCCCAGATTACTTTAGCTGGCTCAGACTAGTGCCAACCCAAGGTTGCAGGACACTGGGAGGGCCTCTGAAGTCTGTGCAGTTGGCAGATGTGTTTTTTTTTTTTTTTTAGTTATTTTATTGAGGTTACAATGGGTTTTAACATTGTGTAATTTCAAGTTTACATTAATATATATCAGTTTCTGTATTGACTATGTCATGCTCACCACCAATAGTCTAATTTTTATCCATCTTCATACATATGTGATTTTTTATCCCTTTTGCCCACCCACACCGCCTTCCCCTCTCGTAACCACTATTCTGTTCTCTTTATCCCTGTTGTTTGTTTGTCTTCCACATATGAGTGAAATCATATGGTATTTGTTGTTCTCTGTCTGGCTTATTTTGCTTAACATAGTATCCCCAAGATCGGTCCATGTTGTTGCAAAGGGGACAATTTTGTCGTTTTTATGGCTGAGTAACATTCCCTTGTATGTATATACCACATCTTCTTTATCCCTTCATCAGTTGATGGGCACTTGGGTTGCCTCTACATTTGGCTATTGTGAATAATGCTGCAAATAACGTAGGAGTGCATAAATCTCTTTGTATTGTTGATTTCATGTTCTTTGGATAAATACCTAATTGGGATAGATGGATTGTATGGTATTTCTATTTTCAATTTTTTGAGAAATATGGAGATATTGTTTTCCATAGTGGCTGCACCAGTTTGCATACCCACCAGCAATGTATGAGGGTTCCCTTTTCTCCACATCTAGTCCAACATTGTCATTTTTGCCTTGTTAATTACAGCCATTCTGACAGGTGTGAAGTGATATCTTATTGTAGTTTTGATTGGCATTTCCCTAATACTTGGTGATATAGAAAATTTTTTCATGTGATTGTTGACCATCTATACATCTTCCTTGAAAAAATGTCTATTCAGAAACTTTGCCCATTTTTTTGATGGGGTGGTTTTTGTTGTTGTTGTTGTTGAGTTGTATAAGTTTCTTATATATTTTGGAAATTAACCCCTTGTTGGATATATGATTTGCAAGTATTTTCTTCCAGTTGATGGATTGTCTTTTCATTTTGTTCATGGTTTCCTTTGCCTTGCAGAAGCTTTTTAGTATGATGTAGTCCCATTTGTTCATTTGTTCTTTTGTTTCCCTTGCATGAGTAGACATGTTATTCAAAAAAGATGCTACTAAGGCCAATGTCAAAGAGTGTATTGCCTATATTTTCTTCTAGGAGTTTTATGGTTTCAGGTCTTACATTCAAGTCTTTAATACATTTTGAGTTAATTTTTTTGTGTATGGTATAAGATAGTGGTCTACTTTCATTCTTTTGCAGGTGGCTGTCCAGTTTTCCAAACATCATTTATTGAAGAGACTTCCCTTTCTCAATTATATGTTCTTGGCTACTTTGTCAAAGATTAGCTGTCCACAGATATGTGGTTTTAGTTCTTGGATTTCAAATCTGTTCCATTGATCTGTGTGTTTGTTTTTGTGCCAGTACCACTCTGTTTTGATTACTATAGCTTTGTAGTATATTTTGAAGTCAGGGATTGTGATGCCTCTAGCTTTGTTCTTTTTTCTCAGAATTACTTTTGCTATTCAGGGTCTTTTATTGTTCTATATAAATTGTGGATTCTTTGTTACATTTCTGTGAAGAATGTCATTGTGATTCTGATTGGGATTGTATTGAATCTGTAGATTGCTTTAGGTAATGTGGACATTTTAAATATGTTTATTCTTCCAATCCATGAACATGGAATATTTTTCCATTTCTTTATGTCCTCTTTAATTTCTTTCTATAATGTCTTATAGTTTTCAATGTATATGTCTTTCACCCCCTTGGTTAAATTTATTTCTAGATATTTTATTCCTTTTGTTGTGATTGTAAATGAGATTGTATTCTCTTTCTCTTTGTTGTTAGAGTATAGAAATGCAAGTGATTTTTATAGGTTGATTTTATATCCTGCAACTTTGCTTTAGTTGATTAGTTCTAATTGTTTTCTGGTGGGTTCATTAGGATTTTCTATATGTAAAATCATGTCATTTGCAAACAGCAAGAGCGTCACTTCTTCCTTTCCAATTTAGATACCTTTTACTTCTTTATCTTGCCCAATTTATCTGGCCTAAACTTCCAGTACTATGTTAAATCGGAGTGGTGAGAGTAGGCACCCTTGTCTTTTCCTATTCTCGCAGTTTTTCACCATAGAGTATGATGTTGGGTGTGGGTTTGTCCTGTATGGCCTTTATTATGTTGAAGTACTTTCTCTCTATGCCCATTTTATTAAGCATTTTTATCACAAATGGATGTTGGATCTTATCAGATGTTTTCTCTGCATCTTTTGAGATGATCATGTGATTTTTATTCCTCATTTTGTTAATGTGGTCTATCACATCGATTGATTTGCAGATCTTGAACCATCCTGCATTCTTGGTATAAATCCCACTTGGTTGTGGTGTATGATCCTTTTAATATACTGTTCTATTTGATTTGCCCATATTTTGTTGAGGATTTTTGCATTTATGTTCATCAGTCATGTTGGCTTGTAATTTTCCTTCTTTGTGTTATCCTTGTCTAGTTTTGGTAGGAAGGTAATGTTGGCCTCAGAGAATGAGTTACTAAGCATTCCTTCTTCTTCAACTTTTTGGAATATTTTGAGAAGGATAGGTATTAACTCTTCTTTGAATGTTTGGTAGAATTCTCCAGAGAAGCCGTCTGGTCTTGGACTTTTGTTTTTTGGGGAGGTTTTTGATTGCTGTTTCTGTCTCTTTATTTGTGATTGGTCTATTCAGATTCTCTATTTATTCTTGATTCAGTTTTGGGTGTTTGTAAGAGTCTAAGAATTTATCCATTTCTTCTAGGTTATCCGATTTGTTGGCATATAGTTTTTCATAGTATTCTCTTATAAGTGTTTGTATTTCTGTGGTATCCATCGTAATTTCTCCTCTTTCATTTCTAATTTTATTTATTTGCACCTTCTTGCTTCTTAGTGAGTCTGGCTAAGAGTTTGTCAATTTTGTTTATCTTCTCAAAAAAACAGCTATTAATTTCATTGATCCTTTCTATTGGTTTTTTCATTTCTATTTCATTTATTTCTGCTCTTATTTTTATTATTTCCCTCTTTCTTCTGTTTTTGGGCTTTGTTTCTTCATCATTTTCTAATCTGTATGTTGTAATTTAAGATTATTTATTTCATATTTTTCTTGTTTTTTTGAGGTAGGCCTGTATTGCTATAAATTTCCCTCTTAGCACCACTTTTGTTGCATCCCAGAACAATTGGTATGTTTTGTTTTCATTTTCATTTGTCTCCAGGTATTTTTTGATTTCTCCTTAGATTTCTTCATTGAGCCAATGGTTGTCCAGTAGCACGTTGTTTAGTCTCCACATATTTGTGACTTTACCAGCTTTTTTTCTTGTATTTGATTTCTAGTTTCATTGCGTTGTGGTCAGAAAAGATGCTTGATATGATTTCAGTCTTCTTAAATTTATTGAGGCTAGCCTTGTTTTCCAACATATACTCTACCTTTGAGAATGTTCCATGTGCACTTGAGGAGAATATGCATTCTGCATTTTTTGAATGAAATTTTCTATATATATCTATTAAGTACATCTTGTTTAGTATTTAATTTATGGCCCCTGTTCCCTTGTTGACTTTTTGTCTGCATCATCTATCCATTGATGTACGTGGGGTGTTGAAGTCCCCTGCTATTATTACATTGCTGTCAATTTCTCCCTTTAGGTCTGTTAGTGGTTCCTTTCTATACTTTGGTTCTCCTATCTTAGGTACATATTTATTTATAAGTGTTATTTCCTCTTGGTGGAATGTCCCTTTTATCATTATATACTGCCCCTCTTTGTCTCTCATTGTCTGTTTTATCTTGAAGTCTGCTTTGTCTGATATAAGTATAGCAACACTTGCTTTCTTTTGCTTGCCATTTTCTTGGAGTATCACCCTCCATCCCTTCACTCTGAGCCTATGTTTGTCTTTAGAGCTGAGATGTGTTTCCTGGAGGCAGCACATTGTTGGGTCTTCTTTTTTAATCGATCCAGCCACTCTGTGTCTTTTGATTGGAGAATTCAATCCATTTACATTTAGAGTGATTTTTGTTATATGAAGGCTTAATACTGTCATTTTATCATTTATTTTCTGGTGTTCTATATTTCCATTGTTTCTCTTCCCTTGTATTTCTGACTGCCATTTCCGTTTGGTGGTTTTTTGTGATGGCTTTTTGAGTTTTCTCTTTATTTATGATATTTGACTTTGCTCTGATTTGTTGTTTTGTGGTTAACATGAGGTTTGTATAAAAGATCTCACAGATGAGATAGTCCATTTTCTGATAGCCTCTTATCTCCATTAGCCTATGCAGGTTTGATCCCTTTCCTCTTCCCCTTTTGTGTTATTGTTGTCACAAATTCTTCTTTTTCATGTTGTGAGTCTGTGGCTACATTGAAGTGTTTATAATTATTTTTGATGATTTCCTTCCCTTTATCTTTTATGTTACAATTAAGCATTTGCTAACCTGTTCTGACAGAAAGCTGTAATTTTCTGATTTTGACTCTCTACTTGTCTCCTTGCTCAAAGCTTTTTAAACTTTTTCATTTTGTTGCAGGTAGGAGGGCTTCCTTAATGCCCTTCTTGCAAGGGAGGTCCAGTAGTGATGAACTCACTCAGCTTTTGTGTATCTGGGAAAGCTTTTATCTCTCCATCATGTCTGGAGGTTAGTTTCACTGGATAGAGTATTCTTGGCTGAAAGTTTTTGTCTTTCAGTATTCTAAACACATCATTCCTTTCTCTCCTAGCCTGTAAGTTTGTAAATCCAGTTCTTTTACCAGGTTTTGGAAGTTCTCAGCTATTATTTCTTGAACAAGCTTTCTGCTCCTTTCTGTCTCTGGAATACCTATAATCCTAACATTGCTTTTCCTAACTGAGTCAGATATTTCTCAAAGAATTTCTGCATTTTTTTAAAATTTTAGTTTTCTCTCCGCTACCTGAAGCACTTGTCTATTTCTGTCCTCTAATTCACTAATTCTGTCCTCCATATAATCAGCTCTATTTTTTACGGTTTCTAGGTTTTTATCTCATTAATTGTGTTCTTCATATCCAGAATTTCTGTTTGGTTTTCTTTTAGAGTTTCAATCTCTTTGGTGAAGTATTCCTTCTTCTCATTAATTTTATTCCTGAACTCATTGAACTATCTCTCTGAGTTTTCTTGTTACTCATTGAGTTTCTTTATGACAACTATTTTGAGTTATCTGTCATTTAGATTGTAAATTTCCGTGAGTTCAGGACTGGTTTCTGAAGACTTGTCATTTCCTTCTGCTTTGAAGTGTTACTGTAGTTCCTCATAGTGTTTGATGAGTTCATCCTTTGCCGGCCCATTTGTGGTACTGTCATGTTGCAGAATCCACCTGACACCACTGGGGAGGAGCAGGAGCTGTTTTTTGATCCTGCCCCATCTGCTGGAAATTGTGCAGGTAGGGCTGCTCTGCATTTGTGTGGGCTGGCTACTGCCGTTTTGCAGGTTGCTATCACATGGATAGGGCCTCTGCCCTGGGTGGGCGGGTTGCGTACTGTAGGTGGGTCCTCTGTGCTTGGTGGATGGGTTGCTCTTGTGTAGGTGGGGCCATTGTGCTTGGCAGAGGACCAGCTGAGCTGCTGCACTAGGTGGGAGGGGTGCCTATGAGGGGGCTTAGCCACCACTCAGTTGGTCCCAGGGGGTGCTGTTCTCTGTGAGCAGGGCACCTTCGGAATGGGTGGGGCACCTTCTCACCTGTGCTGCACTAAGCAGGAGGAGTTCCCTAGTGGGGGCTGAGGCGCTGCCACTCAGTGTAGGGCATTCCCACCAGTGTCTGCAGCATGGTGGGTGCTCCCGTGGGCTGAGCTATAACTCTAAAAGTGTTCACGCCAGCCAGGCTGCCCCTGCTTCCTCTTACAGTTGCACGTGTCACTGTGTGAGGATCTGTGACCTGGCTTGCTGCTGCCAGGGAGGGGGAGGTATGTGCTCACCTAGTTCCACTGCCTCCTGGGGATCCAGTTCACCTATCTTCAGATGCACAGCTGTGTGGATCTTTCAGACATCCTGTTGTGCTGTGTGGGGAATCCTCTGCTGGTAATAAATGTTCATTTAGTTGTAACTTAGAGGGGGGAGATAAAGGGAACAACTCACTCTGCCGTGATGCTGAAATCCCAAATTGGTTTATCTTTTCAAAGAACCAGCTCTTTATTTCATTGATTATTTCCATTTCTTTTGTAGTCTTTATTTCATTTATTTCCACTCTGATTTTTATCATTTCTGTCCTTCTTCTGATTTTGGCCTTTGTTCTTCTTTTCTCTACTTCTTTTGTTGTATTGTTAGATTTTTAATTTGAGATTTTTCTTGTTTCTTTGGGAGGGCCATTGTTGCTGTAAACTTCCTTCTTAGTACTGCTTTTGCTGTATCCCATAAATTTTTGAATGTTGTATTTTCATTTTCCTTTGTCTCCAGGTATTTTCTGATTTCTCTTTTAATTTCTTCATTGACCAATTAGTTGTTCAATAACATTTTGTTTAATCTCCACATATTTGTGTCTTTTCCAGTTTTCTTGTTGTTGATTTCTAGGTTCATACTATTGTGGTCAGAAAAGATGCTTGGTATTATTTCAATCTTCTTAAATTTATTGAGACCTGTTTTCTGGCCTCATAGGCGATCTGTCCTGGAGAATGTTTCATCTGCATTTGAAAAGAATGTGTATTCTGCAGTTTATGGGTAGAATGTTCTGCATATATCTCCTAAGTCCATCTGGTGTAATGTGTCTTTTAAGGCCAATGTTTCTTTATGAATCTTCTGTTTGGATGATCTACCCATTGATGTAAGTGGAGTGTTAGGGTCCCCTACTATTATTGTTTTACTGTCAGTTTCTCTTTTATGTCTGTTAGTAATTGCTCTATATATTTGGCTGCTCCAATGTTGGGCACATAGATATTACAAGTGTTATGTCCTCTTGTTGGATTGTTCTCTTTATCATTATGTAATGCTCTTCTTCGTCTCTTGTTATGGTTTCTGTTTTAATGTCTATTTCGTCTGATATAAGTATTGTTACCCCAGCTTTTCTTTAGTTTCCATTTGCATGGAGTATCTTTTTCAATCACTTCATTTTCTGTTTGTGACTGTCTTTAGTTTTGAGGTGAGTTCTTGCAGGCAGCATATAGATGGTTCTTGTTTTTTTAATCCATTCAGCTACCCTATGCATTTTTATTGGAGCATTTAGTCTATTTACATTTAAAGTAGCTATTGATAAGTATATACTTATTGCCATTTGTTACTTTTTTCTGGGTGTTTTAGTAGTTTTTCTTGGTTCTTTTCTTCTCTTATTCTCTTCCCTTATGATTTGATGGCTTTCTTTAGTATTACTTTTGGGTTCCTTTCTCCTTACTTTTTGTTTTTTTTTTTTGTACATTTATTAAATGCTTCTGGTTTCTGATTATCATGAGGTTCATATATAATAACCTATGATATAAACAGCAAGCTATATTAAGTTAATGGTCTCTTAAGTTTGACATCTTACTAACAACACTACCCTTTTACTCCCCCCATATATATTTTTTTGATATCATATTAAATCTTTTTTGTTTTTGTGTATCCCTTAACTTCTTTTCATGGATAGAGACATTTTTGGTGCTTTTGTCTTTTGATTACTATGGTTACTTATAGCCAAGCCATTTTGAAGTCTAGTATCAAAATTAGGTACAGATTTGTGTATGCTCCAGCAATCTTCATAAGCTGGATTCTAATTTACAAGTGGTTAACTACTATTTGCTATGTGAATGTTAATTTCAGGTTCTCAGTGAATTAGCATGGGTGATAAGGAGAAAGCTATATCAGTTAGGAAACTAAAAAGTCATTCACAAATACACAGAGTCTGCAAGTATATTCTATATATACCAGAAATAACTTACTACCATGTTTATGGAATGGGGGCATCTGAAACTTTCCCATGCTAGACTTGATTCTGGTTGACTTCTTTTTATCTTCCCTTCTCCTTCTTCAATCAGGAGGAGCTAATATTCTGATAGGTTAGAATCAGAGTCCTTTCAAGGCCACAATTTATATAGCACAGGGTCAACTTAAGGACTGGACCCACCTCCATCCTTTCTCTTTCATCTTCTTCTTTCAGACTTTAGCAGGGCCCAGTCCACAAGGGAGGTTTCTTCTCTTTCTTTTTTCTCAGCATGGTTTTCTCTTTTTCTAAGCTGTCATGGCTGGCTTGGGTAGCTGGAGGTAGCTTGGTCAGCCCTGGCCATTCTTTATCTCAATAGGTCCCTGAAAATCACATTGAGTAGGCCTATTTCAAAAGTTATGGGATGTAAAATAGGCCTGGATTACCTGCCAAGCCTAAATTACATGATGACTTTCAGATTGTTATTAATTCCTGCCTAATGTTTCTTTTAAAATTTAACTTTTTCTGATAACATCTGTAGTGTTTACAGTGCCCACAGAAGTCCCACAAGAAAAATGAGCAAATGACAGGGCAGAACTAGTTAATTTTTTACCTGCCTGCAATATCATTATAATGTTAAACTTCCCATTGCAACTTTTAAGTTTGTTTCTTTTTGATCACAATGTTAATGTCAATGTCATTGTTCATCAAAAATGCTCTCTGTACTACTTGAGCACCAGCCATGTATATTTTGGTTTTTAAACTAATATTTGAGATAAATTGGAGTGACCATAAGAGTTTACCTTTTATGTTGTAAATTTCTGTAATTAGACCCTTTACAGAGTTAACAGACTCATTATGTAGCTGTCCACTATAAGGTACTTGATCTAATTTTCTGTGGAATTTGGGCAAGGGCCTATGCAATCACACTGGCCCTGTCATGTTTATGACCATTGACCCCCAGAGTAAACACCACAATATCGTTTTCTCCAGAGATCTTGGCAAACATTTCCATTTCTTGTGGATAAAGATTTGTTCCAACATAAAAGAGCAACAGCATAACAACACAATTGAAAGGATAGCTACAAATAACTAAAGAAAGAATATCATGTATTATCAGAAATTATTAGAATAGTGGTTGCTTTTTTTTAATAGTGGTAAAATATATATAACATAAAATTTACCATCTTAACCATTTCTAAGTGTATAGTTCAGTAGTGTTGAGTATATTCACTTTGTTGTGTGATCAATCTCCAGAACTTTTTCATCTTGCAATACTGGATCTGGACCCATTTTACAATAATTCCCCACTTTCCCCTTCACTAGTCCCTGGCAACCATCATTCTATTTTCTGTTTCTGTAAATTTGACTAGTCTAGTTACCTCATATAAGTGAAATCATGCAGGATTTGTCTTTTTGTGATTGGCTTATTCCACTCAGCATATTGTCCCCAAGTTCATGCATGTTATAGTATATGTTAGAATTTCCTTCCTTTTTAAGGCTGAGTAATATTCCATTGTGTGTAAATACCACATTTTGTTTATTGAGTCATCATCAATGGACACTTGGTTTGCTTCCAGCTTTTGGCTCTTGTGAATAGTGCTGCTATTAGATGAGTGTGCAAATATGTCATCAGGATCACTTCATATCTTTCAGATAAATACTCAGAAGTGAAATTGCTGGACCAAAAGGTAATTTCTATTTTGAATTTTTTGAGGAGCCTCCATTGTGTTTTCATCAGTGGCTGTTTTTTAAAAGAACTAATCACTCAGTTCCCTTGGGAGGATACAAGTAATATGAGCTTCATTTCCCTTATTATGTATATTTTTGCAAGAGTGTGTGTGTGTGTGTTTAAGCAAGAAATCAAATAAAGGCTGTACACAGTAGTGAGGAGATAGTCTTAGAAAATAGTATACCAAAACTCTCCATTTATACTGTTATTTATTACTAATACAGATTCTAGGAAGGAGGCCACACAGCAGAATATTAACTTACCTTTAATTTTTTTATCACTGTAGGTCTACTAAATAACTTATGTTTACTCCAGGCAGGTTTTCTGGAGAATTATTTTAATTTAGTCATTAGTGTTTTATTTCTCTGACCATGAGCACTATGAGAAAGTTAATTGTGATTGGAATGACTTGTACCTTTTTTCTCTCAGCTCTATAATAATTTCTACCTCACTTTAACCTTTTTCAGAATTTCCCAAATTCTCCCTCTAAGTCACTCTCTAAAGGCTAGAGGTTAAGAATCACTGTCATTCATGAGTCTGAAATTACTGTTTGGAATTTCCATGAAATAGCCCTAAGATTTCTATTTAATAACCCAGAAATATACTTGTATAATTACTTATTTGAGTGACCACTTTTCTGCGCTTGTTTATATATGATACCTTTTGCCTTGAAATCATATTGTATAAACTGATGTCCCAGTAGAATGTGCTATGTGTTACTGGCTCTGAGGGGGCCTTACCCTCACCTCACTGAGTCCCCTAGGGAACACCTGCCCCATAGTGGGAGAGGTACTGCAGGATATTCTGCACCAGAGGTCTGGTCACCCTCTTGAGCAGCTCAGGTCAAGCTAAACAGAGATTTTGTTTTAAATTGATTATTTGTTCTTCCTTCCTGGAAAATAATGACCTAACCCTTCCAACATAGAAAGTTTACTGTCTTATCTTAATCATTGTTTAAAGCTCCATTTTTTTAAAATGGGGGGGAGGTGAAATTGACATATGACATTGTGAACTAAGCCTTTCAACACAAAACGCTTACTCTCTCATCCTAATCATTGTTCAAACTCCTTTTTAAAAAAAATTGGGATATAATTGACATATAACATTGTGTAAGTTTAAGATGTCTTATGTGTTGTTTTGATACATTTATATATTACAATACGATTACCACAATAGTATTAGCTAACACCTCTATCAGTTCACATAATTACTTTTTTTGTGTGTGATGAGAACATTTAAGTCTCGTCTCTAGAAACTTTCAAGTATATAATATTGTTGACTGTAATCACTAAGCTGTGACTTATATCTCCAGAACTTATTCATTACCAAGTTGTAAGTCTGTACCCTTTGACTAACATCTTCTCAATCCCCTCACCCACACCAACCCATGTAACCACTAGTCTACTCTCTGTATTGAAGAGTTAGGCTTTTTTAGATTCCACATATATGTGATGTCATACATTATTTGTCTTTTTCAGTATGATTTATCTCACTTAGTATAATGCCCTCAAGATCCATCTACGTTGTTACAAATGGCAGGATTTCCTTTATCATGGATGAATAATATTCCATTGTGTGTGTGTGTGTGTGTGTGTGTGTGCGTGCGTGTATGCAACACATCTTCTTTACTCATTCATCCATTGACAGTTACATTTTTCCCATATATTGGCTATTGTGAACAATGCTGCAATAAACATGGTAAACTGCTTGCACAAGGTTGTGCTGGTGTTAGTTAATATCCACAGATTTGTGAATTTTCTGGTTTTCCTTCTGGTCTTGAATTCTAGTTTCATTCCACTGCGGTCAGAAAGGGTTCTTGGTGTGAAATCTCTCTTGTTAAATTTGTTAGGACGTTTTGTGAAACACATTTGATCTCTGCTAGAGAATCTTCTGTGTGTGCTTGAGAAGAATAAGTGTCTTGCTGCTGATGGATGTTGTGTTCTGTGTGTCTGTTAGGTCCATTTGGACTATAGTGTTGTTCAAGTTTGTTGTTTCCTTATTGATTTTCTGTCTGGATATTCTATCCAATAATGACAGTAGGGTATTGAAGTCTACTATTAGTGTATTGCTGTCTATTTCTCAGTTCAGTTCTGACAGTGTTTGCTTTATATATTTAGCTGCATCAATATCATATGCATATATATTTATAATTGTTATTTCTTCCTCATGAATGACCCTTATATCACTACATAATGCCCTTCTTTGTCTCTTGTGATGATTTTTGTCTTAAATTCTACTTTGTCTGATAGGAGTATAGCTATCTCTGCTTTCCTTTTGCTACTATTTGCATGGGAAATTATTTTCCATTCCTCCAGTTTTAGCCTATATGTGTCCTTAAATCTAAAGTGAATCTCTTTCAGACATCATTTAGTTGGATCTTGTTTTATTATCCATTCATCTATGCTACATCTTTTCATTGGACAGTTTAACACATGTACATTTAAAGCAATTATTGATAGAAGGTTTTACAACTGCCATTTTTAAGTTGTTTTAAGTTGTTTTCTGCCTCTCTTATAGTACTTTTGTCCCTATTTCCCCCTCCCTCTGTTCTTCTGTGTTTCACTGATTTTTTTTTGCATTGATAAGTTTGTTCTTTAATTTCCACATATTTGTAAATTTCCAGTTTTCTTCTTGTAATTGACTTCTAGATTATATCATTGTGGTTGTAAAAGATGGTTGACATGATTGTAATCTTCATAAAATTGTTAAGACTTGCTTTGTGGCCTAACATATGTTCTATCCTGTAGAATGTTCCATGTGCACTTGAGAGAATATGTATTCTGCTGCTGTTGAATGGAATGTTCTATAAAAGCCAAAGTCCATCTTGTCTAATATGTAGTTTAAATTCTATGTTTCCTTATTGATTTTCTTTTTTTTTTTAACCTTTTTTTTTTTTTTTGATGAGGAAGATCAGCCCTGAGCTAACATCCATGCTAATCCCCCTCTTTTTGCTGAGGAAGACCAGCTCTGAGCTAACATCTATTGCCAATCCTCCTCCGTTATTTTTCCCCCCAAAGCCCCAGTAGATAGTTGTATGTCATAGTTGCACATCCTTCTAGCTGCTGTATGTGGGACGCGGCCTCCGCATAGCCGGAGAAGCGGTGAGTCGGTGCATGCCTAGGATCTGAACCCTGGCCGCCAGTAGCAAAGCAAGTGCACTTAACAGCTAAGCCACTGGGCCAGCCCTCCTTGTTGATTTTCTGTCTGGATGATCTATCCATTGATGAAAGTAGGGTATTGAAGTCCCCTATTGTTATTGTATTGCTTCCATTTCTCTCTCAAGTCTGTCAATATTTGCTGTATGTATTTAGGTGCTCCTATATTGGGTTCATAAGTATTTACAAATGTTGTATCCTATTGTTGGATTGACCCATTTCTAACTACATATGACATTCTTTGTCTCTTATTACAGTCATTGGCTTAAAATCTATTTTGTCTGATACAAATATAGCTACCTCTGCTTTCTTTTGGTTTCCATTTGCACAGAATATCTTTTTCCATTTCTTCACTCTCAGTCTGTGTGTTCTTAAAGATGAATATTGTCAAAAGAGTAAAATGATATATAATCCCAAAATAACTTTTATTTTCAATCTTATATACTGATGTGGTGTTTTATTTCCATAATTATTAATGAGTACAGGATTAAATTAAGCAAAAATGTATGTCAGATCCAGAGAACGTAAACCATATATGCCAAATTCAAATCCATATGTCTTTGCATTTTATTCTGAGTGTTATTCTGTTAGTATTTGCTTAATATATTTAGGTATTTCTATGTTATGTGTATATATATTTAAAATTGTTATATCTTCCTGATGAGCTGACTCCTTTATTATTACATAATGATCTTTTTTGTCCTTTGTTACTGTTTTTATCTTAACATCTATTGTGTCTAAGTATAGCTATCTCTGCTTTCTTTTGTTTTTCATTTGTATGAAATGACTTTTTCTATCCCTTCACTTTGAGCTTATGTATGTTCTTAAAACTGAAGTGAGTCTTTTGTAGGCAGCATATAGTTGGGTCTTGTGCTTTTATCTTTTCAGTCACTCTATGTCCTTTGTTTAGAGAATTAGTACATTTACGTTTAAAGTAATTATGGATAGGTATGGACTTACTGTGGTCAATATGTTCATTGTTTTCTGGATGTTTTATAATTTTTTTGTTCCTTTCTTCTTCAGTATCTTCCTTTGTGTTTTAATAATTCCTTTAGTGATATGCTTAGGTTCCTTTCTCTTTATCTTTTTCATATCTATTATACTTTTATGCTCTGCATTTACCATGAAGCTTACATACAACATCTTTTACTTATAACCATCTATTTTAAGCTGATAACAACTTAAGTTCAAATGCATAGTAAAGTTCTGCAGTTTTGCTCTCCTGCCACTTTTTATGTTTTTGATGTCACAATGTACATCTTTTTGCCTTGTGTATCCATTAACAAATTTTCATAGTTATGATTTTTTAATACATTTGTCTCTTTCATACTAGACTTATAAGTGATTTACCTACCACCATTACATTAGAGTATTATCAATTTAACTATATAGTTACCTTTGCCAGTGAGATTTATACTTTAATATATTTTTATGTTACTAATTGGCATCCTTTTGTTTCAGCTTGAAGAACTTCCTTTAATATTTCCTGTGAGGCTTGTCTAGGATCAATGAACTCCTTCAGCTTTCCTTGTCCGGAAAACTCAATATCGCTCCTTCAGTTCTGAAGGACAATCATGCCAGGGAGTGTATTCTTGGTTGGCAGTTTTTTTTTTTCTTTCATTATTTTGAATATATAGTGCAATCCCTTCTGTCCTGCAAAATTTCTGCTGTAAAATCTGCTTATAGTCTAATGAGATTCATCTCTATGTAACAAGTTGTTTTTGTCTTGATGCTTTTAAGGTGCTTTCATTGTCTTTAACTTTTGACTACTTAATTATAATGTGTCTTGGTGTGGGTCTTATTGGATTCATCTTATTTGGATCTCCCTGGCATTCCTGGATGTAGATGTCTTTATCTTTCCCTAGGTTAGGATGTTTTCAGCCATTATTTCTTTGAATAACTTTCTGCTTCTTTCTGTCTAATCCTCTGGGAACCCTGCAATGCAAATATTGGTCTACTTGATTTTGTTCCATAAGACCCTTCAGCTATCTTAACTTTATTTTATTCTTTTTTTCTTTTTGCTATTCTGATTGAATGAATTTCACTGCCTTGTCTTTGAGTTCATTGATTCTGACTTTTTATTGATCTAGACTTATTTTGAACCCCTCAATTGAATTTTTCAGTTTAATTATTGCATTTTTCAGCTCTGTGATTTCTGTTTGGTACTTTCTTATATTTTCTATCTATTTGTTGAAATTCTCAATTGTTCATGCACTGTTCTTCTGACATTGGTTAGTATCTTATGACCATTATTTGAACTAATTAAGGTTCAAAGTACCTCTATTTCATTAAGCTCTGTTAAAACACTATTATTTTGTTCTTTTATTTGGAACATATTCTTCTGCTTTTTTATTTTCATTGAGTCCCTGAGTTGGTGCCTATGCATTAGTTAAAACAGCCACCTCTACCGGTCTTGAATGTCTTGTCTAGGACATGATCCTTATTGTTTGCCCTGGTTTGCATTCTTGGTTATTTTTGTGATTTTCCAAGCTTTTGTGATTTTCTTTACTCTTAGTGGCTCCCAGTAGTTGAGGGTCTCAAGACTTGTGACTGTCTCAAAAAGAAGGATCTCAGCACTACATGCAGGATGATTGGAAGCCAGGCCCTCAGGCAGCAGCTTTTAAAGTGTGTAAATAGGCCTCCTTCATGGACAGAGTGGGAGATGGGTGTTTTTGCCTCCTACCTCTGAGCTGAGCCCTGGACAGATAGCCCATTAATAATGGTCTCTTTGTTTGCTACAGACCTGTGGGAACTGTGATTTCAGGTTCTGCTTGCCACCATGGCCAAGGAATCAATAGGTGCATCTTCTAGGCAGCAGCTACAAAAGCCAGGGTGACAGAAGTGTGGAGAAATTCCTTCCAGGGAGACACCAGTGATATTGAGCAGGTAGAAAGGAGAACACGGATATGTCACCTGCTGGACTCCCTGGTCTCCAGGAGGATTACAATCAGCTCCTGTATTTGTGCTAAACTAGAAGCCTGACCCTCAGGTAGCAGCTTTCAAAATATGCAAATAATCCTCATTCAGAGAAAGATTTAGAGATGGGTGTTTCTGTCTGCTTCCTCTGCACTGAACACTTGGGAGATAGCCACAATAAGTCATTGTGAGCCCATTAAGAACTGTTTCTTTGTTTATTATAGTCTTGTGGGTCTCATGGACATAAGCCCCATTGTCACTCAAAGCTCTGTGATTTGGGGGCCATGCCCTCAGATGGTAGTTATAAAAGTTATTGTGCTAGAGTTGGGTTAAAACCCTTTGTTTCTTAGGAAGCAGCTAGGAATTGTGAGTTCCCTCCCACTTGTGTGGTGCTATGCCATGCAGGAGGTTTATGGCAAAGGTGTCTTAGCCTTTCTTATGCATTTTGATGTGGGTATATTTTTGTTTGCCTAATGTATAGGAGTCACTCAGCTAGTTCTTGGATTTATTTCAGAGGTGTTTCTCCATGCATAAGTGTAGATTCAGTGTGTCTGTGGGAGATGGTGTGTTCAGGAGCCTCTTATGTACCAACTTGGACCAGAATCTAAAAAATATACTCTTAATCTACCAACGGGTGACAGGAAAACCACAGGGTAAATTACAAAATACTTTGAGAAAAATGTAAAGGGGAAACTCTACATACCAAAACTATAGGATCCAGCAAAGACAGTGCTGAGAGAAAATTTACACCTGCAATGACCTGCATTAAAAAAACCAAATAGGAGGTAACCTAAATTGTATCTTAAGGAACTAGAAAAAGTATAACAAATGAAGCCAAAGCTAGCAGACAGAAGGAAATAATAATGATTAGAATGAAGTTTAAGGAAATGAGAATAGAAAACAATAGAGACAATCAACAAAGCCAAAGGTTGATTGTTTGAAAAGATCAAGAAAATTGATGAACCCTTATCTAGACTTGCAAAGAAAAAAAGGAGAGACAGCAGAGAGAACATGCTGGTGTCAGAAGATCCTGAGCTCACCTCTTCCCACAGACACAACAAATCTACACTACATATGGGATAATTCCCTCTGAAAGGGACCTGGAAACTGGATGAACAGAGCCACCACAACAAGAGACAGCACTGAGAAGTGTAGGAGAGGCAGAGATATAGCCCTGTTAAGGGGAAAAAAAAACACACCTTAGCTGTGGCATTTTATGGTCATGAGGTATGAAAGGTATGAAACTTTTCCCTGAAGAGCAAAGAATTTGAGCTCCACATCGGGCACCCCTACCCTTAGATCCTGCATAGGGAGATGAGTCCCCAAAACACCTGCCTTTGAAAACCGATGAGGAATACATCCAGGAAAGCTATAGAACTGTAAGGAGAGGAAAACTCACTCTTAAAGGGCTCACACGCAGATTCACTCGACCCAGATGCCAACAGAAAACAGCCGATGAAAAGTGCATAGACCATAGCTGAGGAAGACCCACTTACTAATCTTGGAGTGGCAACTGGAGAAGCAGACAGCAGCAGGAGCTCTCTCCAGGGACTGAGATACTGGCAGCAGCCATTTTCGTGATCTCATTCTGCAGTGGTAATGCAGGCCATGAGGGTATCATTTTGGTGTCATCCCTTTGGCATGATAGTGCTGAGATCCCCACCCATTCCTCCACCTTGGCTGGACCTTTCACCTGGCTGGACAATGACTCTGCCCACTAGCATGCCCATAACAGCCATGGCTGGGCCTCATAGCCATCCAGGCCAGAGGCCTACCTGGCCAATCAGTTGTGGCCCTGTCACAACATAAGGGCACATGCAGCCCACACAGTGGACAACCCTTGAGCACCTGGCTCTGGTGGCCAGTGGGGATTGCACTGGATGGCCCCACACGACATCTCCTGTAGAAGGCCACTCCTTCAAAGATGGGAGATATAGGTGATCTATCTAATACATAGAAACAAACAAAGAGAATTAGGCAAAATGAGGAGACAGAGGAATATGCTTCAAATGAAAGAATAAGAAAGGAACCTCAGAAAAAGAACTAAATGAAACCGATATAAGAAATCTACCTGATAAAGAGTTCAAAGTACTGGTCATATAGATGCTTTCTGAACTCATGAGAGGAATGGATGAACTCAATGAGAACTTTAACAAGGACATGGGAAATGTAACAAAACACCAACCAGAACTGAAGAATATAATAACTGAAATGAAAAATACACTAGAGGAATCAATGGAGATTAGATGATACAGAAGAATGGATCAGCGATCTGGAAGACAGGGTGGTGGAAATCACCCAATCAGAACAGTATAAAGGAAAAGGAATTTTTAAAAATGAGGATAGGTTAAGTGACTTTCTGAACATCAATTGTACTAACATTTGCATTATAGGGGTCACAGAAGGAGAAGAGAGAGAGAAAGGGGCAGAAAATTTACTTGAAGAAACAATACCTGAAAACTTCCCCAACCTGAGGAAGGACACAGACATCCAGGTCCAGGAAGTACAGGGAGTCCCAAACAAGATGAATCCAAAGAGGTCTACAAGAGACACATTATGATTAACCTGTCAAAAATTAAAGATAAAGAGAGAATCTTAAAAGAAGCAAGAATAAAGCAACTAGTTACATACAAAGAAACTCTCAAAAGATCATCAGGTGATTTTTCAGAATAAACCTTACAGACTAGAAAGGAGTGGTGTGATGTATTCAAAGTGTTGAAAAGAAAAAACCTACAACCATGAATACTGTACTTGGCAAGGTTATCATTCAGAATTGTAGGAGAGATAAAGAGATTCCCAGACAAGCAAAAGCTAAAGGAGATGATCACCACTAAACCTGACTTACAAGAAACGGTAAAGAGATTTTTTTTAAATGCATAATAAAAGGCCATAACTAGAAATAAAAAAATTATGACAGAAAAAAAATCTCACTGGTAAAGGCAAACATAGTAAAGGTAGTGGATCTACAACTTATAAAGCTGGTATGATGGTTAAAAGACAAAAGTAGTAAAGTAAACTATGTATAATAATTAGTTAAGTGATGCACAAAATAAAAAGATGCAAAATACGACATCAAAAACAGAAAATATGGAGGGGGGATAACAATGTAGTGTTTTTAGAATGCATTCGAACTTAGGCCCATGCTTAAAATAGACTACTGTATACATAGGTTGATCTATATGAACCTCATGGTAACCACAAGCCAAAAAGATGTAATAGTAGCACAAAAAATAAAGAGAAAGGAATTCAAACATAACTCTATAGGTCATCAAATAAGGTCATCAAATCACAAGGGAAGAGTGCAAGAGAAGAAAGGAATAGAGAAGAACTACAAAACAACCAGAAAACAGTTAACAAAATGACAATAAGTACATATCTGTCAATAATTACTTTAAATGTAAATAGACTAAGTGAGGGGCCAACCCCATGATGCAACAGTTAAGTGCACGTGCTCTGCTTCAGCAGCCCGGGGTTCACAGGTTCGGATCCCAGGCACACACCAGTGCACCACTTGTCAAGCCATGCTGTGGCAGTGTCCCATACAAAGGAGAGGAAGATGGGCATGGATGTTAGCCCAGGGCCAATCTTCCTCAGCAAAAAAAAAGAGGAGGATTAGCGTCAGATGTTAGCTCAGGGCTGGTCATCCTCACACACTAACTAACTAACTAACTAACTAACTCACTAAATAAATAAATAAATAAATAAATAAATAAATAAATAAATATGCAAATAAATAAATAGACTAAGTGCTTCAATCAAAAGTTATAAGGTAGCTGAATGGATAAAAAATACAAGACCCATCTATATCTGAATACAAGCTACTCACTTCATGTCTAAAGACACACACAGACTGGAAATGTAAGAAAGGAAAAAGATTTTCCATGCAAATGGAAACAAAAAGAAAGCTGGAGTAGCAATATTTATATCAGACAAAATAGATTTTAAAACAAAGACTGGAACAAGAGACAAAGATGGGCACTACATAATGATAAATGGATCAATCCAGCAAGAGGATATAACACTTGTAATTATGCATGCAGCCAACATAGGACCACCTAAATACATAAAGCAAATATTAACAGATATAAAGGTAGAAATTAATTGTAATACAGTAGAAGTAGAAGAATTTAACACCCCACTTACATCAATAGAGAGATCATCCAGATAGAAAATCAATAAGGAAACATTGGCCTAAAGTGACACATTAGAACACATGGATGTAATAGATATATATAGAACATTCCACCCATAAACTTCAGAATACACATTCTTTTCAAGTGCACATAAAACATCCTCCAGGATAGATTATGTGTTAGGTCACAAAACAAGTCTCAACAAATTTAAGAAGATTGAAATGATATCAAGCATCTTTTCTGACCACAACGGTATGAATCTAGAAATCAATTACAAGAAGAAAACTGGAAAAAATAAAAAACCCACAAAAATCTGGAGACTAAAAAACATGATACTAAACCACCAATGGGTCAATGAAGAAATGAAAGAGAAAATCAAAAAATACTTTGAGGCAAATGAAAATGGAAACATACTTTTCAAAATCTATGGAACACAGCAGAAGCAATTCTAAGAAGGAAGTTCATAGTGATGCAGGCCTACCTCAAGCAATAGGAAAAATCTCAGGTAAAACGTCTAGCCTTACACCTAAAGGAACTAGAAAAGAAGAACAAACAAAGCCCAAAGTTAATAGAAAGAAGGAAACAGTAAAGATCAGAGCAAAAATAAATGAAACAAGATGTTAAAATCTTGCCTTTTAAAATTCAATGGTAATTTGTTTTTAAGGAGAATGGAAGTCTGGAAACCTGCATTTTAGAAATGCTGATGTAATGATCTTTAATAACTTCTTTGAAGGAAGCTCAAGCTTTCCCTGCCATCTCTTCAATAAGAGGAAACAGGAAGAATGTGGTTCTGATCCCTGGATGTCACTGCTTCTGAGAAATTAGAAAAGTAACTGGGGTGTCAGACTTCTAACCTGAAAAATGTGCCTTAGAAGAAGAGGAGTCTGGGGAAGGGAGTGCATCACTAGAGGAGGGTCTTAGCAGTATCCCTAAGCTTTCTCCTTGACATCCTTCACATCAGTGAGAAAGAGAGAGAGATATTGACAAGGCATACTTGTCTATAAGATGTATGGAAGCTTATAATTTGGTTCACCCCTTCTTGGGCTCCCCAGAGGGTTATAGTGCAGCCAGTGGGAGGGATTTAGCTAGCGGTGGCCTTGTTCTTGGTACTGAGGGGGAAAAAAGGCCCCAAAAGTGAGGATGATATCACCTCCTGTTGAAATAATCATCATTTGGGGAAATACTATAAGTGAACCCCAACAGTAACCCTGGCTTCTGTACTAAGCTGAGGATAATGTGTCAGGTGGGTCAAGAAAGACATTTATATGATTTCTCCTCCTGCATGCCTTAGAAAACCACCATCCTGTCCCTTAAAATGTCCCTAAGCAACATGTTATTACAGAACTGCACATCCGTGTGAAAAATGGAGCAGGAGACATTTTTTAAAAAAATAAAATTAAAAAAACAATAAATGAAACAGAGACTAAAAAAAAAAATAGAAAAGATCAATGAAAGTAAAAGCTGTTCTTTTAAAGGATAAACAAAATTGATGAACCTTTAGCTAGATTCATAAAAAGAGTCCAAAATGAATAAAATCAGAAATGAAATAGAAGTTATAACCGATACCAATGAATGCTAAGAATCATAAGAAACTACTAGAAACAATTATACTCCAACAAATTTACGACTTAGAATAAATGGATAAATTCCTAGATACATACAATCTTCCAAGACTTAATCAGGAGGAAACAGAAAATCTGAATAGACCATGTATCAATGAAACAGAGCAGAGGGCCCAGAAATAAACCTATGCATATATGGTCAGTTAATCTGTGATAAAGAAGGAAGAATATAGACTGAGGAAAAGATAGTCTCCTCAATAAATGATGTTGGGAAAACAGGACAGCTACATGCAAAAGAATAATACTGGACCACTATCTTACACCATATACAAAAATAAATTCAAAATGGCTTAAAGACTTAAATGTAAGACCTGAAACCATAAAACCCGTGGAAGAAAACATAGGCAGTCAGCTCTTTGACATCGATGTTAGTAATAATTTTTTGCATCTGTCTCCTTAGGCAAGGACAACAAAATAAGCCAATAGGAATACATCAATCTAAAAAGCTTTTGTATAGAAGAGGAAACTATAAACAAAACAAAAAGACAATCTACTGAATGGGAGAAAATACTTACAATGATATAGTCAAGAAAAGGTTAATATTCCAAATATATAAGGAACCAATACAACTCAATAACAAATAAACAAATAATTTGATTAAAAAATGCACAGAAGACCTGATGAAACATTTTTCCAAAGAAGACATACGGACAACTAACAGACACATGAAAAGATGGTCAACATCACTAATCGCCAGGGAAATGCAAATCAAAACTACAATGAAATATCACACCTGTCAGAAGGGCTATCATCAAAAAGAAAAGAAATAACAAGTGTTGGTGAGGATGTGGAGAAAAGGGAATCCTCCTGCACCATTGGTGGGAATGTAAATTGGTGCAACCACTATGGAAAACAGTATAGAGGTTGTTCAAAAAATTAAATATAGAAATACCATATGATCCCTCAATTCCACTTCTGGGTATTTACCTAAAGATAACAAAAACACTTATTTGACAAGATATTTACACCCTATATTCACTGTGGCATTAATTACAATAGTCCAGATATGGAAAAAACCTAAATGTTCTCTGATAGATGAATGGATAAAGAAGATCTGGTATATTTATATACAACGGAATATGACTCAGACATAAAAACAAAAGAAATCTTGCCATTCTGGGAAACATGAATGGACCTAGAGGGTATTCTGTGAAGTGAAATAACTAAGAGAAAGACAAAGAACATATGCTTTCACTTATATGTGAAATCTAAAAACAAAACAAATGTGCAAACAAAACAAAACAGAAACTGACTCATAGATACAGAGAACAAACTGGAAAATTGCCACAAGGAAGGGAGGAGGAGGATGAGCAAAATAGGTGAAGATAATTAACAGGTACAAACTTCCAGTTATAAAATAAACAAGTCATGGAGATGTAATGTACTGCCTAGGGAATATATTTAATAATATTGCAATAACCTTGTATGGTGATAGATTATAATGAGACTTATCATGGAGATTACTTCATAATGTATATAAATGTTGAATCACTATGTTGTACACTTGAAACAAATATAATATTGTATGTCAACTATACTTCAATAAAAAAGTAAGATAAAAGAACTTTAGCTGCAAAAAAAGAGAGAAAATGCAAATAACTAAAATCAGTAATGAAAGTGAGGACATTACTGATCCTACAAAAAAATTTAAGAGAAAATTTTTAACAATTTTATGCTAACAAATTAGATAACCTAGATAAAATGGAAAAATTTCTAAAAGAAAATACTTAAAGTGATCGAGAAAAAGTAGATACTTTCAACATGCCTTTAATAAGTAAGAGATTGATTCAATAATCAGAAACCTCTCAACAAACAAAAGTTCAGGACCAGATGATTTCAGTGGTAAATTGTACCACATATTCAAAGAGGAATAACACCAATCCTTCTAAAACTCTTCCAAAAATATGAAAAGAGAGTGTTATCTAACACTTCCCAACTAATTTTATGAGACCATCATTGTCCTGAAAACCAAATCCAGAAAAACATCACAAGATAGTCTATAAATTAATATCTCTTATGAATACACATGTAAAAATTCTCAACAAAGTAACAGCCAACTGAATCCAGTAGCAAATAAAAAATTATACAGCATTTCCAAGTGGTATTTTTCCCAGAAATGCAAGCATGGTTCTACATACAAAAATCAATCAATGTAAACCAAATAATAGAAGGAAAAGAAAAAAGCACACCGTCATCTCAATAGACATATAAAAACATATAAGAAAATCCAGATTGGTGTCAGGATGTTGGGCACTATAAGCATTTTTTGGACCCAGCACAACTGAGACGAGTGTCATAATATCTGGCTTTGCTGGCTACTACCAACAACAGGGAATACAAACAGAAAAGCTATCGGACATAAGAAAAAAAAACACGACAGCTCTTAAAGGACCCATGCACAAACGTCCATTTCAGAAAGCAAACTAAAATCACCAGAAAGAAAGGTCACAGTCCTTTAGTGAATAGAGACTCACCTGATAGGCCCTGGGTGCATCTCAGTGAGAGGTGAGACCTCTCCAGGGACTGACATTAGTGGCAGCCATTGTTATGACCTGGTGCAATTGTGCAGACACAGATGCTTGCAGATGCCATTGGAGTTCTTCCCCTGGCCTGTTAGCACAGGGGTCTGCCCATCCACTAGAGCACTGATTTAATCCAGCTCAGCCAGGGCAAGCAGCCCACCCTAAGGACTGGCCCCATGCAACAACAAGCCCTCAGGCAACTTGTGGGCCTGCATAGGCTAGGTGCCTGGATTCGCTGCAGCTGGGTGAGTGGATCCACCTCTGCAGGGCAGGGCTTGTGTGAGGGGTGGATGGAGTGTGTGCGGCATTGGTGGAGTGTGTAGGGCTGTGGGTTGCCTGGGTCCACTACAGGGGGTCAGGGCATGAGCATAGGGCAGGAATGTGTTGATAGTGTGTGTGGCCCTGAGGGTGGTGGGGCTTGTCAGCTGCAGATTTGTGCTTCTCAAACAGACACATAGGGGATCAGGCCCACCTTCCAAAGCCTGAAACAATTGGGTGCTCCCATGCCTGGGGACAGCCCCACCCAGGTGCAATCCTGAGAGAGTTGACAAGAGCCTTATAGGCCAGAGGCCTACAATAATTGTAAGCCACTGAGCCTAACAACCAGCCACACTAGGGGCCTACTCACTTAACAGAAAAACTGTAACATAGATGTGCTATTAGACCTTGCAGCCAACTATGCTGGGGCTCCCCACACCTGATAAAGAGACTAAGGGTCCATAACAGCTACATGCAGTAAAGCACTACAACCACCCAGCCAGGGGGACAGCTCAGGCTCCCAGGACATCTACATAAAGAGCAACCCTACCAGAACAGGACACATGTAGCCTACACGGGGGTCACTCCTGGAATATATGGAACTGGTGATGAGAGGTAAGCACAATGCTAGGCCTCATAAGGCATCTCTTACATAAGGCCACCTCTCCAAGATCAGGAGAGGTAGCTGACTGACATAATACATAGATACATGCACAGAGAAAGAGGCAAAGTGAGGAGGCAAAGAAATACACTCCAAGTAAGAGAACAGGACAAAATCTGAGAAAAAGAACTAAATGAAACAGAAATGAGAGATCTACCTGACAAAGAGTTCAAATAAAAAGTCATAAGGATGCTCACTGACCTTGGGAGAAGGATGGATGAATACAGTCAGAACTTGAACAAAGAATTGGAAAATATAAAAACGAACCAATCAGAAATGAAGAATACAATACTGGAAATGAAAAATTCACTGGACAGACTCAATAGCAGAGTAGACGATACAGAAGAATGGATCAATGAGCTGGGTGAAAGACCAGAGGAAATCACCCAAGCTGAACAGATAAAAGGAAAAAGAATTAAAAAGTCAAAGGGACATTTCAGACAACATCAAGCACACTAACATCTGTGTCATAGGTATCCCAGAAGGAAAAGAGAAAGACAAAGGGTCAGAGAATCTATTGGAAGAAATACTGGCTGAAAACTTTCCTAATCTAGGGAAGGAAACAGACATCCAGATACAGGAAGCACGGAGAGCACAAAAAAAGATAAACCCAAAGAGACCCACACCAAGACACAGCATAATTAAAATTTACAGAATTAAAGATAAAGCTAAAAGGAAAAAACCTATAGCCAAGAATTCTCTACCCAGCAAGTTTATCTTTCAGAATGGAAAGAGAGATAAAGAGTTTCCCAGACAAGCAAAAATTAAAGGAGATTATCACCAAGAAACTAGTCCTATGAGACAGGCTAAAGGGACTTATTTAAGGTGGAAAGAGAAGACTACAAATTGGAAAAAATTATCTATTTCCATGATAAGAAGGTAATGGATCCAAATGCACAAAAAAGAGGTGAGCTATGATATCAAAAACATAAAATGTGGGAGGAAGGAAGTAAAAGAGTAGAGCTTTTAGAAAGAGGTCAAACTAAAGAGACCATCAACAGAATATAGATTGCTATATAAGTAGGCTATTATATATGAACCTCACAGTAATCACAAACCAGAAACTTATAATAAATACACAAAAATTTAAGAGAAAGGAACCCAAACATAACACTAAAGAAAGCCATCAAGCCACAAAGGAAGAGAGCAAGAGAAGAAGAAAGGAACAGCGAAGAACTACTAAAACATCCAGATAAAAAGTAAAAAAAATGGCAATAAGTACATACTTATTAATAGCTACTTTAAATGCCAATGGACTAAATGCTCCATTCAAAAGGCATAGGGTAGCTGATTGGATAAAACAACAAGACCCATCTATATGCTGCATACAAGAAACACACTTCAGACCTAAAGACACTCAAAAACTGAAAGTGAAGGGATGGAAAAAGATACTCCATACAAAGGGCAATGAAAAAGAAACCTCGTGTAGCAATACTCATATCAGACAAAATAGACTTTAAAACAAAAACTGTAAAAGAGACAAAGAAGGGCACTACATAATGATCAAGAGAACAATCCAACAAGTGGATATAACACTTGGAAATATCTATGCACTCAACATAGGAGCATCTAAATATATAAAGCAATTATTAACAGACATAAAAGGAGAAATAGATAGTAACACAGTAATAGGAAGGGACTTTCAGACTCTACTTACACTAATGGATAGATCATCCAAACAGAAGATTGATAAGGAAATGTTGGCCTTAGGTAACACACTAGAACAGATGGACATAGTACATATATACAGAACATTCCATCCAAAAACCGGAACAATACACACTCTTTTCAAATGCATATGGAACATTCTCCAGGATTGATCACATATTAGGCCACAAAACAAGTCTCAATAAATTTAAGAAGATTGAAATAATACCAGGCATCTTTTCTGACCACAATGGTATGAAACGAGAAAACAACTATAAGAAGAAAAACAGAAAAGCCACAAACATGTGGAGATTAAACAAAATACTACTGAACAATGATTGGGTCAATCAAGAAATCAAAGGAGACATCAAAAAATACTTGGAGACAAATGAAAATGAAAATATGACATGCCAGAATTCATGAGATACAGCAAAATTAGTTCTAAGAGGGAAGTTTACAGTAATACAAGCCCACTTCAACAAACAAGAAAAATCTCAAATAAACAATCTAACAGTGCACCTAAAGAAACTGGAAAAAGAAGAACAAACAATGCCCAAAATCAGTAGAAGGAGGGAAATAATAAAAATCATAGCAGTAACAAATGGACTAGAGACTAAAGAAAACAATAGAAAAAATTAGTGAAACCAAGAGCTCATCTTTGAAAAGATACACAAAATTGACAAACTTTTAGCTAGACTCACCAAGAAAAAAAGAGAGATGGCTCAAATAAGTAAAATTAGAAATGAAAGAGGATAAATTATAATGGACACCCCAGAAATACAAAAGAGAATACTACAAAAAGCCATATGCCAACAAATTGGATCATCTAGATAAATGGATAAATTCTTAGAATCATACAACCTTCCAAAACTGAATCCAGAAGAAATAGAGAATTTAAATAGGCCAATTACCAGTAAGGAGATCAAAACAGTAATCAAAAACCTCCCCCAAAATAAAAGTCCAGTGCCAGATTGCTTCTTTGGTGAATTCTACCAAACAATCAAAGAAGACTTAATACCTATCCCTCTAAAACTCCTCCAAAAAATTGAAGAGGAAAGGAAGCTTCCTAACTCAATCTATGAAGCCAGTATTATCCTGATACCAAAACCAGGCAAGGACAACACAAAAAAAGATTACAGGCCAATGTCACTGATGAACATTGAAGCGAAAATCCTCAACAAAATACTAGCAAATCGAATATAACAATACATTACAAAGATCATACACCATGATCAAGAGAGATCTATTACAGGGATGCAGGGATAGTTCAACATCCACAAATCAATCAACGTGATACAACACATCAATAAAATCAAGAACAAAAATCACACGATCATCTCGATAGATGCAGAGAAAGAGTTTGACAAGATACAGCATCTATTTATGATAAAAACTCTGAATAAAATGGGTATAGAAGGAAAGTACCTCAACATAATAAAGGCCGTATATGACAAACCCACAACTAATATCACCCTCAATGGTGAAAAACTGAAAGCTATCCCTCTAAGAACAGGAACCAGACAAGGATGCCCACTTTCACCACTCCTAATTAACATAGTATTGGAAGTCCTAGCCAGAGCAATCGGGCAAGAAAAAGATATAAAATGGATCCAAATTGGAAAGGAAGAAGTGAAACTGTCACTATTTGCTGATGACATGATTTTATATATAGAAAGCCCTAAAAAATCATCCAAAAAACTTTTGGAAGTAATAACGAATACAGTAAAGTTGCAGGATAAAAAATCAACATACAAAAATCAGTTGCATTTCTATACACTAACAACAAAGTAGCAGAAAGAGAAATTAAGAATACCATCCCATTTACAATTGCAACAAAAAGAATAAAATACCTAGGAATAAACTTAACGAAAGAGGTGAAAGATCCGTACACCAAAAATATAAAACATTGTTGAAAGAAATGAACAAGACACAAAGAAATGGAAAGATATTCCATGCTCTTGGATTGGAAGAATTAACATAGTTAAGATGTCCATACTTCCTAAAGCCATCTATAGATTCAATGCAATCCCTATCAAAATTCCAGCAACATTTTTCACAGAAATAGAACAAAGAATCCTAAAATTTATATGGAACAACAAAAGACCCCGAATAGCCAAAGGAATCCTGAGAAAAAAGAACAAAGCTGGCGGTATCACACTCCCTGATTTCAAAGTATACTACAAAGCTATAGTAACAAGTACAACACAGTACTGGCAAAAAAACAGACACACAGATCAATGTAACAGAATCAAGAGACCAGAAATAAACCCACACATCTATGGACAGCTAATTTTTGACAAGGGAGCCAAGAACATACAAAGGAGAAAGGAAAGTCTCTTCAATAAATGGTGTTGGGAAAACTGGACAGCCACATGAAAAAAACTGAAAGTAGACCATTATCTCACACCCTACACAAAAATTAACTCAAAATGGATTAAACACTTGAATGTAAGACCTAAAACCATGAAATTCCTGGAAGAAAACATAGGAATTACACTCTTCAACATCAGTATTAGCAACATATTTTCAAGTATTGTGTCTGATCAGGCAAGGGAAACAATAGAAAAAAATTAACATATGGGCCTACATCAAACTAAAAATCTTCTGCACAGCCAAGGAAACCATCAACAAAATGAAAAGACAACCTAACAATTGGGAGAAGATATTTGCAAATCATAGATCTGATAAGGGGTTAATCTCCATAATATATAAAGAACTCATGCATCTCAACAATAAAAAAACTAACAACCCAATTAAAAAATGGGCCAAAGACCTGACATTTTTGGAGACATTTCTCCAAAGAAGATATACAGATGGCCAACAGGCACATGAAAAGATATTCAACATCATTAACTGTCAGGGAAATGCAAATCAAAACTACAATGAAATATCACCTCACGCCCATCAGAATGGCTATAATGAACAACACAGGAAACAACAGGTGTTGGAGAGGATATGGAGAGAAGGGAACTCTCATACACTGCTGGTGGGAATGCAAACTGGTGCAGCCACAATGGAAAATAGTATAGTATGGAGATTCCTCAAAAAATCAAGGATAGAACTACCATACGATCCAGCTATTCCACTGCTGGGTATTTATCCAAAGAACTTGAAAACAATGCATAAAGATACATACACTCCTGTGTTCATTGCAGCATTATTCACAATAGCCAAGACTTGGAAGCAACTTAAGTGCCCATCAAGGGACAAATGGATAACGAACATGTTGTATATATGCAGAATGGAATACTACACAGTCATAAGAAATGATGAAATTCAGCCATTTGTGACAACGTGGATGGACATTGAGGGTATTATGCTAAGCGAAAAAAATCAGAGGGAGAAGGTCAAATACTGTATGATCTCACTCATAAGTAGAAAATAAAAACAATAACAAACACATAGAGACAGAGATTGTATTGGTGGTTACCAGAGGGGAAGGGGGGAAGGAGGAGGGTGAAAGGGATGATTAAGCACATATGTGTGGTAATGGATTGTAATTAGTATTTGGGTGGTGATCATGATGTAATCTGTGCAGAAATAGAAGTATAATGATGTACACCTGAAATGTATGCAATGTTATACACCAATGTTACCACAATAAAAAAAAAAAATGAGTGAAAGATAGGATGACTGAGAAACTGAAAAAAAGTGAAGACATGATGAAGAAAATTATAAGAGGGGAATGGGGAGAAAGGGGAGAGAAAGGCAGAGGAGAAGGAGGATAAGAGAAAGGAGAAGGGGTCTGAGGAGAAAGAAATCCAATTAAAATTTATCCTAGGATTACTATCCATTTCAGGACCATGGGTGTCATGGTATGGAACATATAAAGAAGTAAATAGTATTATTAGGCTTTGGAGTGAATGATAACTGCATATACAAAATAAAGAAAGTGATATTTATTGATTGTGTTAAGACAATCTACAAATTACAGAAGCTTTAACTGTGGTTACAAAACAATATAAATGTTATCAATCTTGACAATGTACAAGAAGCAGCATTATTTTAGAGTCATTAGGTGAAGGCAGGAGGTTATTGGAGGTGGAGGGAAGGACACAAGAACTAATGTTCTCATCTTAGAAAATGAAGAGACAAGTGAAGCTTTCTCTAAAGAAAAGGAGATAGTGGTCGCAGTTCCTCAGAGGAGGAATTGAGACTAAACATGTGGCTGATGTGGAAGGAGTCAAGAAGTTTTATGAGGACTGGGTAAAGAAATTAAACACACAAACATTATCTAAACTTAATAAATCTAGAAAAAGCTACATAAGCATATTATTGAGAGATGTGATAACCTTCAGAAGAAACAAAATCTGAAATGGCTAAATAAGGCTGATGGTCAGGAGATACTTCTTTTTCAATACAAGCCCATAAATACTATTTGATCTGTTTAACCACATACGTGAATTCTTAGTTTTTGCTAAATTTTTTTTTTCCCCCAATAAAGTATTATCATGAAAGTCAAGAACTAGACAAGAATGTTTACTTGTCAGTCTTAACTATTCAGTATTGTACTGAAAGTCCTGGCCAATTCAATAAGAAAAATACATAAAAATAATAAAATTTGGAACACTGAAGGAGAATTTGTCATCAATTATGGGTAATATGGGATCTGGTGAGAAAAATCAAATGTAACAACTGAAAAATTATCACAGGTTATTATAAGTTCTATAAGATGGTGAAATATAAGATCAATATTAAAAATCTATAGATTTCCTAAGTGTCAGGAAAAAAATCAATCATAAAATATTGTAGAATTTACCACAAAAGCAACAGAAATCTTAAAGTAAATAAAAATAATCCTAACAAGAAATGAGTAATACACATTGACAGAAAAACATAAAGATTTACTTAAGAACATAAAGACATGGAAAAATGGAAACAACTACCATGTACCTGGATGAGTAACCTCAACATTTAAATTATTCTCTCCAAATAATTCTATGAGCTTAATGCATTTATTTCAAAATCCTGAAGATATTTTTAAAAGGAACAAAAATGTTATACTGTTATTATGAAATATTAAACGCACAAAAATAAGGAAAAGATTAAAAGTGAAGAATACACACTAGAGTACATCATAGTTATTAAAACACTGTGGCCCTGGTGCAGACATAGATATGTAGATCAACAAACTGACTAGAGTCCAAAACAGACCCAGATGTAGGTAAAAACTCAGTGTGTGATAAACAGGACTTTGAAAATCGTTCAGACATGATTACTCAATTATAAAGGGCATTGGCTATTATAAAATAACTTTCAGATTAGATTACAGGTTTAAATGTAAAAAAAACTTCAACATTTTAAAAACATATAGAAGAACACTTTTAAGAAACTTGGAATGAAAATGGCACAAAATCAAGAATCCATAAATAAATTATTTACATGATTAACTGTATAAAAATTTAACCTTTTATATGAGGAAGATATCATAAACAAAATAAAAAGACAACCTATCATTAGTAGAGAACATTGACAACACATATCACAAACCATTAATATTCATATGTATATTATTCATATGTATATAGTATAATAAAAAGGTAAACTCATAAATGTATGAGCAGAGAATAGGAAAAGGCAATTGCCAGGAAAATATAAATGGTTAAATGAACTTATGAAAAGATGCTTAAATTTATAAATAATTAAAGAAATGCAAATTAATATAAAAATGAGATAGTGTTTTCTCCTGTCAGACTGGAGGAATTTAAGAGCTCTATTGTTTCCAGTGCTAATAAGAGTATACAGAAGATGGGCAAGTCTCATAGATTGTCTAAGTAAATTGTACAGATGTTTGGAGAAAAATTTGACAATACCTATCAAAATGTAAAATGACCAAACTGTATTATTTCAAGATCCTTCACTATCTTACAAAAAATAGTATATATTAAAATATAGAGAGAGAGGGAGGGAGTCAAGACGGCGGCATAAGCAGACTCGGAACTAACCTCCTCCCATGGACACAGCCAATTTACAACTACTCGTGGAAAAATTACCCCTAAGACAGAACTGAAAACTGCATAAGAGGAACTCCTGCAACAACGGACAATCCTAACTGAGGTAGAAGAGGCAGGGACTCCCTTCTGGAGAGGAAAAACACCGCCTTCACAAGCCGCCAGATTCATGGCCGCTGGGAGCAGCTCACAGGTATGCAGCCTCCCTGGAGGCGTGGGGCCCTGAGCTGGGAGCGCCCCCACTGTGGGCATTTTGTGGACCCAGCACAATCGAGACCAGTGGCATAATATCTGACTGTGCCTGCTACTAAAACACTGGGGAGCACCACCAGAAAACCCGGTTCACAAAGAAACTAAAACTGGCTCTTAAAGGGCCCATGCGCAAACTCACCCGTTTCAGAAAGCATCGTTAAATCACCACAAAGAAAGGTGCACAGTGCTTTGGTGACAAGAGACTCACCTAATAGGCCCTGAGTGCATCTCGGTGAGGGGTGAGACCTCTCCAGGGACTGGGACATTGGCGGCAACCATTGTTGTGGCCCGGTGTGGGCATGCTGACACAGACACCATTGGAGTTCTCCCTGAGGCCTGCTAGCCCAGGGTCTGCCCCACCCACTAGAGCACCGATTTAATCCAGCTCAGCCAGGGCAGGCAGCCCACCCTAGAGACTGGCCCCATGCAACAACAAGCCTTCAGGCAACTTGTGGGCCTGCATAGATTGGTGACTGGATTCTTTGCAGCCTGGCAACTGAGCCGACTTGAGCGGGGCAGAGTGTGCACAAGGAGCGGGTGGAGAGTGTGGGGCATTGGTGGAGTGTGTGGGGCTCCCGCCGTGGAGAGACTGGGTCCGCTTGGGGAGGTCAGGGTGCTCACACGGGGCAGGACTGTGTTGACTGTGTGTGTGGACCTGTGGGCGGCAGGGCTTGTCAGCTGCAGAAGACTTGTGCTTCTCAAAGACCCACATAGGAGGTTTGCCCCACCTTCCAAAGCCTGAAACAATTGGGTGCTCCCCTGCCTGAGGCCAGCCCCACCCAGCTGCAATCCTCAGAGAGCTGACAAGAGACCTAATAGGCTAGAGGCTTACAGCAATTGTAAGCCCCTGAGGCTAACAACCTGCCACACTGGGGGCCTACTCACTTAAAAGAAATACTGCAACACAAATGTGGTATTAGAACTTGCAGCCAACTGTGCTGGGGCTCCGCACACCTGATAAAGAGACTGAAGGGCCCACAACAACTACAAGCAGCTGAGCATTACAACAGCTGGCCAGGAGCATAACTCAGCCTCCCTGGGCGCCTACAGGGAGAGCAAACAGGCCACAACAGAAGGACACACGTAGTCCACATAGGGGTCACCCCTGGAACATTGAGAACTGAGGGAAGCACACTGGAAGCCTCCTAAGGCATCACTTACATAAGGTCACCTATCCAAGAGCAGGAGACGTAGCTGACCTACCTAATACGTAGACACAAGCACAGGGAAAGAGGCAAAATGAGGAGGCAAAAGAAGACATTCCAAGTAAGGGAACAGGACAAAACCCTGGAAAAGGAACTAAGTGAAACAGAAATGAGCAACCTACCCGACAGAGAGTTCAAACTAAGAGTGTTAAGGATGCTCACTGATCTGGGGAGAAGATAGATGAACTCAGTGAGAATGTCAACAAATAAATGGAAGATATAAAAAAGAACCAATCAGAAATGAAGAATACAATACTGGAAATGAAAAATTCATTAGAGGGACTCAAAAGCAGAGTAGAGGATACAGAAGAACGGATCTGTGAGCTGGACGAAAGACTAGAAGAAATTACCCAAGGTGAACACGTAAAAGAAAAAAGAATTAAAAAGAGTGAGGACAGTCTAAGGGACCTCTGGGACAACATCAAGCGCACTAACATCCGTGTTATAGGTGTCCCAGAAGGAGAAGAGCGAGACAAGGGGGCAGAGAATCTATTTCATGAAATAATAGATGAAAACTTCCCTAACCTAAGGAAGGAAACAGACATCCAGGTACAGGAGGCACAGAGAGCCCCAAACAAGATAAACCCAAAGAGGCCCACACAAAGACACATCATAATCAAAATGTTCAGAATTAAAGATAAAGAGAGAATCATAAAAGCCGCAAGAGAATGTCAAATTACATACAAAGGAAACCCCATAAGGCTATCAGCTGACTTCTCAGCAGAAACCTTACAGGCTAGAAGAGAATGGCACGATATATTTAAAGTGCTAAAAGGAAAAAACTTACAGCCAAGAATACTCTACCCAGCAAGGTTATCATTCAAAATGGAAGGAGAGATCAAAATTTTCCCAGATAAGCAAAAATTAAAGGAGTTTGTCACCAAGAAACCAGTGCTACAAGAAATGTTAAAGAGACTGATTTAAGGGGAAAAGAGAAGACCACAAATAGGAAAAATTATCTATTTCCATGATTAGAACGTAATGGATACAAATACACAAAAAAGAGGTTAGATATGATATCAAAAACATAAAAGGAGAGAGGAGGGGAGTTAAGAGTACAGCTTTCAGACAGAGTTCAAACTAAAGTGACCATCAATTCTGTATAGAAGAAGAAAGGAACAGAGAAGGACTACTAAAACACTGAGAAAAAAAAAAAAGTTAAAAAATGGCAGTAAGTACATACTTATCAATAGCTACTTTAAACATCAATAGACAAAATGCTCCAATTACAAGGCATAGGGTGGCTGACTGGATAGAAAAACAAGACCCATATATATGCTGCATACAAGAGACACACTTCAGACCTAAAGACACTCACAAACTGAAAGTGGAGGGATGGAAAAAGATACTCCACGCAAATGGCAATGAAAAGAAACCTGGGGTAGTAGTACTCAGACAAAATAGACTTTAAAACAAAAACTGTAAAAAGAGACAAAGAAGGGCATTACATAATGATCAAGGGAACAATCCAACAAGAGGATATAACACTTGTAAATATCTACGCACCCAATGTAGGTGCACCTAAATATATAAAACAATTATTAACAGACATAAAAACAGAAATAGACAGTAACACAATAATAGTAGAGGACTTTAACACTCCACTTACACCAACGGATAGATCATCCAAACAAAAGATCAATAAGGAAACATTGGCCTTAAACGACACACTAGAACAGATGGACCTAGTAGATATATACAGAGCATTCCATCCAAAAACCGAAGAATACACGTTTTTTCAAATGCACATGGAACATTCTCCAGGATTGATCACATATTAGGCCACAAAACAAGTCTCCATAAATTTAAGAAGATTGAAATAATACCAAGCATCTTTTCTGACCACATCGGTATGAAACTAGAAATCAACTATAGGAAGAAAAACAGAGAAACCACAAATACGTGGAGATTAAACAAAATGCTACTGAACAACGACTGGGTTAACGAAGAAATCAAAGAAGAAATCAAAAAATACCTGGAGACAAATGAAAATGAAAATCCGACATGCCAGCATTTGTGGGGTACAGCAAAAGCAGTTCTAAGAGGGAAGTTTATAGCAATACAGGCCTATCTCAACAAACAAGAAAAATCTCAAATAAACAATCTAACAATGCACCTAAAGGAACTGGAAAAAGAAGAACAAACCAAGCCCAAAATCAATAGAAGAAGGGAAATAATAAAAATCAGAGCAGAAATAAATGAAATAGAGAAAAAACAATAGAAAAAATTAATAAAACCAAGAGCTGGTTCTTTGAAAAGATCAACAAAATTGACACACCTTTAGCTAGACTCACCAAGAAAAAAAGAGAGAAGGCACAAATAAGTAAAATCAGAAATGAAAGAGGAGTGGTTACAACAGACACCTCAGAAATACATAAGAGAATACTATGAAAAGCTATATGCCAACAAATTCAACAATCTGGAAGAAATGGATAAGTTCTTAGAATCATAAAACCTTCCAAAACTGGATCAAGAAGAAGTAGAGAATTTGAATGGACCAATCACCAGTAAGGAGATCAAAACAGTAATCACAAACCTCCCCCAAAATAAAAGTCCAGGACCAGACGGCTTCCCTGGTGAATTCTACCAAACATTCAAAGAAGACTTAATACCTATCCTTCTCAAACTCTTCCAAAAAATTGAGGAGGGGGTGAAGCTCCCTAACTCATTCTATGAAGCTGACATTACCCTGATACCAAAACCAGACAAGGACAACACAAAAAAAGAAAATTACAAGCCAATATCACTGATGAACATCGATGCGAAAATCCTCAACAAAATACTAGCAAATCGCATACAACAATATGTTAAAAAGATTATACACCACGATTAAGTGGGATTTATTCCAGGGATGCAGGGATGGTTTAACATTCGCAAATCAATCAACGTAATACACCACATTAATAAAATGAAGAATAAAAATCACATGATCATCTCAATAGATGCAGAGAAAGCATTTGACAAGATACAGCATCCATTTATGATAAAAACTCTGAATAAAATGGGGATAGAAGGAAAGTACCTCAACATAATAAAGACAATATATGAGAAACCCACAGCTAATATCATCCTCAATGGTGAAAAACTGAAAGCCATCCCTCTAAGAACAGGAACCAGAAAAGGATGCCCACTGTCACCACTCCTATTTAACATAGTACTGGAAGTCCTAGCCAGAGCAATCAGGCAAGAGAAAGAAATAAAAGGGATCCAAATTGGAAAGGAAGAAGTGAAACTGTCACTATTTGCAGATGACATGATTTTATATATAGAAAACCATAAAGAATCCAGCAAAACACTTTTAGAAGTAATAAACGAATATGGTCAAGTTGCAGGATACAAAATCAACATACAAAAATCAGTTGCATTTCTGTACACTACCAATGAAGTAGCAGAAAGAGAAATTAAGAATACCATCCCATTTACAATTGCAACAAAAAGAATAAAATACCTAGGAATAAACTTAACCAAAGAGGTGAAAGATCAGTACACCGAAAACTATAAAACATTTCTGAAAGAAATTGAAGAAGACACAAAGAAATGGAAAGATATTCCGTGCTCTTAGATTGGAAGAATTAACATAGTTAAGATGTCCATACTTCCTAAAGCCATCTATAGATTCAATGCAATCTCTATCAAAGTTCCAACAACATTTTTCACAGAAATAGAACAAAGAATCCTAAAATTTATATGGAACAACAGAAGACCCTGAATAGCTAAAGGAATCCTGAGAAAAAAGAACAAAGCTGGAGGTATCACACTCCCTGATTTCAAAATATACTACAAAGCTATAGTAACCAAAACAGCATGGTACTGGCACAAAAACAGACACACAGATCAATGGAATAGAATCGAAAGCCCAGAAATAAACCCACACATCTATGGACAGCTAATCTTTGACAAAGGAGCCAAGAACATACAATGGGGAAAAGAAAGTCTCTTCAACAAATGGTGTTGGAAAAACTGGATAGCCATATGCAAAAAAATGAAAGTAGACCCTTACCTTACACCATACACAAAAATTAACTCTAAATGGATTAAAGACTTGAATGTAAGACCTGAAACTGTGAAACTTCTAGAAGAAAACATAGGCAGTACGCTCTTTGACATTGGTCTTAGCAACATCTTTTCAAATACCACGTCTGACCGGGCAAGAGAAACAATAGAAAAAATAAACAAATGGGACTACATCAAACTAAAAAGTTTCTGCACAGCAAAGGAAACCATCAACAAAACGAAAAGACAACCTAACAATTGGGAGAAGATATTTGCAAACCATACTTCTGATAAGAGCTTAATCTCCAAAATATATAAAGAACTCATGCATCTCAGCAACAAAAAAACTACCAACCCAATTAAAAAATGGGCAAAAGACCTGAACAGACATTTCTCCAAAGAAGATATACAGATGGCCAACAGACATGAAAAGATGTTCAAAATCACTAACTATCAGGGAAATGCAAATCAAAACTACAATGAGATATCACCTCATGTCCGTCAGAATGGCTATAATTAACAAGACAGGAAACAACATGTGTTGGAGAGGATGTGGAGAGAAGGGAACTCTCATACACTGCTGGTGGGAGTGCAAACTGGTGCAGCCACTATGGAAAACAGTATGGAGATTCCTCAAAAAATCAAGGATAGAACTACCACATGATCCAGCTATTCCACTGTTGGGTATTTATCCAAAGAACTTGAAAACACCAATTTGTAAAGGTACATGCACCCCTGTGTTCATTGCAGCGTTATTCACAATAGCCAAGACTTGGAAGCAACCTAAGTGCGCATCAAGGGATGAATGGATAAAGAAGCTGTGGTATATATACACAATGGAATACTACTCAGCCATAAGAAACGATGAAATCCAGCCATTTGTGACAACATGGATGGACATTGAGGGTATAATGCAAAGTGAAATAAGTCAGAGGGAGAAGGTCAAATACCGTATGATTTCCTTCATTAAGTAGTAGATAATAACAACAATAAACAAACACATAGGGACAGAGATTGGATTGGTGGTTACCAGAGGGGAAGGGGGGAGGGAGAAGGGTGAAAGGGATAATTCGGTACATGTGTGTGGTGATGGGTTGTAATTAGTATTTTGGTGGTGAACATGATGTAATCTATGCAGAAATAGAAGTACAATGATGTACACCTGAAATTTTTACAATGTCATAAACCAATGTTACTGCAATAAACAAAAAATTTAAAAAAAAATAAATTAAAAAATAAATAAATAAAATAGCAAAAGAAAAATAGGAAAATGAGCATTTCTGGGAAAAACAATGAGCCAGCCTAGGCAAAAAAATATATAAATAAATAAATAAATAAATAAAATATATATATGAGATTATTCATTATAGCACAGTTGTAATAGCAGCATTTAGGAGTTCTCTAACAGCCCAAGAATAGGTGAATGGACAGACATTTTGGTACATCGATACATTAAAAAAGATGAAACCATTAAAAAGAAAAAATGTAGTCAATATGCACTCAGGCATATGTTCATGATACACTAAGTGGGAAAAAGCTATTTGCCAAAATATGTATACATTATTTTTAAAATAATAATTTTAAAACTACAAATTGTTATGTAAACATAGAAAAAAGCCTGGAATAATAAACATCAAACTGATAATATGCCATCCATATAAATTAGATTGAAAAGTGATGATAAATAAATGACCGGCAATAGGATATATTGGAGTATATGAGGAAGCCAATTGGTGTAAAACTAATTCAGCCTGACCTTGTTTTTCCAAAAGGGCCTGACATGCCCATTGAGCATGCATTGTATATCTGCTTTAAATATTTACTATGTCCAAAAGACAAGAACAATGCCCTTAAAGATAAAGTAACTTTCCCCACATCAGCATTTCCTTAGGGATAAGCATCTCTCCCCAGGCTATGGATTGATTGCTGACCTGCTGGGACCACCTAGCTCAAGACCACAGACCTGCTACCTGCTGCGTTCATCAATTACTGTGTGAAATGCTGTGCCTGTGAGACAATCTCATGACTATTTTAAAAGAGACATTCCAATCATATGTGATGCATGCTCTTTGATGGTATATAACCACTCTGTACACCCCAGCTTCTTTGGAATGCTCCATTCCTTTGTGAAAGGATTCTCCTGGGCTATATGGTCCTCAGGTCTTGCTCATAATAAACTCACCCCAATTTTGATTTATAGATTGGTTACAGATTATTTTTGTTGACAGTGAGACTATTACGTTTTATGTACTTTTTGATTTAATTTCAATAGATAATTACGGTATTTTTAGAATTTTCCAAAGCATCACTTTATGTGAAGAGACTGAATCCAAACGAATAACTCTAGGCAATCTGACTCTAATACAGCTTTCAACTTCACTTGCAACTATACTCCTCTCCTATGTTCCATCACCTCTCTTATATATATAGCATCCCTAAATCTCATTCATTTCCCCAATAAATCCTAACTCTTCATCTGAATTCATACTCACATTCTCCTTGAATATGTATTTTATCTCCATTGAAGATTTAATCTCCTTGAAGGCAGACATTGTCTTTTATATCTGTGTATCTCCCAAAGTGTCCCACTGGAAATGTTTAATACATTTTTGTTGAATTTAATTAATGTAAGTTTACTGACATGCTGTATTGAACATACTTCCAAAATCTGTATTAGTTCATATTTCCTCTCCATTTTTAGGAAGCTCTAAGAAGACTGGATATAAATGTTTTTAGAGGAGGTGGTTCAAGATGGTGACACAGGAAGATCCTGAACTCACCTCCTCCTAGGAACACACAGAATCTACAGCTACATATGGAACAATTTCCTCTGAAAAAGGGGTGAAAATAAGCTGAGCAACTCCTTCACATCAGGCAAATGAGAAAGAGGCCACACTGAAGTGGGTAGGAGAGGCTGAGACCCAATCTCACCATAAACCCCACCCCTCAGTGCAGAGAACAAATGGGAGGGAACTCATAAACCCAGTGGTTTTCCCAGAGAGGCAAAGAGTTTGTTCCCCAAATCTGGCACCCCAACTTTTAGGACCTGCACCTAAGAGGCAAGCTTGAAAAACATTTGGCTTTAAAAATCAATAAGGCTCTCCCAAGAGCCCCAAAGGGCTGTAATGAAGTGAGAAACTTCTTAAAGGGGTCATGCACTGACTCATTCACCACAGGGCCCAGCGCAGAAACAGTCATTTGAAAAGCACCCAGACCTTGTGTGAAAGAGATTCATTTGTAAATCTTAAAGTGTTGGCCTGAGGGGCAGGTGTCTAGTCTGTCACACTTCTAAGGCCTGTGAAGTGCTCTCATGGAACTGTTAGAACTAATAAACAAATTTAGTAAAGTTGTAGGATACAAAACCAATATACAAAAATCTTGTGTTTCTATATACTAGTAACAAACTATGAGAAAGAGAAATTAAGAAAACAATCTCATTTATAATTGTATCAACAAGAATAAAATTCCTAGCAATAAAGTTAACCAAGGAGGTAAAAAACCTATACACTGAACACTATAAGACACCAATGAAAAAAACTGAAGACACAAATAAGTGGAAAGATATTCTGTGCTCATGAATTGGGAGAATTAATATTAAAATAGCCATACTACCCAAGCAATCTACAGATTCAATGCAATCCCTATCAAAATTCCAGGGACCAGCCCAGTGTCATAGTGGTTAAGTTTGCAAGCCCTGCTTCAGTGGCCTGGGGTTCGCTGGTTCAGATCCCAGGCACAGACCTATGCACCACTTATCAAGACATACTGTGACAGGCATCCCACATATAAAATAGAGGAAGATGGGCATGGATGTTAGCTCAGGGCCAATCTTCCTTAGGAAAAAAGAGGAAGATTGGCAATGGAGGGTAGCTCAGGGCTAATATTCTTCACACACACAAAAAAAATTCCCATGGCATTTTCACAGAACTAGAACAAACAATCCTAAAATTTGCATGGAACCACAAAAGACTCCAATTTGCCAAAGCCATCTTCAAAAAGAAGAACAAAGCTGGAGGCATCATGCTTCCTGATTTCAAACTGTATTTACAAAGCTATAGGAATCAAAACAGTATGATACTGTCATAAAAACACACACATAGATCAATGGAACAGAATAGTCTAGAAATAAACCCATGACTATATAGTCAATTAATTTACAAGAAAGGAGCCAACAATATGCAATGGAGAAAGGACAGTCTCTTCAATAAATAGTGTTGGGAAAACTAGACAGCCATATGCAAAAGAATGAAATTGGACCACTATTTTATACCATGCACAGAAGTTAACTCAAATTGGATTAAAGACTTGAACTTAAGACTTGAAACCATAAAACTACTAGAAAAAAACAGGCAGTAAGCTCCTTGACATCAGTCTCGGTGATGATTCGTTGGATGACAACAAAAGCAAAGGCAACAGAAGCAAAATAAACAAGTGGGACTTCATCAAACTAAAAAGCTTCTGCACAGCAAAGAAAATCATCAACAAAATGAAAAGGCAACCTACTAAATGGGAGAAAATATTTGCAAATCAGGTATCTGATAAGGGGTTAATATCCAAAATATATAAAGAACTCATACTACTCAATAGCAAAAAAAACAAACAATCTGATTGAAAATGGGCAGAAGATCTGAATAGATGTTTTTCCAAAGAAGATATACAGATGCCAACAGGCACATGACAAGATACTTAACATCATTAATTATCAGGGAAATGAAAATCAAAACCACGATGAGATATCACTTCACGTCTATTAAATAGAAGGGCTATTAATAAAACACAAAAAACAAGCATTGGAGAAAAGGGAACCTTTGTGCTCTGTTGGTTGGAATGTAAGTTGGTGCAGCCACTATGAAAAACAGCATTAAATTTCCTCAAAAAATTGAAAATAGAACTACCATATGATCCAGCAATTCCACTTCTGGGTATCTATCTGAAGAAAACACTAATTTGAAAAGATATATGCACCTCTACATTCACTGCAACTTTATTTACAACAGCCAAGATATGGAAACAACCTAAGTGTCCACTGATGTCTGAATAGATGAAGAAAATGTGGTATATATACACAATGGAATATTATTCAGCCATAAAAAGGAATGAAATCTTATTTCATTTTTTGAGTATCTTTTCATGTGCCATTCGTGACAACATGGATAGACTTTAAGGGCATTATGCTAAGTGAAATAAGTCAGACAGAGAAAGACAAATACTGTATGATCTCACTTATATGTGGATAAAAAAAGCTCATAAATACAGAGAACAGATTGTTGGTTACCAGAGATAGGGGGTAGGGTGTTGGCAAAACGGGTGAAGGGGGACAAAAGTTACAGACTTCCAGTCATAAAAATTTTGTAACTATGTGTAGTGACAGATGTTACCTAGACTTATTGTGGTAATCATTTCACAATATACACAAATATCAAATCATTATGTTATACACCTGAAACTAATGTTATATGTAAATTATGCCTAACTAAAAAAAATAGAATTAAAACAAATAAAAAAAAATTTTTTTTTTTTGGTCAGGAAGATTAGCCCTGAGCTAACATCTGTTGCCAATCCTCCTCTTTCTGTTGAGAAAGATTGGCCCTGGGCTAACATCTGTGCCCATCTTCCTTTACTTTATATTTGAGATGCACACGATGAGTTGATAAGCAGTGTGTAGGTCTGCACCCGGGATCTGAATCTGCAAACCCCATGGCCACCGAAGTAGAGCGCATGAACTTAACCACTACACCACTGGGCCAGCCCCAACAAATTAAAATTAAAAAAATAAATGTTTAAAAAAATATTTTGATTTTTTTCCTTCATTCCGAATCAATATCCCATCTGGACTGCTATTTTGCCAGATTGCACCAAGAAACACATCCCCAAACACAGAGGAGAAATAAGCTCTTCCTTCCTCCTCACAAGATTGTGGGCTATTGAGTTAAAACAATGTCGCTCACCAGAGAGAGATGATATGAAGATTAAATGTGACATCATAAAAGTTCTCCCCCTTTCCTCCTCTATCAAATTTTTACTACGCAACTCCACTGTGCTCTGAGCACATTTTCCCCACATTAACACTTGGGTTTGATGAGTTCAGTTGCAAAACATATCCCTATGTGACCTCTTAGTGAGCTGAAGTGTACTTTGTTTTATCAAGATCTGTTTGTCCACTGATCCTGCACCCACACCTTCCATTTTATTCAGATCTATGACCTCGTCCCAATAATTTTTTCCTGTTTCTGTAAATCCTTGACTGTAATTACAAGGTCTTTGTGTTAAGGCCCAGTTAAGTAGAAAAGTTTCTCAAAGATTACAAAAAATTCTACCCTATTCTATCATGCAAGATGCTTCTGGCTTTGTCTTATTTGTTGGATTTATCCTTAATTTAGTTCCCTGAACCTGGTAAAATAGTTATAACAGTTCCAGGCTTCACATTCACATAATTTATTCCCTGAAGTGAAATGAAAAAGTGTCTCTTCCATTGGCTCTCTTCTAAGAGTAAGTAAACCTCTTTCCCAGAAGTCCTCAGAAAAACTTCCATGGCATCCCATTGGCCTAAGTATGGTAAACTGTTGAGTTCTATGCCAAGTCCTGGCAAATGGAATGCCATGCCCTGATTGATTTAAGAGTTGCTAAGGGAATGGGATAACCCAGGCCAATCAAGATCACTCTCTAAGGATGGGGCCAGCTATTCTTAAATCACATGGGTTCAGGCAAGGTGGGACACTTGAGTGATAAGTGAAGAACTGTTAGGATGAATAAAAGAATGAATAGAGTTGATATGGGAAATCAGTAACATTCACCATAACCATTATTTAGAATTTATTAATAAAATGAGGAATCAGTGGAGTCTGTTCTCAAATTATTCCAAACTGTGTAACTAGATGGCAGTGATGAAAGACAGCTGCTATCAAACAGATAATGTATGTTTCTAAAGATGTCGGCTTACAAAGTATGAGAAGAGCTCCAGTTCTTGCATGAGTTTTTCTAGAAACAGAACATAGGTTTTTGATTTTGAAATAAGAAATGACACAAATGGGGATCTAAACTCATCTAAAATAATCTACATCTACAATAAGAGGTTAAGGGATACGAAAAATTTAAAAGGTTATATGATATAAAAAACGTAAAATATGGGGATGGGAGTAAAAGTGTAGGGCATTTAATATGAGGTCGAACTTAAGAGATCATCAACTTAACATAGATTGCTATCCACATACGTTATTATATATGACCTTATGGCAACCACAAACAAAAACCCATAATAAATAGACAAAAATGTAAAGAGAAAGGAACCTAAACATAACACTAAAGAAAGTAATTAAAATCACAGGGGAAGAGAGCAAGAAAAGAAGAAAGAAATAGAGAACTACCAAAAATAAAAAATAAAAAACAGAAAAAAGTAACCAAATGGCAATAAGTACATAGTTGTCAATAATTACTTTAAATGTAAATAGAGTAAGTGCTCCAATCAAAAGACATAGGGTGGCTGATTGGATAAAGAAACAAGACCCATCTATATTCTGCTTACAAGAGATAGACTTCAAATCTAAAGACGCTATACAAACTAAAAGTGAAAGGATTATAAAAGATATCCATACAAATGGAAATGAAAAGAAAGCTGAGGTAGCAGTACTTATATCAAACAAAAAAGACTTTAAAACTAAAACTGAAACAAGAGGCAAAGAAAGGCACATTACATAATGACAAAGGGAACAATCCAACAAGAGGATATAACACTATGTGCCCAACATAGGAGCACCTAAATACATAAAGCAAATATTAACAAACATAAAAGGAGAAACTGACAGTAACACAATAATAGGGGAATTTAACACCCCTCTTACATCAATGGACAGATCATCTAGACAGAAGATCAATTAGGAAACATTGGCCTTAAATGACACACTAGACCAGATGGACTTAGTAGATATATATAGAGCATTCCATCCAAAAACTGCAGAAGACACATTCTTTTAGAATGCATATGAAACATTCTCCAGGATAGATCACATATTAGGCCACAAAACAAGTCTCAATAAATTTAAGAAGACTGAAACAATATCAAGCATCTTTTCTGACCAAAACATTATGAAACCAGAAATCAACTAAAAAAACATTGGAAAGTCACAAATATGTGGAGATTAAACAAAATGCTACTGAACAGCTATTGGGTCACTGAAGAAAGCAAAGGTGAAATCAAAAAATACTTGGAGACAGGGGGTCGGCCCGGTGGCTCAAGCAGTTAAGTGCACATGCTCCACTGTGGCAGCCTGAGGTTCACCAGTTCGGATCCTGGGCATGCACCAACTCACTGATTGTCGAGCCATGCTGTGGTGGAGTCCCATATAAAGTAGAGGAAGATGGGCATGGATGTTAGCTCAGGGCCAATCTTCCTCAGCAAAAAAAAAAAAAAGAGGAGGAGGATTGGCATCAGATGTTAGCTCAGGGCTGATCTTGCTCACAAAAAAAAAATACTTGGAGACAAATGAAAATGAAAATATGACATACCAAAATCTATGAGATATAGCAATAGCAGCACTAAGGGAGCTTCATAGCAATATAGGCCTACCTTGAGGAACGAGAAAAATCCTCAAACAACCGAACATTACATCTAAAGGAACTAGAAAAAGAACAAATAAAGCCAAAGCAATCTTGAGGAAAAAAAGAACAAAGCTGGAGGCATCACATTCACTGATTTCAAAGTATACTACAATGCTGTAGTAATCAAAACACTATGGTATGGTACTGGCAGATAAACAGACACAGAGATCAATGGAACAGAATTAAGAGACCAGAAATAAACCTGCACATTCATCGACAGTGAATTTTTGACAAAAGAGCCAAGAACATACAATGAAGAAAGGAAAGTCTCTTCAATAAATGGTGCTGGGAAAATTGGACAGCCACATGTAAAAGAATGAAAGTAGACCATTATCTTACACTATACACAAAAATTAACTCAAAATGGATTAAACACTTGAATATAAGACCTGACATCATAAAACTCTTAGAGGAAAACATAGGCAGTATACTCTTTGACATTGGTCTTAGTAGTATCTTTTTAAATATGTCTCCTCAGGTGAAGGAAACAAAAGAAAAAATAAACAAATGGGACTACATCAAACTGAAAATCTTCTTAATGGCAAAAGAAGCCATCAACAAAATGAAAAGACAACATACCAAGTGGGAAAAGATACTTGCAAAGCATTTATCCTACAAGGGGTTAATATTCAAAACATATAAAGAACTCATACAACTTAACAACAAAAAATGAACAAACCGATTAAAAAATGAGCAGAGGATCTGAACAGATGCTTTCCCAAAGAAGATATAGAGATGGCCAACAGGCATATGAAAAGTTGTTCAACATCACTAATTATTAGGGAAATGCAAATCACAACCACAATGAGATATCACCTCACACCTCTCAGAATGGCTATTATTAAAAAGACAAGAAATAACAAACATTGGAAAGGATGTGGAGCAAAGGGAACCCTCGTACACTGCTGGTAGGAATGTAAACTGGTGCAGCCACTATGGAAAACAGCATGCAGATTCCTCAAAAAATTAAAAATAGAGATATCATATGATCTAGCTATTTCACTTTTGTGTATTTATCCAAAGACCACAAAAACACTAATTTGAAAAGATATACGCACCTCTATGTTCATTACAGCACTACTCACAATAGCCAAGACCTGGAAACAACCTAAGTGCTCATCAATGGACAAATGGATAAAGAAGATGTGGTATATATATAAAATGAACTACTACTCAGCCATAAAAACGATGAAATTTTGCCATTTGTGACAACATGGAAGGACCTTGAGAGTATTATGCTAAGCGAAATAAGTCAGAGGGAGAAAGCCAAATATCGTTAAGATGTCACTCATATGTGGAAAATAAGAAAACAACAACAAACACATAGATACAGAGAATAGATTTGTGGTTACCAGAGGGGAGGGGAAGAGGAGTGGGGGAGGCAAAAGAAGTAAAAGGGTACATTTGTACAATGACAGATGGCAACTAGACTTTTGGTGGTGAACACGATGTAGGCCATAGGGAGGTAAAAATATAAGGATGTACACTTGAAAGTCAACAAAATTAAAAAAAAAAAATCCAAAGGAAGTTTATATACACTACATATTTTATGTGCATTTAAAAATATATTGTGTGTATGTGTGAGGAAGATTAGCCCTGAGCTAACATCCATTGCCAATCTTCCTCTTTTTGCTGAGGAAGATTGTCCCTGAGCTAACATCTGTGCCCCTCTTCCTCCACGTTCTATATGGGACACCCACCACAGCATGGCTTGATGAGCAGTGTGTAGGTCTGCGCCCAGGATCTGAACCCATGTACCCAGGGCTGCAGAAGCAGAGTGCACGAACTTAACTACACCACCCGGTCAGCCCCTATTTAAATATTTTTAAAAAAACAAAAGTAAAAAATAACAAATTGAGTGTTCTGAGATTGAAATTAATCCCAATAATATTCTCTCTCCATAGATTTCAGTTAAAAACTCGCACAAGTTGCATAGAGAAAAAAACGCACGATTACTTCCATAGTAACAGAAATCTCTTTAATCTAAATAGGATGTTTCCATTAAAACCACTTGCCTTAATTTTGTACCAAAATTCTCATCTACTTCTGAAAACCACTATAAATGAAGGCTTTTTTGCATTCTAGAAGCCAGTTGTTCACCAATTCAGTTAATATTTCTAGCCAAAAAATTGAGCTCACATTTCATAATCATTGAGTCCCTTGGAAACTCTGTGAGGCTAACTGTAGCCTCCTGTCTTCTGGTCACATAATTTAAAAACAAAGTTCCATTGAGTGACTTCAGTAGAAGACAAAATCGAGAACAGTTTACTGACCTGTTATACCCTGAATATCATTAGTAGGGTTGAGTCTTTCAGATGCCGCAGACAAGCTTAGGACAGAGAGAAAAAAATACTGAAGGGGAAACACAAAGTGTAAGATTTAGAAACAAGGAAAGGAGAGGCAAAAAATTAGATGACCCATATTAGAGGATAGAATAGAATACTATCAATTGTTTAAGCTCTAAGACTCCTATTCCTACTACAAGGAACTTGAGGTCTAAAAGTATGGGCCAATAGTGTCACATGTCCCTCAATTTTTAATATGTATATCAAATTGCATTAGGAATGTTTTCTATCCAAAATTTTTAAAATCAAGATAAAATGATCCTCGTGTGTCAGTCACCCTTATCTCAGAGTCAGGGAACTCTAGCATAGTCAGTGAAATGCTGGCAACAATTCACATTTCCTTCTTCTTACTCCATACATCCAACATGCCTTAGGATCATAATTTGTCATGGTATGACAAAGCAGGATCCAGGTCCTTCAGAACAGTGACCAAGGCATTCTAAAGAATGGAAAGACATACCCAGGAGCAGAAGGAAGCTATGCCTATGATAAAATATTCTGAGTGAAAAGTCAGACATTCGGATGTTAGCTTTATGAGAGAGCATGCATTCAACAGTTATCAAACATCTGTTACTTTGTCCATGTCATTTGGGAACTGTGCCTCCTGATTTAATTCCAATGGAGCCAAACATAAGATTCCCTGCTTCACTTGCCCCCCATGCTGGCTAGTTGAAGTTTCCCTGGACACAAAGATTGGATCAGAGCTGGCTCCAGGCTAGCATGGTTATTCAGTTCTTTTGTGGAACTGATATGGGAACTTGGTGGAAAAATGGCTCTCTCCTTCTGACACAAACTGTATGAATAATGGAAGCCTGGAGACGCTGATGGCCATTTTTTTGAACACTTAGAATGTGCCTGAGAATAAAGCCATCACAGAGATAAGCAAAGCCAAAAGAGAAGTGACATACCTGAATTCAATTTGACTCCCTTGAACTTTTACTCTAGCCATTAAAATCCCTGACTGAATTTCTAAACTCTAAATTTTTTACTTGAACATATGTTGCTGACGTATAGATTTAGAATCAACATTGTAGAGCACATGGAAGAAACCATCCCTTTCACATTAAGGCAGACTGTCACAAAGGTCTTCAAATACCTAGTCAAAAATGTCAATTTTACATGTCTATTATTTTAACTCCTCTGCATAGAAAAAAAAGTTATCATGCAACCTTTTACACCATGTTCCCCTGTCAGTTTTTTCATCCAAAAAAATTAGGAGGGGAGAAACCAGTTATTGTGAGAATTAAATGAGCTAACGCAAGTATATAGAATAATGCCTTAGGAAGAACTCAATAAACGTTAGCTTTTTAGAATAGATTAACTGGATACTAATCTTTTTAACATCTAAAATACAAAGCATAGGTTAACATCTAAGTAATCAGACACTTTACAAAAACCTCTCCTTAATAAGGAAGCTTGAAGGAAATATGCTTAATATCCTTAGTAGAACCTAGCATCATCATTTTAAATGCTAATTTCTATTTTTTCCAAGAGATGACGTGGCTTCTTCTGAAACACCAAACTGGATAAAAATATGGGTGGAATCTTGGCTCCATCAGTTACTACTTTTGTAATCTTGGGCAAATTATTAGCCTTTCTGGGCCTGTCTCCCCATCTATAAAAATAGGGAGTGGGATATTATATGATGATGAAATAAGTCAGTACATAGAAGCACAAAGTGTCTTTACATACTAAGTGCTCAATATTAATTTCTTATTATTACTATCATTATTTCAGGAAAATGACTTTAGTGTTACCTACCAGTTTTGTGTAACTGGTTCTCTCTTAAAGTAACATTTTAGGTGATTCCTCTCCATCTTAGAAATTCTTCAGAGTTTAATAACTTGAAAAAAAACTTAGAAATTAACTTCTATCTTATGGATGAATACAAAGAAAATGTCAGTAAAGTAATTTACCTTATATTACCTACTGATTTAAATTAAAGGCAATGCTCAAACTATAATGCAGCTTTCCTAACATCCTATTAAATGTTCTTCCCTCTACCACAATGCACAGATGTAAAATAAATCTTTAGGCTTTATTTTTGAAATAGGTAAATAAAACCACTAATTGTGAAGGTGTGAAAAAATATTCTAAATGCCAGTGAGGATATGAAAGCAGTAAACTGATCATTTTAAATATCCTTTAAGAGTGAAGTTCCTGCATTCCCCTTTTCAGCCCAATAAATATAGATTAAATGTGAGATTGTGATCATGATTTGGTAGAGAGCAGAATTATAAATAAGACATTGTATGAAAATAGGAAAACAGTGGTCAAGTATTGAAATATCCCAGGTGTATAAATATTCAACTTAATAAAAGCCAAAATTTCAGGTACAGTACTCCCCCCTTATCCACATATGTTCCAAGAACCCCAATGGATGCCTGAAACTGTGGGTAGTACTGAACGCTATATATACTGTTTTTTGCTATACATACATAACTATGCTAAAATTTAATTTATAAATTAAGCACGGTAGGAGATTAACCACAATAACTAACAAAATAGAACAATTATTACAATTATGCTGTAATAAAAGTTACTGTAGACCTTAACCTCAGCATACGATTTTTTGTCTCCCCTTAAGAACTTCCAACTTTTCACTTAAAGGAAGCACTTTACGGCTTCTCCTTGGCATATCCAAATCGCCAGTATCACTACTCTTGCACTCCGGGGCCAGTAAGTAAAATAAGGGTTATCTGAACACTGGCACTGCGATACCAGGACAGTCGATCTGATAACCAAGACAGCTACTAAGTGACTAACGGGCAGGTAGCATATACAGCATAGATATGCTGGGATGATTCATGTCCCAGGCAGGACAACACCAGATATCATCACACTACTCAGAACAGTGTACAATTTAAAACCTATGAATTGTTTATTTATGGAACGTTCCATTTAATATTTTTGGACCATAGGTAACAAACCGTGGAAAGCAAAACCACGGATAAGGGAGGACTACTGTATAACTGAAGAAACTGAAATGCAAAAATCAAAAATCTTTCATAAACTGTTTTCATAATTATGTGGCTCTTTCTATTGTATATACCTTGTCACTACTGAGAGGGATTGAAGGTTAACCTAAAATATGTAACTAACTACAAGAGGGTTAAATTTTCAAGTGCATTTTAAAAGTAAAATAGAAACCATCTATGAAGTAGTTCTCTTATCAAAAATGAAAACAACAGAAGGGGCGGAGTCAAGATGGCGGCGTAGGCAGACTCTGAACTCACCTCCTCCCGTGGACACAGCCAATTTACAACTACTCGTGGAAAAATTACCCCTGAGACAGAACTGAAAACTGGATAAGAGGAACTCCTGCAACAACGGACAATCCTAACTGGGGTAGAAGAGGCAGAGACTCCCTTCTGGAGAGGAAAAACGCTGCCGTCACAAGCCGCCAGCTTCACGGCCGCCGGGAGCAGCTCACAGGTACGCAGCCTCCCTGGAGGCGCGGGGCCCTGAGCCGGGGAGCGCCCCCGCTGTGGGCATTTTGTGGACCCAGCACAATTGAGACCAGCAGCATAATATCTGACTTTGCCTGCTACTAAAGCATTGGGTAGCACCCCCAGAAAACCCGGTTCACAAAGAAACTAAAACTGGCTCTTAAAGGGCCCGCGCACAAACTCACCCGTTCCAGAAAGCATCCTAAAATCACCAGAAAGAAAGGTGCACAGTGCTTCGGTGACAAGAGACTCACCTAATAGGCCCTGACTGCATCTCGGTGAGGGGTGAGACCTCTCCAGGGACTGGGACATTGGCGGCGGCCATTGTTGTGGCCTGGTGTGAGCGTGCTGACACAGACGCCATTGGAGTTCTCCCTGAGACCTGCTAGCCCAGGGTCTGCTCCACCCGCTAGAGCACCGATTTAATCCAGCTCAGCCAGGGCAGGCAGCCCACCCTAGAGACTAGCCCCACCCAACAACAAGCCCTCAGGCAACTTGTGGGCCTGCATAGATTGGTGACTGGATTCTCTGCAGCCTGGCAACTGAGCTGACTTGAGCTGGGCAGGGTGTGCACAAGGAGCGGGTGGAGAGTGTGGGGCGGTGGCAGAGTATGTGGGGCTCCCGCCGTGGAGAGACTGGGTCCACTTGGGGAGGTCGGGGCGCTCACACGGGGCAGGACTGTGTTGACTGTGTGTGTGGACCTGTGGGCGGCAGGGCTTCTCAGCCACAGAAGACTTGTACTTCTCAAAGACCCACATAGGAGGTTTGCTCCACCTTCCAAAACCTGAAACAATTGGGTGCTCCTGTGCCTGAGGCCAGCCCCACCCAGCTGCAATCCTCAGAGAGCTGACAAGAGACCTAATAGGCTAGAGGCTTACAGCAATTGTAAGGCCCTGAGCCTAACAACCTGCCACACTGGGGGCCTACTCACTTAAAAGAAATACTGCAACACAAATGTGGTATTAGAACTTGCAGCCAACTGTGCTGGGGCTCCCCACAGCTGATAAAGAGACTGAAGGGCCCACAACAACTACAAGCAGCTGAGCATTACAACAGCTGGCCAGGAGCATAACTCAGCCTCCTGGGCGCCTACAGGGAGAGCAAACAGGCCACAGCAGAAGGATACACATAGCCCACATAGGGGTCACCCCTGGAACATTGAGAACTGAGGGAAGCACACTGGAAGCCTCCTAAGCCATCACTTACATAAGGTCACCTATCCAAGAGCAGGAGACGTAGCTGAGCTACCTAATACGTAGACACAAGCACAGGGAAAGAGGCAAAATGAAGAGGCAAAAGAATACATTCCAAGTAAGGGAACAGGACAAAACCCCAGAAAAGGAACTTAGTGAAACAGAAATGAGCAACCTACCCGACAGAGAGTTCAAACTAAGAGTGTTAAGGATGCTCACTGATCTGGGGAGACAAATAGATGGACTCAGTGAGAATGTCAACAAAGAAATGGAAGATATAAAAAAGAACCAATCAGAAATGAAGAATACAATACTGGAAATGAAAAACTCATTAGAGGGACTCAAAAGCAGAGTAGAGGATACAGAAGAACGGATCTGTGAGCTGGAAGAAAGACTAGAAGAAATTACCCAAGGTGAACAGGTAAAAGAGAAAAGAATTAAAAAGAGTGAGGACAGTCTAAGGGACCTCTGGGACAACATCAAGCTCACTAACATCCGTGTTATAGGTGTCCCGGAAGGAGAAGAGCGAGACAAGGGGGCAGAGAATCTATTTCAAGAAATAATAGATGAAAACTTCCCTAACCTAAGGAAGGAAACAGACATCCAGGTACAGGAGGCACAGAGAGCCCCAAACAAGATAAACCCAAAGAGGCCCACACCAAGACACATCATAATCAAAATGTCCAGAATTAAAGATAAAGAGAGAATCCTAAAAGCCGCAAGAGAATGTCAAGTTACATACAAAGGAAACCCCATAAGGCTATCAGCTGACTTCTCAGCAGAAACCTTACAGGCTAGAAGAGAATGGCATGATATATTTAAAGTGCTAAAAGGAAAAAACTTACAGCCAAGAATACTCTACCCAGCAAGGTTATCGTTCAAAATGGAAGGAGAGATCAAAATTTTCCCAGATAAGCAAAAATTAAAGGAGTTTGTCACCAAGAAACCAGTGTTACAAGAAATGTTAAAGGGACTGATTTAAGGGGAAAAGAGAAGACCACAAATAGGAAAAATTATCTATTTCCACGATTAGAACGTAATGGATACAAATGCACAAAAAGAGGTTGGATATGATATCAAAAACATAAAAGGAGGGAGGAGGGTAGTTAAAGAGTACAGCTTTCAGATAGAGGTCAAACTAAAGTGACCATCAATTCTGTATAGAAGAAGTAAGGAACAGAGAAGGACTACTAAAACACTGAGAAAAAAAAAAAAAAAAGTTAAAAAATGGCAGTAAGTACATACTTATAAATAGCTACTTTAAACGTCAATGGACTAAATGCTCCAATTAAAAGGCATAGGGTGGCTGACTGGATAAAAAAACAAGACCCATATATATGCTGCATACAAGAGACACACTTCAGACCTAAAGACACTCACAAACTGAAAGTGAAGGGATGGAAAAAGATACTCCACGCAAATGGCAATGAAAAGAAAGCTGGGGTAGCAGTACTCATATCAGACAAAATAGACTTTAAAACAAAAACTGTAAAAAGAGACAAAGAAGGGCATTACATAATGATCAAGGGAACAATCCAACAAGAGGATATAACACTTGTAAATATCTACACACCCAATCTAGGTGCACCTAAATATATAAAGCAATTATTAACAGACATAAAAACAGAAATAGACAGTAACACAATAATAGTAGGGGACTTTAACACTCCACTTACACCAACGGATAGATCATCCAAACAGAAGATCAATAAGGAAACATTGGCCTTAAACGACACACTAGAACAGATGGACCTAGTAGATATATACAGAGCATTCCATCCAAAAACCGAAGAATACACGTTCTTTTCAAAGGCACATGGAACGTTCTCCAGGATTGATCACATATTAGGCCACAAAACAAGTCTCCATAAATTTAAGAAGATTGAAATAATACCAGCGTCTTTTTCTGACTACAAAGGTATGAAACTAGAAATCAACTATAGGAAGAAAATCAGAAAAGCCACAAATACATGGAGATTAAACAAAATGCTACTGAACAACGACTGGGTTAATGAAGAAATCAAAGAAGAAATCAAAAAATACCTGGAGACAGATGAAAATGAAAATACGACATGCCAGAATTTATGGGATACAGCAAAAGCGGTTCTAAGAGGGAAGTTTATAGCAATACAGGCCTATCTCAACAAACAAGAAAAATCTCAAATAAACAATCTAACAATGCACCTAAAGGAACTGGAAAAAGAAGAACAAACAAAGCCCAAAATCAGTAGAAGAAGGGAAATAATAAAAATCAGAGCAGAAATAAATGAAATAGAGACTAAAAACAATAGAAAAATTAATAAAACCAAGAGCTGGTTCTTTGAAAAGATAAACAAAATTGACAAACCTTTAGCTAGACTCACCAAGAAAAAAGAGAGAAGGCACAAATAAGTAAAATCAGAAATGAAAGAGGAGTGGTTACAACAGACACCTCAGAAATACAAAAGATTATAAGAGAATACTATGAAAAACTATATGCCAACCAATTCGACAATCTGGAAGAAATGGATAAATTCTTAGAATCATACAACCTTCCAAAACTGGATCAAGAAGAAGTAGAGAATTTGAATAGACCAATCACCAGTAAGGAGATTGAAACAGTAATCACAAACCTCCCCAAAAATAAAAGTCCAGGACCAGATGGCTTCCCTGGTGAATTCTACCAAACATTCAAAGAAGACTTAATACCTATCCTTCTCAAACTCTTCCCAAAAATTGAGGAGGGGGGGAAGCTCCCTAACTCATTCTACGAAGCTGACATTACCCTGATACCAAAACCAGACAAGGACAACACAAAAAAAGAAAATTACAGGCCAATATCACTGATGAACATCGATGCGAAAATCCTCAACAAAATACTAGCAAATCGCATACAACAATACGTTAAAAAGATTATACACCATGATCAAGTGGGATTTATTCCAGGTATGCAGGGATGGTTTAACATTCGCAAATCAATCAACGTAATACACCACATTAATAAAATGAAGAATAAAAATCACATGATCATCTCAATAGATGCAGAGAAAGCATTTGACAAGATCCAGCATCCATTTATGATAAAAACTCTGAATAAAATGGGTATAGAAGGAAAGTACCTCAACATAATAAAGACAATATATGAGAAACCCACAGCTAATATCATCCTCAATGGTGAAAAACTGAAAGCTATCCCTCTAAGAACAGGAACCAGACAAGGATGCCCACTGTCACCACTCCTATTTAACATAGTATTGGAAGTCCTAGCCAGAGCAATCAGGCAAGAGAAAGAAATAAAAGGGATCCAAATTGGAAAGGAAGAAGTGAAACTGTCACTATTTGCAGATGACATGATTTTATATATAGAAAACCCTAAAGAATCCACCAGAAAAATTTTTAAAGAAATAAACGAATATGGGAAAGTTGCAGGATACAAAATCAACATACAAAAATCAGTTGCATTTCTGTACACTAACAACGAAGTAGCAGAAAGAGAAATTCAGAATACCATCCCATTTACAATTGCAACAAAAAGAATAAAATACCTAGGAATAAACTTAACCAAAGAGGTGAAAGATCTGTACACGAAAACTATAAAACATTTCTGAAAGAAATTGAAGAAGACACAAAGAAATGGAAAGATATTCCGTGCTCTTGGATTGGAAGAATTAACATAGTTAAGATGTCCATACTTCTTAAAGCCATCTATAGATTCAATGCAATCCCTATCAAAGTTCCAACAACATTTTTCACAGAAATAGAACAAAGAATCCTAAAATTTATATGGAACAACAAAAGACCCGAATAGCTAAAGGAATCCTGAGAAAAAGAACAAAGCTGGAGGTATCACACTCCCTGATTTCAAAATATACTACAAAGCTATAGTAACCAAAACAGCATGGTACTGGCACAAAAACAGACACACAGATCAATGGAATAGAATCGAAAGCCCAGAAATAAACCCACACATCTATGGACAGCTAATCTTTGACAAAGGAGCCAAGAACATACAATGGGGAAAAGAAAGTCTCTTCAACAAATGGTGTTGGGAAAACTGGATAGCCATATGCAAAAATGAAAGTAGACCCTTACCTTACACCATACACAAAAATTAACTCCAAATGGATTAAAGACTTGAATGTAAGACCTGAAACTGTGAAACTTCTAGAAGAAAACATAGGCAGTACGCTCTTCGACATCAGTCTTAGCAACATCTTTTCAAACACCACATCTGACCGGGCAAGAGAAACAATAGAAAAAATAAACAAATGGGACTACATCAAACTAAAAGCTTCTGCACAGCAAAGGAAACTATCAACAAAGCGAAAACACAACCTAACAATTGGGAGAAGATATTTGCAAACCATACATCTGATAAGGGCTTAATCTCCAAAATATATAAAGAACTCATGCATCTCAACAACAAAAAAACTACCAACCCAATTAAAAATGGGCAAAAGACCTGAACAGACATTTCTCCAAAGAAGATATACAGATGGCCAACAGACACATGAAAAGATGTTCAAAATCACTAACTATCAGGGAAATGCAAATCAAAACTACAATGAGATATCACCTCACGCCCGTCCAGAATGGCTATAATTAACAAGACAGGAAACAACATGTGTTGGAGAGGTTGTGGAGAGAAGGGAACTCTCATACACTGCTGGTGGGAGTGCAAACTGGTGCAGCCACTATGGAAAACAGTATGGAGATTCCTCAAAAATCAACGATAGAACTACCATATGATCCAGCTATTCCACTGTTGGGTATTTATCCAAAGAACTTGAAAACACCAATTTGCAAAGGTACATGCACCCCTGTGTTCATTGCAGCCTTATTCACGATAGCCAAGACTTGGAAGCAACCTAAGTGCCCATCAAGGGACGAATGGATAAAAAGCTGTGGTATATATATACCATGGAATACTACTCAGCCATAAGAAACGATGAAATCCAGCCATTTGTGACAACATGGATGGACATTGAGGGCATGATGCAAAGTGAAATAAGTCAGAGGGAGAAGGTCAAATACCGTATGATTTCCTTCATTAAGTAGTAGATAATAACAACAATAAACAAACACATAGGGACAGAGATTGGATTGGTGGTTACCAGAGGGGAAGGGGAGGGAGGAGGGTGAAAGGGATAATTGGGTACATGTGTGTGGTGATGGGTTGTAATTAGTATTTTGGTGGTGAACATGATGTAATCTATGCAGAAATAGAAGTACAATGATGTACACCTGAAATTTTTACAATGTTATAAACCAATGTTACTGCAATAAACAAAAAATTTAAAAAAAAAAAAAAAAAAAAAATGAAAACAACAGAAAACCTGAAATAAGAAACAACCCTGTGACCAGAGTAGATCCAAAACTGTTATCAGATGAATAAATACTTAACCAGAATATCAACATAATTCCATTGTGTGCCATTAGTTCTTATGTTATAGATATAACATAAGATAGAAGTAAGCTTTCAATATAATTGGCCTAGGTCAATTATTTCTACTAAAATATGCAAAAAAAAGATTCAGTTTCCTGAGAAAGCTAGTCAAGATGGCGGCGTAGGCAGACTCTGAACTCACCTCATCCCACGGACACAGCCAATTTACAACTACTCATGAAAAAATTACCCCTGAGAGAGAACTGAAAACTGGATAAGAGGAACTCTTGCAACAAACAACAATCCTAATTGAGGTGGAAGAGGCAGAAACTCCGTTCTGGAGAGGAAAAACGCCGCCTTCACGAACTGCAGCGCTTCACAGCCACCTGGGAGCAGCCCAAAGTTAAGCAGCCCTCCCTGGAGGTGCGGGGCCCTGAGCCGGGGAGTGCCCTCACTGTAGGCATTTTGTGGACCCAGCACAATCGAGACGAGTGGCATAATATCTGACTTTGCCTGCTACTAAAACATTGGGGAGTACCCCCAGAAAAGCTGGCTCACAGAGAAATTAAAACCGGCTCTTAAAGGGCCCATGCGCAAACTCACCCGTTTCAGAAAGCAACCTAAATTCACCAGAAAAAGGTGCACAGTGCTTTGGTGAAAAGAGAATCACCTCATATGGCTCTGAGTGCATCTCAGTGAGAGGTGAGACCTCCCCACGGATTGGGACATTGGCCACAGCCACTGTTGTGGCCTGGTGTGGGCGTGCTGGCACAGATGCTGACTGATACCATTGGAGTTCTTCCTGGGCCCTGCTAGACCAACGTCTGCCCCACCCACTAGAGCACCAATTTAATCCAGCTCAGCCAGGGCAGGCAGCCCACCCTAGAGACTAGCCTCACCCAACAAGTCCTCAGGCAACTTGTGGGGCTACATAGATTGGTGACTGGATTCTCTGCAGCCTGGCAATTGGGCCAACTCCAGTGTGGCAGGGCAAGCACAAGGAGCAGGTGGAGAGTGTGGGGCTCCTGCCATGGAGACACTGGGTCCATTTCAGGTGGTAGGGGTACACATACAGGGCAGGACTGTGTTGACTCCGTGTGTGGACCTGTGGGTGGCTGGGCTTGTCAGCTGCAGAAGACTTGTGCTTCTCAAAGACCAACATAGGGGGTTTGCCCCACCTTCCAAAGCCTGAAACAACTGGGCACTCCCCAGCTGCAATCCTGAGAGCTGACAGGAGACCTAAAGGCTGGAGGCTTACAGCAATTGTAAGCCCCTGAGCCTAACAACCTGCCACACTGGGGGCCTACTCTCTTAATAGAAATACTGCAACACAAATGTGCTATTAGAACTTGCAGCCAACTGTGCTGGGGCTCCCCACACCTGATAAAAAAGACTAAAGGGCCCACAACAACTACAAGCAGCTGAGCACTACAACAGCTGGCCAGGAGCATAGCTCAGCCTCCCTGGGCACCTACAGGGAGAGCAAACAGGCCACAACAGAACACACATAGCCCACATAGGGGTCACTCCTGGAACATGCAGAACTCAGGGAAGCATACTGCAGGCCTCCTAAGGCATCACTTATATAAGGTCACCTATCCAAGAGCAGGAGATGTAGCTGACCTACCTAATGCACAGACAAAAGCACAGGCAAAGAGACAAAATGAGGAGGCAAAGGAATACATTCCAAATAAGGGAACAGGACAAAACCCCAGAAAAGAAACTAAGTGAAACAGAAATCAGCAACCTACCCAACAGAGAGTTCAAAGAGTGTTAAGGATGCTCACTGATGCTGGGAGAAGAATGGATGAACTCAATGTCAACAAAGAAATGGAAGGTATAAAAAAGAACCAATCAGAAATGAATACAATACTAAAAGTGAAAAATTCACTAGAGGGACTCAAAAGGAGAGTAGAGGATACAGAACGGATCTGCGAGCTGGAAGAAAGACTAGAAGAAATCACTCAAGCTGAACAGGTAAAAGAAAAAAAATTAAAAAGAGTCAGGACAGTCTAAGGGACCTCTGGGACAACATCAAGCACATTAACATCCGTGTTATACTTATCCCAGAAGAAGAGTGAGACAAAGGGGCAGAGAATCAATTTGAAGAAATAATAGATGAAAAATTCCCTAACCTAAGGAAGGAAACAGACATCCAGGTACAGGAAGCACAGAGAGCACCAAACAAGATAAACCCAAAGAGGCCCACACCAAGACACATCATAATCAAAATGTGCAGAATTAAAGATAAAGAGAGAATCCTAAAAGCCGCAAGAGAATGTCAAATTACATACAAAGGAAACCCCATAAGGCTATCAGCTGACTTCTCAGCAGAAACCTTACAGGCTAGAAGAGAGTGGTACCATATATTTAAAGTGCTAAAAGGAAAAAACTGACAGCCAAGAATACTCAACCCGGCAAGGTGATCAATCAAAATGGAAGGAGAGATAAAAAGTTTCCCAGAGAAGCAAAAATTAAAGGAGTTTGTCACCAAGAAACCAGTACTACAAGAAATGCTAAAGGGACTTATTTAGGGGGAAAAGAGAAGACCACAAATAGGAAAAATTATCTATTTCCATGATAAGAGGGTAATGGATACAAATGCACAAAAAAGAGGTTAGATATGATATCAAAAACATAAAATGTGGGAGGAGGGGAGTTAAAAAGTAGAACTTTCAGAGGTCAAACTCAAGAGACCATCAGTTCTGTACACAGACCCCCTGGTAATCACAAACAAGAAACCTATAATAAATACACAAAAACTAAGAGAAAGGAACCCAAACATAACACTAAAGAAAGCCATCAAACCACAAGAGAAGAGAGCAAGACAAGAAGAAAGGAATAGAGAAGGACTACTAAAAAACACTGAGGAAAAAAAAAAAGTTAAAAAATGGCAGTAAGTACACACTTATCAATAGCTACTTTAAACATCAATGGACTAAATGCTCCAATTAAAAGGCATAGGGTGGCTGACTGGATTAAAAAACAAGACAGATATATGTGCTGCACACAAGAGACACACTTCAGACCTAAAGACACTCACAAACTGAAAGTGAAGGGATGGAAAAAGATACTTCACACAAATGGCAATGAAAAGAAAGCTGGGGTAGCAATACTCATATAAGACAAAATAGACTTTAAAACAAACACTGTAAAAAGAGACAAAGAAGGGCATTACATAATGATCAAGGGAACAATCCAACAAGAGGATATAACACTTGTAAATATCTATGCACCCAACGAAGAAGACCTAAATATATAAAGCAATTATTAACAGACATCAAAAGAGAAATAGACAGTAACACAATAATAGTAGGGGACTTGAACACTCCACTTACACCAATGGATAGATCATCCAAACAGAAGATGAATAAGGAAACACTGGCCTTAAATGACACACAAGAACAGATGGACCTAGTAGATATATACAGAGCATTCCATCCAAACACCGAAGAATACACGTTCCTTTCAAATGCACATGGAACATTCTCCAGGATTTATCACATATTAGGCCACAAAACAAGTCTACATAAATTTAAGATTGAAATAATACCAAGCATCTTTTCTGACCACAACGGTATGAAACTAGAAATCAACTGTAGGAAGAAATTCAGAAAAGCCACAAATACGTGGAGATTAAACAAAATGCCAATGAACAACAATTGGGTAAATCAAGAAATCAAAGGAGAAATAAAAAAATACCTGGAGACAAATGAAAATACGACATGCCAGAATTTAAGGGATACTGCAAAAGCGGGTCTCAGAGTGAAGTTTATAGCAGTACAGGTCTATCTCAACAAACAAGAAAAATCTCAGATAAACATTCTAACAATGCACCTAAAGGAACTGGAAAAGAAGAACAAAGACCCAAATCAGTAGAAGAAGGGAAATAATAAAAGGCAGAAATAAATGAAATAGAGACTAAAAACACAATAGGAAAAATTAATGAAAGCAAGAGCTAGTTCTCTGAAAAGATAAACAAAATTGACAAACCTTTAGCTAGACTCAGCAAGGAAAAAAGAGAGAAGGCTCAAATAAGTAAAATAGAAATGAAAGAGGGCAAATTACAATGGATACCTCAGAAATACAAAAGATTAGAATACTATGAAAAGCTATATGCCTACAAATTCAACAATCTGGAAGAAATGGATAAATTCTTAGAATCATACAACCTTCCAAAACTGGATCAAGAAGAAATAGAGAATTTAAATAGGCCAATTACAAGTAAGGAGATCAAAACAGTAATCAAAAACCTCCCCAAAAATAAAAGTCTACAACCAGATGGCTTCCCTGGTGAATTCTACCAAACATTCAAAAAGACTTACTACCTATCCTTCTCAAACTCTTCCAAAAAATTGAGGAGGGGGGGAAGCTCCCTAACTCATTCTACAAAGCCGACATTACCCTGATACAAAAACCCGACAAGGACAACACAAAAAAAGAAAATTACAGGCCAATATCACTGATGAACATCGATGCAAAAATCCTCAACAAAATATTAGCAAATCACATACAACAATACATTAAAAAGATTATACACCATGCTCAAGTGGGATTTATTCCAGGTATGCAGGGATGGTTCAACATTCGCAAATCATGATACACCACGTTAATAAAATTAAAAATAAAAATCACATGATCACTCAATAGATGCAGAGAAAGCATTTGACAAGATACAGCATCCATTTACGATAAAAACTCTGAATAAAATGGGTATAGTAGGAAAGTACCTCAACATAACAAAGGCCATACATGACAAACCAACAGCTAATATCATTCTCAATGGTGAAACACTGAAAGCTATCCCTCTAAGAACAGGAACCAAAGATGCCCACTCTCACCACTCCTATTTAACATAGGACTGGAAGTCCTAGCCAGAGCAATCGGACAAGAAAAAGAAATAAAAGGGATCCAAATTGGAAAGGAAGAAGTGAAACTGTCACTATTTGCTGATGACATGATTTTGTATATAGAAAACCCTAAAGAATCCAGCAAAACACTTTTAGAAGTAATAAACAAATACGGTAAAGTTGCAAGATACAAAATCAACATACAAAACTCAGTTGCATTTCTATACACTAACAATGAAATAGCAGAAAGAGAAATTAAGAATACAATCCCATTTACAATTGCAACAAAAAGAATAAAATACCTAGGAATAAACTTAACCAAAGAGGTAAAAGGTGTGTACATCGAAAACTATAAAACATTGCTGAAAGAAATTGAACAACACACAAAGAAATGGAAAGATATTCCATGCTCTTGGATTGGAAGAATTAACATAGTTAAGATGTCCATACTTCCTAAAGCAATCTATAGATTCAATGCAATCCCTATCAAAGTTACAACACTTTTCACAGCAATAGAACGAAGAATCCTAAAATTTACATGGCACAAGAAAAGACCAAGAATAGCTAAAGGAATCCTGAGAAAAAAGAACAAAGCTGGAGGTATCACACTCCCTGATTTCAAAATATACTACAAAGCTATAGTAACCAAAAAAGCATGGTACTGGCACAAAAACAGACACAGACCAATGGAATAGAATCAAAAGCCCAGAAATAAACCCACACATCTATGGACAGCTAATCTTCGACAAAGGAGCCAAGAACATACAATGGAGAAAAGTCTCTTCAACAAATGGCACTGGGAAAACTGGACAGCCACATGCAAAAAAATGAAAGTAGACCATTACCTTACCCCATACACAAAAATTAACTCAAAATGGATTAAAGACTTGAATGTATGACCTGAAACTATGAAACTTGAAGAAAACATAGGTAGTACGCTCTTCGACTTCGGTCTTAGCAACATATTTTCAAGCACCATGTCTGACAGGGCAAGAGAAACAATAGAAAAAATAAAGAAATGGGACTACATCAAAGTAAAAAGCTTCTTCACAGCAAAGGAAACCATCAACAAAACGAAAGGACAAGCTAACAATTGGGAGAAGATATTTGCAAACCATACATCTGATGTGAGGTTTATCTCCAAAATATATAAAGAACTCCGGCATCTCAACAACAAAAAAACTAACAACCCAAATAAAAGATGGGCCAATGACTTGACATTTTTGGAGACATTTCTCCAAAGAAGATATACAGATGGCCAACAGGCACATGAAAAGATGTTCATCATCATTAACTATCAGGGAAATGCAAATCAACACTACAGTGAGATATCACATCACGCCAGTCAGAACGGCTACAATTAACAAGGCAGGAAACAAGTGTTGGAGAGGATATGGAGAGAAGGGAACTCTGATACACTGCTGGTGGGAGTGCAAACTGGTGCAGCCACTACGGAAAACAGTATGGAGATTCCTCAAAAAATTAAGGATAGAACTACTATATGACCCAGCTATTCCACTCCTGGGTATTTATCCAAAGAACTTGAAAACACCAATGTGTAAAGATACATGCACCCCTGTGTTCATTGCAGTGTTATTCACAATAGCCAAGACTTGGAAGCAACCTAAGCGCCCATCAAAGGATGAATGGACAAAGACGTGGTATATATACACAATGGAATATTACTCAGCCATAAGAAACGATGAAATCCAGCCATTTGTGACAACATGGACGGACACTGAGGGTATTATGCAAAGTGAAATAAATCAGATGGAGAAGGTCAAATACCGTTATGATCTCACTCATTTAGTAGTAGTAGATAACAACAAATAAATGTAGAGAGACAGAGATTGTATTGGTGGTTACCAGAGGGGAAGGGGGAAGTGGGAAGGCAAAAGGGATAATTAGGGACATGTGTGTGGTGATGGATTGTAATTAGTATTTGGGTGGTGAACATGAGAACACGATGTAATCCATGCAGAAATAGAAGTATAATGATGTACAACTGAAATTTATACAATGTCATAAACCAATGTTACTGCAATAAACAGAAAATTTAAAAAAAAACAGAAAAAGAAATCTAGTTTCCTCATCTATAAAATGGCGCCAATAATACCTGACGACCCTAGACTGCATGAAAGAGGGATATGAAAGTATGTTGTGAGTGGTTATAAACTAGATTAACAACGCTAAAAAAAAAAAAATGCAAAGAAAGGCAAATGAGGTTCCTACAATTCCTAAAGACAAAACACTCTTTTATGGCCACTAATGCAGAAGAAAACAGACTTGCATCCAGACAAGAAAGCAATACAACACGTAAGTGTCAATCTTTACCAATTTATTTTATACAAAACAGTCGCAATGTAGAATACGGGAATTATCTTCCGCTGCCACACACACTAGTTTTGAACATTCCAAGCCAATGTGTACAGTTTGGAGGGGAAGGCTAAACAATAGCATCAACCGTGCTACTGAACATAGGAAATTTTTATTTAAAAAGATTAAAAATTATATAGCAATGTCTTCTTCATATTGCTCTCATCATTGAAGACTGAAGAAAAATAAAAAGTGACTTTAAGATTAAAGAAAAGAAGGAAGGGGAGAAACGAAGAGGCTGCTACAACACTGCTATACAGTCAAATCATCATACTTCAATATTTGCATACTTGATAGCAGCATTATTTTTACTGAACCGTGTGCAACTACACTTAGAAACACATTGAAGCAAAATATAATGGCAGTTATCAATCAAGATCCAAAAGAAAAAAAGAAAACAAAAAATAACTCTAGGATGAACATACTGTAAGTAGATAAACATTTACGGAGAAGGAATTAATATCTACATTCTTGGACTGTTCCATTCTGCCCCAATAAAAATAACTCAAACTGTCAACTGTGCATTTTTGGAGGATTTTGAGTTTTTCCAGTTCTTATTATACTGCATGCTTGGAACAAAAAGGGTCATAATAAATCCTTCTACACAACGAACTTTAAGTAGACAGCTGAAAATAAATTTACTACTTGTAAACACACACACAAAAAAAAAATACAAGATTTTTTATCTTTAAACAATCAGTGCTTCCAAAAGCGCATTATCTTCTATATCGACCTCTCTCCCCTCGGTCTCTGTCCCGATCACATAATCTCTCTCTTTCTCTTTCTCTATCACGTCCTCTATCTCGCTCTCTGTCTCTTCTGTTATCTCTAGGGCGGTCTCGCTCTCGCTCGCGATCTCTTTCACGGGGTCTACTTCTCCGACCACTGACAACGGCTTGTGTGCGACGAAGGAAATCATCCACCCTCATATCATAATCATGCTAGAAAAGGTAAGAAATAGGTTAGGTATGTCAACAATCAAATGGAATTTATCAGTGGCTACACTGTAATTATTGCCTGGTAGAGAGAAAGAATCTAGAGAAATGCCCTAATGCATTAATTTATAGAATGTAATTTTGACATTGTTTAGAAAAAGGATTCTGATGTCTTACTAGACACCTACAACAGAGAATTATTCAAATCTCATTAAAAATCATTTCATGTGGTTTCTATGTAACTTTAATAACTTCTCCATCCAATCCCTTTAATAAGATTTAAGCCAAAGTAATCACCCAGTGATGACCATCAACCATCATGCACACACGCTGCCAATTATGCTAAATGTCATCAACATTTTTCTGCAACAGGTGAACCTTACTTTTTTTTCATCCTTTGATTCTACAAACTAACTTGAACCAACTCTGCCCTCTTAGGGTGAAATTAGGAATTCTTACATTCCAGATTGTCTTTCAGACTAAACCATTTTTAATGACAATTTATGGAATTTCATAGAATTTTAAGAAAATATGTACTTCAGAAAGATTGTGAACTCTATTCCACACAGAGCTAATAATATACAAAAGGCTGAAAAGGATAAAAAAGAGTAAGATGAGCAACAAAGTGAGGTAGCAAGTTACTGTGGCCACTTCTTAGCTTGACCCCTGCTCTAGCTTTCTACTCTTAGTTCTCAACTCACCTTTACTTACTGAACCTGAACTTGGTCTCTTTTCAAAAGTCAGCTTAAATATACAGAATATAAGGTTCAAAACAATTCCACACTATCTTTCATATATAATGAATATGTGAATATTACATAACCATGAAATATACATATACTAACCAAAAAATTACTATGTGAAGGTGCATGAAATAACAGAACTTGTTAAAAAGGACAAGTATACTTTGGTAAAAGAATCTTAGACTTATTTTGAAAATTATGTGATCATTTATAAAAGGCATTTTTAAAAACAGCATAACCCATCTAGTCAACTAAGATTTCTTCATACATAACCTGTATATTTCTTCTTGTGCGACTGAAAAAAAAACTACTCAAAGTCTATTTGTCAGTTAGGATTCAGAAACTGTTTTACTAAATATTATAGCTCCTAACATGATTTGATTTTGAAAGATTAACATCTTTATGAGGATAAGGAAATAAATGACATCAGATAAAAATATCTCCAAGACAGGCTAAGAAACTACTGCTCTAACTGGCCCTCTCAAATAAGCATGCTCTTCATCTAAGTAGGAAGATAAAAGGATGTTAACTTGGCCCAGCACAAACTCATCATCTCAAGTGTGTATAAGTTTGTGGGGTGCGCAGGAATCTCCAAGTGTATATCCTACTTTAACCACCAAACTACCTTTCTAAAGCTATCAAATTTATATACAAAGAAATTCAGTTAGCAAGTGCCAGAAAGCAATTTCACTTTTAAAAATAAAAGTACCATTAAGGAAGAAAATGAATCCCATTTAATAAACAATCTCAGCCTGACTGGTATAATGAAAATCTAAAAACCTCAAACTATACTTTCATTCAACCTGTTTTGAAGTGATCAAAAAAAGCTTTCATATCAACCTTATCAAATTATTAGAACCAATAATTACTAAAGGACAATTACTCTTCTGCTTCATTTCTTAACATGTTTGTCATTTGCTAGCATCATCCTAAGAATCACAGATAGAGAGGAAGTGAAACAATTCACTTGGTTACTAATTTTAACAAAATCTGGTAGAAATAGAAATGACTAAATGAGATTGGAGATTATCTGTTAACAAACTTAATATACACCACCTATCCTATGAAAATTAACTGAGCCAACCAGAATATACAGAAAGCTTAGAAATACCTATTTGCAATATTAATTACATAGTTATAACTGAAGACCTCAGGACAGAGAGAAAATATCCTAGTTTACTATATCCCTAGGACATTACCTAAGAGTTATACGTAGAAGTTGCCTCAACTTAAGCAGTTTGTGTTTGATCATTAAAAGAAATATAGTCTATTTAAATAATCCAAAGGGATCAGCCATTTTTTTAAATAAAAAACAGGTTGTAAATTACTCCAAAATAGTCTACAGAAAGAATATGTAACAGTCCACCATTCAACATAATCTGGTAACCCTCCATTTAAATTATCTACAGAATTGTAAGTAGTTCCCTCATACTTTCGCATTCTCATGCACTTACTACTCGTTTATCTCTGTATCTAGCTTCATGTGGTACTGGATGATGTCCTGAGTAAGGCGGATGAGCTTGAGGAGGTGGAGCATGATGCTGATAGTAAGGATGGTGTGGAGGTTGTTCCATTCCAGGATAAGGGGCCTAAAAGAAGAAAACCACTTCCATAAGCATCCACCATATACCTTGCAAACAAACCATTCTTAGAATTCCCCTACCCAAACCACCCAACCCACACAATCACTTAATCTGTACTAGCCATTTACTTCGATGGCATTAAGGTTCTTCAAAATACCCTCTTTATTCGATTGCTGAAAATACGTGCATAATAAACTCTCTAATACATCTTTTAAGATAAGATGTGTATACTTTTCATTTAAATACTAATAGAAATAGCAAACCCTCACGTAGCGCTTAATATGATACAGCCACTGTCCTAAGCATGTTACACGTCTCATTTAATTCTCACAGCAACCCTATGAGATAGGTATTATCACTCCTAGTTTAAAAAAGAAAATGAGGCACCAACTGGTTAAGTAACTTAAGATTACATTGCTAAAGGCGTGGAGTTGGGACACAACATCAGGAATCCTGGCTGTAGAATCAGTCATCTTAACCACTATGCAAATACCTATTCTTTAAAAGAAAACTTCCAGGAGCTAATAAACTTTTAAATTCCATTATAAAATGAATAAGGGCAAATAAAAGGTTACTTTCCTAGTTAGTCCCAAAATAATATTATTAAATATTTTGATTTTTTAAAATATCATAGAATCTAAATGAAAGAAATCTTATAAATTCATCTATCTGTATACAGTACCTTAAGTAAAACAAAAGTCAGATGAAGGGGCCACATTATAGGCAGCATTTAAAATTTAAAAAAAAGGTAAGAAACAATAAGAACTAATCAAACTTCCAAGTTTTTTATTTCCTGGGAATATAATGCATCAGCTATCCTCAATATCTTACAATATACTCTAAGAATATCCAGTTTTCTTAAAGGAAAAAATTAAAAATTAGGAACAAAGCTTAATTAACCTTATTTTTTTATAGAGAATTTACTGAGTATTAGGATCAGGCAGTATACTAAACTTTATATGTATTTTGTAAATTTAGCTTCTTGACAATCCTATGACGTAGACAGTATTCCATTAAATTTTAAGCCATACAAGGACAGTCATAACATCCATTTTGTTCACCAATGTACACTGTGTTCACCAAGCACAGTGCCTTGCACAGAGTAGGTACTAAATATTGGTCTGAAGAACCAAAGAATGAACGAATGCGCACTGAGTTTTACAGATAAGGAAAACTAAAAAAGAAATGTCTTATGAAACTTGCCCACAGTCATCAAGTTGACAAGCGAAGGCATGAAAACGCAGGCAGAGTTTGTACTACTAGCCACTACAATGCTAAACCATAACACTTACCAAGTAAGCCTGCCCCACTAACACAAATCAAATTATTCATTAGTTTTTCGTTTTAAAAATAGCACACAATTATTTATCACCAAAGAACTGTATTTTAAGTCTCTTAATGGGTAACTGTAACAATCATATTCCAAGCAAGCATTCAAAATATATGGAACTACAAATGAAGTTAAATAACTTGCAAAAATAGAATACAAACCATTCCTTGCCAAGGTGGTGGTGGTCCCATGTTATGAAATTCTCTCACATAATCATTGTAGGACTAAAATGAAAGATGATAATGTCAATAACGAATAAAAATCAAACTCGGAACTACAAAATAAATCAGATCCTGATTTTATGTACATTAAAAATATAAAATAAAATGCTTACCCCATTTAAAAATACATCTCGGCGAACTCCTGAAAATCGTCTGTTGGGAATAAGATTTGTGAAACTAAATTCAGGTAATTCATAAACTAGTTCCAAGAATGTAATTCAAAACTAAGCAAGAGTGAACCCAACTTACCTGTCTACTTCCTGGTATCGTGGATCCTTTAAATACCCTGTTCAAACATCAAGCATTTTAGTAAATCAAATTTACATTTTTCATTATGGCATTAAAATTAAACCTTCCTTACCACTCATTTCAATTCTTCCCATGAATACAGTGACGCTATTACGTGATGCTATTATGATATTATTCCATTTTCAGATATTCTTCTCAGATTACATGATAATCCAGGAAGTAACTAACTTACTGTTATCACAGAATTATAAAGTGCTAGAGAGGTTTTCATATGGATCTTCTAAATTCACATCCCAATTCTCACTAGATAGAAAATTTCTTCATTCTAGACCATAAGGAAGGTAAGGGCAGAGGAATTATCTTGAGGACACTGTAATAGGACTTCCTTAAAACAAATGTTTACCTTCCAGTCTGATAGTACACACAAGCCTTGCTAAGTCAACCATAGTTTTAAAATATGCAAACTTAAGGGGGAGAAAAACAAAATAGCAAAAATGAAGATGTATACATGTTAAATGAAAGAACAATATGGTAAGAGAAATAGTCTTTTTAGTAAGTACTCAGCAGATTAAATGTAAAAATATTTGAGTGGTCATGTTACTGGGGAAAAACTAATTTCACTCTCTGGAATATCCATTTTGGAGAAGAATGAGGCTGATTATCAAGCCACTTGTTATGTAATAGTGCTGTAATGCTAACATCAATTTCCAAATTGTCTAATATTTGTAAGTGTTATCACTGACTGTTTTAAATAAATATTTTCTCTTAAATGCACTTTGCCTTTTTTAATTCCAGTAAGGGAAACACTAACTGAAAACCTGCTTTTAAATTACAAACCAAATATTTCCCATTCCTCTCTAAAAACATGAAGTCAAAGATTTTTTTATTTAGAAAAATATAGCATAATTTCAGTTTCTACTTAAGGCTATATACCACATGAAACACTAAGCATCATAGGCAATAAAAAGCATAATGAGTACAAGATCATTGCTTTCCCTATCTACATTTAATCTTATAATACATGCGAGGTTTCCATTTGTGCAATAATTTATAAATTAGCAATTTCAGGTAATTAACAAATTATGATAATGAGTCACACTAGACTAGATAAGACAACCTTAACAAAGTAGAGGAAGAACTAAGTGAGAACTATTAATTTCCTAAGGTTTAAGTAGTCACATCCTAAAGTTTTCTCATTTTTAAAACCATAGGATTATGATAGAAGTTTCCGTGTTTGGCTTTTTTTTAAATAATTTTAAGTCAAATATCTGCAGGATTATAAAATATTAACCTGGTCTCTGGTGAAACTCAGGGGCATAGTCAATCCTTGGTTTCTTTCTGCTGTTATGAATATCATAATCTTCTGGTCGACGCCTACACAAATTAGACACATTAGAAATTAAACCAAAAACTTCTGGGAGAACAAACAGCAAAGCAAGAGTTTTTGAGAGAAGTAAGTACAAAGAATAGCCCATTATTTCCTTTAAAATAACATTCTAATTTTTGGTGAGGAAATAATCTTAAAATTTCTAAATTTTAATTCCTCAAATTAGTTACTATAACCAATCCTTAAATGTATTGCTGAAAGCAGATATTCTCTGCAATTCTCATGCTATGAAGAGGCACATGGAAAAAGGAATCTGCTCAAAATATGTAAATCACATAGTATTCTAAACAAAAGTAATTGAGCTGCCCTCAAAGTAATGTATATATCCAGTTTAACAATTAAAACACTTTCTCAAAGTCTCCATTCAGATGAAAAATAGAGGAAAAAAACTCTATCATCATTACACAATAGGTAACTCTAAAATCTACATATTTAAAGTTGCTAATGTCATTTTAGGGTAACTCTAAACAAAAATTAAGAATTTCTTATTTTTCTTCTGCTTCACATAAAATTATACTTTTCACATAATCATACAGAAAATTTGATACTTATTAAAAGTGACTTTACAGGAAAGTTTTGAAAATCTTAATACTTTGAAAAACTAATTTCTATAGTTAATAACATTTAGGAATTAAGGGAATTTTTTCCAGAAACAATGCCTTAAAATAAAAATACCAAGTAAAATAAAAATACCAAGTAACGGGGCAGTTTTAACAGAGTTCATAAAACGAGTTCAAAGTATATTCTTCAGAAGATGAAATTTTACTGTATGCAGAGGGCTGCTCTTTACTATCTTGCATAAATCTCAGTAGTTAATATAATACATCATTAAATACACTTCATTTTACTTAGCATTTAATAGATCTACAGAAAATAATAACAAAAAACTCAAGTTTTTTGGGTAATATATCTTTTACCCTTAATGTCAAATAAAAACTGTAATAACCTGCCATCACTAGTTTTTCAGCTATTTCTCTGAATATCAACTGCTTTCATTAACTTTTGTAACACAAGCTCACTCAAACTGCCAAGTGCAATAATTCCAAGCCCCCCAACAGAATAAAACAGTTGTATCTACAATAAAGACTAAGAAAATTAAAAGCTGGTTTAAAAAATAAACATACCGCTTTCTTGTAGTTTGGGGAGTGCATTTACGACCGGTATAAAACATGATAGTAACAGTTCATATAGTAGTCCAACTACCGACTTTAAGCTGTAAGCCACATACATATATGGAGGCCCTGGCAGGCTTGAGAGAAGGTGTAGTGGTGTAATAAGTATAGTTTGCAGTCCATTGCAAAACTGAGGTAAAAACTTCACTCGTATGTACTGTATTGCACTGGAAACCTCTTAGCTTAAAACTTCAAAAGACATCTTGGTGCTCAGTCCTTTTAGGCCAAAAATAAGGGGGCTCTGCCAGGTTTCCTCCTACCTACTCGACAGTGTCCTTTTTAAGCTCAAAGAAATGGGGACTCTTGTTGGATTATCTGTACCTACCACAGGATGTTTCCACCAAAAGGAAACTTAACCAAAGGTTTCATCCCATCAACCATACATCCAACAGTCTTTAGCAGAATATCTTAGATTTAGCTGTATGCAAATCTATACAGGGGAAGGTGTTGGGTAGAAGGGCATAAATCAGTCCTTTGCAAAGACTTCTCCAATTCTGTAACAAGTTAAACCCCCTTTTCCTGGAAAATGACGTTTAAGTTCATAAAGTAGTGATCAATAACCATGGCGATCCTCTAAAAAACACTTTAAGTCCACAGGTACTGCCAGCATCTGGAAAAGTTGTAAACAGACACAGCAACAGCCCTTCTTTTTGGTTTGTTGCCGGGTCTCCCAGGGCCACTTGATCCCCTTTGGAAAGAACCTATTGTTTTCAGAAGCTCAGCAAGATGTGTGAATTCACTGGGTACATGTTAGAGAATATTTGGCAATGGGGTTAACACATCACGGTGATAAAATCTGAAACAGTCCCAATAATGCTCCTCTTGAATATCAAAATAACTTAAAATATTTTATCCTCTAAATGAGGCGTCATCTTCTGAAAAAATATTAGTGATCCTTTATAAAAGTCCCATATCTGACAAGGCTTATCCAGAGACACACCTGAAAGAAAAGGCTTTTTACAAAATATTAACAATTTTTGCAAATAAAGACTTCCTCCTCTTCCTCCTTTCTAGCCTGTTCTTAGCAACAAAGGCCTACCTCATTTCAATTGTATACATTGTATTATCAGAATATTATCTAATCTAAACTGGTTATCACTCTTTAGCACTTTTTCTGCATTAGGAAAGATCCCCATTTTCCTCTTGAAAAATGACTGAGACCAAGGTGACCATGTGAAATCCTCAATGAAGCCACAAACTAGTCCATGCAGCTTGATTTGAGGATTTTCTCTTTCTTCTTTACCGCAGGACAAACTTTTGACGAATCACATTCCTCCATCATGTTATTCTGATACATGTGCCTATTATCAGTCCAAAGAACGTTTCTAACCTTCCCACATCCCGGACTGGTTCTCGACGGGATGGACGTCCTCTTGATCGGGGCTGAGAATGCATTCTTCTCTTGTGACGCATTTTATGAATGACCTGATACAAGTCAATACTTTCATCAGGGGGAAATAGAAGACAAAGCTGGGTTCCACATTCAAGTTCAATTTCCTAGAATAACAAAGTAGTAATTTACAAGATGAAACAGGAGAAACTTTCAATAGACTTTTATTTAGCTGGTGTACAAGAACAAAACAGACTGACTTGGAGGCTTCCTTCCCAAGGGTAATGATCATAAGGGATTCCAATGAACTTCCTTGAAAGGTTTTGAAAAACACCTTTCAAAAGTGTTTCACGTATTTATATAAAGGTAAAAACTAAAAGTGTAGAATCTCCAAAGTTAAATACATAAATGCAGTTGCTTAAAACTCTGTGACAATCTCCCTCTGCAAACAAAGGAATATTTCTTAGTGCAAAATACAGAAATATCAGAACAAAGTCATCCACCTTAATACAGTGGAGGAATAACATACACGTTAGCATGTGCCAACAACTTTCATAATTATGAACTGCTAAACATACTGAAATACATTAGAATAACTACAAAGGTAGACTAACCTATGGGCTTTTTAAAACTAAATTTTATTTTTAATTAGCAACTTTTCACTTATAAGCAATGAAAACATATTACTTCTGGTTTAAAATTACATATAGAAACTATGGGGGCCAAAGGTTTGAGTTTATTTTAAATCACTGCACTCTTAATTTCATTTGCAGACTTGAAAACCTGAGTAAACAAACTTATCTTCTTTTCATAAAGCTTCTTTCTAGTCAAAAAACTTCAGCAAAGATGTTAAATAGCATTTCTAAAATACACCAAGTGCAGAATCTGTTAAAACAGTAATATCACGAAAAACCATTTAAAATCAGGTCAATTCTCTTCAAAAACTTTTCCTTCAATTGTATTAATGAAAGTACCACATAAAGCCACCTATCTTTTAACATTAATGGAAATCTTATTAATCGGCCATAAACACAATAATCACGAACTCAAAATAAGAATATTTTCCCTTAAACTTTCATACAAATTCTTTCAGAAACGGTTTAAAAATGTCCTTCAATAAAGATCTCTAAAACGGCTGATTAAATGTGTGTTTTTTAAAGAATCAATTAAAACAACAAACCTGTCCATCACGCCCGATCTTTACTGGCTTATGTTCATTCCAAGGATTGGTGAGATGAGCCGATTTAGTGAAGGGTAATTCACGCCTAAATACAAAGTAATCTCAATTATACTCTTTTGCAGAATCCTTTAAGGACCTTATATTACTTCAGTAATGAATTCCTATGTTAATCATGATTTAAATGTGACTAAAATTTAAAGAAGCACTTAGACTGGTAGGGCTTATTCCCCAGAGAAGGAGCCCCTTCAGAGACAAACTCCTTCCACATTCTCCACAGTGTTAAGCTACATAATATACTACTTAAAAACATGAGCTTTCTTGGAAACCAAGGCAGTTGAGGTTTAAATCCCAGCTCTCTCTCTCTAACTTCTCCGAGCTTGAGTTTCTTTATCTTATAAACAAGGTTATCACCACCTACTTCATACTTGTTTTAAGTAGTTTGCAAATGAAATAACACATAAAATGTTTAGCATATCTCTTGCTTCTGTGTACTCAAAGAATTGTATTTTTTATTAAGTGATCAACAAAGAGCTGACCCTTAACTAGGCAGTTAACACCAAACGAAAACAATGAAACAAGTGTCCCCTTGGTTAAGGGCTGCTTTCTCAGATTTAAGTGTCCTCCCCCTTTCAGTAAGGCAATATTCCCCACCACCTATGGAATGGCTCTTGACAACGCAAATATTTATTTATAAATTCATGTATTTGTGTGCATTAATTATACCCTCTACTTACACTACAGTGCAGTATCTACATAACGTAAACAAACCCTGGCTCTAAGCTCTCTGAGCCATAGGGCAAAATAACCTCATCAACTTAAAGAAGTATTTTTTTATAGTTCTTTACCAGTCTAGCACAATGCTGAAAGCAAACATGACACATAATAAATACTTGTTAGTTGTCAAATAATAATCAAAAATTAACAGCATTTGATAAGGTTTTACCTATTTGTGCATAAAATGAGTAATGTCAATTAAACGCTTTAAAGAACTATTTATATCTATGATACAAATAAAAGTGATCAAAGGATATACACAAATGAGTAAGATAAAGAGCTGCTTATATTCCTAACCTTTCTTTCAGAGCTATCAAAGAAGAATAAACAAGCCCATACTATTATTTTGTAAAAGAACGGGTACCATAAAAAGAATCTAGAAGTTTTGTTTCATTTTTAATGTGAATGGTCATATTTATTTTGGAGAGAAATAAAAATAGAAAGTTTCCTAGAAGAAGTGGCATACGGGATAAGTCTGAAAGAAAAGTGACTCGGCAAAAGCCATTAAGTAGAGAGGTAAAGCAGGGTTACATCCGAAGCAATGAAAAGGGCTTGAGCAAAAGCATAACAAAGAAAGAAAAACACAAGGAAGTAATGTGGTCCAGTGGACAAACTATAAAACCATTTATTCTAATCTTAAATAAATTTTCTTAAAGATGAATACTGAATGTTTAAATTTTATATAACTTTTCTAACCTCAGAAAAAATTTTGACATTTACAGGGAAAGAGAAGTATATCTAAAGTTAAAGTAACAAGGTGGCACGCTCTGCGGTGGTAGTGATGTGAATGTATGGGGGAAGTGGATAGTGAGCGATGGAAATGCCCACTAGGTATTACTAAAAGGCCTGGATTCTTACTCTAATACACATTTTACTTCACACAGAAAGAGTGGTTCAAGGATGTATACACATTTTTTTTTTCCTTCTCAGGCTATCAGAGGTAAGGAAAAAAAAAAAAAAAGAATAAAAAGACTACTATTAAGCTAGAACAAGTCCATACCAAAAGCCTAGAATATCCAGAGGCAGATCTCTAGTTAAAGAGATAACAATTGTTTGTATTTTAATACTTTCTTAGATTTTTCCTCAAAATTGCCAGTTAAAAAACAGTAACAGGAGTAAATAACCTACAGCCACCAAAATATAGGAAGGTTACAAATTATTATTGCAGAGTTATCACTGATACTTAAATATTAGCAACGGAATACCCAAGGTCCAAAATAAAGGCATATGTCCAGCTGGTAGTCACCTGGGGTTGAGATTCTTTGGTGGCATTGGTTCTAACTAGATACTAGAAAATATATGCCCACTGTTTTGACAAATTAGTTAATCCCAGCCTGGATATCACAGAGAACTCTGAGGCCTTAAGCAAAACAGGGCTCAGAATAAGTTAAGAGAAACTGCAGGTCCGTGGTCATCACAATTACAGAAGTGGCATCCTAACAGTTACCTCTTGAGCAGACATGTGTAATGAAGAAGCCTACAGATGACTATCTTTACTGTGAGTACTCTAGAGAACATGGGAACGACTCTCTGACTTAAGGCGCTTGATAAATGGGGCAAATTTAACAAAGGAACATAAAACTGTACACAGGCTCTTATGTACTGGATAGTGGTTTGGTTACAAAAATTAAAAGGAATAACAGAGAAACTTTGAAAGAAAAGAAAAATGGGTTATTTGGAATGGACTTGAAAGAGGTGAGTATAAAATTTAGAGTCAGTAGATTTAATTCTGGATGAATGACATTTCATAGATTATAGCCTTATTTTGAGCTAACTCCCGGTAGCAACTTAAAAAAATCCTTTTATGCCTCCTCTCCTATCTGCTAATATGCATCATCTGGTCTTAAACTGTGCCTACAAAATAACTGAGCTGGCAGGAATTCAACGGGTTTGAGGTGGGTCTTATTCTGCATTTTAACAATCAGATACTACTGATGCAAGTGATCCAGGGAACACACCTAAAGAAACTTTTAGTCTAGTTTTATTAAATCCAAAGGGCGCTTAATTAAAAGTCTAATAACTACCGTATCTGAAAAGAAAAAATATTAACAGCAGTTATTATTACTGACAGCAAAGCCCTTAGCATTTATACCTATTAAAGTTTGTCTTTTAACTCTGAGAATCAAAAGTAATTTTCATTTTATACAGAAAACTTAAAGAGTTCAAGTGACTTACCCAAAGAAATAGCAATGTAGTAAATATCACATGGCCCTCAGAACTCAAGTATTATAAAATTACTCTTAAATGTTATATAACTTACAAGTATTAAAAATTAAAATTAGGTTTTTTATTTAAGAATATTCTTTCTGGATAAACCTAAAATTTACTTAAATAAAGACTTCACTACCCAAAATTTTGCACAAAATGTTAGTAGGATGGACTATTTCGATTTTTACCTCTTCTGTTGCTATATACATTTCAAACGAGTTAGTAGAATAGCCAGTAAGTCAATGAAGAGGAATATGAAGACAATAATCTATGAATAAATTAAGCCCATCTTCTAAATTAAGAAACAAATTTTCTTTATCAATAATTTGAAAATAAAGGTTAACAGAACAAGTAACATTCAAAACAAAATACGCTGCAACCAGTCTACAACTGGGTAATTATTTTTTCTCCTTTTCCTAAGAAAGCATCATCTCCAAATATTTTCCAGTGACACCAATAATATTTCTAGTCATAAAACTACAGACTAAAAAACCTCTCCTTTGGCCTTTACATTTATCCACCCAAAAACTAATAAAAATGCCTATCTCTGCCAAGAAATAATCAGCACCTTGTTTTCCCTATAAACTGTCACCAGATTTTTAAATTTTACAATTTTAACTTATTATAATTTAATTATATCAATTATAACTTTAATTTCTAAAGAACTACAAATTTACATTTAAAAACCCCGGGTGCAATGGAGTAGGGGGATATTACCTAGTCTCACCACTGTAATATGGCATTCCAACAATATAATTATGCTTTTTTCATTTGTTTTTATCTTTCCATGTTGTTACATGGACTATTATTTCTGTGTACTACATTCAAGTGACAAATCATAATTTAACCAATTTCCTATATGAGAGAATTTAGACTCCTAATTTTTCCCTATAGAAAATAATGATAGGATGAGTAAAGATGATATATTTTTACATATACTGCTTTTTGCTACTCTATTAACAGTTAACCTAATATACAACTTCCACTATATCATGGCCCGTTTTTCTTCATAGTTCCTCACTGTCCCACAGTAAAGGTTTAACTCCTTAAGTTGGCCTTAAGGCCAACTTAATACGAACAGCATTTTTCCTCCTTATTCTAATACAATTCCTTCATCCCCATCCAACACCTAAGCCAACTTAGAAAAAATCCTTATGGTCCCTTTTAGGTAATTTTTATTTAACTAAAATTGATTTTATAGGTAGTAGATTTGTGCATGCCATATAAAGTTCACTTAAATAATTAGCTTTTTATGTTGTTGAAATAACTTTCTAGGCCCAACATGGAGCCACTCCTGCTCAGTGTGCAGTGTCAGCAAACCAAAACTTAGATATCTTCCATGTCCCTGTAGACCCTTTGCTTGACCAGAAAAGCAATTTATCCAGTCAGCCAACTCCCAAACGCCAAGCCACCTCTGGGCTTTCTCACCCCAAACAAGATTGCCTACGTGGCCCAAACCAATCAAATATTTCCTATTTGTCTCTTTCTTGTTCTTTCTTCTTTATCCTATAAAAGTTTTCTGCCTTCTGCTCCATTTTGCAGTTCTTCAAAGGACACTGTCCATTTCACAAAGTGTAAGTCTGTTTGTATCAACCTACACTGACTTCTTTATTCATTTTCTTTAACAATGTACAATCATTCAGTAAGGATATAGAAATAGTGGTAATAACTCAGTATTCAAAACAACTCTATTTTTCTAATAAACATATTTAAATCTTAATTACTCCAGTTTCAAAAGATCACAATGCCAACTAAACATGGTTTGCTAACTTCCTCAAAAAACACTACTTGTTCACAACTAAATTAGTCACCTCCAAAATGTTAGCCAAATCAGACTATTTTCCCACTCTACAGCGACTAACAAGTTAAAATTACATAGATATATGCCAGATAACATTCCAAGCAACTGTCTAATTTATGACAAATTTACTGCTATATTACTAATACAGAGCACAAATGAAATAAATAAAACTCTTCACTAAATAAAGCTTTGCCCTTTGCATCCTATATTATGTTATAAAGGCAGTGAACAAGACAAGCTAAACATACTGATGTTATTTTTACTTTAATATCGTTAAATTTCATAGATCCAAATCACCCTAGGAATGAGATCAAAAAAAGAAATAAGGTGGCTGGCCAGGTGGCGCAAGTGGTTAAGTGTGCGCGCTCTGCTGCAGCGGCCCGGGGTTCGCCGGTTTGGATCCTGGGCGTGCACCGACGCACCGCTTGACAAGCCACACTGTGGCGGCGTCCCGTATAAAGTGGAGGAAGACGGAAGATGGGCATGGATGTTAGCCCAGGGCCAGTCTTCCTCAGCAAAAAAAAAAAAAAAAAAAAAAAGGAGGAGGACTGGCAGATGTTAGCACAGGGCTGATCTTCCACACAAAAAAAAAAAAAGAAAAAGAAAATAAATAAGAATACTAAACAACTGTGGAATTTTAACATTATTCCCAACTGGTAGCCCACTCAAAACAAGGGCAACTTTATCTATGCTAAAGTGTATAATTTACCTGCAAATCCAGTCAATTTTAAAGACACCTCCCAGCATTTTAGCATTCATTCCTGCTGGAAGTACCCAATGTATAGGAGATCCACCATGATGTGATTCTGAGGAAAGTCTTGCAAATCCTAAGGGAATCAAATCACAACATAATATATAGATGGTAATACAATCAATGTTTTTGTATATCCAAATTATTTTTATTCTTACCTTGAAATTTTCCACTCTCTCTAACAGAAAATATTAAGATAACACTTCTTGCAGATCTGAACGCAGCATTTAATTTCTTCTCATTTACAGGCAGTGTGGACCATACACCCTATACAAATGATGTCAAGATGTCAAGATCACAGATTGACATTAATGCAAATCTTTCATGTGTCCAATTATATTTGCAAAAGACCAAGGGTACTAACAGTGTTATATTTTAAATTCAAGTAAGCTATAATGAGGGTCTCATTTATCAGCTGTCAAATAATGTGATAATGTATTAAAAACTCAGGAAAAATATAAAGAAACTCATCAACCTTAACAAAATTATTAAAACTAGTGAACACACAGGGGGTTCAAATCTTATGGACTACAATTCTATATAATAAAAACAGTCACCTATGCTTATTTTAATATCACGACCATTTACCGCAGTAAAAACATGTTTGAAGGTGAATCACAACATGTAGAACATTTTTCTTCTTGAAAAACTGTGCCTAACTAATTAAAAATTACTGTATTGGTAAAGCCATAGTTAAGATTTTCTGTCAAGTTTCTAGCATTTCTCATTTTTTCTATTTAAGTTCAAATTTTTATGTATCAATAGTTTGACTGAAGAGGCAGAGAGGTGGAACATAGTTATTAATTTCTGAAGCATTTTAATCAATTCTTTGTTCATGCAAGATTAAAAGAGACAGAAAGATAAGGTAAGGCAGAAGGCTCTAATTCAGTTCAATCTGCTCATACAAACTAGACCTCCTTCACACTAAGTGCTTAATTACTTCTGCATACATCCACTCCAGCTGAAGAAAAGAAAAAACTTCCGCTAGATAGCTATTTGGTGTATTATTTCTTCCTTCTGTACAATTTGATGGGCAATCCTCAACTTAAACTTTAAAAATATAAGATATTAATATTGACAAAAATATGGTTAGAAAAATGTTAACTTTAGTTTTAACTTTCTAAAAGTCAGCAGAAATTGTAAATTATTCATTTTAAACCAACAATAGAAATATATAAAAGTCAGTGTAATAAACGTTATTTTTGTAGCAAAAACATAAAAAGAAAATTAATATCTTACAACATCCTACAGCAACAGGGCATATTTTTGTAAAGCCTGGGGTGGACCTTTAAGCTAACACCTCTTTTCTTCTCAATCCAAGTGATCTTACTTCTAAAAGTAAAAGAAACTCTCCATAAAGGAATGATTTCTTTTCAAGATCTCAAGACGTAAAACAAGCACCAATCTAAAACAAAAACTGGTTAACTAAAAGTTTAAAAAAAAAAGTATTAGTACAATAAATTAGCAATTGAACGCAGAAACAAAAAAATCAACAGAAACACATCTTTTACAGTACAAAGTATAAAATATATATACTCTTCAATATAGAAGACTTTGGCTTCTAAAATAGTCTTTTAAAAATTTAAAAGAAAACTCAAAGTACTATTAGGTTGTCTAACTAGCCACAAAGCAGACCCTAAGTGGCAACTGGGCTGTGAATCTTCACAGCTTTAATGAAAATCATGGTATCTTAAGCTACTCGAGGTATTCAAGTCCACCTTCCCATTTAAAATTTTCAAGATCAGGACAGTTTCAACAGAACTCATGCTAATACCTTAGCTTTGGCAAGAGACACATTCTCATGGTTGTTACTCTTTATGAGAAAAAATCTTGCATCCTGTAGGACATATTTGAGTTTACTGGTTTGATCTGAAAAAAAGAAATCCAAGATGATTAACCAGAGGCCATTATCACACAAAGGAGTGTAAGTTACACTAACTGAAATTAGCCCTCCACAACCCAGCTAAGCTTTTAAAATTCATTATGACCCATTCAACCTGGAAAGCTAAGCCACAACACATAATAAAGCAAAGCTAAGAAAAGACACCAGCATTTTGCAAGAAGGTAAACCTAATCTAGTGATGTTCCGATATATCAGATCCACATTTAAGTATGAAAATGGCTACAAATTTTATGGATTTCTTTTATCACATTATTCATTTAAGGACTGATAATAGGCCATTGTACTATTAAAAAATATATACCATCCATTGTATTCAAAAACTATAAAACATCCTGAGATGTTTGCTATTGTTCTACAAGATATGCAGTAAAAAGTGAACATGGAGCTCTATGTGAGACTACATTATTAATTTTTTGCCTTAATATATCAGAACATTACTACATTAACATCAACTATTAATGGAGAACCAATAAGGCAAAATAATGACTTTATGCAGCATGCAATGAAAACAATTTCAAATTTAAATGATACCTTTTCGGACAGCACGAACGGAAGATGATAATTTCTCATGCTTCTTTTCTGAACCTGTATTTAGCCAAAGTACATTTGTTCAGATTGAGCTTTAATAGAGATAAGACAAAATTTCTACAGTCTTGTCACATAAAGTTCTCAGTCAAGACAAATTATTCTTCCTGGCGCACCCACACACACAAAAAAAATACTTCTCAATGTGTACGAGTGTTTTGCTTTTTGGGTTGTTTGGATTTTTTTTTTTTTTTTTAAATATTTATATTTGAACAGTTTCCCACTCAGAAAACTAGTCACTGAATCATCATCTTCCAAGAAAAAAAAGTGAAATTCCACTTAAGCAGTAACAGAACAAGATTAAAATAATAAGAAAAAGCTTAGTTTCCTCTAGAATTATTACACTGAACATGCCAAAAATCAATACTAATGGACATCAACAAGTTCACACTAAACTACAGCCTCCATATACTTTCCATAGATTATAATCAGTCAGATAATGATCACAAATAAAGGTGAAATGAGAATACCTGCATATGACTCCGATGCAGAGCTTCCACTTCTATCAAAAACAATTGGCGATATGCCTCTAGCTCTCTTCCTTTCCTTCTTTTTCTCATCTAAAACGAATTCAAGTCAGATTTTTAAAACCATTACAATATAGGTATAGGTAATCAAACAAGAATGTATCATTGTGTTTGCTTTTTGCATAATCCCTAAGTATTAGTCATTGCTAACCTCCTCTCCTGATCCCTCAACTTCCTCAGAAGAAAGTGTTCCATTTCAAAGACACTGTTCAAAAACTAAGGATATTTTGTTGTTTCTACCACCGATTTCAATCAAATAAAAACACATGGCCATAACTGAGAACTACCTATTCTATATATAAAGGTGGTCTTGAATAGTTTTCCAGGAGGGAGAAAAAATCTGCAAAGCAAACAGTTTTTCTTTCAATAAAAATTACCGTGTTCTCTTCTATGCATCAGGCACCACTGTTCTAAGTCCTCTTTTTAAAAAGTATACTATCATTCTCCCTTGAAATTCCAACTCTGATTCTTAGATGTCTGATGAACCCTAGAACCCAAAGCTTTTCAACTGAAAAGAACATAAAGAATACACTGTAGTGAACTAGTGATTTCCTTCTGGTTGCCACTGCTTGCTTCTGTGTCTTCAATTTCATTCTTCTTGACCATTTCCTTCCTGGATTACTGCTCTTATTTTCAAACTCAATTTAAAATTTATTTCTAAAATCTAAATGAGCGCCATGTATTTCTATAAAAAAGCTGGGAATCTTCAGTAGACAGAAATGGTTTGCATTACCTATCAAGTAAGAACTACTTCAAGCTTAATTTGGAACTTCATACGCATATAAATGAGGACCTAAAAGGAATTAGGCTTTCCTGGCTCTGTTTATTGGTTTTAATCATACCATTCTAAGCTCCTTTACTTTTCAGCTAGGATGTAAGAAGGAATATGAAGGGAGAAAATGCATGTACTTACTTTTATAAAAATAACAGAAAGCTAAAAAAGAATAATCAATGATCTTCCATACAATCTCCTAACTATTTTAAAAGCGTTAAATAAATTATGTCCCTCAATTCTCATAACAAGCTCATGAGATACACAATGCCATTATTCTTCTTTACAGAAAGGAAACCTCAACTTAGAGCAGTGGTTAGGCAACTTGGCCAGGATTCCACAATTCCTGGCAGAACCTAGATTCAAATGAAAGTCCTCTAACTTGAAAGTAACAAACTCTGAGCTCTATCCCTATTGAGCGAATAGAAAAGATATTTTACTACTATTCTTGAAAATGGATTCTAGGTCTAACTAGTTTAAAGATGGAAAACTCTAAGAACATCCTAAGTTCCTTTTCTTTTAGTTTAAGCATCTGTCCCTTTGTAATTTACTACTAACTGCTTCTCCAAATATATTTAACAAGAAGTTTGTAAATGATGCTGATTTTCCTAACTTAGAGCTGAAAGGGAAGAGCAAAGCAGCACATATTGGCACAACTACAGAGCTAAACCCATTTAAACCTAGCAACCATGGGGGCACAATGATATTTCAAATAATCAACTATAGAGAAAAGCATTTATTTCTAGGCTTGCTGGATCTGAAAAATGACACCTGACTTTCGAAAATTTTTAAATCCTTTCCCTCAGGGCAAACTATAAGACATAAAGTGAATATACTAAAGCCTCCTAGTACAAAATGACTGAGAACCTCACCCAAACAGATGAGAAACAGGAGATTTTGTCAAATTCCAAATCTCTTTCTCATACATGTGTTTTGTTCACTGACTGACTACATTCCTATATAGTGCCTGGCACATAGTAGGAACTGGAGTCACTGAATCAATGAATATGACATCTATATATATGAAAGAGATTAGAAAAATAAAACCTTGTTAAAAAAAATTTTTTTAATTATTTCTTGCAACAATTCTAGCATGTTTCTTTTAATTTTTCCTCTTTGAATATTTAGGAGTCTAAGCATTATGAACTGATCACTAAAGATAATATATCTCTTGTTGCTGTTTAAAAACAATACTTTATGGTTTCAAAGTATTAAAAGGATCTCTCACTAAGATGAGGCAGGAAAAATAATAGGAGCAGAAACAATATCCTGCCCAACTGTTTTTATCTAACGTTAAATCTGGCATTACCATGAGAAATCTCCAAGGATTTTGCATCCTTTTTGTACAGATATAACTCCCACTGCTCTTAAGTTTATGATCCCCTCTTCCAACTATTATTCTCAGGTCAAAAGAACAAAAGTTATCTAAACAAACCTTTAACATACACCAAAATGTGTCACTTTTGTAAGAAAGTTATTGAAAATTCTGAGAAAAAAAGGTAAAATAAACTGGGATCTAGATTCATGACAGAAATTAAACTGTGATCTCTTTTATTTAAAAACTGACATCTCCTACTCAAGGAATTCCAAATCACCTCATTCAGCACCTGCACAGCCGCAGCCCAGATTTGTTTCCCGGTCAGGGAACCACAGCACTCATCTGCTGGTTGTCATACTGTGGTGGCTATGTGCTGCTGTGATGCTGAAAAACTATGTCGCCAGTTATTTCAAATGCCAGCAAGGTCCCTCACAGTGGACAGGTTTCAGCAGAGCTTCCAGACTAAGACAGACTAGAAAAAAAAGACCACCCACTTCCAAAAAACAAGTGGCCATAAAAACCCTATGAACAGCAGTGGAGCATTGTCTGACAGTGCCAGAAGATGAGAGGATGGCACAAAAAGACTGGGCAAGGTTCTGCTCTGCTGTACACAGGGTCACTAGGAGTCAAAATCAAATCCAGGGTACTAACAAAAATAAAGAGAAACGACTCTAATAAAAATAATTTCCTGCATACCAGTCTCTAAAGCATGTTCCATATAAGGGATCTTTCAAGGGAAAAAACCACAAATTTTCCTTTAGTAAGGAATGTGCGAGTTCCAGGTATCTCTTTTAAAACAATAAATCTCTTCTATTAACAGTTTTCTGTTTTTGTTTTTGTGAGGAAGATCAGCCCTGAGCTAACATCTGTCACCAATCCTCCTCTTTTTGCTGAAGAAGACTGGCCCTGGATGAATATCTGTGCCCATCTTCCTCCACTTTATACGGGATGCCGCCACAGCATGGCTTGACGAGCAGTGCCTCACTGTGCGCCTGGGATCCAAACCCCGGGCCGCCGCAGCAGAGTGCACGCACTTAACCACTATGCCACCAGGCTGGCCCCCTTATTAACGGTTTTGATATCAAGGTTTTATAAAACTATTGGCTACCACCCAATACGACGTATCTTATCCACAAAAATATAAAGTACTATCAAGTACCTTGCTACAGAATCAGCATCACCTAGGAGGTTGTAAAAAATGCAAATTATATTAGGCCCTATCCATTTAAATAAGTCTCCCTTGTTTGACTTAAGACAAACATTCAAGTCTAAGAAATATCGTTCCTAACGTGGATGCCAAAAAGACTTACAATAAAATGTTCCCTACCCCTACGCAAGTTTCACATTCTCAACAATGAATGAATATTCATTCATATTGCCAATGCAATTTCTGTTCTCTATCCATTATTATAAATTCTAAAAGATATTCCATCAGTTTTCAAAAAGTATGATGGGAGAGTAGAATTAAAGATTCTACAAGTTTCTACATTAAACCCAACTAACTCATCTATCTTAACTCTTTAACCCCCTTCAAAAACCTATCTAACCTCCCAAACCTACAACTCCAGTAAGCAAAAGGTTGAAAGTATTTCAGTTGTCAATCACTAGAAAATAACTAGCCATTTGCTCTACCAGCTACACTATACCAAGAACATGATTTACTAACAACATATTATTGAATGAGAAAATTCTCTAATAATGAAATTTTAACTATCCTATATATCAAAAGAATAGGATTTCTTATATTCCAATGTTTAGTATACTTTGCTTATGCAGCACATCTGGCTCCACGAGAGTATAATCACCACATAGTGGCCAGGGGTCTTGAAGAATCCTGACCTCTCGTTATTGTATCCTCTGAATTTCCCCCTAAAAGAGGGCACTCTTAGCCTAGTGACTGCAACTACCTACCACTCCTATATTTACATTTCATGATCTGATAGGGATAAAGTGGTAGGACGTGTAGTATTGAAGGAATGACCCAAGACGGCTCTTACCCAATCTTTCCACAAGAATTTTTATACTCTTATTTTCCATCCTTTACACCCAATCCTTTGGGGATCCAGCCCCAGTTAATCAACCCACAGATACAGAATTGTAAAATTAAGCTTGTGTTCCCAAAAGAAAAAAAAAAAAAATTAAGTTGTTTTGATTTCTGTTACCACATGATGGAGATCTAGAGGCATTTAACATGGAAATATTGTAATACCTAGCAGACAGGTTCCATATGAATACTGTATTTTTCAAGTATATCAGTGTTTTAATAAGCTGTTGTTGACTAGTATGAAAATCTAAGAATTTATAACATAAAGCCTGAAACACATTTCCTTATAAAGAAATAATCCAACTGGGTTCATTAACAATACAATCAATTTGTAGCTAGAAAACACCTTTACTAACATACGTAAATCTTATTCAAATGTATCTATAATATTCAAAAGCATATAATTATAAAAAAGTCACAATTATTACTATCCCCATCTCCTCAAAAATGTCATAACGTGTTCAAGAATAAAAATAATCAGGTAAATTCTTTTTTTTTTTTACGACAAACTTCTACACATAAAAAATAGTACCTGATCCATCTGTGCCTGAACCAGATCTGACAGACCCATCCGTGAAGGACACAGATTCAGAATCAGAGTCGCTAGCCTCACTTCGAGTGTCATAATCATTTCCCTCTTCCTTCTGGTCTCTCTCATCCTGTTCATATTCTTCTTCTTCTTCCTCCTCCTCCTCCTCCTCCTCCTCCTCTTCCTCCTCCTCCTCCTCTTCTCCATCTTCATCTACCTCTTCATCTTCCTCTGCATCTTCCTCTACCTCTTCATCTTCCTCCACATCTTCCACCCCTTCCTCCTCATTCTCAGTGTTGTTGCCTTGCTCATCAGAAGAACCACTGCTGCCAGTCTCATGGTCAGAGCCATATTCTTCAGAGTTCACTTCTTCCTTAGAAGATTGGCTGGATCTGCTTGCACGTCTATCCACTTCAAGCCCAATTCTCTGATGTTTAAAGAAAAAGGGAATCAGCAGTCATATAACAGACAAGGTCAGAGTGAATAAACAGTTCTAAAGCCTCAAAAACAATTGCTTTCTCTTTTATATCTGCAATAATATTTACTACCTCAGAACCATCTGGTGTAGGAGATTTGGCTCTCCTTTCAGGATCCCTTTTCCGGAGACAAGTTTTGTCAGGTTGACTCTTATAAAGAGGTTCTCTGGAGGCACTGCTTGACAAACGGAGCTTCCGATCAGCTTCTAGACGCTTGTTTCTTTCAGATCTTTGATATTCCTCATTTTTATATTCTGTGACTGACTTTCCTTTTGTACTAACTATTCTTTTGTTATTGCTAACTGATGAGCTCAATGGCTTAGAAATCAATTGTCTTGAATGAACAGAAGGCTTTTGTCGCTTGGTGTCAGTAGATTCCATTCGGTCACTTTTTCTTTTTGATCCTTAAAAATGCAATTTAAAAAAACATATAAAAGTGTTTGCATGTTCCATTTATTCACCCAAGATTAACAGATAATATACATTAAAGAGAAAAAAAGCCTCATTTCTTTAAAATGTCTTCTGAAATATTTTTACTCCAAAGTTAATCATAAGAAAACATAGCTTTCAAATACTGGAATAAATTCATGCATTTGAGATGTTTCAACACATCTGAAAAAAACATATTACTCTTACTCATATGGAATTGAGTACCAAAGTTTGTTACGATTGTGCTTGCGGTGTTAAGTGCCTCAAGGAACAAGTATAAAAGCAAAGTCACTTTCTTAAGAAATAAAATATCTATTTACACTGTTATTTTAACAAAAATAATAGAAATCTTACATACCCTTTTTCTCGTTTTTATCTTGTTCACTCTCTGGATTATACAGTTCATCATCCTGTTCTGGTACTTCAGTCAAAATATCATCTAGAACATTGAGTTCTCCATCTGAAAGCAAGAAAATTAAAAGTAACAGGAAAAGATCATTATCATTACGCATTTATTTTTCAGTACTTTATGTTGAAGCTACAGAAGTATAAGCACATAACCCTCAAGGAGCTTTTATCTCAGGATCAAGACACAAGAATAATTCCTATAAAACCATACAAGGTAAAGGACATGATACAGAGCTCTAGTCTACAAAGCCAGGAGTATACATCCCATAGGGTAGTAAAGGATATGCTGGGGTACAAAAAGAAAATGTCAGAACGTCTGTATGTCGATCTCATCCTTTAATTTCTAGTTTTTGTAACAGATCTAAAATGTGCACAATAAATTAGTATAGAAATACATGTGTATAATTTATAAATAAATATACCTTTATCAAGAATTGCATACTCCCCACAAGATACTTATTGATTACCAATGGAAAAATAACTTTACAGTGGAGAAACCAGGCAGACTCCAGCTCAACCAAGTAATCAAAGTTTACATCACCAGTAGTGGGTCAAATCAACATCATGGACCTCCTGGTATGATGCACTGAGAAGAGAACAACAATTCTGTGATATTCCTATGCAAAATGCAACATAAGAACCAACACATGAGGAAACATCAAACAAACCCAAATTAAGGGGCACCCAAAAAGGTCAATGTCATTAAATTACAAACACTAAGGAACGACTCCAGATTAAAAGAGACTAAAGAGAAATAACTGAATATAGCATGTGATCTGAGACATAACTGGGAAAACTAGTGAAATGTAAGGGTCTGTAGATTATAGTAAATATCGATGTTAATTTCCTGATTTTGACAGTACTATAGTTAGGTAGAAGAAAATCCTAATTTTTAGGAAATACATACTTGAGTATTTAGGGGCAAAGAAGCATCATGTCTGCAACTGACAAACAGTTCAGGAAAAAAGTGTGTCTGCGTGCATATATCCACATATATATACACTGAGAGAGAATGAATTAGAGACAAATATGGTAAAATGTTAACACTTGTGGAATATGTTTGAAAAATAAAAGAAAATTCCTTGTACTATTTTTATAGCTACTGTTTGTCTGAAATAATGTCAAAATAAAGTTAAAAGAAAAAAATTACTGATGTGCTACACAATCAAAAATGTTTGAGCTGCTGGTATCAACTATAAAAGTGCAACTGTTCAGAGAAGGGAACTACTGACTATAATTAACATATTCAATAATCATGAAAATTTAGAACTCAGTTTTGTCACCCCATCCCCGCCCTAACAGGACAAAATAAATCTTAGAAATACATGCAAATATTTACTACTTTAAACTGATTTTTTTTATAATGCACTAAAGCTAATAGTAAATGTTTTGAACACTAAGTATTCTGGTATCAAAAATATCTTTCCAATTTTAAAGAGTGGCAAAGAGAAGTACAAAGCCATTAAAACTGATGAGACAGGACAATTATATTTATGGCTCCAGCCAAAAAGCAAAGCCCACTCAAAGTATAGCAAAGACTATCAACCTGAGATCTATAAACAGGTTAGATGGGATTCAAATTTCCCCAAAAGGGGGGAGAAATCAGTGACTAAAGAGAACTAAAATAGTTTAACATAGGTACGATAAGAAGGAAAACAAGGTTATCTTCCTCTGTATTTGGAGTCAGATACAGTTGCTATTTAAGAACATCTCAAAATTAAGTATGACTGGGATGGCATAGCAATTGATTTCTTTGGGTGGTAATAATGTTTATCTGTACTTTACCATTCTTCTAAAATGAACATATACTATATGGACTGTTTTTACTTTGGTTTACCAATTTTTTAAATGTTATTTAAAATCAAGACAAGCCAACCAGAAAGGGTTCTCACATCTTCTGGATTCATGTTATCACTAAAGAGGAAATTTGCTCAAGATCTGAATGGTGGCAAACAATTTTTAGACTCTATACTATAAATAAAAAATAAAATCATATAATTCGACAGAAAAAAATCCAGACACAATGATTCTTGGATCAAAGCTCTCTAGTCAGTAAAAAAGTGGGTCCAACAGATCTTGACGAAATCAAATACATTTGTAGAACCAAAAAGAAAAAACTTAAAATTACCACAACAAAATAGGTAATTAAGTAAATACAGTGCTACACAAATCTTTTCAAGAAATTACTAGTTCTTAATTAGTGTTCAACCCAAAAGCTTGAACAGTCACAAGAAATTATACACTATGTGATTATACACTTCATGGGATATATTCTAACACAGAATGAAAGAAATGTGCAGGTTAATTTAAATCAATTTAAATTTCAGACATGCCTAAATCACGGTCTGCCTATAAAAAAGGGTATTATTATTTTAAAAAGCTTTAAGAAATAATTATATTGGTCAAATTCAGAGATTGGCTGCAGTTTTAGAAAACATCTACAAATTTTTAAAACAACAAATATTAACCAATGCTTACTTTTTAAACATTTTATCACTTTCACGTATATCATATATATGTATCATATGAAACACATAAGATATGTTTTATCATCCATTACCTTGCAGATAAAGAAAAAGCAGCTCAGAAGTTCAAGTTAACCAAATTCACTTGTCTAGAAACAGATGGATCTAAGTCTAGAATTTAGGCTTTTTAAATTTAGGGTTAAATTAGATGGGGAACATTAAAAGGACCTTTAAACAAAGTATAAGGAAACAACAAAAATGTAAAATATTAAAAAGGTCATGTGCATTAGTATATTAATTTCAAATTAGCGCACCAGAAAGCTTTGTATTACCAACATTATAGCATCTTAAATTTAAGATAACCACAACATCCTCACTTGATGGTCTACACATTCTTATCCATATTACAGTCCACGACATCAGTAACTTTAACTGTGGTTTTATCCCAGTATCGGCAAACTAAGACCTACAGGACAAATTCAGCCCATGGCCTGTTTTTGAAGTCCCACAAGATAAGAATGGTTTCTGCATTTTTAAGGTTGTATTTAAAAAAAAAAAAAAAAAAAAAGCAAAGAAAAATATATGACAAAGGACTTATGTGGCCCACAAAGCCTAAAATATTATTCAGTAACTGGCCCTCTACAAAAAGTTTGCTGACCCAATATAAATGACCACATTTTAGGTTTCTTTTCTCCATCACTGAAACCACTTACATATTTACTGTAATATAATACACAGGAGAAAGAAATTTAGATTTGGAAGTAAGAAAATCCAGGTCATCTATTAAGAACTAAGTATCCTTGGACAAGTCCCAGTCTGAGCTCTGGTTTCTTCCCTTCTGATAAGAGGTATTTGGAATAAAAAAAAAAATCAGTGTTTTGGGAAGGAAACAGAAGGGCAGTTATTTGAATCTCCTGATGAGTTTTTCAACCCATAAGCCTTTCCCTATCGCTATCAGATTCTAATAAATCCTGCCTGTCACAAACTTTTTGTTAATGACTAGGGTACGTGATTATACAAAATCTGGTCAAGAACACAAAACAAAATCCTCTTTTTTCAGTAAGACAAGTATTTACATATTCTGATTATCTATTGCTGCATAACACGCCACCTCCAAACCTGGTGGCTTCAAACACAATCATTTAGGGGCCGGCGCTGTGGCTTAGCGGTTAAGTGCGCGCGCTCCGCTACTGGCAGCCTGGGTTCGGATGCGGGCGTGCACCGATGCACCACTTCTCCAGCCATGCTGAGGCTGTGTCCCACATACAGCAACTAGAAGGATGTGCAGCTATGACATACAACTATCTACTGGGGCTTTGGGGAAAAAAAGGAGGAGGACTGGCAATGGATGTTAGCTCAGAGCCGGTCTTCCTCAGCAAAAAGAGGAGGATTAGCATGGATGTTAGCTCAGGACTGATCTTCCTCACAAAAAAAAAAAACAATCATTTATTATTATTGCTAATGGTGCTGGAGCTCAACTAGAGTCTCTTACGTGGCTGCAAGTCAGATGGCGGCTAGGGCCAGAATCATGTGGAGGCTTGCTCATTCACATGTCTGGCTGGCACCTAGGCTGGGAAAACACAAAACAGCAGGGGTTCTAGGGCATTTCTTTCGGTGGTCACTCTACCATGGCAGGTTCAGGATAGACGGACCTCTTATAAGGCGGTTCAGGGCTCTAAAGATGTTTATCTGTACTTTACCGTTCTGTACATCCCAAGAGAGAAAGGGCCAGAGAGAAGCTCAGCAACACTACCACAGTACTTTATTCAGAGGCAATCACAAAAATCTACCCAGGTTCAAACAAAGGAAACATAGACTCCAGCGACTGTTGAGAGAAGTGTCAAATTCTTGGTAGATGTTTTCAAAACTACCACCATCTACTTATTTTTGTCTAAACTTAAAGATTTTAATTGTAAATGTAAGGTGTGTTTTTAAAAACCAAAATCTGGTTTAAAAAGGTGTGAGTTTATAGCATTGGGTTATAAAACTAACTTAAGCTGCTTCCTCTGACTACTTCTTTCATGAGCTAGTAAAAGTACACTTTGTATATATTTTAATTCATTTTTCTCAATTTAGAATGAATTAGGGCTGGCCCGGTAGCATAGCAGTTAAGTTCACACGTTCCAGTGGCCCAGGGTTCGCCGGTTCGGATCCTGGGCGCAGAGCTACTCACTGCTCCTCAAGCCATGATGAGGCGGCATCCCATACAGAAGAGCTACAACTCTACAACTATGATACACAACTATGTACTGGGGCTTTGGGGAGAAAAAAGAAAAGAAAGGAAGACTGCCAACAGATATTAGTGCAGGGTCAATCTTCCAAAAAAAAAAAAAAAGAAAGAAATATGCTTAAAAAAATGAAATATTTAAAAAAAAAGAATGAATTAGTTACAAAGAAAGGAAATTATTTAAATATTTTCAGAAGCTACTGCTGTTAAAGACTAATCATCAAAGGTATACCCTTTTTGGAAAGAAATAATTATCTTTTTTTTTTTTTCCTGAGGAAGATTGGCCCTGAGCTAACATCTGCCAATCCTCCTCTTTTTTGCTGAGGAAGACTGGCCCTGGGCTAACATCCATGCCCATCTTCCTCCACTTTATATGGGACGCCACCACAGCATGGCTTGACAAGCAGTGCATCGGTGCACGCCCAGGATCCGAACTGGCAAACCCCGGGCCGCCGCAGCGGAGAGCGCGCACTTAACCGGAGAGCGCGCACTGAACCGCTTGTGTCACCAGGCCGGCCCTAATAATTATCTCTTAAAGAGATAAAGTAATAAGCACTAGTTCTGTAGGGTAACTTTCTTTAAACTACCTTAATAAATGTTTTAAATCACTCTCTTGGTCCTGAAATTTAATGTTGTTATTGTGTATAGAGATATGTATATATTCAATTACTTTATAGTAGTTTGACATCAGCACCCCAACCTAAGCATATTAACGGGAAAATGAACAAAGGTTAGCAAACGTCAAGTTAAGATTTCTATGAACATATAATTCATGTACTATAAAAATAACTCTAATGCGGTATTTCTATGAGATAAAGCACTTCACATTAAGTTTTTTGATAAGTCTATATAAAGAACTAGACTAACTAGTCTTTAAAAATCATTTTAAGGGGCAGGCCCACTGGCATAGTGGTTAGGTTTGCATGCTCCACTTCAGCAGCCCGGGGTTCATGGGTTCAGATCCCAGGCACAGACCTACACACTGCTCATCAAACCATACTGTGGCAGCATCCCACATACAAAATAGAGGAAGACTGACACAGATGTTAGCTCAGCAACAATCTTCCTCAAGCAAAAAGAGGAAGACTGGCAACAGATGTTAGCTCAGGGCCAATCTTCCTCACCAAAAAAAAAAATCATTTTAAAATCTTGAAAATTGTGTCTAAGATGCAACAAAATGAATTTTTTCACAATGCATCAGTGCAATGAATTAGCCCAAATGAAACACAAAATGTTTCATTTAACAGTATCCCCATTTACAGCTAAAATTCAAATCCATTCAAAAGTTATACACTAACAGCCTGCAGGATGAATCTAGCTCTTGGACCCTTTGTTTTCAAAAACTCCAAGAATTTAATACAAAAATCCAGACCCTACTTTTTTGTGTGTGTTAGGAAGATTAGCCCTGAGCTAACATCTGTTGCCAATCCTCTTTCCACTGAGGAAGACTGGCCCTGGGCTAACATCTGTGCCCATCTTCCTCTGCTTTATATGTGGGATGCCTGCCATAGCATGGCTAGATAAACAGTGTGTAGGTCCGCACCCAGGATCTGAACCTGCGAACCCTGGGCCACCAAAGCAGAGTGTACAAACCCAACCACTGCACCACCCGGCCAGCCCCGGGTCCCTACATTTTTTTAAAGAACTCTTTGATTATAAGGGGGCCAGATCTCACCTGAAAACAAACAGCTGGAGCAGTCCTCATAGACCTCTGTTAAGACACAGAGAAGGTAACATAACGTCAAGGTTTTGCATGAGGCAATCTAGGTTTACGCCTGGTAAATCAGTGTATTTACCAATTCTGCCTGAACATAGGACATGCTTACTCGCCTATTTTTTTTTAACCTAATTACCTTTGTATTAAACAAGTACTTTTTCTGCCTGACCCTCATATGCATATAAGCCTGTCACTCTTGAGTAACAGTGATGTTAAATAACTGCAATAAACTGAAGATTCAGTCCAATAGACACTGAGGCATAGGGACACCAAACTCCAGTTTTAGTATATACGATACTTTGTCAGAGTAGGAATGTTCAACAGGACAATCCTACTCAACTGCCGTGGATTAAGTGCCTTGACAGCATACAAGTACCACACTGTCAGATCTTCCAAATTTTCAAGAGGATTCCCAAATTCAGATTTTTATTTCAAATTGTCTGACTTTTAAACTGTGCCTCAATTAAAAACAAAGGAGGCTGCTGCTAGCTTGATTCCTCTGTTAAAGTGCAATCATCTGTGAACATGTTGCATTCACAACCAATGATATATATGGACTTCATTATCATCACCGGTGCAAGCTAGCATAATCTCAGTTAATGCAAACTACTAGCAAATTGAGCTTTGAGATAAAGGGTACAGATCCAGAAGTATGGGAGGCAAAACAAGGAAATCAAAAGAATCATTGTTTTTAGAGTCTGTTCAATAACTGCCAAGATGTTAGAAGTAACAAGGCTTGTTTTTTGTTGCTTGCTCCGGGGATTTTTGTTTGTTTTAGGTAAACATAGGAACTTAAATATCTAACTGGCTTTCAAAGTAGTTTAACCTTTAGAAGGTTATGTACCTAACAAGAATTCCAAAATAAAGCCCACAGAATTAAAGTGACTTGACTAAAATCTCAGAACTCTAAGGGCCAGCCCAGTGGCATAGTGGTTAAGTTCACGTGCTCCGCCTTGGTCACCCAGGGTTTGCAGGTTTGGATCCTGGGCACGGACCTACACACTGCTCATCAAGCCACGCTATGGCGGTGTCCCATATACAAAATAGAGGAAGACTGGCAACAGATGTTAGCTCGGGGCCAATCTTCCTCACCAAAAAAGAAAAAAAAAAAAAAAACCCTCACAACGCTGAATCCAAATTTAGTGCTGTTTCCACTGTACCAAAATCACACCTTGATCTTGAAATTCCTGGCTGAAGAAGGCCACAAACCTTAACCCCAGGGATATCACGGTAGAAAATTAGCCTTTATCTAAGACAGTCCATTTTTTTGACCTGGTAAGCATCTGGGTCAGGAAATACAAAGTACTAATTATTTCAGGGTCCAGCATCAGACTAAGACCTAGAGTATTTAAAGAAAGAAAACTGGGCAGTTAAATAGTGCAAAAAAAATGTGTTTTCCAACACAGGGCACAGAAGTACCTTATATTTTTTAATTCATTTAATATAGTTTTAGTGGAGTTTGGCCATGGAGCAAGAATTCCTGGAACCCCCCTTTCTATTACATTTTACATTAGACCAGTCTCTCAAGTTACTCCTCTGTCATTCAAAACTGTCATTCCTCTAAATGAAGTGTAGAGACTTGGATTCCCCATCACATCCAAATTTCTTGTCTTCCAAAAAGCATATGATTGAAGTTTAAGGAGAGCATTTTTAATTTTTTAATTCTACTTCTATTATGCATAAAACAAAACCATTGGAATATCAATACATATTCTATGCTTATAGAGTCCTAAGTAAGGCGGACCAAAAAAGTCAATCTTATCCTAAGGACTTACTATAGTCAGGGGCACAATATGTATATACATATGTGTGTGCAGATATATGTATTTGCCTGCGTGTGTGTGTGTGTGTACATATATAATTTAAACTGAAAAACTCTTAGCTTTGGATATCAATAGTAAATGTCACATAATTAGTTACTAATGAAGTCCAACCTTGGGCTAATGATTTACAACCTTGTAATCATTTATTCAAGGAATTGAGACACAATAACTGTACACAAGAAACCTGATGAACAAGACAGACATACTCCTGGCCCTCATGAAGCTTCCAGTCTAATAATGTAGAAAACATGTTACTTTTGAAAGTGGTAACTTATTATCCACATTTTGGATATATTAAACTTTTATAACTTTTTTGAAGAGAACTTTATAAGAGCTTAAGAAATAAAATTTATACAAAGTGTTTATAATAAAAAGGATGTGTATTTCTGCATATAGAAAAATGGCATTTAACATTAGTTAACACCATCAACATTCTAATGTCTTTCAAATCCACTTTTTGGACAAATAATCAACACAGGAATCAAAGGAAGCTGGCAATCTGTCCAGTTATAATAGGCTTCAGCTTCCAGGTACTAGTATTACAGAAGCATTATAGAAGTTAATGCCTGTTTATTACACAGCTAACGCACAAAACCCAATAATCCAAGGACTCAATGACCAAGTCTTTTAACTGTTCTGTGATTAATAGCAAATTCTTGCCATTTAAATTCATTTCTGATCAAGATCTTACATCATTTATGTAATCATTTAAAAACGGACCTCAAGTTTGTGACATGTCTAAGATTCTTACAAGGTTTATCTTTGTCATTTCCTAATGTTTCATATAAGATAACTGATGACACTAAGTACTTAGTTTCCCACTTTTCCTTGTTCAAGTATGAGAAGGAAGAGTCAAGTACTGATTTTAATTCTGGCTATCATTCTAGCTGTGTGACTCAGTTTCCTTATTTGCAAAGTGGATCATTCTAGAAATCCTGCTACTCAAAAATTAAATAAGCAATTCCAGTAAGTTTGTATTTGCTAGCTTTCGCAGTAAACTAAGAGACAATCTTTGATCTAAACTATAAAGATAAGCACTTATATCAGAAGTTCTAAAATAGAGAAGTTCAATTATGGAAATTAAGTTTTTCAAAAACTACACAAATCAAGGCCTTTCAAAAGCCGGACAATTTATTCTAAGTACTGCTAATAGGTAGCATTACTACTTCCCAATAATAAAGTTTAAGTATTTGGATTACATTTTCATCACTATATCCACTTCTTTGACAAAATTTCTACACCACCACCTACTTTTCTTCCTCAATGTACATTATTGAGTCTAGTCTATTACTGACTTAAAGTTACTATGTTCATCTTAACAGACAACGAATTCTTGAGGAGTGCTGAGTTTTACTCATTTTATATTTGGTTCATCTCACCCACCATAACTGCCACCCATTCCCATACACACAGCTCATAAATTACACTGACAGAATCAAACATTGACTGAATTCTTATTGATTAAAATCATCTATTTTAATAACTAACTTTACTACTAATTAAAAGCAGTTTCTTTTATTCACTAACACCATGCAATCCTATGTTCACATTCCTTTCAGACTTCTCAAAAAAAGGGCAGAAGGGGTTTCTAGGATTCGACTAAGGAAGTAAAATTAAGCTACCATAACCTAATCATTGAACTGCTTTAAGATAGGAGCAATATCTTAAACATATTCCCACCCACTCCACTTCCCAAGCTTGTCCCTATCCTACAGCAGTTTACTGAAGCATGAAGACTTCTTTCTTTTAAGGAGAAAAATTGAAGAGACGATCACAGGCCTAATGCAACTTGATTCTAGAGCTCATTTAATAAATTCCCACCCCAAATTTACTAGCCACACAGAAGAGTAGATCTGTGAAATAAAGAGCAGCAGCTGTGCCATATTTTTATTAACTATAATCTTTCCAAAACTATCATGGTAATCTTAGGGTTGGAAAAGACCTTAAGGCACCATCTAATACAGAACAACCTCTAGACAGGTACTGATCCAGGATCTCCATCTCCAGGGCCTGGGAGGTCGGTATTTCACAAAACATGACACTCCTTTCTGGCAACATCAGTTCTTTCTATATTCCACTGTAATTCTATCCCTCCAACTCTCTATAAATTACATCCATTTGCTCCTGGTTGTACTCTCCGGGAGTTAAGCACAATGTGTTTCTATCAGAATAGCGGCCAGGATTTTTTTTGCCAGGCCTAAATCATATAATTATCCTTCCAAACATCTTGTTTTCTAAAATAAGTGTTTGAGGAGCCAAACGGGCAATTCCTGCCACTTTACCTATTTTACAGAAACAGCCACAAGTTACTAATAGATATTTCTCGAGATTAATAATCCACCTATACCACTTCTTAAATATGCTCACTTACTAGACTACCAGCTTTGATCGTGACATTCAGGGTTTTCGAAATTTCGCCTACCAGAAAAGGTTGTTCTGAAGATATGCATTACATCCGCATAATCTTACCAGCAAATAAACCTAAGGGCCTGCAACTCAGAACAGGCCTTGTCCCAGCCGCGCCCAGAACAGCTAAACGGAAAAAGAAGAGGGGAATTAGGATCAAACAAAAACCATAGGCCAGATAAGTGTTAGGTCATAGGGAGATCGAGGACGTAAGGGCAGGCCTGATCTTTTCCAATGAGTGCAAGCGTCTCGGTCGGGGGGACCCGCTCCCCGCGGAGCAGGCTAACCCCCCCAACCCCCACGCAGCAACTACGACCACGGCTCCGTCGACCCACTCCCGAGCCCCGCCTCCGCCCGTCACCTTTCTCCGCACTAACCTTTCTCCTCCCGGCTGTCGGCCGCCATTGCTCCCCTCCTGTTTCCGCTGCTGCCGCTGCCGCTTCGACGCGAATCGCGCCGGCGCCGCAGCCGCGGCAGCAGTAGCTCGGGGGCGTCCGTCAGTCCGTCCGCCGGGCTGCGCGCTTCGCTCCTGGGCCTCTACCACTCACCCTTCTCGACTCACCCTTTTTCTCCCCGCTTCTTTCCCTTCTCCCTTTTCCCCTTCCCTCCTTTCGCTCCAATCTCCCGCGGCCTAGACCAAGCCTTCCCGTTGGGGCTCGGGGACCGGAGCGGGTAGGCGGAGGGAAGGGAAACAGATGGCGACGGCGGGCGGCGCTAAAATGGAGCCTCCTTCCTGCGTGAAACAATCCCGCTCCCGAAATGCCCTGCGCTGTTTACGCTTCGTTCCTCCCTGGGAACGTCACAGTGCGGAGAGAGGCGGGGAAGCAGGGCGAGCAAGGGAACGTGACGTAACGTCAGCACGTCGCCCCGCCCCCCGCAGCCCGGATGTCCGTGGAAAGAGTCTCATTGCCAGTGATTAAGCGGCCGGAGTTATTTAAAGCGAGCCGCTGCTGTGCTGTGTACGCCTAGGTGGCGCAGTTTTCTCGACTGAACCGGGTATTCGCGTACTTTTCAGCCTAAGAGCGAAGATGCTTCGTGTCGCTCCGCGCTACTCCTGATTCCCTTCTGGAAATCGGAGATTTATTTAGGACAAGTATGGGCCTTTGCCTTTGCAGTCGGCAGGGATGGCAGTTGTACTTTCACAGTTGGTGTCCCGGGCTTCAAAGGCAGCACAGGAGGCAACTAGCTCACTTGTCACAAAAGCATACTAGTTTTGTTTTTAATTGGGGAAAGGAATTATATTGTATTTTAATATAACTTTGTAATTCACATAATAGCAAATTTGATTTAAACATTTATTGAGGCCCTGGGGTACTCAGTTGATTAAAGAGACTATTGAGAAATTGAAAGTACAGAAGTGACCAAAAACTACTTAACTAATAATATGGTGAAAGGTGCATAAAGTTTATTATCCAAAAGAATAAAGATGTAATTTTGCTTCACTACTCCATGACTGAGTTTACAAGGGAAAGAAAATTTGAAAAAAAAAGTAACATTGTTATGTAAAAACAAACTAATGGCATGTTCAGAGAAAGACAAATAATCTAGAGTTTCTTGGTCCTTGATGGCCTTTGTAACAAATTGAGCCCAAACTAAAGGCAGTGGGAAGATTTTAAGCAGTGGGAAAACACTAAAAGAGATTTGTTTGGAGCTGTTGGAGGCTTGCAGGGAAAAAAGAGAAGGAGAAACAAGTAAACATAACACCCAGCTACGTTTTAGATGCTTAGGAATCAAGGGTGAATAGAATAGTATGTCTGTCTTTAAAGAATGTTCAATATAATATAGGGAAGAGACAATAGGAAATTAATGTTGAGAAATAAATGAAAAGCAATAAGAAAAGTATATATAGAGACAGACAGACAGACAGAGTGTATAAGGAAGCCACTTGGTTTAAAACTAGTTTGGCCTGACCTTGTTTTTCCAGGAAGGCGTGTCATAGCCTGTGAAGCATGCATTGTACATCTGCTTTAAACATTTACAAAGCAAAGAATGATGCATTTAAAGATAAGGATGTATGCCTCCCCCCATATCAGTGTTTTTTTTAGAGATAAGCATTGTCCCAGAAACTAAGGGTCAAACTGACCTACTGTGTACATCTTGTGACCTGCTGTGTTTATCTTGTTACCACTGACCTGCTGTGCTAGCAAAACAGCTTGTGACTGTAGTAAAAGAGATTCCTGTCATATTTGATATATGTTCTTTGTTTCAAGATGGTATATAACCATGCTGTACACTTCACTTCTTTGGAGTACTTCCTTCCTTCGTGAAGGCGCCTTCCAGGGCTATGTGGTTCTCACACAGGCTCATATGATAAACTCACCCCAAGTTGTTTTATAGATTTATTATGGATTGTTTGTATTGATGTCGTGTAAGAATAATGGTTAAAATTGTGTGTTCTTACTGTGTGTGTCAGGTACTGTTCTGAGCACTTGAAGTATACGATCTGATTTCCTCTTCCAAAAATGCAATTAGATTACTAGCTCTATTTTACATAAATGGAAAGTGAAGTAATGTGAAATTAAAGTGCCCAAAGTCACAAGTAGTAGTAAGAAACATGGCTCAAATCCAGGCGGTTTGGCTCTAGCCCCCACCCACTTGATATTACTGCATCATGTAGCGTACTCTCAGGATATTGGAATCCTTAGAGGCATGTCACTCAGAGTGATGGGGGGTAAAAAGGGGGGGTTCCCTTTCTGAAGAAGGGAAAATAAAGCCTAGTTGAGAACTAAACAAATATTAGCCTAGGTGAGAGGGAGAAAGGGCAAGGGTAATGTTAGAAGGATAGTTTTCACATAAGCAAAGGTCCTAGGTGGCAAAGCTGCCCATAGTTCAATTCAAGTCGATATTCAGTGGTTAGGTAAGAAGAGACTGAATCAAGAAAAGCATTATGATGTAATGTTCTACTCATTTATTAATTCAGTCAACTAGTATTTATTAAATTCCTATTCAGTCCTATATTGTTATAGATTCCAGAGTTAACATACATATATAGTATAGGATCTGGTTTCTCTCTTCAAGGAGTTCAGGTTTATGTTCTAGTTAGGGAGACAGGGCATAAGTAAACAATTACATGTGATGAATTCTAGGAAAGAAACAAATAAAAGGCTAATATGGTGAGGCAGAAGGACTTTTTATGTAGAAAAACTGGTAAAGCCCTCTCTGAAGATGTGAAGTTGAGACTGATACCTATAAAAGGTGGAGGTAAGAGTCTTCCAGGCAGAGAACAGCAAGTAACAAAGGTTCTGAGGGAGAAAGAGGCTTTAGTGTGGTCAAGGATCTAAGGAGAATGCCAATGAGCTGGACCCCAGACAATGAGAGGGCAAGTAGCCGAGATAATGTTTGAGGGACAGGACACACCTTAGGAGTAAGGGCCTAATCAGGACCCAGCCTGAAACAAAAGCAGTACAAGCTTTGCAGAGAGAATCTCCAGGTTAAGCCCACTGGAGAGTGGGAATGGAAAATGTCTTGGGCTTTCCACAGATCGACACCCATAAAGTGTAAAACCAAGCTCACACAAGTTCAAGATGATCAGCACCTCTCAGAGGAAGAGAACAAAATAGAGTCTGTGAAACATATTTTTCACAATATTCAGTTTTAAATCAGGCCAGGACCAGGTCATATAGCATAGGTTGCAGACTGGTGCCTGCTGACCTAAGACTTTCCATGAACCAGTACAGTGTGTGTGTGCTTTTATTGAAGTTTAATGCTTTTAATCAGGGCACACACCTTCCAGTGAGACTTGGCCTCCACCATGCCTCTAAATTGCCTTACTCCTGGCCAATATTACTGATTGGAGTGTATATCTCTCAAGTGTGTGGATTCAGGAAAAAAAATTGGCAGGGCCGGCCCAATGGTCTAGTGGTTAAGTTTGCGTGCTCCACTTCAGCGGCCCAGGGTTCCTGCATTTGGATCCCCGGTGCAGACCTACATACTGCTCATCAAGCCATTCTGTGGTGGTGTTCCATATACAAAATAGAGGAAGATTGGCACAGGTGTTAACTCAGGGACAATCTTCCTCAAGCAAAAAGAGGAAAATTGGCAACAGATGTTAGGTCAGGGCCTATCTTCCTCACCAAAGAAAAAAAAAATTGGTAGTTGAGTTCTGTTGCCCTAGGAAGATTATGTAGAGTGAAGAGTAAAGGAGACTCAGTCCAGAGTCTTAGAGAATATCAATATAGGGAAAACAAATGTATAATATGAACCTAGAACATCTTGTCATACCAGACAGCAGTGATCAATGAATGCTAAGGTCCTGTCAAAATGACTCAGAAGAGTTCCTAACTAAAGTGGCTCCCACTGGCCAAATATGGACATTTTAAGCACCGTAAAGATAAAACTGCGTTGGCTTGAAACATATCAAGTATGTTTAAATCCATGAATTCATAATAGTTCAAAAAAATTCATCAGTCCTCTTTGGATGATGCTAGGGAACCAGTTCATTATTTTGAAAACTAGCAAACAAAGAGAAATCATCATTCATCCTGTGTTTGCAATTAGAACTGTATCTCAGGGTTACCAAGCAAGTAGTTGATGAAGGGAAGTTTCTCTTCATAGAATTATTCCAGGTAATATATGGCTTGGGTGAAGCAATGACAGAACTAGGACATCACCGTTTTACAACCATTGATGAAATAAACAGATCAAGGCAATGGTTTTAATGGCTCCTAATTAATATAACAAAAAGACAATCAGCTGTCATGTGCCTCCTGATGGAAGTACATAACACTATCTATGAAGTAGTCTTGCCGAAACATTAAACCTGGATCTCATAGACTTTTGTCAGTGGTTCTCAACCAGGGGTGATTCTGCCCCCAGGGGACATCTGGCAATGTTTGGAGAAATTTGTGGTTACCACAACAGAGGGAGAGCTACTTGTATGTAGTGGGTGGAGGCCAGGGATGCTGTTAAACACCCTATAAGGCAGAGGAAAGGCTCACTCTCCCTGATAACAAAGAACCATCCGACCCATATGTCAACAGTGCTCATGTTGAGAGATCATGCTCTAAGGCACAGGTAAAGCACAGATGAATATGTTAAGCAATCCCGCACAAATACCATTAGCAAAATCCAGACAATAGAAGACTCTACAGGACAAACAAGTAGCCATCTTCAAAAATAAAATGCAAGGAAGGAAGAAAAAAAGACTTTGATGTAAGTAATCTATACATTAAAATAAACTTATGAGAAATATACAAAATATAAACCAATTGCAGTACACGGATGTTATAGGTTGAATTGTGTCCCCAAAATAATATAATGAAGACCTAACCTGCAGTACCTCAGAATGTAACCTTATTTGGATATAGGGTTGTTTCATATGCAACTAATTAAGGTAAGATCATAGTCAAGTAGGGTGGGCCCTTAATCCAATATGACTGGTATCCTTATAAGAGTGGAGAAGAGACACAGAGATAGAGGAAATTTACACAAGGAAAATACTGCCGTGTGAAAATGGAGGCAGAGATTGGAGTGATGCAGCCAAGGAACACCAAGGATTACCAGCTAAAACTAAAAGCTAGGAGAGACAAAGATGGATTCTCCCCTACAGGTTTCAGAAGGAGCATGGCCCTGTCCACACATTAATTTCAGACATCCAGCCTCTAGAACTGTGAGACAATAAATTTCTGTTGTTTTAAGCCACCTAGATTCTGGTACTTTGTTACAACAGCCCTATGAAACTAATACCATGGCCCTTATTTGGATACTGCCTTGAATAAATGAATACACACACACACACACACACACACACACACATACACATTCATACACATATACATATCAGCAAACTTTGAATACTTAGTGAATATCTGATTTTTTTTTTTTTGAGGAAAATTGGCCTTGAGCTAACATCTGTTGCCAATCTTCCTTTTTTCTTTTTTTTTCTCCCCAAAGCCCCCATACATAGATGTATATCCTAGTTGTTCTGCAAGTTCTTCTATGTGGGACACTGTCTCAGCACAGCATGATGAGCAGTGAGTAGGTCCTCACCCAGGATCCTAACCAGCGAAACCTGGGCCACCAAAGCGGAACACACTAATTTAACTGCTACACCACTTGGCCGGCCCGGTATCTGATGATTTTGAAGGAATTGCTGTTAATTTTTTTAGTTGTAATAAGTTGTGTTTCAAAAAGGATTCTTATAATTTCATGATACATACTAAAATGTTTGCAGATGAAATGATATGGTCTCTGGGATTGGCTTCAAAATAAACTGGTATAGGGCAAGGGGATATGGGTGGGGGTTATATATGAAACAAGTGTGCTCATGAGTTGAAGATAGATGATGCATATGTGGATAGACATACTCTTCTCTCTACTTTTTAAATTTTATAGTTGAAATTTTCTTTAATAATTTTAAAGAAAGGCAGAGAAGAGAAACTAGCCAAGAAAATTGAGAAGATATCAAAATTCCATTTCCTCTAATCCATATTTATCCTATCAGAACTAAGAAGTAATTGAAAATAATCTTTAATGTAAATGGAATCTTATATTTAAATGTTTGTTATTAAAGTAAGATTATTTGAAAATAAGAGCACAACTTTAAAAAATGTGTTTTTCATTTCAATTATGTTAATAAAAAGGATAAGTTGTAGGGGTTATAAAGGCTTGAACTCTAGATCTTTTGAACATTGGTCTATTCAAGTAAACTATTGTTTTATAATTAATAAATATAATAAACTATTGTTTATAATAAACTGTAGTTATTAAGAACACAGGCTTTGCAGTCGTAATGGGCCAGTATAAATTCTGGCTCTGCCACTCACTAGCGTAAAGTCTTAGAGAAATTAGCCTCTAATCTTTAGTGTCTTTACAAATGTAAACTTAGAAATTATTTTCAAAGAGTTGTTATAATGTTTAAAAGGGTTAGAAAAAGGCGGTTAAATGTTCAATAAACTGGAGCTACTGTTATTATTATTATTTCTGTAGTTCAGGAAAGATGGATTGTTCTATCAATTGTTGTTGGTGAACTTAACCAGAAAATGTAGTAATAAATGACTGTAGATAGATTTTTGGCTTGGCTATGGATGCAGATGATTTCCTGAGTAAAGTAAGTAAACTAAAAACATACAGCCAAAAGTTCTCTCCAGACCTCAGGGATCATCACAATATAATTCTAAAAATACAATACAGCTTTTGAAGGGAGAAGTTCCTTTTAAACTGATGGTAATGAATTGTGAATTGAGGTTAACAGAATTAGGTAGCAATAAAAAGTACCCCAAGCTGTATACATGCAGAGAAGAACCAGCAAAGGATTGATTACCAGATTTCAGTTACTACTGGGTTGATGTCAGGACAGAGATACTAGAGGACAAGCAAAGCCAGGGAAAGAGCAGTGGCAGGGAACTTTGGAAATCAAGCCCTTCTAGGGGAGACCTCAGTAATACCTCATAACACCAGATATCCAGCTCAGACATCAGAAATGCCTAAAGTCCAGCCTAATCATGACCTACTCAAACAAAGACTAAAACCAAGGCCATAGCAAGATCCACAAGAGAAACAAAATTTGGAAGCTGAGTCTTGCCTGTTAGAATTGAGAAACAACTTGGGCTTTCCACAGATCTGCACCTATAAGGCATAAACATCCAATCTACACAAGTTCAAGGTCATCAGCCTTCATATGACTGCAGCCTCAATCAACACTCAACTGCAACTTCATAAGCCAGAACTGCCCAGCTAAGTGGTTCTGAAATTCCTGAAACTGTGAGAGATAATAAATACTTAAAGTTGTTTTTAAGTCACTAAAAACATTGTTTTTCTAAATACAGCAATAAACAATTGGAAAGTGAAATTTAAAATGTTTACAATATCATTAAGAACATAAAATACTTAGGAATACTGAAAAGTATAAAACCACGATGAGAGAAATGAAAGAGCTAAATAAATGAAGAGATACTCATCATATATTGAAGGACTCAATATTGATGTCAGTTCTCCCTAAACTGATCTATAGATTCAAAGCAATCCCGCTCAAATCCCAGTGGGCTTTCTTATAGAAATTGAAAGATGAATTTAAATTTGTAGGGAAATGAAAAGGGCCTAGGATAGCCAAAACAATTTTGGAAAACAAGAACAATTTTGCAGGCCTAGCACTACCTGATTTCAAGACTTATTATAAAGCTATAGTAATCAAGACAGTGTGGTACTTAGTAAAGTAAGACAAATAGATCAATAAATCAATAAAATGTGATATAATCATACCCAGGCTTGGACACAGCATTAAATGCATAGATAATTTGTGTTATATTCGTATACAGTTATGCAATACAGCATTAGAAATGAACTAGATCTACATGTACCAACATGGTTAGATTTAGAAAACATAATGTTAAGTGAAAAAGGAGCTTTCAGATTGCTATGTATGGTATGATACTGTTATTTCAATGTTAAAAACACAAAAAACTGTATTATTTTGTACATACAGAGATAATGTATGAAAAATATAAAATTATATTATAGACCAGAAGTTATCTTCAAAACAGTGTTTACTTCTGAAAAGGGAGAAAGGAATAGAACTGAGAAGGGATACAAAGAGGACTTCAACTTTCATCAGATATGCTTTATTTGTTTAAAGACCAAAAAGACTAGAAACCCATGGCAAAGAGATAACATTAGTGAGTACATCAGGATTACATTACTGTCTTCAGTGTCTCTGAAATATTTCATTTTTAAAATTACCCATGAAGAATTTTAGTGTATCTCTAAATAGAACTCATTATTGCATCACACAATTGTTTTTAAAATAATTGGTCAAACCGGTAAAGAAACTGACCCTCCTATAGTCTCTAACTCTTGGCCTTCTCCACTAGGGGCTTTTTTTCTGCTCCTTCTGAAGAGCTTGATTCAGACTTAAAAGAATTTCCTAACCAAGTGTGTGTAGGTGAGAGGAGAACACAAAATAGGACTCTGTATCCTGTGTTGGGATGTGTATCTGGACCTCCAGATGCATAAAGCCTAGCTTGCCTTCACATTCCAGCCTCTCTTCTGTTTATTGCCTGCCTAAGTACCTTCCTAAGCTAATGTGTAAACTAATGTGGTAGGACCTAATTTGCTGTTCCTGAAAATGTATTCTTTCTCATCTTAACCCATGTCTGGTTAGGATGAGATCCTTTTATAAAATAACACATCAAGAGGTTTAGCATAATAACAACACAGTATTAGCAGGAGAGCTACAAACTTTCAGTTATAAGATGAATAAGTTCTGGGGATCTAATGTACAGCGTGGTGACTATAGTTAATAGTACTGTATTTTTATACTTGAAATTGCTAAGATAGTAGATTAAGTGCTCTTACCACATCGAAAAAAAAAAGATAACTGTGAGGTGGCGGATGTGTATATTAACTTGATTGTGGTAATCATTTCACAATCACATTGTACACCTTAAGCATGTAAAACTTTTATTTGTCAATTATACCTCAATAGAGCTGGGGAAAAAAAGTAAAAAAAAAAAAAAAAAGTGGAGAGAGATTGTACTGTGGCTGCTTCACTCCAAAGAACATCTGTCAAGGACCTACGCCTTTCGAGGGCAAATGGGTCTTCTCTGACCAGAGAAGGAGAGGCCAAAGGAGTCAAAACCCTGAGGAGGACAGCAGAAGTCTAGAAAAGAGAACAAAGAAAGCTTTAGAGAAGAGAACTTTCTGAACTCACCTGAAGTGGTATATAATAACTTAAAGATACCTTGGTGGAATCATTAAAAATATTTAAATATGTATTCTGCACTGCCTTCTGGAATCTGACTGAATTCCTGTTAGGCTCCTAGTAAGATGGGGTCCTTTCTGATAATAGGCTTGCCTGAAGCTCTCCCAGAACTTCCTAAGAATGACAAAGGCTTACACCAAATATTCCACAACAAACATTGCTGAACTATTGAGTGTAATGCAGCAGAGTCCTTGGTGTGCACTGAGTTCCTGCTTGCACAATTTAGCATATTATATAGTCTTAAAATAACTAATGTTTGACTAGTACATTTACTTAGAACTTCCTTTTTAAATATATTACCTCACTTAAACTTCACAACCAGCTCATGAGTTAGATTCAAAAAACATTTATTACAACAGCATGTATATTTTTAAATTTTAAAAAGTCAACAAAAATAGGAATATTTAAATATTGCAGGGTATTTTTAAATTTGGAAATGTATTAATCTTCTGATTTGAAACCAGGTACTTGAACCTTTTCTTCTGCACTAAAATGCCAATGTCAAGTTTTCATTTTGTTTTCACATGTACCACAGAAGGCAGCCTTGCATCCTTTAACAGGAATTATATTAGTTTAAATCTCACAGAAGGAAACAGATTTTCAAAATATAAGTACTTCCAAAAAGGAACAGAATTTTGAACAGCTTTAAAAAATATAATTATCTACTCCTGGGATATTTGAGGAATTCTGGAATTCAAAGTTGTTCTGCTTACTTTTCAACAATATTGGTAGCTGACATTTACTGAATACTGACTCTGTACCAAGTCTGCTCTGAGTGATGCCTATGTTTTCTGTCACTTAATCTGTCTGACAATCCCATGAGGCAATATTGTTATCTTTATTTTTTTGAGGAGGTAAGTTTCTTTTGAGTAAATGCTTAGTCTTTTAGGGTTTTTCCTCTTGTTTTCTTGGTAACATCTTAGTACAGGGATGCGCTGGTATCTCTGGCTGTCCTGATCCATTTTTCACACTGTGCACCCTGCTCTGTACCTTAGAAAGCTGGTCCTTATACACTGCCCAATTGGTTCCTTTCCTTGGTTTTGGCTGAGTTCAGACAATGGGAGGCACAAGCAGGAGATCCGAGAGTAGGAAGAGAGTAAGGGTTGAACTATTTATTTTTATGACTCCCTCCATGTAGGGTTATCAGAGGTTGGCTTTGTCCCTCTATCCATGGCTCCAGTTCTTAGCAGTCAACACTGTCTATAGAGCTATTGTATCTGGGTTCTGGTAACCCCTCCCTTCATTTGCTCCTTCTGGCCTTGGGTAATGCTATGAACTGAATTGTGTTTCCCCAAAACTCATATGTTGAAGCCTGAACTCCTAATGTGACTGTATTTGGAGATAGGGCCTATAGAACACAGGGGCAGCCACTGAATGCCAGGACAGCATTGCTCCAGTGTCATTCTTAGTCTGCTGCTGGTTTGTAGGGACTGTAATGGGAATATAGGCTGGCAGAGCTGGAGTGAGTTGGGGAGCAGGATTCTGGGAGCTTTACAAAATCAGTATCAAGTGCTGTGAAAGGCACAAGCCTGAAAAGTAAAGGAGACCTAAGGCACTAAGAGCCTCTCATGACCTGCTTGGGGCTAGCCCAGTGGAGAAGAAAAACCCGGAAACTCATGTTTCCACAGAGTTAAATCTGTCAAGCAGGAATGACCCAGGGTTTGAACCCATCTTATTCCTCTAGCTCTGAGGTTGCCCAGGTCTGGAAGTCCAAGGAATGTGCCTGACGGTACTCTACTTTCTGATTCTTTAAAGAATGCTGCTTTTGTTCCCTTCTCCCCCTTTCTATGTGTACAAGCTTAGTTCTCTTCAGCAGCTGGAAGACCTTCCTCCTACACGTTTCCTTTCTTGGCCCAAGAGAGTTCCCACAAGGCAGTAGGACCTGGTTTCTCAGCTAATGGGAACCGTCAGACATCACTTGGACTCTGCTTCCAGTAGGGATGGTAAATATTGTGCCTGCATGCCTTTACCCTCCACTCCACCCTCCTGTTTCCATGCCAGTCTGCTCTGGTTATCACAGTTTCACTGATCCCCGCTGCAGCCACCTGGCCGTCTGGACGCTGTCCTCTGGGTAGCCGTATGATACATTTGGGGGTGGAGCCTGTTTGCTCTCCCTGCTCTACAGGCTGTTATCGTGGGAAACAGGGAAGAGAAGGTGATGAGCCAATCCTTGTGTCCCTTTCCACCTCCCACTCTCCTACATTCCTTGTCTTTGTCGCTTTTGTTCAGAAGGAGAGGAAGAGGCATTAAGGTATGGGAGAGACTACGTGTTACTTATCCATTTTTGAATAAACATTTGTTACTCCTTAAAAAAAAAAGTGAGAAAGGACAGTCTCTTCAATACATGGTGCTGATATCCACATGCAAAAGAATAAAACTGGACCCCTATCTTATACTATACACAAAAATCAGCTTAAAATGGATTAAAGACTTGAATATAACCTGAACCATAAAATTCCTAGAAGAAAACCTAGGGGGTAAGCTTCTTGAGATTAGTCTTAGCAATGATTTTTTGGATTTGGCAACAAAAGCAAAAATAAATAAGTGGGACTGCATCAAACTAAAAAAGCTTCTGTATAGCAAAGAAAATCATCAACAAAATGAAAAGGTAATCTATGGAATGGAAGAATCATATATCTGATAAGAGGTCAATATTCAAAATACATTTAAAAAGCTCATACAAATCAATAGCGAAAAAACAATCTAATTAAAAATGGGCAGAGGAACTGAATAGACATTTTTCCAAAAGAAGATTTACAAATGGCCAACAGGTACGTGAAAAAGTGTTAAACGTCACTAATCATCAGGGAAATGCAAGTCAAAAGCACACTGAGACATCACTTCAAACCTGTTAGAATGGCTATTATCAAAAAGACAACAAATAATAAGTGTTGGGGAGGATGTGGAGAAAAGGCAACCCTTGTGCACTGTTGTTGAGAATGTAAATTGGTGCAGCCACTATGGAAAACAGTATGGAGATTCCTCAAAAAATTAAAAATAGAACTTACATATGATCCAGAATTCCATTTCTGGGTATTTACCAAAGGAAATGAAAACACTCTCTTGAAAAAATATCTGCTCCCTCATGTTCATTGCAGCATTATATATAATAGCCAAGACATGGAAACAACCTAAGTGTTCATCAATGGGTGAGTGGATCAAGAAATGTGGTAGGTATATATGCAATGGAATATTATTAAGCCATAAAAAAAGAAAGAAACCTTGCCATTTGCAACAACATGAATGGACCTTGAGGTCATTATGCTAAGTGAGATGTCATACAGAGAAAGACAAATACTGTATGATATCGCTTATATATTAAATCTTAAAAAAAATCCTGAACTTATAAATACAAAGAAGAGATTGGTGATTACCAAAGGCAGGATGTTTGGGAGTGGGCAAAATGGAGGAAGGTGGTCAAAAGGTACAAACTTCCAGTTAGAAGATAAATAAGTCCTGGGGATGTATTATACAGCCTGGTGACTACAGTTAATAATACTGTATTGCATATTTGAAAGTTACTAAGAGAGTAAAGCTTAAAAGTTCTCACCACAAGAAAAAATAATTTGTAACTAGATGTGGTGATGGATGTTAACTAAACTTATCATGGTGATCATTTTGCAATATATACGTATATCAAATCATTATGCTGTACGTCTAAAACTAATACAATGCTGTCTGTCAATTATATCTCAATTTAAAAAAATAGTAAGGTAGGTAGAAATGGAGAGAAACAGAAAGAGAAGGCAGGGACCATGAATAAAAAAAGCAATGGGTGAAGAGCAGAAGACTAAAATGCTATTAGTGGCATAAAGAGTAGTTGAAGTAAAAAATGAATCAAAGCTGACTCACCGAAATGATGGACTGATTCCAGGAGAAGGAAACAAGAAATTCCTACTTCTGTGAGGTATTTGCTAGAGTTGCGGTTAAGTCAGTAAAACTAGTGAAACAATCAGAGCTATTTTTGTATCCTAAATTATCTTCCAGTTGTTTATTTTTTTGTAGAACTTGCCTAAAAGGCTGTGAATTGGGTACCTCACTGCTCCCTACAAGAAGTCCAACATGCTTCCTAACTATGAAGGTATTTTTCTACTTTTCTTTAATTGACTTTAATTTTAATCAATGTTCTGTAAGTATGTATATCTTGTATAAAGGAGAACTATGTATTTATTTGTATATGTATATTTTCTAAGCTATCACCTAGCCTGCTTCAAGTGACCACTGCCTCCTCTGTGGTCCCATGAGACTTGCTGTTCTCCTTGTGGCTACTTGTGTACATGGCTATCCAAACTGATATCTATCTATCCAAACTCACAGTCATCTCTTGGTGAGCAGTAACTTATCCTTAAAACCACCATCCTATTTTTTGAACCAAAATTGGGATACATATAATTTGAGTGCCAAAATGGTGTAATTTCCTATAAGGTATTTATGAGAAAAAATGGTAAAATAATTTTTAAATCTTTTGAAAAGTTAGAAATGCATGATCCTTATACTATCTATTGTTTTATTCTCCATTAGTACTAAACAAGGTGATAGCTGCTCAACAAATATTTGTTGAATGCTAACATGAAAATGAAATAAAAAACAATGCTTCAGGGGGCTGGCCCAGTGGCTCAAGTGGTTAAGTGCGCGTGCTCCGCTGCGGCGGCCCAGGGTTCACAGGTTCGGATCCCGGGCACGCACCAATGCACCGCTTGTCGAGCCATGCTGTGGTGGCGTCCCATATAAAGTAGAGGAAGATGGGCATGGATCTTCCTCAGCAAAAGAAAAAGAGGAGGATTGGCTGATCAGGGCTGATCTTCCTCACAAAAAAAAATAATAATAATGCTTGAGATTCTAGCTTCAAAATCTAAATTGAGTGCAGACCCATTATATTGAGGCTATAGAAATACATGGGTGAGAGATTTACATATGTACGTGTTTTGGGAGAGTTAGGGAAACTATTTGAAGGAAACAGATACATGGACAATAATGTCTTAAGGTAATTATTCAATATTTACTGAGTAATTATTAAGTGCCAAGCACTGTGAAAATTGCTTTATATGCCATCTCATTGAACCCTCATTTTACAGATTGCTAGATAGAGGCTCATGGCTAGTATGTTGCAGAACTAGAGTTTGAACCTGCCTTTTCTGATTCAGGGTCTGTGCACTTCACCTCTATCCTTTACTGCCTCTGATGATAAGATTAGAAAAATGTCATTTCAATCATTTGAAGAACAAATTTTACCATTAGTAATACACTTGTGTATATCTTTGAAGTTTCATGAACAATTAAATTCTAATCATGATAACTAGTGTACACACTCAGCTTTTTTATAACTTGATTAGAATGTCAAAAATTGTAGAAGAAACAATTGTATTGAAACTGATTGTGTTACAGCTAGTTTGAAGAAACTTATCTTCTATTACAGTAGAAGTAGTAAAAGTAGGGTAAAGGGTATTTTGACTCCTTTAACCAGTGGTGAGCTGGTAAATGTTTAACAACCAGCTCTCCAAAAACACTTCTTTGTAGCGTTGGCCAATTTCTGTGGTGTAAATGCTTCCAACATGACTGATTTTAAGCCACCAATGTAACATCATATCACGAAACAGAATTGAGAAGTATGCAGTAACACACAATTGTATAGTATTTTCACCATACAGAGGCAATAGATGTAAATGTAAATAACCTCAAGAACATAGATACTATTCAATTTTAGTTGAAAGAATTAGGAAGTAGTGAGTTTTGAAATTTATTACTTTTGTTTATAATTCAATTGACTTAATTATAACTTTATATAATCTAATTTTTAATAATCCCTGTGTTTAACAATGAGCTTTCAAAGTTTCTGAAAATCTAACAATCGGCTCTTTTAAGTCATTATGAGCCACCTTGAGCATTCCACTGCCCTTAACTGCTCCACAGATGCTTCTGGTAGCCATATTTGTATAATGTTAGAGTAGCTCCTGGCCACAGCTGATGAGAGTAAAGTAGGAATAGGAATAAGCCCCAAGTTACTTCCCCCAGAATTTAAAAGTGGAATCAGACTGGGAATCATTTTCTCTGTGTGGCTGAAGCTATAATTAACACGTGAGTATTTGAAGCTAATCACTTTTTGACTATAATATGGACTGAGTAGCAGGCAAGATTGATCTTCCAGTAAAGAAAGAAGAAATGCAAAGTGAAAAGCAGAAATGGGAAAACACACACCTGGGTTGCCACAGAATTCTAGTTTTCAGCTGCAGTTCTTCCTGAGGCCTGGCTGCATTTTACCTTTGGATTTGGACAGATAACCTTATCTCCTGTTAAATTAATTAAACAAGGAGGCCATCAGACTGAGGTGGCTCTAAGGCCATGTTGGCCTACATAAGCAAACCAAAATCTAAGCCTGTAAATGCCTCAAGGTTACCAAATAGAAACCTAAGGACAACCACTCACAAACAGCCAACTAAGCTTTAAGCTATAGCCAACCAAATAATTTCCTCGCTTTGCTTCCGTACTTTCTCTATATCGGTCTTTCCCCAGCTCCTGTTTGAGGAAGGCTCCTAGCCACTTTTGGTTTGTTGCCACCCAAGTCAGATGGAGTTTTGCTGAAATAAAGTCTTAAAATTTTTAATATGTCTCAGTTTATCTTGTCAACGGGCAGATAGAAGCAGCAGAGTCAATTTTAGTTTTAAGTGATTTTTTCTACCTTCATTTCACAAGCCTACTCAGTCATCACATTTTCATTTGAAAACACTTTTGTAAACCTGAGAACACACCAATATGTTCCTCATTTGTTTGTGGACACCTTTGGGATAAAGAATATGCAATGTGGATCAAAGGTAAGGTCAGTCATTCAGAGGAAGGGCTACAAGACAATTTCTGAAAATGCCCTTTTTTATTTTTTTCTTCAAGTCTTTAGAAAAGCATTTAACTCTAGAACTGACTAGAGTTAAGAGCCAATTGTATGAGTCACCTCTGTTGCCCTACTTAGTCTTCCCAGGGTGCCACACCCACTTCAGACCCCTGAACCTCAGAGTGGCTGGGTGGCAGTGTAGTATGCACTGGGATTTAAGATCCGTTAGTTCTGGGTTCTAGTTCTGAGTTCTTCCACATACTTTCATTTGGCCAAATAAGTTAACCTAAGTTTCAGTTTCTTCATCTTTAAAAATGAGGATGTGGGAGATCAAAAGTGGCCACCCTGAATTGTGTCTCTTTACCTTGTTTATTTTCTCTGATGGATATTTGACCTCCCCAAAACTCCCTCAAGAATTTAACATAGAAGACCTGTTCCAGGAAGGAGTTACTATCATATGATGGCTGTAATATAATGTAAAATAGATGTTACAATAGGAAAGGCACCAACAAGCCCATCTTATCAAAAATTCTGTCTCTCCCAGGCCACATTCTCTAGGTGGCCCTGCAAAGAGTTGCCAGACAAACATTTACATTTATAAGGGAAATCTCCATTTATAAAGATATCTCCCTCTCTGTATTAGGAAGGGGGGGGGTGGCCTTATCTGTGGAAACTCTTATCAGTACAGAAGGAGAGGACTTAAATCTGCATACCCTTGATTACTGTAATTTCTGTCTCCCTTCTGTGTCCCTCCCCACCCCCAACATCCTCTTTTGTCTATAGCTGAAGATGGTATTTAAGATGAGAATCGCCACTATTGTGTTGAGAAACTCAGTTTCCCTGATTTCTCCCATGTATACATGTTATTAAACTTGGTATTATTTTCTCCTGATAACATGTCTTTTAATTATTTGGCCAGCCATAAGAACCTTAAGGGAAAGGGCGGAGGGGGATTCTCCCTCTTTCCTGACAGGGGTTATACTAGTATATTTCTCATAGGGTTATTATGATGAGTCAATGAAGTAATGCATGCAATTAAATTTTAGCATTTAAATGTATAAGACCCTACATGTAAGTGGTGAAGAAACTGACCCAAATTGAATTTCTTGTTATCCTTCCAATCCTGATTCTTCTATATTCCTTATCTCTGTTAATGACATCTTTTAGATTCTTGTCAAGAGCAGATGTTATTTCCTTCTTTGAGCTAGGTATAATTTTAGTTCTTTTAAAATACACAATGAGAAGAAAATTTCAGAGCAGCAATAATGGTAGAACATACTACCCAGGGATTTAATAGCTAAATACAATGGAAAGTGTAAAATAAAATGATTAGTATTAACACAATAATCTCTGCCTTATTTCTAGATAACAGAAGCAGTCAGAACCCTTCTCTCTTTTGAAGCATTCAGCTATCTAGTCATGCTCTAAGAGCCTGACCCCTTATTTTGGGCAAAACTTTATGTCCTACTCCTCTTCCCTCTAAAAAAATGAAGCCATGGTAAACCTACTACCACCAACAGCAACAACAATAATAATAACTTCCATTTTTTGAGCACTTACTGCTATGTGTCATGCTTTACTTGCTAAATCTGCACAGTAACTCTCTAAAGTAGGTATTTTGATTCCCACATACCCTCACAGATTAGGATACAGAGTAGAAAGAGGTTAATTTGACCAATAGATTCTAAATGGCAGAGTCTGTATTAGAACAGAGAGCCTGATTCCAGAGTTCTTAAGAAGAGAGAAAAATTTTCAGTGCCAGGCTGCCCATAAACCAAATTACTAGATGCATAGAGGATGATAGAGTTACCATTTTAAAATGTAAGTTCAATTGTGTTATTCCCTTGAATCATTTGAGATGCCAGTTAAAATGGCAGATTCCCAGACCTGTAACAAGCCCCTCAATCTGATCTCCAGGTTTAAGACCAGAAATCTGCATTTTCAATAAAATTTCCTTGTGAATCTTATGCACAGTATAGTTTGAGAACTCCAGATAAAGAGGATCAAGTTCAAACTCCTTATTTTGGCACAAAACCCAATGTCTTGGGCAGTGCCTGCCGTGTAATAGATGTTCAATAAATACTTGTGGGGAAAAACCCAAGGAGGAAGAGAGGGGCGTTTTGGAGAAAATTAAGGCTTAAGATGGAAATAAGGAGGATAGACTAGATACCCTACAGAAATCCTGCACATTTTAATTCCAAACTTCAGTCTGCTTTCTGCCTTGTTTTTCTTTCTCCAAAAAGTTAGGTGAAAGGTTTTTTCAAATGCTCTTGAAAAACAAATGCAATGATTAAGCATAGATTTAACTACTTGCTTTTAAATCCCTTTCATTCTTTCCCTCTGTTTTATTACACCTTTCTCTACTTGCACTGGCCTGTGAACTGGTTGTTCTGGTCGAGTGAGTCGGCTTAGATGGAAGCATTCATTTATAGGAGCACAGCTTGTATGGGCGTCCTTCAGAGGCATGCATAGTGACACATGCACAAAAGCAGTGGCTGCAAATCTGTGTTTTAGTTAGTCTACAAAATTACTAAAATATTCCTGGAAATTTGGTCTAGAAGCTGCTTTAGAAAGTCTGGCACAATTTAAATCCAAATTTACCCAAGTAAAAAGTCTGCTAATGATATATTTTTTCAGACAAATTTTTTTAAGAGCAGTTTTAGGTTTGCTGCAAAACTGAAATGAAAGTACAGAGATTTCCCATAACAGGGCATTTTCAGAAACTGTCTTGTAGCCCTTCCTTTGAATGACTGACCTTACCTTTGATCCACATTGCATATTCCTTATATCAAAGGTGACCACAAAGATGCAGAACATGTTGGTGTGTTCTCAGGTTTACAAAAGTGTTTTCAAATGAAAATATGATGACTGAGTAGACTCGTGAAATAAAGGTAGAAAAAAAATCATTTAAAACTAAAACTGACTCTGCTGCTTCTATCTGCTCTTGACAAGATAAACTGAGACATATTAAAAATTTTAAGAGTTTATTTGAGCAAAACTCCATTTGATTTGGGTGGCAACAAACCAAAAGTGGCTAGGAGCCTTCCTCAAACAGGAGCTAGGGGAAAGACCGATATAGAGAAAGTATGGAAGCAAAGCGAGGAAATTATTTGGTTGGCTATAGCTTAAAGCTTAGTTGGCTGTTTGTGAGTGGTTGTCCTTAGGTTTCTATTTGGTAACCTTGAGGCATTTACAGGCTTAGATTTTGGTTTGCTTATGTAGGCCAACATGGCCTTAGAGCCACCTCAGTCTGACGGCCTCCTTGTTTAATTAATTTAATACTGCTAAGGGAAGTGGTATAATTTGTCAACCTACAAAAATAGAAACCATTTAAGAGGCAAAGCATTATTTGGGATCAAAGAATTACAGTTCAAGGAGCACAGATTCAGACAGAAACCCAAATAGTGTCCCAATTACAGGAGAGGGGCTTGGAGTTTTTATGAGAAAAAGAGAAGAGGATGAGGTAAGGTGTATTAAAGAAGAGTTCATTGGTGCTAGATGAGGCAAGGCTAGGTTTGTACTTCATAGATTGGTTAGTGCGGTTATCAGCAACGTCCAGTTTCATCAGTCCTTATGAACAGGATACTCTTGTCCTTACTGACTTCTTTGAATGTTGTTGGTTTGGTCCAGTTTGGAAGATAAAGAAAACAAAGTGTGCAAAGCAATTCCTCTGAAATGGCTGCTCCAGCTCTACTTTAATATGGCTCCACTCATGTCATCTTTCACAAATTCATATCAGTGGGGAAAAAATATTCTGCACGGTTCCCTTCCTCTCTTATAAAGAATGAAGACAACAAGCAGAAGACCACTAGATTGATTGTTCAGGAAAAAATCTGAAGCCACACACCATCCCACCTTCCCTCTCTTCCCCGAGAATTAGCTGAGCAATTCAAACCAGGAGGAATGCAGGACTTCTACCATTTATGCGGGTTTGAGCCAAATGTTGGAACGTTAAAGGACAGGTTACCTTAGTCAATAACTGGATTGAACCTTAAAACAAATGCTTTTGAGGGAAATTGGGTAGTACAGCAACAGAATCACGGCTAAGCTGGAAAGCAGGAGAGAAATCTTTTTCAGTGCTCTGTGTTAAAAAATCATTTTTAATTTTCCCTACAACCACATTGAACTACTCACATATGTTTAATTGTTTGCTCTTAAAGACAAAAAGAGGCCCTTTAAGAAAACAGTTTTTGGCATAAATAATGATTTATAAGTTATATATCAGTGAAAACTGAATTGAGCCAGTAAATTAGTAAATATAGGAGCCAGTTACTCCTATATCATTAAATATAAATTTTGACAATGTGATTTTTCAATTCATATGTCATGTTCCATTGTACAGACAAGCTATTGGATATGGCTCAATTGCAGACCGTTCTATCTAGTTTAAGCAGAAAGGAATTTATTACTGGTATTAGATGGCTTAGGCTCTCTGGAATTGTAGGAGCAGGTGCTGAGTTTCCGGGAACAACTTCCACTCGCCAGAATCACATCGCTAATCCTGCGACCCGAAGGCAGCACTGCCACTAGGAAGTCTTCAAACCTCGAGGCTGCGGCGGGGCGGGCAGAACGACTCAGGCTCCGCCTGGGTTCGCAACACCAAAAAAGGCCGCTGCCTGTCTCGCGTCCATAGATCCCGGGTCCCTGATTTGTGGAACCCAATCTAACAGTCAGGGCGTCTGGGAAATGTAGTTTTTACTCTCCAACCTCCAAGGCACAGAAAGAAAATTAGAAAGTAGATGGGAGTGGAAATAAAGCATTGTATTATAATTTACTTAACCGTTCCTTGAATTTTAGATTTTTAAGTTGTTACATATTTTTCTCTAGGATAAATAAATAAAATAAATTCCTAGAAATAGAATCTCTGAGTCAGACAGTATGAATGCTTTTCAAGTTTTTAAAAATTATTGCAAAATTGCCTTCTTGAAAACTTATATGAGTTTCTGTTCTTTCCAGTCGTCCTTCTTCCATATTGTCAATCAGGATTAATGCATTTGTTTGTACTTTTAAAAGGGAAAATGACACATTATTTAAAAATTTAGAATTTCTTTTGCTGGTGAGTTTGAACATTTTAATTCTCACCGTAGGTAAACTACAATCGAGTTTTTAAACTACCTGTTTCCCTAGTATTTCTCAGCAATGCGTTTATATATTATCTCAAATGATGGGAAACTTAACATTTGTTTTGTTCATCCATGTATAATTGTTACTAATTAAATAAATAACTTTAAGATCTAGTCACCCCTTACCATAGCCCTGTATTGATAGGTAGAAAATCATCTTTATGTCTTTCAAGTAAATACCAAGGAAACTTTCTTCTTTTACAATCTCCAAAATTAAATTTGGTTGCAGACTGTAAGCCTTAGCTTAAAAGGAGGATTAGGTAACTTGGTTATGATTCAGCCAATTCAATTTAGGTGCAAATACTAGACTTGAATTGTAAGCCTTTGAATATCTATTAGTATGATTTTATGATGTCTATGGATTACTTGTGTGTGGGTCCAGGCTCTGAATGTCATGCCACTCACAGTAAGAGTCATGGAAGGAAGGAAGCTCTGTTAAGGAAGTGCTTTATGACTCAGGGAGGTCTGAAAGGTCCAGCATACAGCTATCATTCCATCTGCTGGAATCTGCTGATGGAGTCACTATCTTTCCTTGATTTAATGTGGCCAGAAGAATTCCTGGGAATACCCTAGGGCTGTTAGAACAACAGTTCCCACGCCTTTTTCTTCTAGCAGGCAGTATGAACAGCATCCAGATTGAAATGTTAAGAGATTGATTGATTGATTATTTATTTACCGATTTACTTATTAATTAATTGATTAATTAATTTCTGTTCCTGGGGCTAACGATCCTTCCTTTCCTTCCCAAATAAGTATAAAGAGATTTAGAGGAGTCATTAGAGAGAAAACTTGTTTTATTCATAGTTAGTGATTTAGAGGGGGAAAGAACTTGTCTAAATTCACCTTGAAACTAGAATTTTCACCAGATTAAGGCAAGACACCATACATATGTATTATACTTAAACAGCTATCTTGAAAGGCTGTTTACCACAAGACCATAAACTGTCTTCATTCTCCATCTAGTGGCATGATAGGCTAATTGAAAGCAAGTCTCTAAGAAGAAATATTCTGACACTTGAGTGTTAGAGCCAAATATTGAAAAAGAGAACAGTAAATATTATAGAAACAAATAAACCTCACCAGAGTTTTGTTCAATTTTGATATAAATAAAACCTCTATGTAAAATAATGCATGATTGTAGTTTGATATTGTGTCAGTTCGTCTAATTTGGAAATGAAAAGAATACCTCGCTGGATGATAAACAGAATATTCATGATTACAGGCCTTTTTTTGAAAGCGTTTTTCCTTAACATGTTAAACATTTTATGATCTTAAAAATCTTTTTGTTCTTAAGAAAATGCTGAATTACATTTTACTTTTCGCGAAGAGAAGATTTAAAAAATACGTTCCCAACCAATTTAGAGCAAATCAACATCAAAAGTGGATCATTGAGGAGGAGGTTTTTGGTACAAGAATTTTGCAATCTGAGGATATTAATCAGGATATGATGATACGTATAGCTAGAGAAGGTAGCTGATAGTCCCCAGTTAGGCTGACATTCAGCATTGAGCCTATATCAGGTAGTCACAGTGGGCATCTATTTTCCATGTGTTCTGATAAGTTCAATATTCTACTAGGATTTAGTTGGTGTCCATGCTGTCTGGTTATTAAATCATTTGGATGTTATTCCAGATTCTAAGGATCATAGGAAAAAATAACACAGTAGGAAAAAATGTAAGTACTATGAAAAGAAAGTAAGCAAACTGAGAAATCTTTAAAAAAGGAAGCCAATGAAATTGACCACACCAAACAAGAATTTTTTAAAAGCATAATAAATAACCTTAGAGAACTAAGGAGGACATTGGAAACATGAGACAGGAAAAGTCAGTTATGAAGGACCAATTGGAGGTACTGAAGATGAAAAATCTACTAGATGAAATAGTGCAGTTAATATAGTGTCAGCTACACCTTAGTACTGTTTTGTGGATATGGTTTTTCAAAATGAATACACTTGAAAAACAAATTAGTAAGCTGAAAGATCAGATCAATGAACATTTCCAGAAGGAATTAGGAAGAGACAGAGTGGTACTAAAAACCTGAGAGAAAAGTTAAGACATAGTGATAGAGTTTTACAAGATTAAAGATTGATATTGGTATCTAGATAGAGCACAGAGAAAGTGTTAAAATAAGAGAAATTTGAAGGTAGAATTTTTTTATCCAATTAGTTATACGTGAGTCTGAAATAAGTTATTGGTACGTATAAGGTACAAGGCCTAAGAAGGCTGTCACACGAAGATCCTATTTGCACACACCATGAGAGGAAATGTTTAAGCAAGACACGGAATGAATCCAGGAGGTAACTAGGAGATAGGAGATGTGAAAAGTGTGGAAGAAGCAAAGCTTTGCATTGTGTTCAGATCAGAAACTGCCAGAGACGTCTTTAATACAAACAGCTTCAGAGAGAGACAAGATTGGACTGCTTTCTTTACCCCAGAGATTTCATAGAGTATACATATGTGTCACACATGTCATATGTATACAGTAGTCCTCCCTTATTTTTGGGGAGTACATTCTAAGACCCCCAGTGGATGCCTGAAACCACGGGTAGTACTGAACCATATATATACTATGTTTTTTCCTATATGTACATACCTATGATAAAGTTTAACTTGCAAATTAGGCACAGTAAGAGATTAACAATAATAACTAACAATAAAATAGAACAATTAAAACAACATGCTGTAGTAAAAATTACTGTAGGTCTTAGCAACCTCAGCATACGATTTTTTTGCCTTTCCTTATTAAGTTGAGAACTTTCACCTTTTCAATTAAAGGAAGCACTTTATGGCTTCTCTTTGGGATATCCAAATTCTAGCATCATTGCTCTTGCACGTTGGGGTCTTTATTAAGTAAAATAAGCGTTACTTGAATATAAGCACTGCGGTACTGCGACAGCCAATCTGATAACCCAAACCGCTACTAAGTAACTAAGAGGCTGGTAGCGTATACAGTGTGGATACATCGGGCAAAGGGATGATTCACATCCCAGTGGGATGGAGCAGGATGGCACAAGATTTCATTGCACTGCTCAGAATGGCTCGCAATTTAAAACTTACGAGTTGCTTATTTGTTAAATTTTCCGTTTAATATTTTCAGAGTTTGGTTGTCCACAGGTAACTGAAACCTTGGAGAGTAAAACCACGGATAAAGCGGGGCTACTGTATGTGTGGATTTATTGAGGAACAAAGACCAAAAAACCTCCCATAAGTTTATTTATAATACAAGTTTTACATGTAACTATGAACTATTTTCTACAATCAGAAGCAATACTTAAAATAGATAACATCCAGTACAGCATGGAGCACTGACAAATCAGAGCATATACTTGTCAAAGTACTGGAGCAGGTTCAAGGAGGATCCTGCTCTCCTTCACCTGGGGATTATGAACACATTTGGGAGTATGTTGGGGCAGTGGGAAGGCATGGGAGAGGGTCTCAGGGTAGCTTCTATTTACCAAAGGATATGGAATTGTTCAAAATTTTAACAATTGGTATGGTCATGTATACAGTCAGAATAGCAACTTGCCTTCATGTTTGATGACTTTCATGCAAATTTCTGAAACATGCTTTACTTGTTTTTTAAAACAAACCTTGGGTAGATGTTGTATTCTTGAGAGATTAAGACAGTCTCTGTAGTAAAACAACTTGGCATATTGCAGAGCCTTTCCTTCTATACAATGAAAGTCAGAAAATATAAGTAGGGGATATTAAGTTATAATACAGAAGTGAGAAAATCAAATATGATCTTGTTCAAGATATTTTCCTGACAAGTCAGCTTGCAAGGTTTTTCACTAGGCTTACTGAGTTGTAAATATTCTGTACCATTTTCTCACCTATGTTTTAAAGAAAGGCAATTTAAAATGTGAGACCTATTAAACAAAGTTTTTCTTTCTTTTTTTTTTTAATCTAAAGGATTGTTTCCCGTCATCACAGACCTCAACCAAACTGAAGGCTGGAGCCAAGTCCAGTAGATCTCAACAGAGCCACAACTTCCAGCAGACCAGTCTACACACCCATGAGTGAGAAATAATGTTTGTTGTTACGTAATTGAGTTGTGCAGTTGTTTGTTACACAGCAAAAGACATTACTTTGTCACTTATTCATTTATTCATCATTCATTCAATATATATTGAACAGCTGTGTGCTAGGCATTTCTATAAAAATCCAAAGCTGGTTTTTCTTTTAAAGATTGATCAGACAAGTTTCTGATAAAACTAATCAAGAAAAGAAAAGAAGATGCAAATAAATAAGAGCGCCCATGAAGTTTGCATTCTGCTGTTGGAACAGAAAAAAACACAAATAAACAGGGAAACCCAGGTGGCTAATAAGCAAATGAAGAGTTATTTACCCTTACTATTAATCAGAAAAATGCAAATTAAAACACCAATTAGAAAGTCTGATAATATCAAGTAGTGGTGAGGATGTTGGGAAATAAGAACCCTTCTTTATGTCTTAAGGGAAAGTAAAATGGTGCAACCATTCCAGAGAGCAAACTGGAAGCACTTGGTAAATTAACTATACTTACACTCTTTATATGTTGTAGCAGTTACATCCTAGGTCTCTTGCACATGTCACTAAGAATATTTTTATAACACTGTTTGTGGTAATAAGAATGGAGGAAACCTAGATGTCCATCAAGAGAGGAATGGGAAGTAAAATGAGAGAAAGACTTATAAGGAAGTTAGATGCAGCACTCAGAATTAATGTTCTAGACTAATATATAGCTAGGTGGATCTTAAAATATCATGGCAAGTGGGAGAAAAAGAAACAACATGAGATTTATAAAAGAATACCTTTCAAAGAGATTAAATGCACACACCCAGAAAACAATACTACATTTATTTTTAAGGATACACATGTATCTAAATGACAGATTGGAAAGGCATATATTAAATACACTAGAGTGGGAGAAAGATGAGGATGGTAGATGAATGGAAAAAATAGTAAAATAAAAGTAGGAAAGTAAAAAAATAAAAGGAGGCATTGCACAGATGATGATAATGTGAAATGAAATGAAGAGTATGATTAATTCAATTTTGTGCACTTGATAGTGTAAAAATAATAATACATAGTAGAACCTGGAGTATGGGGACTAGGGTAATTTGAGAGAGAATATGCAAATCAGTGCTATCTGAGGATGAGTACATTGACTTCTCAGGCTTCTGATGATCCCCTGCTCTTAGATCCATTTTAGGGTTAGAGGAAGATAATAAATATCACAGGAGTTATATTTTAATTCTGGTTTTGGTCTGGCAAGTGATAACAGGATAAGCTATAAGGCTCTAATTGATGCATCTATTTATATTAGTAAACATAAACATAGAAAATATATTTAAAAAGAAAATGACGTACTGTGTTCATCAAAAACCTCACCTTCCCAGGTGAAAAATAGGGCAATTTTTTTCATAGTGGAATTTCTTTTGCAGTTATCTTGTTAATTGGTAAAATGTGAGGCTTAAAATGCATTCATAGATTTTAATGTGTTATCATTAGAAATTATGTCAATTCAAGCTATCATTGTATCTTTCTTTAATTATAATTAATGACCTTGAATGAGGATTATCTTTGGAGCTCAGTGGCTCTCAAAATTATTTGTCTTGCACTTACCCTGTGCTTTATATCCTTATTGTCTTGCTTCCCTTGAGCAATCACAAAAGAGAAAGAAGGCAATGGAGTATACAGCACAGCCTGTTAGAAGAAATGGCAGAAATGACATTTTCTTAACTGTTGAATATGAATATTAAGAGGGTATTATGCTTCCGTGTAAAACATTTAATTATATTTAGTGTATTTTAACATCACTGATTGCTTCTTTTTTGTCCGTGTGTGATGAAGATTAGCCCTGAGCTAACATCTGTTGCCAATCCTCCTCCTTTTGCTGAGGAAGATTGGCCCTGGGCTAACATCCGTGCCCATCTTTCTCTACTTTATATGTGGGATGCCTGCCACAGCAGGACATGATAAGTGATGCATAGGTCCACACACCTGGAATCCGAGCCCATGAACCCTGGGCTGCCTAAGAAGAGTGCACGAACTTAACCACTACACCACCAGGCCAGCCCCTCACTGATTGCTTCTTAATAATCGTGTAGTGAATGTACCTTATGAGGAAAAATTCCACCTTTGCATCTCAGGGAATCTAAAGAATGTCTTTGGCTGCTGATTGATGTGCTTCAAAAAGTTTAAAGAGAAGAGTGTATGTGTTTGTTTTTTAGGATGAGGGAGGATAGATATTACCATTTGAGGAAAAAAAGCTTATTATAACACTCAGAGTGATGATTACATAGTTTAAAAAAAAAAGAGATGATCTCAGGAGAAAATTGGCCCATTAATAAATGGAAATGATAGGAAAGAGAGAAAGAACAGAAATTCAGGGCCCTGTAAGAAGAAAAGTCTTAACGTTTAAACCCTAAACAGTAAGAGATAGGCTTACCAAAAGCAGTGAATGAAAAAAGTTAAGTACAACTTGATGGTTGGATAAAGGGACTATGGCAAAGATTAGATTATGAGTGTGTCCTTCATTTGCTCAAGATAGACTCAAGGCAGTTGTCATTAACTAAAAAGGAAATCATAGGGTGAAGAAGCAACACAAATCATCCTGGAGAATCATGTTTAGGAAAAAACTATTGGTGTGGTTACTGGGATGTGGAATTGATTGGAAACAGATCAAAGAATATTGAATTTTTGAAGAAATGATTTTGCCAACAAAACTAGGAAAGTGCAATAAAAAACATTTGGGATATTAGGATTTAAAACAACCTGCAGATACCCAAACTTGGAGCAGGAGGCAGGCTTTTAATTCTATACAGTCCCTAAAAAGAGTATGCTTCGTAGCCCTGTTCCGGATGTAGTGAAGGAAAATAATGGACAAGAAGGAGCCTTCCAGAGATTGAGAACATTGGATAGTGGTGTTCTCCCCAGAAAATGTAATCTGAACCTAATCGAGAATTTCATCTGCTTCTAGGGCAATGTTTGTCCAATGGGATTTCAAAAGTGGCCCAAACCAGTGACTACTGTGTTTCTTATTCTCCTTCTAAATGGAAGTGTTTATTGTGGTTATCTTATCCCTACTGCACCATTGTAATTAGATATGTGTTTGGATGTAGATCATTTATTTGTCTTTTTAATTCATAGGTCTCCAGAGCCTGGTAGCATGTCTTGACCATATGCGAAGGACTGCATGTCAGCTGAGAGCCTGGATTTTGAGTTGATGCAGTTAGTGATTAAAGGTTAGTGATGGGAGTGGATGTGTTTCATGTGTAGGAGGATTAATAAAAGGGATAATGAGTGGCCAGACAGGAGGATTGTGGCAGAGACTGGCTAGATGCTCACTAATCTTATTTTCTCCTCTTGGGCATATGGGTAAGCTACAGTTCAAAGTGTCTCTTGCAGTTAGATCAGCTAGATTGCAGCCATAGGACAATAAATAGAATGTGGACAGAAGCCATTTGTGCCACTTCCAGACCTGCCTCCTTAAATGTCCTTCACAATCTTTCATGCACTCTCTCCATTGTCTCAAGACTATAAACAAAGGATTCTGAGAAAGTGGTGCTTCCCTGAGTGGACGCTTGGAAGAGAGCTGCTGAAGAGAGCTGCCAGACCAACTTTGGACTGTGACTTTGTCAAATCACTAAGATTTTGGGATGGAAAATACAGTAATTGTCATATTAAAAGATATGACACAGAAGAAATTATGCAAGCACATTGAATAAATCTTTATATATGATTAATAAATAATCCTTGTACAGTCTGAATATTATCTATTGGAATGTTGGAAAAGAAAGGGGATCATATAAAAGGAAATCCTTGGATTCCTTGGAATATTGCAGAGTATATTCCAAGCATAAATATGACAACTAGTGAAGAAATACATGGAAAAAAATAGAAATGAATAATTAGCACTTCAAAACAGAATAAAAACCAGAAACAAACAAGGGGAAGATAAGAAGTGGCATTAGATAGTGATTCCCAAGCCTGGGAATGGGATGAGAGGAGGAGTGAAATCATGTAAGTGACTTGAAAAAATTTTGTGTGTGAGAAGGGGAAAGTTCTAGTGAGTCTTATGGATGAAAATTATGTGTTACCTGCCGCTATCTTACCCAAGGAACAGCCTCTGTGCTGATAAATAAATAAAAAGCAATAGGATATATTGGAATATCTGAGGAAGCCATTTGTTGTAAAACTAATTTGGCCTGGCCTTGTTTTTCCAAAAGGGCCTGATGTGGCCTGTTGACCACGTATTACACATCTTCTTTAAACATTTACTATGTCCCAAAGACAAGAATGGTGCCCTTAAAGATAGGGATGTAACTCCCCCCATATCAGCATTTTTTTAAGGATAAGCATCTCTTCCTGGAAACTAAGGATTAACTACCAACCTGCTGTGCTCACCTTGTGACCACTGAGCTGCTGGCTACTGACCTGCTGTGCAAGCTAAGCACCTCATGACAGTAGTAAAAGAGATATTCCTGTCATATGTGATGTATGGTCTTTGTTCTAAGATGGTATATAACCACTTTGTACACCCCACTTCCTTGGTACCCTTCCTCCTTCAGGAAGGAAGGCCCTGGGCTAGTCCTCAGAACTGGCTCATAATAAACTCACCCTAATTTTGATTTATAGATTGATTATGGATTATTTGTGTTGACATTTCCTGGTGTAGTCATGGCAGGGTTTCAGAGAAACCCACCAGAGACCACCTGGAATCCTCACTGAACCAACATTCAGTACCAACAGGGGACCATTGAGTCCCCCTGGATCACTGAACTCTTCAGGTGACCCTGGTGAGTTCTACTGAAACCCAGACCTCCTTATTTTAAGTTGATGGTCCAGAGTTTATATGAGCTGTTTCAAGTCTTAAGACTAGGTGTCTTAAGGGGGTACCATTACATACCCTAGGTAAGAGGAACTTAGGGGAAATTCCTAGGAAAGAGAAACCTAGGGGGAACTTCCTAGCCCAGGGGAGCCTAGGGGGAACTCTGGAGTGAATAGGGAAGGCTGACCTTTTTAATTTAGCTTTAAATTGGGAATAAAAGTGTTTATAAAGTTTGAACAAACTACTTGATAGAGAAATGAGATTCTGAACTCCTTCAGCTCTGAAGAAAAAGGACACCAGCTCCTCCCAGCTGGAAGGCATTCTCAGGCAACTGAGAACCTAATGGGTCGAGCCTCAGGATGTGTAGTAGTCCCATAGGGAATTCCACCACGATTGTTCTCTTTAAGTAATTGATGCCGTGCATCTGGGGACATGCATATGAGATTTGGTTGTCCATGAGCTCCTAGCCCCCATGGTAGTTTTAGACTGCCAGTGGGAGAAACTGAGACATATAAGAGAGTGTTTATGACCTTTCTTTAGGGAGTGACACTCACAAGCAGCACATTTCCAACCCACTACACTGTCCCTAGAAATTGTTCAGACTTTATAGTAAAACAAAACTAAAGAAAAATGGAAAATGGAGCTTCTAAAAGTCAACCAGTTCACAAACGGGCAGCCTTCCCTTGGAATTCCAGCTGGCTTCCTGCTGAAACTTGCAAGGGCTTAATGAAATGGAGATAGATGTAAACAGCCAGCAAGAAAACCTGGGATAATTTAAAATTACAGTGGCCACTTTGGGGTCCCTTTTGAAGAGCCAGATAACAGAGAAATTTTTAAAGAGTTGAGCTTGCCAACTTCTGGCACAATTACTCAAACTAAAGGTTATGCAAGATGTAAATATTTATAAAGAACAGCAAAAAAAAATCTTTCCAAGCTTGTTTCATGTCCTGAGGGCTTGACTTAATAATCATCAGGTTGGGATCCCCAAAAAAAGATCAGACAAAAATGCAGTTGCACCCCATTTTGTAGTCAGAGATAGTCAGACAGAGATGTGAGTTGCACTCCATTCATGGCTAGGGGTCCTACCAAACTGCTGCCAGCCTCAGGGGAATTACATTGGTCATCAGAAGGAATGTTCTGATTAGATAAGATTATTTAAGAAGTGCACTTAAAAGTAGAAATTTCAAAATTCTGAAATAAACTTATTGACAGTTTTGTTGCAAAAAACTAATAAAAAGTAAGTTATGAAAGGTAGCTAAACAAAAATATATTAGGCCATGGCTTTACAGACACTGCTGTAATCTACTCCGAGAGTTAATGAGACTCTGAGGGACTTTCTGGGAAACTACTATGTTAAAGATTATTGGAACTGTTCAATACCACCAGGTAGTTACTGTTTGTCCTGGCTGAAACCTGACAAGATATTTGAAAGGATTTAGTAACTTATGATCAGAAATTCAGCTAAACTGGAAGCTGATATTCAGAGCTTGATAAGAATTTTTAGGTCTTTTTCCCTAAGTTAAAATAAAACTAAGCACCTAGAGGGAAAGAAGCAAATTAGGATGAGGTATTGGACAGTTAGTTTGACCTATAATGTCATTTAACTTACAACACAAATTTCTGAGAAATTCAGAGCAACTGTCTTCAACTTACAAACCCTTGCAAAACTGAAAAGCAGCTCTAGAGGCAATTCAGATTCCATCCATTTCTTTTAACTCAAAAAGGCTTATTGCCTCACTCACCTCTCTGGGAACTGTTATCTAACCCATCACCAGTTCCTAAGACTGAAGGAAAAAAGGCAAGAAAAATGGCCATAAGAGCACCCTCTCCCAAAATCTAGCATCTTGAGTGTCTTCTCCACAAATATTAGTAGAAAAAACTTAAAAAAAATTAGATTCAATTATTCTTTCATAACTAGTTAGCCTTATATTACTGTAACTAATTCATGACAGTAATTTTAAAACAATAGCTGTGGAGTCTCGGCATACATATGTCTATATGTGTTATGTGTGTGATATTTTTACCTCTGGATGGTATAATTTCTAAAGAGCTCTGTTTAATTGGCTTAAACTAAGTGCTTATATAAATGTAATGGAAACTAACCCAAATGTCTTTCAAGTTAATGTAATATAAAACAATCTTTGACAAGTAAAATCTTATTTATGTTTGTTGGTTTGATTAAAATAAATATGTTTTCAGAGTTATCAGTATAGAAACAAGTAAACTAAATAGATGTGAAAAAAAGTAAGAGTGTAGGGTGAAGTTTTAACAATAATTATGTGTTATTGTGTATGTACTCAAAATAATTTTAAAACCTTTGGGTAACTTGAAACCTTAGAGTTTTGATAATTGAGTTAAATGATAAAATTTATTGAGTATGTAGGTCACTTCCATGTAAGATAAAATATTAGACACTAATTATTAAATATAGGTTTATCTACTTTTGGCTTCTTATTACAGAGAAAGTAAAAAATGTTTGGGTCTATTAGCAAGCATGTCTTGTATTTTATTAAAAGATTGTACTATGATTAGCATGTTTCTAGAAATTATAAAAAGTATTTATAAACTTGCCAAGCCACAGAATGCTAATGTAAAAAACAGTTTATAATTGCTTACTTCTTAGTTTTCACTAAAAGTTAAGGTCTGTAAGGGTTAAAAATTTTTAATTAATATATGTAATTAAAGCTGCTAAAAATTAATATGGAAAATATCTTTGTACTCAAGGAAAGTAAGATGTATGTTTTCAGTAAAGAAAGTATAAATAATGGAAATATTTTTGTTTGTTTTAAGAAAGATAATTTGTCCTAAAGTACTAGGAGGGAAGAAAGAAGGTATGGGACAAATTCTGAATGTAAAAAGAAAGTTACAGAAGGTTTGTGGAAAAAGAACCCTGAGGAAAGAGTTTTGTGCATGGTCAAGTTGGCTAAGATTAAAATGGACTTAATTAAGTGAATAAGTTTTTTTAAATTTTCTTTCTTTTTTTTTCTTTTGATGAGGAAGACTGGCCCTGAGCTAACGTCTGTTGCCAATCTTCCTCTTTTTGCTTGAGGAAGATAGTCCCTGAGCTAACATCTGTGCCAATCTTCCTGTACTTTGTATATGGGATGCCGCCAGAGCATGGGTTCATGAGCAGTGCACAGGTCCACTCCTGGGATCTGAACCCGTGAACCCAGGGCCACTGAAGCAGAGCATGCAAACTTAACCACTATGTCACCAGGCCAGCCCTCAGAGTTGTGAGATTTTAGTCAAGTCACTTTAATTTTGAAGGCTTTATTTTGGAATTTTTAACCCTGCTACCTTGCTTCCAACACCACAGGAGGAAAAGACCATGACTGCATTCTATTATCTAATTTGGTTTGCAGATGAGTCTTATTTAAAGGATAAGCAAGGACATTATCAAGCTTGATATGCTGTCCAGCCTCAAGAATGCCTACTACTTTCTATAAACTCTGCTAACCTGGTAAAAGATTTCCTTCTACAGGCTCAAGAGATCACCATAGAAGAATAGAAACAAAGGTGGCAACAAAAGGGGGAATTTTTGACACCACCATGCAGATGTGGCTCAGGCCCAATAAAAAACAAGAAGCCATAATGCCTATTGGAGCACAATTGCCACTGCTCCAGCATATACACCAATTAACCATTGGGCACCTGAAAAAGGGTAATGATTTTGGGGAAAACAATACTTTCGTAAACATTCTCCCACAGTGCCTTATAAAGCCCATACTTTTGTGCTATATTCCCAAAATATCATCTAGGGAAACTATTTCATGGGTCACAAGGCCACTTTCCCTTTCCTAAAGGATCCTTTGAGGTATGGCAGTTGCACTTTGTTCAAATGCCACCATCTCAAGCATAAATATATCATGTAATGATATATATGTTCTCATATTGGGTTGAGGCCTTTCCTCGCAAAAGGGTGATGGATTTAGGTAAATTATTATTGGAAAGCATAATTACTGTTTGAGGAATTCCTACTAAGTTACACAGTAACTGGGGAACTCATTTCGCCAGACACATGATCAAATATATTTGTGACATTTGGCCAATAATGCAACATTTTAACTAATGGCACAATCAAACCTCAATTGGCAAAGCTTTCAGAAGCATTTAATCTCTCATGGCCAAAAGCTCTTCTGCTAGTGCTCCTCAATCTTAGATCTACAGCCTTTGGTAAACACCAGCTGTCCCCTTTTGAGATAATAACTGGATGGTCTATGCAATTAGATGAAGGAATGTATGAATCAACTTTGCTTAAAGGAGATACCTCACATCATTGTCAACGTCTCATTGAGACAATTACAAGAAATAAGAGATTGGGAGCTGATTCTTTTCACAGTGAGCTCCCAGGAATGAAGAACTTTAGGATCACGAACTACAACCTGGAGATTTTGTTTGTTGGAAAAGACACCAGATAAAAAACTGCCTTGGAGAAGGAAGACCCCATGCTAGTCCTCAGACTGGGTTCATAATAAACTCACTCCAATTTTGATTTAGAGATTGATTGCGGATTATTTGCATTGACAGTGCCAGGGAGAAAAAAGTTTCAGAAGTGCTCATCTAAGACATGAGTGGTTAAGAACTCCCAAGGAAAAAGGTTAGTTAGTGCATAAGATAATGGAAATATGCTTTTAAGAGAAGTAAATTATTGGAGAGTTTGTAAGGAGAAAGAATTAAATTTTTGAAGAGGAGTCGGATTGGCTGACTTCTTAACCTTTAACAGTTCCCATCTTCAGAAATGAATTCCATTTATATTTTATACTTTGTAGCATTTGCTACCCTTCCATTTAAAATTTATCCTATTCATAAGGAGATAAATTTGTTCTTTTATCTATGCTTACTTATTATTTCTAGTGTACAGAGCATTCAAAGTACACTGTATACTATGAGTATTGAAAGAATAAAGATTCTAGCATTTAAAGAGTTTGTAATTCATTTCAACAAAAACTATTAAGCTCTTACACTATATTCAGCAGTGGGGATATAAAGATGAGTAACTTACAACCCCTACTCTCAAGGAGTGAACAGTAAGTTCTTAAGGAGGACTATTATTCTGTACCCAATTCCAACATGTGGGATTTTTCCCCCACATCACCAAGCAATTCTGTGACAACAGCTGGGTATCCTATCACTCAACTCAATTTTGACACTACCTACACAGAGATAGCATCAGATTCCACAGGGTAAGGATTCCATCCCCCAAGTCTGCCCTCCACTTCAGATGCCAATCACAAGTCTATGTTGTTACTGTGTTTCTGACCAACTGATTATAAATCAGAGGTTCCCACAACCCCATCTTTGGGTTTGATTAATTTGATAGAGCAACTTACAGAACATAGGTAACTAGTTTACTCACTAGATTGTTGGTTTATTATAAAAGATATTAAAGGATATGAACCAATAGCCAGCAGAAGAGATACATAGGGCAGGGTCATGAACAAAGTAGCTTCTTCTCCCCTGGAGTTTGGAGACTGGCACAGCAGAAACATTCTGGTTTGGCAACTGGAAGCTCTCCAAACCCTGTCCTTTTGGGTTTTTTGGAGGCTTTATTACATAGACATGATTGATTAAATCATTGGCCTTTGATTGCAGGAGGTGAGACTGACGGGTCCAACTCTCTAATCAAATTGTTTGTTCCCCTGGCAACAACTCTCCACCCTTAGGTGATTTAGAGGCTTTCCAAAAGTCATTTCATTAAAATATAAAGACACCTTTATGGTTCTCATCACTTACTTAGGAAATTCCAAGGGTTTTAGGAGCTCTGTGCCAGGAACTGGGATGATATCAAATATATATTTCTTATTATAAATCACCATATCACAACAAGCTAGACATGTAAAAATACTGTTATAATCCAGTGCTGTACTTAGTTTAGTGGTTAAGAGCATAGATTTTTAAGCCAGATTGCCTTGATTCAAAACCAGCTATTTAATTTACTGGGTGCCCGACCTTTGAAGAGTTATTAATGAGTTCAATGGGGATAAAAATAGAACTTCCTCATAGAGTTACTTCAAAGTTTAAACGAGTTAATATGTCTAAAGAACATAGAACAATGTCTAGCACATAGTAAACACTATATGCATTAACTATGATTATAATAGAAGAATCTACAATGTATTCTGGGGATAAGGAAAAGGCTAATTTAGTCTGCAGGATGGAGAAGAAGCTTGGCCGAGCTGCACTTTGCAGATAAATGGGGAGACATAGGTATTAAATCATATTTGAGAGACTTTACAGACTGTGCCAGTTTTTATAGGATGTGGTCTGGATGAATCCATTAGGATGAACTCATCATTCAGAGGATGACTCCATATCAAGTGAGTATTTATGCCTGTTGGGGTGCTATATAATGTGAAAATTAATAAATGGAAACCTCATTTAAAATGGAGTTAGGAGACCAGAAAGGGGAGCTCTCACAACCTATGATGATAGCAAAGCCCAAAAGAAAGAAGAAAGACTTCCTATTCTTGCCTGGCAAGATCTCAGCCAATGAGAGACTGTCACAACTCAGCCAATGAAAATCCACTGTACTTCGAACCCTCAATTCCTCCAATGGACTCTTTATTTACAATAGCCCTCCTAACTTCCTCTTCCCCTCTGTAAAAATGAGTTTCTCCTCACCTTGGTGCTTGGAACTTGCACATGGCTTGCCATATTTGCAGAACCCAAATTATAATTCTTTGCTGATCCTAAATAAACTCATTTTTGCTGGAGAAATAACTGACTCTCTCTTTGTTTAAGGTTAGTATTTGGTGGCCTAAGTGGGGAACCACAGAAGACCTCCAACAAGTCTGAGGCTGGTGGGCAAATAGGTGTTGGCATCACAGAACCCAATGAGCTCACTGCTTTTCTTGAAGAGCTGGGAGTTTGAAGGCATGTCTTTCTCCTGGATCTGAGCTTCCACTCTCTGCATTTTGAAGCTCTCCAGCTCTATTCGAGATCTCTTTTAAGGCTTCATCATTTTCTGGTTAAGGCCTTGTTTTGTCTGCAAGTACTTGGTTGGCACTTTGGCCTGACTCTTCTGAATCAGGCAGTTCCATTGGAACCATGCTGCTCAGCTCTTGGTCCAATTCCTTTGGGACAGAGCTGTTCTATCAGACCTAGCTGTTTAGCTTTCCATCTGACTCCTTTGGGATCAGGCTGTTCTAGTAGAACTGTCTTCAGCTTTCAGCCTAACTCCTTTAGAATTAGGCTATTCCCTTAGAACTGTGCTGATATTAATCCTGCAGGCTGTTTGAGCTGTTCAAGCTATTTGAGTTGCAAGGTATTTAATCTGTTTAAGCTCTGTTTGAGCTGTTTCAATTGTTTAAAAATTATTCTTATACTCTGAGAAAAATGTCTGATAAATGGGATCCCAGTTATCTAAATATTTTGAGGGCATTCCCCCTACAGGGACCCTGGCTGATTTTATGTTTAAAAACCGAGGTCCTTCCTCAGGCACATTTCTAACTAAATGGACCAACTCAACCAAAGGTTATTTAAAACACTAGTGGCCATTTTGGGGAACTTTTCAACTCCCCAAACTTACTTTTCTTAAAACCAAGTTGGACAACCATAACTCTGAGTTTTCCCAAACTCAATGGAATGCCTCTTTTGATTGGTATTTTGAGGCTTCCAAACATTATCAGGAGTCTAAAATGTCCTCTTTGCAAAATAAAATTTTAAGATTAACTGAGGCAAATAACTGATTAAAGAACGATAAAATGGCTTCCACAGCCTCATGTTGCTCTTCCCTGGCTTCCTTGTCTCAGGCTCTACCTCCAGCACCATCTTCTTCCTCCCCTTCTATACCATCTACACTTCCTGTAGACCCTCAGTTCCCCTGCACTAACTCTCCACCAAACTTCCCCTTTTGTCTTAACCTCTCCCCGATCCCTGTTCCTCTGAACCTATCAGAGCCTGTCCCTTTCAAATTTAGACTTCTGAGGATCCAAAGTCTAAACCCTTAGTTTCTTATATTCCCTGGACTAAAGTTGAATTGTGAGCCATTGTCAAAGATTTTCCCAAAGTAACTGAAGAACTTCACAGATTTGCTGAGGAATTTAATAGTCATTCAAATATATAGAGCTGGTTTCTCTGATTTATATCAGCTAGTTCATATGCTTGTCAGTGAAGGCTAGGCCCAGCACAGAATGAAAACTGCAAATTGGGAAAATCCTGAAAGGTCTCTAGAATTACAACCAGGAATCCAACTCTCTGACCTGTTATACGATGAGGTTCAGGCAATCACTAGGTGACTTCATTGGGCAATTCCTCGGGCTTTCCCAAAGCCTATGATTGGAACAAAATTCAGGCTTTTACACAAAAACCTGATGAACCTGATCATGACTATTACAATCAACTTCAGATTGTTTTTAAAGAAAATTCTCGTCTTCCTTTAGATGTTGGTTTCACCTGTGTAGCTTTTAATTCTATGTTTATTAATGGGCTATACTGGGAACTCTCCCTGCAAGTAAAAAGGACCAGGATGAGTGGGAAACTATGTCCACTCCAGATTTAGTTAATCTGACAAACCAGCTCTCGCACCCTAGATGAGTCACCTAAAAGAAAGACTGCTAAAATTCTTAATCTTCAACTCCAGCAAATAAAGGCTCCTAAATGAAATCAAAATTCTCCTAGTTTCTGTTATTATTGCAAAGAGCCATCACATTGGAAAAGAGATTATTACAAATTTAAGAACTTCAAGCTCCTTCAGCCATTTAACCTCCTTCAGCCTTTCCAATGTCTTCCAAATTCTTAATAGTGGGATTCTGAGGAACTACAGGGGTTCTTCCCAATCTCCCCTCTTAACTGGCTTGGAGAAACATTTCTCCAGATTGAGGATAAGTATATTTTTGCCCTAATTGACACCAGAGCCACACTCTCAGTGCTCAACCCCACTACTACAAAGCAGCCCCTGGGCCGGCCCCGTGGTTTAGCGGTTAAGTGAGCCCGCTCTGCTGCTGGCGGCCCGGGTTCGGATCCCGGGTGTGCACCGACGCCCCGCTTCTCCGGCCACGCTGAGGCCGCGTCCCACATACAGCAGCTAGAAGGATGTGCAGCTATGACGTACAACTATCTACTGGGGCTCTGGGGGGAAAAATAAATAAATAAATAAAATTATAAAAAAAAAAAAAAAAGCAGCCCCTGCCTCAAAGTGCTAAAACAGTTCAACTAGTGGGAATTTTCAATAAACATCAACAGGTTCCTGTCTCTCAACCTATTCCCTTTTGTTTAGGCCCTTTGAGAGACACATACCCTTTTTTCCTCCGTTCCTTTGCCTTTATTCATTTATTAGACTGAGACTTCTTGGAAAAGTATTTTGCCAGAAATTCTTTCTCCTGAAAGGGGGAAATAATTCTAGAATTTGACAATAGTCATCAAAACAACCAACTAAGTGAACGAAATGACCCTTTGACATCTTGTATTTGTTCCTTCTCTGATGATACTAGAGCTGATCCTGGAAACACTGGTTATTTTTTCCTACTGAATCAGCTACCACTCTCCTTAAGGGCAAAGTCTCCAACCTATATTGGTAAAATTCACAGCGCATGTCCCATCAAGATTTAAATAGATTCCTCAAAACTTCTTCCCAGAATTAATCAGTACCCCATAAGTAAAGAAGCCCTTCAAGGTATAAAGCCCATAATAGAAGATTACAAGGCTCAAGGCCTCATTATTCCTTGTACTAGTCCCTGTAATACTCCTTTTTTACACGTGAAAAAAACCAAGGGCTGAGGGTGGAGGTTTGTCCACGGCCTCTGAGCAACATTGTTATCCCTCGACATCCTGCTGTTTCTAACTTTCATACTGTGCTTACACCCCATTTTTACGGAAAGTAAATTCCTTACTGTAATTGATTTATGCAGTGCATTCTTTAGTATTCCAATTGATGAAGCTAGTCCATACATTTTTGCCTTCACTTGGGAAGGAAAACAATTCACCTGAACAGTAATGCCTCAGGGTTTTACTGGGAGTCCTTTTTATACCTCAGAAATCCTGAAGGCTGATCTGGATGACATAAAATTCCCTAGGGGGTTCTACTCTGTTGCCATATGTAGATGATTTGCTTCTTTGTTCTCCCTGCCAAGTGTCTTTAGAGGAAGACAGCATCCACTTGCTAAAGCTTTTAGCCTTAAAGGGACATAAAGATTGCCAAAGAGAAATTTGCCCAAACCCAGGTGCAATATTAGGGCATCTTATATCAGAACAAGGACTACACCTAGATTCAGATAGGCGTCATGGTGTCCTAAGTTTCCCAAAACCCCAAACCAAGCCAACTGTGAGATTTTCTTAGGCTAGTTGGTTATTAATGAAATTGGATTCCAAATTTCTCTCTTATGGCCAAACCTCTGCATGTTTTACTAAAAAACAACAAACCTGACCTAATTTGATGGGAAAAACCAGACAACATAGCCTTTAAAGCCTTAAAGGAGAGTTTGATGAATCCCACCTGCCCTTGGATATCCCAATTATCAGATTCCCTTTTTCCTTTTTGTATATGAAAAGGAGGAGAATGTCCTTGGGGTACTCACCTAAAAACACAGAGACCACCATCAACCCATAGGGTATTAGAGCTAGCAACTGGACCCGGTGGCATAGGGATACTCCCATTGCTTTAGAGCCATTACTGCTACTGCCCTTTTGGCTAAGGCCGTTGAGAAAATTGTTGTGGGATCCCCTTTAACCATGTTTGTACCTCATGCAGTGGAAGCCCTCTTGAATTCTCATCACACTCAATATATTTTAGCCAGCCCCCTTACTCCCTATGAAATCTTTTTGTTAACTGCTCTTCACATAACTCTTTCATATTGTAATAACCTTGACCCTGCCACTCTTCTCCTTTCTGTTACCAATGAAACCCTTCCTGACTGTTTAAAAAACTCATAGATCACCTCCTGACCGCTTGGGATAATCTGCAGGAAACTCCTTTGAGTAACACCAACTTCTCATGGTTCACTGATGCTTCTTATTTAAAAAGTGACAATGGCTAATATTGGGCTGGCTACACTATTGCAACTCCTTTTGCTATCACTAAGGCAGCACCTTTACCTATGGCTACTTTGGCCCAGCAGGCTGATTTATACACTCTTACATCAACTTGTACTTTAGCCAAGAGCAAAACTGCCAACATTTATACTAATAGTAGATATGCTTTTGGAGTAGCTCATGATTTTGAAATGTTGTGGAAGCAACGTGGCTTCTTTACTTCCAGCGGAAATAAAATTAACAATGGCCTCTATGTTCAGGAATCGTTGGATTCTATACTTTTACCTGCTGCTTCAGCTATTATTAAGCTCTTGTGGCATTCTAAACTTGACTCTCCAGAAGCTAAGGGAAATCACCTCGCTGATACTTCAGCAAGGGATACTGCCCTTAAAAGAATCAAGAACAGCCAAACCTCGGTCAGGGTCCAAAAAGACATTTCCCCAAATGATTAAAAAAACTGGCTGGAGAAGCCCAACAATTAGCCTCAGAAAAGGAAAAACAAAAGTGTAAATTCAACAATTATTGGTTTGATAAAAAGAGAAAGCTCTGTTTCAGACCAAATAAGAACTCAGCCCTCCTGGAGACTCTAAAATTCCCACTCTTAACCACTGTACATGCATTTAACCATTGGTCTACTGACAAAATGATAACATTCATGTATCAATATTGCTGGGGAAATATTAACAAACCTACAAGAAGTGCCTACTTCACTTGTCCTACTTGTCCAAAATATGATCCATGGAAGCCTGTTGGTACTGCTCCCGGACATTTTAAACAGCCTAATGGACCATTTGAGATTTGGCAAATGGATTTCATACAACTTCCCTCATCTCATGGACAAAAATACGTTTTAACCATAGTCTGTATGTTTTCTCATGGATAGAAGCCTTCCCTTGCAGACGGGCTACTGTGACTGAAGTCCTTTTGGAAAAGATGACCTCTGTCTGGGGAACTCCTCTCAAGCTTCATAGTAATTGAGGAACTCATTTTACTGGTCAGGTACTTTGACAAGTCAGTATTGTTTGGCTGATTTCACAACACTTTCACTGCACTTACCACCTTCAATCCTCTGGTTTAGTCAAATGCATTAATGGCATTTTTAAGACTCAATTGGCATAATTTGTAGAGACTTTCCAAATACCTTGGTCAAAAGCATTGTCATTGGTTCTTCTATATCTCAGATCTACCCCTTTTGGAATTCATAAACTTTCACCCTTTGAGATAGTCACAGGATGCCTAATGCACTTGGTTCCAGCCTCTTTTGACCCACAGCTGATAAGAGAAGATATACTCTAACATTGCACAGGCCAATTGTTTCTATTAAAAATACCATGTTTTGGTAGATCAATATTTTCGCAGTACACTCCAGGGAGACCTTGCAGCCTGGAGATTTTGTCTATTGGAAAAAACACCTCCAGAAGGATTCTCTTTAACCTCACTGGAAAGGCCTCTATCAGGTAGAGCTAACTAACCCTTGTGCTGCAAAACTCCAAGGAACAGACTCTTGGATTCATGTGACACACCTAAAGAAAGCACCAAACCCTGACTGCACCTGCACATCACCTGATAACCTAAAAGGAAAGATTTCCTGGAATTGAAGCCGATGACATCTGATGAGACAGCTTTCCCAAGATGTCTGGACCAGGCCTGTTGGAAGTTTGTCAGCCAAGCCTTTGAGGATGACATAACGCTTTAGATGATCTCCAACGCCTGTGACCTTGATAACATATGGACTTTATTTTTAAAAAATGCCCAAGAGTTCTGCCTCCTACCCCTTCATGTTACTCAAATGTGACCTCAATCGGTTTCCAGTCTGTGCACTTTCCTTCCAACATGGGACATGACATTCAGGAAAGGTCCTTCCTGGCTTCAAGGACAAAAGGCCGACGAAATTGGAAAAACCTGACTTTTGATCAGTGATACTTTCAGAGAAACATTTCAATCCAAAGAGGAAAATGTGAAAATCAAAAAACAGAAACCTCATTTAAAAATGGAGTAGGGAGACCAGAAGGGGGCGCTCTCACACCCTAAAACAATGGCAGAGCCAAAAAGGAAGAAGACTTCCTCTTCTCGAGAGAGGCAAATGCTTAGCGAATGAGAGACTGTCACAACTCAGCCAACTCCTCCAACAGACTATTTGTTTACAATAGCCCTCCCAACTTCCTCTTCCCCTCTATAAAAGAGTTTCTCCTCCCCTTGTTGCTTGGAACTTGCACTTGGCTCGCCATGGTTGCAGAGCCCAAATTACAATTCTTTGTTGATTCTGAATAAACTCATTTTGGCTGGTGAAATAACTGGCTGTCTATTTGTTTAAGGTCAACAATAAATATCTCGATCTGAAGCAGCTCTATTATATCCAGCTTAACGCTTACAACTTGGTCTTATAAAGCCAGTTTCTCTCTCATTCCCTTTTTTTAGAGCACACTTACTATTCGGAGCAAGGAAGATTGACGCACACTTTAGAAATTTTCTCTCCGTGTTACTAGTTTTAAAACTCGCTCAACTTAGGCATAATAACTGGTGGTTCCTCACCTGAGGGTTTCATGGTAGTTTCCTAGAAATGAGTCAATGACATTAGCTCCAATGGCAGGTGAAAAGAAATCTAAATCACACATCATACATTCAATTGCCTATTTTAGCTAAAAAAGTTCAAAAGATCAAACAACTTCTAAGAAGTCTTTCCAGGTAAGATGAAAAGATTTATGATCCACTGAAAAAATGACTGACTCTTTTGAGAAACTGTTAATTTCTCAAAAAGTGAAAAACTGTTTATTTCTCAATTTCATTCCCAGGGACTGTCAATGGACTATAAATAAGTCTGCTCAGCATTTGGAAGGCTAAAAACAAAGGGAGGGGGCCGGCCCCATGGCTTAGTGGTTAAGTGCGCGCCCTACGCTACTGATGGCCCGGGTTTGGATCCCTGGCACTCACCGATGCACCGGTTGTCCGGCCGTGCTGGGGCCACGTCCCACATACAGCAACTAGCAGGATGTGCAACTACGACATACAACTATCTACTGGGACCTTGGGGAGCAAAAGGGGGAAAAAAAAGGAGGGGATTGGCAATAGATATTAGCTCAGGGCGGGTCTTCCTCAGCAAAAAAAGAGGAGGATAGGCATGGATGTTAGCTCAGGGCTGATCTTCCTCGCAAAAACAAAAACAAAAACAAAAACAAAAAAAACAAAGGGAGGAAAGCCAAAGAGATATACCAGTTTCCAGAATTTGCCCCAGGGCTTTGCAACCAAAACACCACCCCACTTCTTTTTGATGTGGCTACACCCTGTCTTCTTCAGGCATTGGAGTCTCTCCTGTATATGTACAAACATTTGTCTCTATGACAAAGTTTCATTGTCAGGGAGTTTCTAGATAGGGATCGCTAAGTTAAAATCCCAAATTATATGTATGCATCCACCCTTATATTATAATTACTCTCTTGGGGCTTTTAAAAAATAACTACACACATCAACAGTTTCACAACTGCTTCAGTGAGTGGTAAGATTAGTAGGCAAACTCCTAGAGAAATTATGCAGGTGATCACAGTCATTAATGTGCACGTCATTAAAATGTTTGAATGTTGTCATGATGGGACCAAGGGGCCAAGTTCGAAGATTCCATCAACCTGATGCTGTTAGCTCAGGACTTCAGAGCTAAATTAAAGGGATTTGTAATGGTTGTTCCTTTAGCTGTATCCTGCCTGCTTTGGGGTTTTCCCTCATAAAAAAAAACATCATGCAGCATTTTGGAGGAATAGTAAGGAATTTTCCCTTTAAGAACCACAGCTAAAATTACAATCTGGTAGCTGCTTTTTAATGTCTTTATATGATAACTAGTCATCAACAATTTTCTTCTCTATTAATTTCACTTTGGTCAAATATTTCCCAGAATAAAATTAGAAGACAGGAATTTCCTGCATATATGTAAATTCATTTATTATGAAACAACACACAACATCATAGACTATTAGAATTGAGACAGATCATAGAAGGGTTGATTTTACTAATGAATAGACTATTTCGTCCAGGACGTGAAGTGACTTGCACGTTCTGGTTGTGTAGGGCCTGCAAATTTCTGTTATTATCGGGCCCTTTACTTCAATTTCTAGCTCAAATTAACATTATTTAAGTGATCAGACAGTTCATTGAACAATACTTGATGCCGTGAATAAGATGGGCTTGCTTTCTCTCTCCATTCCAGGCTCTTTTTAGCTGTCTGTCTTTCTGGCCAGGTGAAGGATAGGATTGGTACAGCAACTCACTTTAATAGGAGTGGTAAATTTGCCTAAGTCTGAATCAAAGCTTACCCAACAAGGCCCAGAACATCCTTCTATTTATTGTTGACACAATATTTTTGCATTTGTTGATTCCTTATTTTTTATAGCCTTTTTATTGTGCTTGTGTCCTAAATTTCATCTTCATATGCTCCTCAGCACTCAGGCTATAAAAATAAACAGTTTCATCACCAAAGGCTTTTTAGAAATAAAATAATTATTACTTTTTTTCTCATTATATGTGTTTATTTTATACATTTTGAAAAATAAATTAAAATAGAAGAAAAAATTATTTGTATATTAAATAATCATATTTTTTTTGAGGAAAAAGAGACTTGTGTTTATTCCTTTTTTTTTTGGTGAGGAAGATTGGCCCTGAGCTAACATCTGTGCCAACCTTCCTCCATTTTGTATATGGGATGCTACCACAGGATGGCTTGATGAGCGATGTATAGGTCCACACCCAGGCTCCAAACCCATGAACCCTGGGCCGCCAAAGCAGAGCATGTGAACTTAACCACTATGTCGCTAGGCCGGCCTCCTGTTTGTTCTTAACCTATAAATAGTAAATAAATGCTCATTGCAGAAACATCAGACAATACTGATAATAAAAAGAGAGGTTAAAAAAATAATCTAAACTTCCTGTAGAGTTATCCACTACTACATTATTGTGTGGTATTTTTTTTTTGTTTGTGTGTGTGTTTAGTCAAATGGTTGATTTTAAGGCTAGGAATAGTTTAAGAAATATATTTCATATCTTTTTTCTTCCATTTATACCTAGTTACAAGCATTTCTTCATTCTTAAATGGGCCTCAAGGTCATGATATTTAGTAGTTATATAACAGTCAAACAGATAGAAATACATATTTATCTAACCAGTCTCCAAGTGACAGAAGTTTAGGTTAGTTTTTCATTTTGTTATAAATAATGCTGTAATGAGCATTCATGTACATAAATATTTATGTTTCTCTCTGACTTTTTTAGGCCAAATTCCTTGAAGTGGTATGGCTAGATAAAGAGAATTTAAGCTTTTAATACACGTTATGCATCACATAATGACAGGGATCTGCTTAGGCAATTTTGTTATTTTGTGAACATCATAGAATGCACTTACATAAATCTAGATGATATAGCCTACTATGCACCTAGGCTATATGGTAGTAATCTTATGGAAATACTGTTGTATATGCGGTCCATCATTGACTAAAATGTAGTTCTGTGGTGCATGACTGTATATATTTTTGAATATATTATCAAATTGCCTTCCAAAAAAGTTGTACCAATTTATAAACTGACCAATAGTTTTTAATTTACCCTTACTGTCCGCAACACTAAGTATTAACATTCTTTTTAATACTTGATGCTGGTTGGTGAAAAATGGTATATTCTTATTTTAGTTTGCAACTTTTTATTACAAATAAGACTAACATCTTTCAATGTTTTCACTCTTTATATATCGTCTTCTATGAATTGCCAGTTATTTACTTATTTTTTCCTATTGAAGATGCTTATCTTGGGCCAGCCCCGTGGCTTAGCGGTTGAGTGTGTGCGCTCCACTGCTGGTGGCCCGGGTTCGGATCCCGGGTGCGCACCAACGCACCGCTTCTCCAGCCATGCTGAGGCCGCGTCCCACATACAGCAACTAGAAGGATGTGCAGCTATGACATACAACTATCTACTGGGCTTTGGGGGGAAAAAAATAAATAAATAAAATTATTAAAAAGAAAAAGAAAATGCTTATCTTTTATATTCATATATATATATATATATATATATAAAGAACATTAACACTTTGTCTGCTTTGTAAATATTTCTCCTCTTTGTAAGTTGCTTTCTCATCTGGTTTACATGTTTTTAGGAGTAGATTGTGGTGGTAGTAACCGTATTTTGGGGAGAAAATAGACAAAGACAGATGATTGATCTGGGAGGAACTGATTAAGTTGGGGGCATGAATGGGGTATTCAGATTGGATTAGAATGAGGATGATTGGTTCACTCTTTTGGACAATGAAATTATAATTTTGGGACTATACCCTGTACTATTTCTAAATCTCAAAAGCACTCTTTAGACTACTGTCATCATACTTAAGTCACAGAGCTACTATAGTGGCACAGGCAGGATTACAAACCAGGTTTGTCCAATGCCAGGGTCTATTCTCATGATTACACCACACTACCCCTAAAGATTATGTAAGTGTTTTTTTGTAAAGAAGCAGAAAAACAAGCCTCCTTATGCTTCTTCAATGTTTTCAAATGACTATGTGATATTCCATACAGTTGATGTTCCATAAACTCACCATGATTGAGTTTATCTCTCAACTGCATAGTTGAGGACATAAAGAAACAGAAAGAATAAATGTCTTGCCCAAGATTGCTCAGCTAGTAAAACTAATCCAGGAAAAGAGGAGAAGGCCAAGAACAGTCAGATCTATTTCTTCAGTCTTTTTACTTTTTGTTTCTTCCTTTGCTTTTTATGCCTATAAAGTTCTTCTCTGCCTATGAGAAGATGAGAGAGAATTATGTTTTCTTCCAATTGCTTCTGGTGCTTGTTTGTATATTTATATTTAACTCAAGGCAATCTGGAATATATTTTTGTGAGATAAATTAATTAGAGGTTTTTTTTTTTAAGGGGAGGACTTGGTGAAATGATTAGAAGTTTTATCTGAAAGAATGTGTACATGATAATAGCAGAGAAGTATTTGAAAAGAAGAAGAGCATTGGAACAGAGAATTAATATTGCCAGAAAGTAAAAAATGATAATTATGCAATAATTAAATCAGCATTCACTGTTTTAAAAAAAATCAGCTCTGTTCAGTATAAAGGAACAATTAAAGTGATATAAAAATCTATTTTTCTCAAAGAGCACATTAGTTCATTAATTTGGGATTTGATGATTTTTCAGATCTAAATAATACCAAAATAATAATTAAAAAAATATAAATTTGGGTCGGCCCAGTGGCCTAGTGGTTAAGTTGGCATGCTTCGCTTCGGCGGCCCAGGGTACGCAGATTCAGATCCCAGCATGGACCTACACACTGCTCATCAAACCATGCTGTGGAGGCATCCTACATACAAAATAGAGGAAGACTGGCACAAATGTTAGCTCACGGACAATCTTCCTCAAGCAAAAAGAGGAGGATTGGTAACAGATGTTTGCAGAGGGTCAGTCTTCGTCATCAAAAAGAAACAAAATAAATACAATTGCCCCAAATAAAAATCAATGAAAGCCTAGTGCTTGCTTCTGCAGCATATGTACTGAAATTGGAACCATACAGAGAAGATCAGCATGGCCCTGTCAAGGATGATACACAAATTCGTGAACTGTTCCCTATTTCTCAATTATGCAAGATGAATATTATACCTCAATAAAGCTGAAAAAAAAGTCCAAGCCTAAAGTTTCTCGTAACAAGCTGGCCCTTAATGAACTGTGACAGTGAAATAATCCTTTTGGACATGGTGCAATTGCTATAGCTATAAACATAGGTGTCATGACAAATGGTGGCTGCAGAGTCTCCTGAGCTGACAAGCACACACTCATCGCCTTTGTTTATGTGGGCGAGGCACCTTCTGCCTGCTCCAGAACCCCGCCTATTTGCAAAGTGCAGCTGAAGGCAGGATGCTGTATTCCCTCTTGACCAGACTATCTTTCTACATTTGTATTGCAAAAGGATTGGGTCATCATGGGTTCTGTCTTCTTCCTTGCTTTGCTGGGATTTGAATAAGTAGGCACATCTCCCTGGAATTATGAAGATGTTAAAAAGAGGCCTCCAGGTGGAAATCATTTGGCCTTGACATCATGTAGAAAAGAAAGGAGAGGCTGGAGAGATAATAATCCTAGAATTGAGGAGTATTACCAATAGGAGGAAAGATTTTCTCTCAATCTTCTATTATTCAACCAAAACCCTATAAATATATACGTGGTTTTCAGGATGAGGAACTCAATACCAGAAATGGAAAACTAAAGGCCAGCTATGAGCTGCAAGGTTTAGGGGACTTATTTGCTACGTCGTTTTGTGCCTGAATGACATTTACAACAGGGGAAATATGTTTCCTTCTAAGAAAAGCAAGCTTGGCAAGATACCAACTTTTCTATAGGAAACAGTCAATTCTATTTTTCCACTTCTAATTCCCCCAGATTCTTAAATAACATCTGTTTTCTAAATTCTCCAAATGGTAGTCTAGATTAAGAAGGTTTCATCATCTCCACTGAAAATGGAATTTTGCTTAAGTGAAGAATCATGCCTTATTTGTAGTAATCAAACAATTTGAGTTAAGGCTCCCCACCCCACCCCACCCCCGCCACCTCACCCAGATGAAGGATATTAATATAGAAAAGTCTGCCACTTTGGCTTGCCAAATTTATAGAAAATCCAACTTACAAGTGCTAGTTTATGAGGAAAGACATCTGTTTATTTTGTCTTTGCACTTTCTATGGCACCTTTTAGCATAAAGTATTATGCATATCATTTTTCAATAGTAAAACAATAAATACTTATTCAACTGAGGGGTCTAATCAAGGGAAAACTTAGTTAATTTTGAGACCAGGAGGCAAAAAAACAAAGCATGTTACAAACCTTACTGATTATGTCTTCCTTACTTTGACCATTGGCCATAACTTAGTTGAAGCATAGACATTTATATATCTAGTGTTAAAGAAGGTTATAGAAAGATCCCTCCAAATGTCTTGGCTTTCTCTTCTGGGCAGACTGTATAAAGGCATTATAGAAAGTAGATATTTCCTTTTACTTTGTAATATTTTTCCTTCCGCAATGTGAGAGGAAAACTTTAAGATCATAGGCTGACCTAAGAAAAATGATTTATTCTTCTGGCAAATATTTCTAATGCATAATTTACTTTGACATACCTCTGTGGATGCAAGCCTCTGTTGTGTGATATAAATGAATATTTTCAAATCACTTTTCAGGAGGAATAGCAAAATAGATGTACCTACATTACTTCTCCTAAGGCAAAGTCTCTAACTGCATACGTGCCATACAGGCACATTTTCTGTAAGGGCATATGTCACATATCAGGATTTTTGCCAAAGTGAGTTTCTTCATATCATTCAGTATTTGTCATGCCTAATGAGGGCTTGTGTATACACAAGTGAATGTGTCAGAACCATTTGGCAATTAATCCATTAAAAACATTGCTATACTGTTTTTAAAAAAAGAAACAAAAGGACAAGACAAATTATTAATGCATATCCCTTTTCAGTGGCAATAAAAGAGATATCTTAAATTATTTTAAACTCCAGGTAAGGATATAAATTAATAAATAAATAGTGGGAGAGCAGGTGAGAGAGAGTTTTCAGATGAGACAGCCTTGGAATGCTATTTCTTTCTTCGGACAAGACTTACTATTTGCCTGACTCCTAGCTTGGTTGATTGGAGAGAAAGGGACAACTTTCCATTGATTGTAATGATCCCCAGTCATCCTACTCCTTTTTTAATAGATTGACGCTATCCTGGGATGGTTTTTCTGGCTCACCTGTTTCTTGGTTGTCATTGCCCTCATTTAATTTACCTGTTGTTGTTCTCTCACAATGCCTGTGCCTGAGGTAACAACCCACACTTCAGCTGCCAAGGTCAGCAGAAAACAGTTTGCCAAAGAGGGTGGTTCTTCCAGGCTGGTACACCGAGTCTACATAAGGGCCCGAATGGGCTATGATGATAACTGATAACCTCAAAGTTATCTTGTTTTCTCTTTCTTCAGCTTTTCCACTATGTTTTTTGCATACTCTGTAAAGTTATACATGCTAATTGGAAAAATTTGAGAAGATGAGAAAGAAAAACAGAAAAAATTAGAATGTACATCAATTAGTTAAAAAAACTCAGATTATACAGAAAATAAAAATGGAAAGGAAACATTTCAAAATATCATTGGAATAATGATATCCTGGTCATCTTCTTCCTTCTTCTTCTCACTTCTTCTTTCTACCCACCCTTCTTCTTTCCTTTCCTTCAAGTAATTTCTAAGATAATCCAGGATCAAGAGTATGCAGTTACAAGGCATTCTACTCCTGACTAGGAAGAACATACATTCACTCTCTCTATTTCAATAGAAAGATAGATAAATCTGTATACTATACACATGCTCATATGTAAATTTTTAGGATATATGTATCACATATTCTAGATTGAGTTAAAACACAAGACCATAATGTGAGGCCCCCACATTAGGAAGTGCTTCTAGGAATAAATATTTGTTACATGAATATATGAATGAACCAACAGCTTACTGTGTGCCAGATTCTGTGATGTTCTTTAAATGGTTAATCTCATTGAGTCCTCACAGTGAAAAGGATGGGAAACATAGCCTGATAAAGAGATGTTTGTTGACCTCCTGGCAGGACCTTATCGTTTATTCTTGCCCTAAACCTGTCTCCAAAACAGACTTCGTTATCAATTTCATCCTTTCTGATTTAAGCAGGAGATTTTCTATCTCCCTGTATTGAGTAGGGTCAACATATTAAAATAAAAAACAAAAAACCAAAAAACTTTGGCAAGGAATATCTGTTGTGTCAGCAAACATCATGAAGATGGGAGACAGTCAGCTCTGGGCTATTTGGAGATCATTTAGACAACTTTCCATGCCTGGGGTATATCCAGAAACAAACTGCTAAAGTGGTGTTCTTTCCCCTCAGCAGTCTACTGGATCCACTGAGAAAGCCTGGTCCATCTGAGGGTGCAGAGAAGGAGGCAGTTGCCTTGGAAGGGGCATGGGCCCTAAAATCTGACAGCCCTGGGTTTTAATCTTGCTCTCTTTGGTAACTCAGCCTCAGTTTTACCACCTCTGAAATGGAATAATAATGCCCTCCTGTTGAGGTTAGAGATAATGTAACAATGCCAAGGATTAGAAATCATACAGCACATAAATTAGGATTTGGCAAGTAAATAGGAGGCACTCTATAAATCAAGGTAGTTCATCTACCCATCAACCTACTTATTGTGTTTATTTCTTTTTCCTGCTCTTTGCCAGGTCTGAGTATCAGCTACATAGTCAAGCTAGGAAGAAGGAATGGAGTAGCCATGAGAGATCTCCTGGTAAAGAATCCACAGACCCAAGAGAGACTGTGAGGCCTGAACCAGAACAGTACCTACTGCCACGGTAGTAGGCATGAGCTTAGATTTTGTAGAATAAGGCTGATTAGAAGCTATCAGTTTAATTATGCATTCTATGCACTTAATATTTGAGATTTGTTACATTGTGTTGGTGGTACGAATGCTTGTCCAATATTTAAGATGAGTGCCAAGAAAGGAGTGAAGGTAGAGAATATTTCATTTGTCAGTATTTCAAGAAACCATTGATTTAGGGTAATCCATGAAAAAATTCATAGTTTCCAATCCTACACCAGACTAACAAAATACATATCTCTGACTATAGCTGAAGTTCTCAAGTCCCTCAGATTGATCAGCAGTGTTTTCAGAGATAAGTAGAATTTCTCCCTTAATTAATTGATATTTATTTATCTATTAAATATAGTTCTTCATTGCACATACTTTGAACTTTTTAACCATTAAATTCAAAATTAATATGATCCAATTAATGAATAAAATTTAACCCTATCTCTTCAGTGTATAGGGAGACTAGCAGATCACAAAAAAACAGTGTTATGTTACACCCTAACTACAGAAAACACGGGATAAGGATGGAAGACTGGGGACAACGTTATCATTTGCATTGTTCCACAATCATAATGTGCCATGACTATGTATTGATTTCTTGATACTGTGTGGTTACTTCTTTGGAATCCATAGTCCTAAGCACTGTTGGAGTTAATGAATGTCAAGCTACTACTACAGGTATTTCTTCTCTCAGACCTTAGACTAGATTTAGAGTTCCTTGATGCAATAATTATTGTGTTCCCAATATCTGATCATCATTTGGTTTATCTTTCTCCCCCATTGTTTTGGAAGATAGTCCTTCCTGAAGTGAGGAAGATGGTATAGAGAAATCCAATAGACAATAAAATATGTAAGAAGAACAGTCAATACTAGCAGATTAACCAGAAATAATCACATCAATGGACTGAGCTAAAATTGGGAAACCATGATTTGGTATTAAAGGATAGCAACCAGGAGTGAATGACTGAGTAATAAAGCAGGAAAGACTAGGCAGAGAAAGGAATGAAATACAGATGATGGCCAGCAGGGAGGAGATGGTCAAGGTGAAATGAATTATGAATAGGAAAGAAATCTGTTTTAGGACTGATACCATGGGCCCTGAACTACAGCCAGAAATATATTGACATCTATGAACACTGGGTCTAGGGCTGAGATTAAAGGTGTAGATGCAGTCTGACAGACCCACTCCGATTTCTAGCTCTGAGATTTTCTCTAGTTTCCACTCAGTGTCCCATCCTCCATAAAGTCCTTTATACCTTTCACTATCTTTCTCTCCATAAAACCCAATAGTTTTTCTAACACTGCCTCCCAGAAACCAGGGTCTTGCCTTCAGAGTCAGGGTTCCCACTGTCTGAGAATTCACTGAGATAGTCAGACTGCTGCCTGGATCTCTGCATATTGCTTACTGACAGACTGCCTTCCTGCCATGCCCTATCCATCTTTTGCTACATTTATCTCACCTGGGATTTGATTGCTTCCTTACCACCATTCTTTTCATGTCATATATTCTACTTTGCTTCTATGAGCCTACCCTTGTGTAACACTGGGTCTGCCCCTACATGCCTTTAGTTGGAGCTGGTGCCAGACCTGTATTCTGGACTGTACCAATGGCAAATGAATCCTGGTTCTCATGCATTTATTCTTTCATTAATCAAACATCATTTATACTCCTACTATGTGTTAAGCATTGTGCTAGGTACTTGAGATATAATGATAGAAATAATCGTGATGGAAACAGAAACTCTCATATACTGCTGGTAGGAGTGTAAATTGGTAAACTATGTTGGGGAGTAATTTGGCAATATTTTGTAAAGTTGCACATGGATACTCCCTATTACCCAGCTATTTCCTTTCTCAGTTTGTACTTATAAAAACTCTTGTTTGTCTGCATTTGCTTCCCTTGCTTCTCTTTCATTTACAGAATACTATATAAATTATACAAAATTTGTAATCGGTGGACATTGTGTAATAGGTACTTTTCATAATTGTAAAGTGAATTAAGAAATTATTCACATAAATAGAATGGATTTGTTAAAAATAACCCAACATATAGAAGCCTCGATATTCTTCCCTTGTTCTTGTCTGACAGTCTTTGTAGCCTTTAAGACATTGCACAGCTTGGGTCACAAATGACTCTCTAGTGACTCTCCAGCAAAACTAAAATAACACATCTCCTTGGATAATGATGTCAGCTGTAGGTCCACCTCTTGTGTTTACATGGTTCTTTCCAAACAGAAGATATCCACCCCACTTCCACATTACATCCAATCCCAGGTATTTCAACTCCTGTCAAAATTCTCAGTCTTGAACTGCAGCACACCAGATTCTTCCAAATGCAAATACAACAGCACAACTTATATACAGGCGGTCCCTGACTTAAGATGGTTTGACTTAATGATTTTTTGACTTCACAGTGGTGTGAAGGCAATATACATTCGGTAGATACTGTACTTTAATTTTGAATTCTGATCTTTTTCTGTGCTAGCGATAGGCGGGTAGATACCCTCTCGTGATGCTGGGCAGTGGCAGCTAGCTGCAGCTACTAGTCAGCAACGTGATCACGAGGGTAAACAACTGATACGCTTGTAACCATTCTGTACCCATATAACCATTCTGTTTTTCTCTTTCAGTAAGGCATTCAATAAATTACATGAAATATTCAACACTTTATTATAAATAGGCTTTGTGTTAGATGATTTTGTCCAATTGTAGGCTAAGGTAAGTGCTCTGAGTAAGTTTAAGGTAGGCTAGGCTAAGCTATGATGTTTGGTAGGGTAGGTGTATTAAATGCAATTTGGACTTAGGATATTTTCAACTTATGGTGGCTTTATCAGGATGTAACCCCATCGTAAGTTGAGAAAGATCTGTATTGTCAATTTTTGGAAATACAGAATTCTCTTCTGTGCAATTCTATTATATATATGTGCAAAATATTCATATGTATTAAACATTTGTGACAACAGAGGAAAGTATAAGGTTTAAGGTATGCTTTCTATGAGAAGGTGTGACCCACATCTAAATCAATGATACTCCGTAGCCATAAAAAACATGTCACTGTTTTTATTTTTTTTCCTTTTTACTGCTTCCAAAGGAAATTTGCTTGATTCCTACTCTATTTACAACCAAAGCCTGGCAACATGCCTTCACATGCGGGGTAAGACTGAGTGAAAAACAAGTGAGAAACTGGTTGTAGATAAATGTGAAGAGGTGACCGTGAGATGATCCCTCCAGAACTGTGCAACACATACGTCTCCAGTGTCATCAGCCTGTTACTAAAAAGTGAGGTTACATTTCATTTTTGTGTCTAGATAATTATGGAAAAAGACCCTGTCTATCCATTTACCAGATTTTAGCACCTGTTTGTCTACTACACTGTTTGGAGAGTTTCCAGGATACTGCCTCTAATGTGGCTAAGAGCTTTTCTGCAGTCAGGTCCCTCCCTACAGCCTTCCCATCCTGCTGGCTGACAGGATGTTTGTTACCTTTGCTGCTACTGATGTTTATCAGGCTGCCACTCTGCCTCTAACTACCATTGACATTGCCTGCCCAGCATCCGGAGGGCGACACCATTCTTGTAATTCTCCATAAGATGGTTGAGACACTGCAAGGACCTTGGCAAGGCTTGGGAGGCAGAGGAGTTGCAAACTCATATGTTAATAGAAGTCTGGCTGGTAATGGAAATGTGTGAAGGCTGTATGGTGTGAGAAAAGTGGCCATGACATTGCCTTTAATGTCAGGAAATTAGAGGCAATGTGAGGGTGGTGGTGAACTGGCTAACACACGCTCCAAACTGATTGTTGATCTGTGGGAATGAAGACTTAGTTTTGCCATATCTGATTTTGCAAGAGAAGTCTGAAACTCATATTTTTAAGTGAAACCTTATTTTTCAACATGGGCACCTGATTCTTTTTTTTTTTTTTTAGATGACACCTCCAAGGCCAAACCAAACATTTCTGTGCTCTTAATGGGACTGTCAGGCACTAATTAATAATCTTTGACTAACAGCTGCTGTTATAGGTAGCTACTCTTAGAACCCATATCCCAACTACACTTTCAAGTCCCTGCGTAGCAACCATCAGACTTGCATGTGGCAACACACGCGCGCGCACCCACACACACACATACAGTGCATGTAAGTGAGAATTTCATTCTTAGCAGGGGAAAACCTGTATCCTTTTAGCTAATGGGGTCTGGCTCCACCAACTACTCAAAATAGTCCCAGTGGTTTGCCCACTTCCACCTCAAATAACATTTTATGTGAAAGGGTTACATTATAGTCCAGATGTCAATGCACCAAATTCAATACAATTTGCTTTCAGTCTTGCCTTCAGGATGAGGCAAAGAAAAGTTGCAGCTGCACATATAATATTATCACATCTCTTACCCTCCTAGGAGCAAATTCTTGAAAAAGAACTATAAACACAACTTCCAAGAATGAAATAGTAATTTTCAGGTAGAAAATAGATTGAATCCAGATTTAAGAGAAACTGTCTTCAGCTCTAGGGAGGCAGTCTTGCTAGTAAACCAAATTCAAAGCACTTAAGCCCAATGTCAGGCCTCTGCTTGGGGGCTACTTCCCTACATTCAGGACTCTCCTCAAGAATAATGGAGAGCTACTTGTGTACAAGTGTAAAAGGGCCCACCAAATTTCCACATCAGAATGCAGAAAAACTGTATATCACTCTCTCATTGAAGCTTATCCTGCTTCAAAATTTACAGTTCACTCTCCACCAAATAGTCCAGGAAACTTGATTGAAGGCAAAGCAAATTTAAAGAAAGAACAATTCAGCCACAGAAGCAGAAATAAGCAGAATCCCAAAGTCTACCACCAGTAGTAAGAAATAACTCATGCTGGGGAGAAGGTGAGAGGCCACCTGTAGTTTTTGGATAACCCAGCAGGTAGATATCCATTGTAGGGAAGGTGTGTCAGGTATATTGGAATTACAAAACTAATGTCTATTGTTCTGATTTCATGCTTACTAGAGAATATTCCGATAATTTGATTTTCCCAGCAGATTTGCCTACCAGAAGTGAATGTGCTGGTCAGGCCAAACTGAAAAATACAGCCCACTTAACTAGATTGACAGCATTTCTCACTGTAGACTAACAAAAAATTTTCTGGTTATATACTTTACTTACACAAATATATTTTATAACTACCTGGTATAAATATCTTTGGAGTCCTTTATGTATTTTACATTCTCAAACATTTGATAATTTGATTTTTGTTGTTGTTGTTGTTGTTGTTGTTGTTGTTGTTGAGGAAGATTGGCCCTGAGCTAACATCTGATGCCAATCCTCTCTTTTTGCTTGAGGGAGATTGTTCCTGAGCTAACATCTGTGCCAATCTTCCTCTATTTTTAGTATGTGGGATGCTGCTACAGCATGGCTTGATGAGTGGTGCATAGGTCCACACCGGGGATCTGAACCTGTGAACCCCGGGCCCCCGAAGCCGAGCATGCGAACTTAACCACTATGCCACCGGGCCAGCCCCTGATAATTTGATTTTAAGTAGGCATTCACAGATGGCAATATGGGTAAATTAAAATATCACCTTGCGCATTCAATTCATTTTTAACTTTTCTTTATTAATGGACTGGAAAAATAAATTTCTATTTTTATTTCTCATATTATTTTTCGAGGTTAAATAAATTCACATTTCTTTACCCGTAGAATTTGCACTGCTGTTAAGAGGGAGGGAAGTGAAGAAAATTCACATTTATTGACAGCCTACTATTGTTTGACCTCTTAAATATATCATTTGTTTTGCACAATAACCCTGGGGTAAAAAAGGTATTTCTCCTCGTTTTATAAAAAGAAGCTTAAGCATGTTTAGCAAAACTTGCCTTGGGTCATACAACTACTAAATTGCAGGCCTGAGATTTAAATTTAAAGAGGCTAGATGATTGTTATTTCTTCTGATTTATTATTGGCACATTGGAGCCTAAAACTCTAGAAGAACGTATAATCTTGTGTGTTACTAAAAGTTTTAATAGGCCCTAACTGAGGTTTAAGTGGTATTTGAATGAGCCAGATTGGGAGAAGCCATGATTCAAGTCTGGCAGACATCTGGGGTTATAGAAGGATGGGCTTTTGAGATATGGGTCAAGCCAGAGACATGAGGCTTCAGGTATTTTTAATCATGATCATTCTACATCTAGGTAGTGGAAGGCACAGGGGAATGGGTAGAAAATAAGCATATTAGTCAAAGGAACAAGATGATTATAGCTTCCAAAGAATTGATTTAGTGGCCGAGAAACCGATGAATACATTCATACATAGTAGATAATTACAGGAGGCCTAAGGATAGGATCAGCCATATATCTGAAATATGCTAAAACTTATTAAAGTACTTGATATTAAACTAAAATCATACAGAACCAGAAAATGAGACCATATAATTCTCAGTCATTGTTTTCTCTGAAAATGGCTTTGTTTACTTGATAATTTGACTAGGTATAGAATTTCAGGTACAAAGTTTTTTCACTCAATATTTCGCCCAGTTGTTGCATTGCAAGCAGTATTCTAATGAAAAGTCTGTTTTTATTATCTTGTAAGGAATCTATTTTTTCTTTCTAGTAGCATAAAGTTTTCCCTCTTTAACTTGATATTCTAAGATTTCACCATCTTGTCTCTGTGTTTTTAATTTTGTGTGGCATTTGCTGGCCCTTTGTGAGGTTTCAACTCTTTGCACAGTTCTAGAAAATTCTAGGCAATTACCTCCTGAAATATTTCTTCTACCACATTTTCTCTAAATTGACTAGAGGATATTATGCCTGGTGGAGTAAACTTGATAACTAGTCTTCTGGGTTGTGAGTGCTCCCAATTCCTCTTAGTGTCACCAGCCCCCTAAAATACTGCCCTATTTCTCTGCAATACGTTCCCATATTCATCTTTCCTGTCTGGCGGTAGATACTGCTATTTGTCTTGCAGGAGGGGGAGGAGAGTGATATGCAAAGGTCAGCCTGCCTGGCTCCCCTCTTTGTGATACTCCAACTCCTGTCAGTTGCTCCTGGGTCTAGCTTCTTCTGGATTTCATCATCTCCGGGCATAGAGCATTTGTGTTGCTGGTCTCATCTCCCAGGTTAGAACTTTCTGGAGAGAATCCTGGCCTGTGAACTCTGTCTTGTCTGTTTGTATTTTTCAAAGGTCAGTCACTATTCTGTAGTTCTGTAAGTTCTTTTTTGTTTGTTTTTACTATGGCTATTTTTATTTATTTTTAAAATATATTTTCCTTAATTTCTATGAATTTAGTGGAAGAGGGGAGATTACATCAAATGTTTACCATTTTGAAACTAGAAGCCTGTCCTCCACCCTTTTTTCATTAATACATGTGTTTTGTACTTAATAATATGGTCAGATAATTATCCATGGAATTATCTAAAAAAAACAAACAAAAAAATTTGATTATTCCCTTGTATTCCATATTTATTCCTGACAAACGTACCTCAGTCCTCATCTCCCAGCTCTGTCCATTTTCCCCCAAAACATACACATACACATCATACACTTAGCATAAACATATACATATATTATAGGTAGATTTAACTGTAGTTTAAAGACATAACACTTCATTAAATGATGATGGAGAAGCAGTGAAAGCAAACCAGCGGGTTATGGTTGATAGAATTAAAACAGTTGACGTTTAACCTTATTAGTCATGACTATGGAATAGAGATGGGTGAAGCATTCACTTAAATTTTAAGTTACTTATTTACAGCCTGATAATACTCTTTCTTTTAATTTTTCCAGATGCCTAAATGTTAGGGTTTAGGGAAGGAATTATTTTTTTCAGGCAAAATAATAGTCCTGAGAGGCAAAGTTTTTCTAGTTTTCAAAAATATTATTTTTAAAGTTATTAACAGAATGGACCCATAGTTAAAGCACTTCTTTTTAACTGTAAGTGTCTGATATGGAGAGTTTAGCTGTGTTCAACCCTGTCTACTTGCTCCCGCATTTGTGAAATTTTATTTCTAAGTTCCCTTCAGTTCTTAAGTATCAAAAGCAAATCAGAAATAGACTCTGTATTTTCATGTATTCTGAGTTTTTAATAACTGAATCTGTGTTTGACTGGAAGAGGCTTCTGTTTAAAAAATAAATAGTATTTGTATTGTACCTATCCTCATAGCTATTATTCTACATCCTAGTAAGTACCTTGTTATAGCTCCTATCCTTTGACTTCTCAAAGTAATGAAGAATGAAAACTTTTGTCATTTGATTAACTGCCTTAAATCATTAACTATATTACACCTTAGACAAAATGCATATTATTGATAAGAAGAATGAGCTTTTTATAGGTATGATATCAAGAACTGACAAACAATATGGAATAATGGAGAACACACATAAGGAGTTCCAAGGAAAAATTCTTAAGGATTTTGTTTCTTGTGCTTTAAATATTTTGATAAAAAGCCTAAGGAAAGGTTCTCAATTCTCATACTGATTTATGGAAAAGACCACTCACTGTCATTGTGGCTCCATGAGCATTCATAGAAAGTCTTGTTTGGTGAGACTTACACCTTTTTCTTACACACAAATCCAAGTTCAATCATGCTTCTCTTTTACTTAAACCTCTTAGCCTGATCCCCTGTGGTTCTCAGGAATGCTGCCCTGCTGCATCCTCAGGCCTTTCTCCACTCCTTTAACTAATTTGTCATTTGTTCCCTATACTCTTACCTGATAGAGAGGTTCTAAATTTTCAACACATTGTTCAAACCTCCTACTTTTGTTCTCAGCATACCCCCAAACAAACTTCTGCCTCACGGATCTTCTGTCTTTAAAGTCACTAGTAAAGTCCCCTTTGCCTGATCCAGCAATCTCTTCTTGATTCTCTTTATGGACTCAGGTCTATAGCCAGGCTGCCTGTGTCCTAATCCAGCTCCACTATTTACTCACTGGGATACTTGGGGTACATTACTTCTCTTCTCTAGGCCTCAATTTCTTCATCTATAAAATGTGGTTAATAAGCTTGTTGTGAGGACCAAATGAGGTAATACATATAAAGAATTTAGAATAGTGCTCAGCACACAGCAAGTCCTCAGTAAATGGCAACCATTGCTGCTGCAGTTGTAAACTTTTCTCATTCGTTTGTTCAATAACGTTTATTGAACTTCCACTACATGCTAAGCACTGGAGTTGTAGAGAAAAAGGTCTAGTTCCTGTGTTAAAGAAGATCATAATCTAGTCAGGAAAATATACAAGGAAAGAGAAAATATCAATAATGTGAGATGATAAATTCCTACATTAAACTATTATGCAGCCACCAAAACTGAAATTTGGCCTAGATTTACTGATATGGAAAGATATCCATAAAATAGTCTTAAATAAAAAATAGACATAAACCTATTTTTATTACACATTCTATTATTTTTCCAGTATTTTTCCAGTACCTCAGCTACATGGTAGGTACGGGGAATATAGAGGTGAATAAGATAGGCATACGCACTGAGTTCACAAATTTGTTAGTGGGAAAACTGCTACTGAACATGTAATTCCAAATAGGGTGCACGCTATCAAGTAGATGTAGGAAATGCTATAGCAGCTTTTCCAGAGATAAACTACATTAGAAGATTACTTCTCTGAAAATATGATGTTTAAACTGAGATTCCAATGATAAACACAAGTTAATTCCATGAAAAGCTGGAGTAAAAGTGTTCGTAGCAGAGAAAATAGGATGACAAAATTCTAAGGTAGAAAAAGCATGGTATGTACAAAGAGGTGAGAACTCCAATGTGGCATGGAGAAGAAGTGATGGAGAGAGAGGCATATAGTAAGGAGGAAAGGTAGGTAGGGACCAGATCTTTCCCGGCTTTACAGGTTATAGTAAGAATATGACATCTTTTCCTAAAGCCAATAGGAAATTTTGAAAGAATATTAAGGAGAGGAAAGGCTTGTATAATCCAAAGTTTAAGACAGATCACTGCCTGAATTGTGGAGAATAAGAAGAGGCACAAATACACATAGGAAGGAGGATGTACACCAAAACGTGTTCACTTGTGGGCACAAAATGAATAGCTTGGGACAGTGGCAGATTGGTTAACTTTATTCTCTTTAGACTTCCTTTTTATATTTTCTGAGATTTTCACAATGGACCAATATCATTTTTAATAATGAAAATCTGTCAAACATATTAAAAATTCTAATACAATATAATAGGTATTATAGCTATGGAAAGTACCCACTAGTAAGGATATCTGACCTAAACTAAAGAGGAACAGCTATCTAGAGAAGATGAAAGATGAGTTAAGTGCTGATGGATGGATAGTTCAGGCAGACCAAGAAAAGGAGAATAGATATTCTGAATCAAAGGTAGAGCATTTATAAAGATATGTTGACCAAAGAGAAGATGGTTCAGCATGCAAAGTATGCCATGACTAATGATGTGGCTGAAGGAGTAGGCAGGAGAAGGGTATTTAGACATTATGCTAATAAATTCATAGTTTATTCTGAAAATGGTAAATAGTAATTGGAGAATGTTGAGATGCATAGGGACCATCCTGATTGATTTTAGACTGAGAGAGTCACTTTGGGGATTAACTGACCCAACTCTGGGGGGTAACAAGTCCAACGTTCTAGGAAAAAGAAAGGTATAAAGCAAAACTATTCTATCTGTGTTATACATTTCTGAATTATTAAAAAAAATTTGAACTCCTTACCAAGGCAATTCTGTCATAATCTCAACCAAATAAGAACTAAAAAATATAGAGATTGAGGGATTTATAAGTGACAGAACCTAAAATGTATAAGAAGCTAAGCTGAGATGATGGAGGAGAGAAGCGAGAATCCTTTAATCCCTGCCTGAGAAGGTGGCTGACCTTGGTATGCAGTGAAGAAGCAAGTTTAAACCATTACCTCTTGCCTCTTAGTTCTCAGACTCTTGATCCTCTCACCTAAAGTGAGAGCTCTGTTGAGTAGGAACCTTGACTCCTTGACTGTGCTATTAATTTTCTCCAGCAACACCGAGAGTGAGAGACACATGGGAGCCATGCAAGAAATATTTGTTGAGTAGATCATTCCTTATACTGAGGCCAAAATCTTGTGGATATAGTAGAAAAATATCAGGATATTCAAATGTGGGTACTTCGTTAGGCTTTTAGGAATGTAATTCATGAGACATACTAATTTCTGTCTTTAGGAATGTAATACAGGAGAGAGATTAATTTCCATCTAAATTGGCCCACCAGAAAGTAGACATAGAAACATAAGGTAAGCATTTAACTTTGTTAATTTAAGCAATTTATTTCTACAGCCAGATTTGAAATCTTTGAAGATTAGGAAATAATCCAGTTTTGTTAGCTCTGTGACACACTTTAAAGCTATTGAAATAGCTATGGATCCTTATCATTGAAATGGGCACAGCTAGGTGGAGCCGGAAGAGTTGGGGACGCTTTTTATTTACCCCTGAAATCTCCTGCCTTGCTGAGACTAAAGGAATACTGTATCCCATTGTAAAGCACATTTCCTTGGAATTCAGCTTAATAGAAGAAGGCTGCCCTCACTCCCACTCTCAATACTTTTGCTATTGCTTCTCATCCACATCTACACAAAGGCCATTAATCTGAGAGTTACAGAGAAAAGCAGAGCTCCCAGGTATGATGCAGAGATGGCCCATCTCTGTCTCTTTCTTTAGCAAACCAAAGGCTTCAGTGGCATGACCCCACAAGATTTCTGGTTTAGTAATTAGCAAATAGATTCTCTTGAATTCTAATTGATTTGAAGCCAGCAGAGAGTTTAAACTAACTGAATTTTGGGGGTAGGGGAAAGCCCTACCCTTAAGAACAGATAGTGGTCAATTTGTAATGCAATCTTCAGGCATAAGTATCTACACCTATCAGGAATTATTTGGATCTACAACGGTAATACAGCTGTCTGGGGAGAATCTCTCCAATATCCCTTTTAGGGGGAGGCTTGAAAGTTACAGGACAAAGGAAATTTTTCCAGGGAGCAGAACTTAACGTGCAGATTGGGTCATCAAGGACATTTCCTCTACTTCCAAGAAAGCAAGTCAAAAACAACATTTTATAGTACGTGCTCTTAATAAGGGATCACTTTTCCCCCTTTCTTCTCTGTAAATGAGATATTTTATTATAGTTACTCTGCCTTGCTTGTGCCTTTTTCTGCTTCTCTGAATCCAGTGTTCACCCTCTACCCTTCTTTACCCTACTCTCTGTCCTGGGAGGCTGACCTGTGTAGACAATGTCAATGGATTCTTATGTCATCTGGCCTCTAGTTGGGTTCAGCCAATGGGGAGGCACAGCAGTAGATCAGAGGGAGGGAAGAGGATAAGGTCAGGGTACTTATCTCCTGACTCCCTCCCTGCAAGGGTGCCTTCTGTGTCCCTCAACTGAAGGTCACTGCTCATCTTAAGTCAAATCATTCTAAGTGACTCTCCCTCCTTTGGTAATTTCTGGCCTGGGGTGGGGCAATAGCTCAGCTGCTACAAAACCCCAGGTTTCCTGCATAATACTTTGTAATTCCCCCACATGCATACCTTAGTAAGTAGACCCTTTGTGGACAATTCCTCCTTGAAAATATCCTATTTAGTTGTGCTACCTATTTCTTCTTGGGACCCTGATTGATAGAACTGTGAAACTCATTGTCTAACCCAAGACTGGTATTTTGAAACTTCACATCAGAGTCTGACTCCACTGTACTGAAAGAGATTGTACAGAAAGCTTGGACTTGAAAAACACTGACCTCAGGACATTGTCTATGAAGGTATAGTAGACATGACTTTGTGTAATTTCTCATTGGGTAGGAAGTGAGTGTTTTTGGTGGCACATGGATTACTCTTGGCGGGGATATTTTTGGAGTTGTAGGTATGTCTTTGAATGTGTGCTAAGCAATTGAAGAGTAAATTGTAGTGGATATCCACTGTGGTTCTATTTTATGCCAATAATTTTTCTTTTAATTTTCTATTCTTAAAATGAACTGATTAGGACCCTTGCCAATTCACTTTATGAATTTATTAGAAAAAGAGGAGTAAAATGGGAGATAAAATGGCCCATCGGTGCACAAAATCAAAAATTATATGAGTATTTGATATTTTAACCAAACATTCACGTTAAATAAAGGCAAATAACCAGGGAAGTGGTACAGATGAGGTCAAATTCAGCAGAACATTGGTATTTGCAATATTTATGGTTTAACCATGGTTTTTAAATCATGATACGGTATTTGATATGACTATTTATTGAAGTGACTTTCACATATGAACTAATGCAACTTTTCACGTTTTCTCTACCTATATTGGAGTCCTCAATAAGAGATATGAATGTTATGTCTAAAAGAGAAATTTTTGTCTGTTCTCTTTAGATAATCCTAGTCTTAATCTGTAATACAATATCCTTTTTGAGAAGATTGCAATCAATCAAAGGATAATTGGTTAACATGACATACCAAGCTTAAAACCCCCTAAATGGGGCCGCCTTAAAACCTGCCTTTCCCTACAATAGCCAGAGTTTCTTTGGGGGTCATTATTTTTGGACCCTTCTGAATGATGCATGAGTATGCTGGGACAACAGTCATAACAAATCTCTTGTCACTGAGTCCCACCTCTGCCTGAAGCTCAGTGAGGAGGAACTTTGTGTAGCATCCTATATGAGGTGGTAAAATTGTTCTAGTATCAGGTTATAGTAACCTTCTCCCAAATTAAATGTGGAAAAGAAGACAATACCATGTAAAACTTTCTATGGATTCACAAGAATGATCGCTTCTTGACTTTTGGCTAAGATCAAATGTGGATTCCCCAGAATGAACTGCTATCTTGGTGTCAAATCTTGAACTTAGAAAAAATGGTTTAAACAGATAGTTGCTGTCTTATTATAGTGGTCATTCAAAGGAGGGGCAGTTCTGTCTTCAGAAAGAGTACCAATATTGGGACCATATCCTTAATGGATTCACTACTGAAGAACTTCATGCATTTGATAGTACAAGAAGATTGCACAATAAACTTACATGTTGAAAAGTACAGGTACACAATGGAACACTATATAGGCATTCAAAATGATGCTTTAGAATTGAATTTATTAACATGAACAGATGTTCACGATGTATTCTACAGAGACAAAAAGACTAAACTCTATGGTGTCAGTTAAGATAGTTTTGGCAGCAAGTAACAGAGCATCCAACTCAAAATGCATTAAAAAATGATGTATTTACTTTTATAGTTATAATTATTAGATTTATTAATCCAGTTGATCTACTCCAGAGGTAGGGCAGTCTTCAAGGTTGGTTGATTCAGTGACCCAATAATGTCATCAAGGAACCGGGTTCTTTCTGTCTCTTTGCTTTGTACCCAAAATATCTACTTCACCCTATGGCTGGTTCCCAAAATAATTGTAAGATAGATTCCAGGTGCAGTTGGGTGCCCACTTGCTTTCTCATTCACATTCAGATGGAGAAGGAGAGAATAGCTGACTATCACTTGCTGTAAAGACTGAAGAGGAACTTTTCTAGAAGTCTCTAGCAACCATCTCCTCATTTGTCATTGGCTATTATGGCATCATATGCTGATTTCTAAACTCATAGTTGGCAAAGGGAATGTGATGCTCTTTAGACCAGTCAAGCTCACTCCTTGAGCCAAGGTCAATTTCCCAAATCAGAGTTGCTATTTAAAGGAGAATAAGATGGGATGCATTGAGAAAATCAAATGTAATTTTTAAAATTATCTATCTATCTACCTATCTATCTACCTATCTATCTATCTAATCTGATCTCTATCTATGAGTAGACTAGAAAATTTTAATCTTACAATATGATAGTATCTGGGCAATGGAATTACATTTCTTATAGATTTTTAAAAATTATCTATCTAACTGTATCTATGAATAGCCAATAAAATTAATACTACACAGTGGTGGTATCTGGGCAGTGGAGTTATGTTACTTTTAAATTTTCTTCCTTTTCTTACCTGTATGTAATCTTGTTCTGTAAATAACCATGCATTGTTTTTGTCTCTTTAAACTTTTAGTGTGGAAAATTTCAAATAAATCCAAAAATAAAGGGAATAGTATAATGAACCCTCGAGTACCCATCACCTAGCTTCAACAATTACCAACTTGTGACAAATCTTGTTTTATGCATTGTTTTGTAATAAGAAAAACGTTTAGTTAAAAAGAAGTTAAGATCTACTTCACATTTTCTCTAATCCGTAGAATTCACCTTTGTGCAAATCTAAGCTAAGGATAGCCCAATATTGTTCTTGTCAGTTGCCCAAGATCCCTCTCAAATTGTGCTCAATGTATTTCTTTGAAAGTTTGGTTTTGCTCAGCTTCTCACCCTACCTGTTCTTCTTAAAAATTTGACTGCAGGATACCCAATATCAGAGGGAAAAGCACCTGACTCTGGGAACTTGGGCATACAAGAGGAAGTCGCTCACTGAAAGCAAAGAGTTATTTTGGCATTTCATTTTTATTTTTAAGACCTGTGAAAATTTGCATTTTACTCTCTCTATGTTTCATAGAAATAGAATTTTAAATTACTCACTGTTGAATAAATTTGACACAGTAGGGAGATGGTCCCTGTTGGTCTTGTGGCTCCCTGTCCTCCGAGACACCCTGACAAATACCCCTGTGAACACAAAGTCCCCAGATTGAGAGGCACAGCCTGGGCTTTTCTTCCCATTTAAGGCCCTGCTTCTGCCCTTTGACTTTGTTTCCTTGACTTTGAAACTCCAGTCTCTTTAAGGACTTTGGCTTGAATGCAGTCCTCTTGATTTTTCCACCACAAACCTTCTCAGCTAGTGTGCCCTACCCTAGGAACTAATCTTCAGTTGCCAGGCCTGGCCCAGTACCCTGCAGGAGGATCTTGGACGCACAAACCGTAAGCATGAAGATCCTCGTTCATTTAATAAATCTTTATTGAGTGCGACCTATGTACCTGGCACTTTGCTAGGAATCGGGAATACTGTGGTTAAACAGAAGGACGTGATCCCTGACTTTAAGGAGTCTACACTGTCATGAGGGGCACAAATGTACAGACAGTTACACGGTGGGCTAATAAGTGCTAGGTTAGGTGAAGTACTATGTCCTATGAAGTACAGAGCAGGGTCCCTTAATTGGTTCAGGGACATGTTCCAACACTATAATGTAGTATAATGAGAGGAGAGGCAAGGAAGGGGTGCCTTGGTGGTAATTTTCTATATTTGAATGAAAACTTACTCTTGTTCAATCACGCAGAATGGTTTCTTAGAAGTAAAGGGACTGTCAAAAATGGTATTCAGTATGGGAACTTGTTTCCAGGTTTGCTTATTACATTGATTCATCAAGGAGGAACTAGCATGAAGAGTTTGATTACTTAGGAGTATGGATTAGAAAAAAATACTATATTTCAGGTTGAACTTTTTTTGTGAACATATTACAAACATATTAGGTATTTTATTCAAGTCTCAGTACTTTTGGTCATGCTGCTGCTGCTTCTTGGAATGAACTTTCTTTGTTATCTTGGTGAAATCTTAATCATTTGTGAGTTCTCAGCCTTCTGTGAAATTTCTGCCAAGCAGAACCAATTGCTCCATCCTCTCTTTTTCCTTAGCCCTTTGTTTCTATACCACATACCAAGCATCTGTATCTGCCTCTCCTGCTATGCCTTCTTGCTCGCAGAGAGCAATTAATCATTCTACCTTCCAACCTCAGAACTCTGTATAGTACTTAAATATAACAGATATTTAAAAAAATATATATGGATTAAGCTGATTCAAATTTAATTTTATTTTCACAGTCAACAGATTCCTTTGATTACTTTATCATTAAAAGACTATACTATATCAATATTCAGAAACTTTAGGTTTATTTTTTCTTTCCTGTTTGTCAGTAAAAGAATGGGGTAGTGGTGGTGACATTGGCACCTCTTCTGAAAGCATCTTGATTACGTGAATATGATGTGAGACTCATTTCTCATTGAGTAATTCAGAAACGAACATACCCAATCATTGGTGAACTGCTCTAAGGTGGAGATGGAGGGAAAGACCTTATCCACACACAGTTAATTTGGCTGAGTAATGGAATTGAATTAGAAAATGGGTGAAGAGAGGACTTTACCTATCCTTTCCACGCCCTCCTGCAGACGTGTAGTCCTACTCCTCAAGTTATTTAACCAATAGACAGTTTTATGTCTGGACGTTTTCGTTTCCAACTTTAGTCTTCCTTCTCTTCCCTTTCAGCTGTATATTAGACATAAAAATGCTATATAAGGTGACTCTTGATACTGGATATTCTCCATGAAATCTATTGAGGCCATTAAGAAATGGCACATCCATTCTAACAGCTTGATTAGGGGTTCTATTTTAATAATTTCTTTCTTATACTTCCAGATATTCCACACATAGAGCAGGTCTCATGATCACTTGTGTACTTTGATATAACTTTATTAGGCTCAAACAAAGTAAGAGTCACTAATAGGTGGGAAAACATATTACTATAGTGAACTAGAAATTAGACTGGTGACAGGAAGTTGTGGCTTCTAGAGATCAAAATAGCTTGCTTGTGATCTTAGAAGAAAACCAAAAAAGTTGTTCACTTAGGTCCAGTTTTAAACAAGAAGAACAATATATTTTACAACATTATTTTTGGTAATTCTGTAAATGTTTTTGAGTGATTTTGCTGTACTAGGCATTGTGCTAGATGCTATGAGTAATAAAAGATGAATAAGAATAAAGTTATCTCCTTAATGGCGGCGGGCCCCGTGGCTTAGCAGTTAAGCGCACGTGCTCCGCTACTGGCAGCCCGGGTTCGGATCCTGGGAGCGCACCGATGCACTGCTTGTCGGCCATGCTGAGGCCCCATCCTACATACAGCAACTAGAAGGATGTGCAGCTATGACATACAACTATCTACTGGGGCTTTGGGGAAAAAAAGGAGGAGGATTGGCAATAGATGTTAGCTCACAGCCGGTCTTCCTCAGCAAAAAGAGGAGGATTAGCATGGATGTTAGCTCAGGGCTGATCTTCCTCACAAAAAAAAAAAAAAAGAATAAAGTTATCTCCTTAAAAGAGACTGCAATATCAGTTAGCCCTTCCCTTGATTATAATAAAAATCATTTTATAACTTCCAAACAGAGATATATGTGCCAAATACATCTTCCTAGAACTTATTTAAATAGCCATTGCTAGGTTCTACAGTTCAAGTTCAATTAACTTAGCACCACTTAACCTCATTTAATTTGGACACTTCTAGTATTAGAAAATATCTTTTATACTATCATCCATTTAATCATTAATGTTGTTAAATATCCACTCCCGTCTCTTTTTTTAGAATGATGTGTTACATAAAATTATAGATAAATAAATTTAAAAAAGAAACCAACTAAGACTTTGTATCTTTGGCTGGATGTTGAATAGTGAATGCCTCCCCTCAGGCAATTTAGGCAATTTACATATATTCTCCTTTTGCTTAGCTTTAGACATTTAAAAATGGTGATCTTTTAGGTCTTGAGTTTAATGACCTATCAAAAATAATTTAAGCCTGGAAAACCACCAATCTAGAAGTTAAAAATGCACTATTAAAGTATGGTGGTTAACAACCCAGTTTATAAATGACAACTAGACAGATTGGGCTCAAATCCTAGCTTAGACCCTTACCAGTGTGTCACCTAGGTCAAGTTAACATAAGTTCTGTCAACAAAACCAAAAATAAACAAGTGGGACTACATCAAACTAAAAAGCTTCTGCACAGCAAATGAAACAATCAGTAGAGTTAAAAGGCAACCTGTGGAATGGGAGAAAATATTTACAAACCATTTATCTGATACAAGGGTAATGTTCAAAATATATAAGAAACTCCTACAACTCAAAAGCAGAAACACTAAAAACCTGATTTTTAAAACGGGCTAAGGATTTGAACAGACATTTGTCCAAAGAAGACATACAAAAAACAGGTATATGAAAAAATACTCAATGTCACTGATCATCAGAGAAATGCAAATCAAAACCACAATGAGATATCACCTCACACCTGTCAGGATGGTTATTAAAAAAAGAGACATTGATGAGAATATGGAGAAATTGGAACTCTTGCACTCTGTTGGTGGAAATGCAAAATGGTGCAGCTGCCATAGAGGTTCCTCAAAAAATTAAACATAGAACTACCACATAATCCAGCAATCCCATTTCTGGGTATTTATCCACAAGAATTGAAATCAGGATCTTGAAGAGATATTAGCACTCCCATATTCATTGCAGCACAATTCATAATAGCCCAGACATGGAAATAGTCTAAATGTCCATCGACAGATGAATGGAAAAGAAAATGTGGAATATAAATACAGTGGAATACTATTCAGCCTTAAAAAAGAAGGGAATTCTGCAATATGTGACAGCATGGGTGGACCCTGAAGACATTATGCTAAGAGAAATTAAGCCAGTCACAGAAAGACAGATACTATGTGATTCCAATTACATGAGGTATCTAAAATAGTCAAATTCATAGAATCAAAGAGAATGTTGGTTTCCAGAGTCTGGAGGGAGGGGGAAAGAAGGAGTTACTAATCAATGGGCATAAAGTTTCAGTTAAGCAAAATGAATGGTCTCTAGAAATCTGCTGTACAACGTTGTATCTATAGTCAACAATAACGTATTATATATTTAAGAATTTGTTAAAAGGGTAGATCACATGTTAAGTGTTCTTACCACAATAAAATAAAATTTTTTAAGAATTATATAAATCCTGGTATCTTAGTTCTCTTGTCTGCAAAAGGGAGATAATAATAATGCCTACTTTATAGGGTTGTTGTGAAAATAAATCAAATATATGTAAAGTGCTTAGAAGAGGGTATGATATAGGTAAATACTTCATAGTAAGAGGTAGGTGTTACCTCTTACTATTTTTTCTTGAGTGTAGGAACCTGATATCTATTTATACTGGTAGTCTCCTGCTGTGACACAAAGAGATTGGGTACAAAAAATGCTCAATAAATAATTAATTCATTCAACAAGTGTTTTTGAATGCCTATGTTTCGGGTACTGTCTAGGTCCTGGGGGTAGAGCCAAAGAGAACAAAACAAAGTTCTCAGTCTTAAAGTCCTTCATTCTAATGGAGGAAACTGACAATAAAAAAAGAAACAAACATAAATATAAATAATTTTAAGTACTGATAAGTACTTTGAAGAAAAAGAAGGCAGGTTAACAGGATAAAGAATAATGGGGGCTATTAGTGGGACAGACTTGTTTTATATGGAATGGTCAAGACTCTCTTGAGGCCATGATGTTGGATCATAGTCATGACTGAAGTGAGAGAGTAAGTGTTGGGAAAATTAATGGGAAGAGAATACTAGGAAGTGGAAACAGGAAGTATAAAGGCCATGAGGCAGAACTGAATTCAGGGGTTCAAGAGCAAACAGAAGGCCCATGTGGTGCAGTGGAGTGACATCTAGTATTTGGAGATGAGGCAGGAATAGCCAAATAATTTTGGATTAATAATAGATATGTTCAGGGCTGGCTTGGTGACATAGTGGTTAAGTTCAAGCGCTCTGCTTCGGCGGCCCAGCATTTGTGGATTCAGATCCCAGTCGCGAACCTGCACACCGCTCATCAAGCCAAGCTGTGGCAGCGTCCCACATGCAAAGTAGAGGAAGATTGGTACAGATGTTAGCTCAGGGACAATCTTCCTCAAGCAAAAAGAGGAAGATTGGCAATAGATATTAGCTCAGGGACGATCTTCCTCACTAAATCAATTCCTCACTAAATCAATAATAATAATAATAATAATAGATACATTCAATAAATCAACAGAAGTGATGGAACATCATGATAAAAAATACCTAAGGATTATAAAATCTTATGGAAATTAGGGGACATAACAAGGTACGTTTGTAACCAAGATTTTAAGATATTGAATAAGACTTTTTCTGTTGCTCATAATTGAAAAGAAGAGATAAGAAACCCCCTTCCTATGAGAAACTCCAAAGAGATGCCAAAAATTGAGGCCAGACACTGTCCTCCTCCAAAGATAGGCACACTGTAAAGTGAAATAACTTACTCACCCAACAGCAACCAGCATCCAGCTCACAACATGTATAAGGAGAAAACTGTGGAGGAGAGTGGTGAAAGTCAGCAAACTCCTGGAGAGCAGAGTGTTCACTGAAAAAGATTACTCCTCTTTCCAAGGAAAAAAAGACAGATTATTCTTTTCTCCTCGTGAAGTCAAATGATAGAAACCCTTTGGGAGAATCATGTGTAAAGATTGTGTGTGTGTGTGTCTGCAAGAAGGGAGATTGGCCCCTCCTTTTTCAGCTGGTTGGATGATAACCTACTGAACACACAGGTCCATCTAGAGTTGCTCTGGCACACCAGTGTGGTGAGAGTCTTCTTGGAGAAGTTAAGCACTTGCCTGCTGAAATTTGGTATCCACCTGTGAACCAAAAACAGTTGCTCACTTCTAGTCTTCAAATTTTTAAAGAAGAGGAAGTTGCTGGTGTAGCTCCCACTTACAGGGTAGCAAGGGACTGTAGTCTAGAGTTTGTCCTTGAGAGGGAATAAATGGCCCTCTCCACCCCATCCTGGTATTCTGTGGCTCTTGGAGAGTTCAGACGATGATCTCAAAATATATAAAAAAACTCATACAACTCAACAACAGAAAAACAAACAACCCAACTAATAAATGGGCAAAGGATCTGAAGACACATTTTCCCAAAGAAGATATACAAATAGCCAACAGGCACATGAAAAGATGTTCAACATCACTAATTGCTAGGGAAATGCAAATCAAAACTACAACGCCTGTCATAATGGCTATAATTAACAAGACAAGCAATAACATGTGTTGAAGAGGATGTGGAGAAAAGAGAACCCTCATACACTGCTGGTGGGAATGTAAACTAGTGCAGCCACTATGGAAAACAGTATGGAGATTCCTCAAAAAATTAAAAATAGAACTACAATATGATCCAGCTACTCCACTTCTGGATATTTGTCCAAAGCACATGAAAATACGAATGGAAAAAGATATTTGCACCCCTATGTTCATTGCAGCATTATTCACAATAGCCAAGACTAGGAAACAATCTAAGTGCCCATCAGTGGATGAATGAATAAAGAAGAAGTGGTATATGTACACAATGGAATACTACTCAGCCATAAAAAAGATGAAATCATGCCATTTTTGACAACATGGGTGGACCTTGAAGGTATTATCCTAAGCGAAATAAGTCAGACAGAGAAAGTCAAATACCATATGATTTCACTCATAAGTGGAAGATAAAAACAACAACAACAACAACAAACAAATACATAGATACAGAGATTACATTGGTGGTTACTAGAGGGGAAGGGAGGAGAGCAGAGGGCAAAAGGGGTGACTGGGCATACGTGTACGGTGATGGATGGTAATTAGTCTTTGGTTGGTGAACACGATGTAGTCTACACAGAAATTGAAATATAATGATGTACACCTGAAATTTATACAGTGGTATAAACCAATGTTACCTCAATGGAAAAAAAAAAAGATGATCTCATTGGTTACCATGGCTATATGTAAAGCAGCATGGAAGTAAGGAAAAGGACAGGATAGCTGCTAAGTGAAGGAGAACTCCAGCTGGAGAGGAAGTTAGGGGCAGAACTGGTGTCAGAGCCCAGAGTGAACATGGCTGCTTTTCTTTGAGGGATTCTTCAATGATGGAGGGGGCTAGGGTAAAGCTAAACACCATCCAAAGAAAGCCAAGCACATCACCAGTGCAGAGCTCTCAATAGCAGAATGTATTAGCAGTAGACAAAACTGGATGGAATCAGGGAAAGACCTGGGACAATTTCCCAAGCCAACACATGGCTGATTATGTAAGATTTTTACTACCCTTGTCTCCCCTCTCTGACCCCAAAACTAGAGGAGCTAAACGGTAATGAGAGAGGAGCCAGACCTCCTTCCAACTTCTCTATTCCAAGCAGCCAGCATCACAGTTTAAGTGTGTGTTGAGGGGAAAAAAAGGTGATATTATTTATATCAGATTCACAATTGAAGTTTTAAACTAAACAAAAGTTCTCATAACTAAAATTAGTAGAAAATGATGGCATGTGTCAAGATTTCATCAAGGATATGAAAAAGAGATTCGACACATCATAGTTGGAAGCCTTGATTGGAATAAAAATAACACTGTTTTGCTTTTATGCCCCTGCTGAGATTCATTACACAAGTAACCAAGCAACGAAATGGAATAATACAAACCACACTGGATCTACCAAGAAGTCAAAGCGCACTAATTTAAAATCATAATCTCGTAGGATTTTATTTTATTTAAAAGTAAAATTTTGGGGCTGGCCCTGTGGCATAGCGGTTAAGTGCCCACGCTCCGCTGCTGATGGCCCGGGTTCGGATCCCGGGTGGGCACAGAGGCACCGCTTGTCAGGCCATGCTGTGGCAGCGTCCCATATAAAGTGGAGGAAGATAGGCACAGATCTTAGCCCAGGGCCAGTCTTCCTCAGCAAAAAAAAAAGGAGGATTGGCATGGATGTTAGCTCAGGGCTGATCTTCCTCACACACACACACACACACAAAAGTAAAATTTCATCCAGCTCCTCAGTTTTGATAAAGTATCGATTCTGCCAACTTGTCTCTTTGGTTTAGCAAACTAAACTGATCTTCCCTTAATCAGCAAAATATTACATTAACTCTCCAGGCCTTTGTCCAGGATATGAACTCAGCTATCTTCTATTCTGTTCTTATAAAGGTCTTCTGAGAGAAGCGATATTTAAGAAAGTTCGTCTAAGGGACATGGTACCTCTAGTTTGGGTACTTTGAGTTCTACCTTCGGATCAAGCTAGACCAGTAGAAGTATACATTCATGACCATGTAAAAGTATCTCCTGTAAAAATCTGTCACCAACTTCAACTAAATTATCTTCTTAGACTTCTTTAGATTTATTATAAGAAATAGTTATATAAAATTCTCTTCTATTTTTTGATAAAAATATTGCTGATATTATTCAGTGCATTGCTCAGTGTAACCCCCACGTGAGAAATTTCTTCAACTTAGTGGCAGGAAACGTTCTCTGTTGATGTGTTTCTTTCTTTTCAGTAATGAAAACTGTATAACTTTCTAAGTTTCCTTTGGTATCCTTACTGCCATAAGTTCAAAGCCAAGTTTGCAGTTCTACCAGAGCAAGTATGTTAAACAATATGCAGAATATATTTGCATTTGTACTTTTTCTTGAATTTGATCCCTATTTTATCAATTTATTGTATATTTTGGGAATGTCTACTTGTAAAGAGACGGAGTATAGATAAATAAATTTAGTTCATACTCCAGGAAGAGTCTGTTGAGAAGACTGAAAGTTGATCCCCCAACATGAAATTGATTAAACTTAAAAATGTTTTACAAAGACTAATTGCAAAAAAACAGTTTTAAAATTAAAATGGGTCCAAATGTCATCTTCATTCACTCACTAGTTTAACAATATTAACCAGTCTGTATTGCATACCCCAATAAACGCAACAATAAAAATATTGTTTTAACATTGTTATTGTCTGTTAATTGTAAAGAACTTACCTCGGGCTTTTACTATATGCGTCATGTATTGTAAAGCTTAGCAGAGGCTCACGTCAATGCCCAGAAAAATTATCCCCAGCGTCACGAAGACAGTTATAGCAGGTGCAGAACATCTTATAGAGGAATAGAGATAATAAATCACATTTTGGCTAAGAAAATAAGAAAAAGAAAAAGACAGTGAGTGACAAAGCAGTAATAGCTTGTTCTCCAGCTGCACCGTTACATGATCTCTTCTTGCTGAGATACAAGCAAAGGTTAATTAATTATATTGATCTCTTTGTTTTCTCAGCTTAAACAAATTAAGGTGCATGGATATCTTCAAAACAATACATGACAGGAGGAAATGGATCCATAAATGACAATGGCTGTGTTTACTCTGATAACTAGCTTGTTCACTAGTTTAATGACATTAGTGAGTTTGTAATGTGAACCCAATAAATCGACCAATAAAGGATTGCTTTAGCATTATAGAGACATAACCCAGGTATAACTTTGAGAGCTTACATAAATAATCAGATTATTATGCATAAGTATCCATGTATTATCAAGCATAAAAGAACTTGGTTCAAGCTAGGGGATATTTAAACAATGACAAAAATCATCCATGATTGTCACACTGGCGCTATACTTAGGCAGATGCCTCACTGCTACGACACTGATAAGTGTAGGAAAGACTATGGAATAATTTGTTGGCTGGTAAAAATGCCTGTGGTCAATTTGCCGTTTTACTAGTTATGCAATGTAACATATCTACTGTGGGTTTCCCAGAGACTCAAGTTCACAAATATGTTCCTCCTGACTCTGTTTCCACATTGCAAAGAAGGCCACAGGGAAGACAGACTGCTCTAATCTCAGACACAAGAAGGAGGATAATTCTTTGAATACGTTTTCTTCACACCATAATTTAGGATTAAAAGGATTGCAGAATAAAATTTACAGTTTCAGAAAAATAGCAATGAAGAAAATAAATATTTGAATGAAAGGTAAACTTTTCCTCTAAGAGCCTTTTTTTCTCTTAGAGGTCAATTAATTTTAAAATGATTGACTTTGCTTTTGTATCCTACAACTCCAGAATAACTATCCAAGAAAAACCTAAATATATGAAATGCTTCATTCGATGGATAATTTATAGTCTAATGTTTCATTCCTCCTTCTTTCTCTGTCATTCTTCAAATTTCTACTAAAGTGCAAGTAATATGAAATTTGATGGCACACATTGTTGATGCTCTTGGAGTAGCCGAATGAAGCCCATTAATATAGGAAGGATGTATTCATGACTATCTTTTGATATCTTTAGGCTGACATACACTTATCCTCTATTTACATATCTTTATCTCTGGTTTTCTATAAATTCTAGCTTATATTCATAGGGTTTTAAAAAAATTCACGGAAACCCTCTTATTTTCTGCATCTATGTCTTTAGGTTTACATAAACCTGAGTATACAGGACCATGGGACCATACACAAGGATTTATTTCAGTTTGGAATCTGCATTTTGGGAAGGAAAAAAAATCATGAGATTCCTTTAAAATGAGTCTAACAAGTCCTGGCCCACAGTTACACTGAAGAGAAATCTGTTTTCCTTTTAAAGCAAGAGTATAATCAGTATTTTCACAGAACATGAGTATAAAATATAGTATTATTAAGCCAGTATTAACATTTCATTAGTGAGGATTTTACTTTTATGGACTATACAATAAGAACACTTTAATTTCATAATCTGGAAATTTTTACTTCACTATTATTGCCTCTTTATTTTTGGCTAAATAAAATGCTTTCAAGTGAGTAGACAGAAACCTGATACTACATATTGAATAACTTCAAGTAAATATACATGCTATCCTTCAGTGTTAAGTGATCTATTGGCCAGAATACAAAGAGCAGATGAGATGGTCTCCCTAGTCCCGAGTACAGTGTGCCCCAGCATAGAGGTTTCTTGGGTTACTTCTAGAGAGTGATTCCAATTCTTGGAAGCCTAACCTCGCACTTCATTATGGATCCCAACTTCTACATCAGTTCAGATGAGCCATTGGCTAAACAGTTGTGTAGTAATAATCAACAGTATTTATTTTCTCTCTACATGATGATTTTTAGGTCTGGTCACACACCTCCTTCCTCCTTCCTTCCTTCCCTTTTTCCACGAGTATTTTTGAGAACCCATATGTGTTAGGAGTAGGGTTACTGTCTGTTAAGAATTCACAGTCTAGTGGAGTTGAGATATAAGTAAACAAAAATTCTAGTACAATACAGTAAGTGTTATGATACTATGAGAGCACAGAGGAAAAACACCTAACCTAGTTTATGGGGATTAGGGAAGGCAATTTAAAGATTATACCTGACACAAATACACAGATATTTGCATACACATGTGTGAACACACATTTTTAAAAATACATTATTTACTTTTCCAAAATGGTAATAACTCAATGTTGGCTGATATGCCTCTCTTCAGTATAATGAAAGAAATATACTGTATCAGTTGGGTGTTAATATTTGTAAATGACTTGACTTTTCTAGAAGAATAATGCCACCAAAATTTTAAGATATTAATGCTTTTCTAATCTCTACTGTATTTTCAACAGCTCACTTATAACAGTCACTACCAAAGGAAAACTTTCATTGTATGCATGGTAGAGTGGACAGCATGTTAGATTAGTTTAAAAAAATATAGGTGTTAGTCCTGGTTTGATGGTTCATAAATTATGAGATTTTGACCAAGTCATTTAAGTTAATTAAACCTCAGTTTCCCAGCAGTACTTACACATACTAAGTGCTTAATGAACATGATTATCTATACTTTCTTCAGTGCCTGGTTGGCGTTTGGCAATTACTGTGGTTTAATCCCATCCTCTTCAACTAAAGATTGACTCAGGAAGAGGTGTTAACCCAGGACTAAGCCAATTAGCACATGGGATTTCTCTGGTCAGTGAGAATGGCTTACGTTGGTTCTATGCAAAGTCTCCAGACCTGAGGGAAGAACAGGAAGGGAGTGCACTGATTTGCAACCAAGAGGGAATCAGCTAGATGCCTAAACTGACAAGTAAAAAGGCAGGAGAAAAAAAAAAGAAAAAAATTAGAGGTAGGACCTGATCAGACCATTCCTGAAATTTAAAATTCTCTCTCTAGACTTTTCAATTTTGTGTCTGTATTTCAAACAGCTGGAGTATGCTTTCTGCTATTTGTGACTGAAAAATAAAGGGTATAATCTGAATGCTGGCTTAAAAAGATCAACAGTTAAATTATTCAGTGCTTTCTACATTCATCACTAAGACAAAAATTTCAAATTATAAAGATAAAAATCAGAATGCATGCTGTATGGAATATATAATGATATTATCTCCTGATTTTCCTTGCTTCTTCTGTCTCTTTCTTCCTATCCTCTTTCCCTATAGAAGAAGGAAGTAATGAAAACAAACAAACACACAATACCCGCCTCAGTTTCTTCCCTGGAAGGAAACATGAGGAGAATGAGCAAGATGATACAAATTTTTTTTTTCTAGATTTAAAATCTGACTTTTATAAAAATTCTGGTTTATGTTAACACTTTTAAATTACTATCTTAAGACAAAGGCTTTTAAGTTCCCACTCCTAGAAAGTGCTTGTGAATTATGTTCCCTTGCTCCTTATAAAATTTGACATTTTTCTACTAGTTACACAAACAGTCCCCGCCACGCTAGCCAAGACCTGTCAGACTGGTTTTGTTTAGATCATCAGTGACTTCTTTCTTCACCTTAATCCAACCCATGAAGCTGTTGATAGAGTCTGGATGCGCACACCTGTATTACAGATCTCGGTCTCCACAGGACTCTTCCTTGCTGGTCAGCAATGTATCAGTGAGTTCCCTTTTCCTTTTCTTAAGTTAACTTGTAGTTTGAAATGGCATAAACCACACCAAAAAATGTGTAGATCTCCAATTTATTATTTAATACCAAAAATTACTTTTGGTATTTTACATGAAATTATGTCAAGAAATAGATTTCTATTCTTTCTGTATGAGTGTTCCCTGTCCTCTTATGTCTCATCCAAAAATGTTTTTCTATGTACTTTTGGAAGAGTTAAACAAAAGATAAAGGTACATGGTGTTTGATAGCTGTCTTTCAGTTTGTTTCTTTGTTTGTTTTCAAGCATAATAGAATGTGTTTTTAGTTTGGGCATTATTTGTCTTGTTAAGAAAATACTCTTATTTGCGAAGGTATACATGAGAAAAAATCTAAAATCATACATTTTTTTCTATAATTAGTTTAAATTTAAAAAATTGTAGATGTTTTGAAAGAATAAGAAATAGTTTAAGCAGACAATACAATTAAATTATTATAGATGGATTTTTGAAATAAATCCAATGATGTACCTGACCACAGTCAACATCTCCAATATGTCAGTCATAATTATTTTGAGGCAGTTTTCTTTCAAAGTTAGAAACTAAACAGTAACAAGGCTTTAGTGAATTAGTTTAGACTCTGAAAATAATTTTGTCTTCAGATTAAAATTTTTATTTTTTCTGATTGACATATTGGCATATAATTTTTTATTAATTTCTACTTTGAAAAATAACAGTTTGAAAAATATCAAACTTCCAATAAAATCTAAATAGGGAAAAACACTCAGGCTCTATCATTGATAGAAAGAAAGTTCTATGTTACTTATGGGAAGTTTAATACTTTTCTATACATATCAATGAAGCAAGTAAGAGCTATAGATATTACAAATTTAGTCAGACTTCTTAGGGTTCCCTGCCTTTTGCAAATACTTCTCTACAATCCACGATGGTTTTGCGTCCTATTATCTTTAAGAATATTACTATAGAAAACAGTGTTTTTATTTAAATGTATAATCTCTGTCAGACTCAAGATACTAAATAGATTCCAGGCTTTGTCTATGTTAGATCTGAGGGAGTCTGAAATCTGTGTAGAGGAGCTATCATGTGAGGGTATTGGAGTGACTTTTTCTGAGTATAGTCTCTAATTTAAAGCAAAAGATGTACCTATTTTTTAGTCCTGCTTCGGAGTAGATGGAAGGTACTTCTCTAGGAAAATAAATAAACAAACAGAAAACAACTTTCTGCTCTGAAAATTGCATAAAAAGTGGAGCACATCTATGTTTGAGTGGGCCTAGGAGATGTTAAGAGAATGGACTAGAGCGGAAAGGGGTTAAATTTACTATGCACATTTGCTGGAATAAGTACACCTACGGGACTGCTTTGATGAAAGAGGTATATTTGTAATGGTGGGATACATGTAGACAATTTCTTTTTAAGGACATTGGCTCATAACTGGGAAGGCATATACATAAGAAACAGGTAGAGAGTTTCATCAAGTGTCATGCTCCTTCCCCTTTAGCCAAATTTCTGTTAGCCCTCTCCTGTACTTCACCTGTTCTAAGTAAGAACCACTATTTTAGAATTTAAGGATAAGAAGAGATTTGACCAGGTAAACATATTCTTCTTATGCTGCCTTTTCCCCCAAGCTCTTATTTTAGACTACTCTTTGAGCATGAAGAGATCAACATATGAATTTTATAAACATGCACATAGCAGAAGGTTAAAGAAAACTTTATCAGATATAAGTTTATAGGGAAAAGATTTGAGAAGAGAAGACTATATTTATTGGTGATGGTGATGTATGCTAACCGTATTCACCACCAACCACTGACAAGAATTAAAGGTAAGCAGACCAAATTTACAGACATTGGTATCCACACACATTTAGATAGATGAAGATTAAATGAGTAATATTTAAATGACACAAAATGGACAACTTTATTTTTTACTCAGTAGGGTAAGAACTATCTCTCAATGTATGGCTCATGGACTCCCTGCATTAGATTCACTGGGTGCCTATTAAAAATAGAAAAGTCCAGTTGTCCTTCCAGAAATTCTAATGAATCTCTGGTTGAGGCATGGGAATCGTATTTTTTTTTTTTAATGAGGAAGATTGGCCCAGAGCTAACATCTGCCAATCCTCCTCTTTTTGCTAAGAAAGACTGCCCCTGGACTAACATCCATGCCCATCCTCCTCTACTTTATATGGGATGCCGCATGGCTTGACAAGCGGTGCGGCGGTGCGTGCCCAGGATCCGAACCGGCGAACCCCGGGCCCCCACAGTGGAGCGCGCGCGGTTAACCACTTGCGCCACCAGGCCGGCCCTGGGAATCATACTTTTAAAAGTTACACAAGATAATTCTTATTTGCATTAAAATTTGGGAAGAACTGATACAGTGTAAAGCCATAAAAAAGAAAGGAACTTGCAAGACGGAAAGAAATTTAGGCAGAAATGAAATAGGACAGCTTTTAAAAGAGGTAGCCCATTGTTTTACTTAAATTGGTATAATTATATCTTAATGGGAGATGCTCTCTCCCTAGTCACCTTTCCCTCCAAGGGAGGAGAGTATTCATTTATGCAACGTAGTGATGATTAAGGAGGGGAGGATAATTTCAGAAACTATGGGAAACTGAAGGGAGGATATAGACTTGATTTTGGTAGTTTGTGTCAAACAAGGAGGCTGGTCTTATTTGGAACTTAAAAATCTGTTTTACAGGGAAAACGTTAAGGTAAAACTAATCTAGCAATATCACCCCTTGAAATTAGTCAATAGATAGTTATAGGGAGGCCATTCTATTGAGATTTAGGTCCAGAGTTGCTATGTGATTGTGCTCCAACTGTCGAACACAGGGTCTCACTTCTCCGTCAACTAAGATTAGCCCTGGTCCACGAAAAAACTCTTAGTGAGTTCTCATTGTGTACTAAGTTCTGTGTGGAAGAAACTATCTGTTGAGCACCTGTTATGTATTGCATATTTTGTAAAATGCTATCTCATTTAATTTTGGCAGGGCCTTGAGAAGCAGTTATTGTTATCACTCCTTTAAAAGATGAAATAACTGTAGCTCAGACTGTCCAGGGTTAGTACCTGCTGGACTAGAATCAGACCATGGTCTTTCTGGCTCTAAAGTCTACACTGTCTCTACTGTAACACATTTTCTATCATGTGTGGGGAGCTAAAAGAAGGATCTTTGGGAAATTTGCACTCAGAGAAATGGAAGACATGCACATGTGCACATACACACAGAGAAAATGTGAGAGTATAGGCAAAGAAACAGATCACATACAGATTAATATGAAATAATGCACAAATATGCTGAAGGTGGTGGTATAATTTTACTTTAATTTGTAGGTTTTTAAAAACATTTTAAAAAAAGCACAGACTACTCATATTTAATTTTCTTAAAACTGTCTTTGTATTTAAACAAGGTAAGAATGCAACCTAACTTTTCCGCACTATCTCAAAGGTGATGAATAACTTCAATTACATTATCACTGTTTTCGAAAAAGGATTACAACATTTGCTACTGTGTGGAAACCAAGCTCATCTTAATGCAGCATTTAATGGAAGGAATTCATCAGTCTGTAGTAACTATAACTGTCTAATGGACCTTTGTTATTCTTTCATTGTTGTCTGCTTTCCTCCAAGAATATGTCATTGCTTCAATATAAAGAGGAGATAAATAGAAACATTCAAAAAAAAGCAACACCATGTGCTTCAATATCAGCACAGAGATTTATAAGTATGCTTGATGGCTTTAGTGCTTGAGAATGGGGTGAGCTGGGCAGTTGTGGATCAGGTCTTCTAAGATGGTAGGTGGTGAATTGGGTGCTGTGGCTGTGTTTCATGGCTTTGTCAGGGTTAGGGTTCAGAGGAATTGCACTAAGAACTTCTCAAACCACCCTCCTTTGGACATATTCTCAGTGAAGATGGTGGATGAGAATTGTGAAGAATGCTCTCACAGTTTCATGCATACTTTAATAGGTTTGAAATGAGGGGAAAAGAGAGTAGGAAAGTTTTAAGAGGTTGAGAAAGATAAATGGGCTGCAGCAACACCAAGTCATGCCAGAACCTACAAGCCCAACCTTTTCCCAGGTACATACATGGCCTGCATGATTGGGGAATTCCTGAGATTTTTAGAATAGTAATTCTGAGGTGATAGAACTAATCTTAGGGGAATCCAAAGTGGCATAGAGTCATCATTAAATTCTATCTTGTAATCTTTCATAGGAAGATGTCAGATGATATCTCTTTTTTTGAAGCTGCAAAAGCAGATACAGGTTTTAACACTTCATTTAAAGTCAAATGTGAGTCAGCGCAGAACAAAAAATAATTGCTGTCGTTTGTTTCATACATACTACGTGCCAACTACTGTCTTAAAATATCAGGCACACTTAATCTTTACAACAACCTATGGTTATATTATTATACCCATTTTATAGATGAGGAAACTGAGGCTCAGACAGGTAACATTACTTGCCTTGGGGTAATAAAGGGCAGAACTGGGAATTAACCCAGGTCTATCTGACTCCAAACCTATGCTCTTAATCACAATGCTATACCATCCTCACAATGTTTCCTTTATCTACCTAGGTGGTTCTATTGCTATGTTGATTTAACTGTTCTATTGTTTTAAAAGATATAAAAGTTATGTTTACAAGGAACAATGTTATTATTGAATAGATAGTCTTCTAAATAGACCTCTGAGGCTGCTATACAGGAAGCATTGCTGTCTGTGTTCTATAAAATAAGGGATACAACATTCAAAGATTAGGTAATTTGCATGTAGTTACAGGAATGAATGAGTCAGTTAATACTAGAGATAGAATCTGTCCTCCCAGTTCACTTGTATACTGAGTCCAATATTGTCAAGCAGAAGAGTTAAATTAACACAGGTGACTACATGACCTAGAAAATATTATTATTGTATTGTTATTACCATTACCGTATGAATTTGTACAGAAATATATGCCCTTTTTAAAATTAGTTCTTGTACATTAAAATATTGTCAGGCCACATTTAGCAAAATTCAGAGAGGGTACATATAGTAGGAATATGTATTATATAGTATATACACGTGATTCCAACATGCATATATATAATACATATATTTGGTACTTATCAACAACCCTGAGAGGCAGACTCTTTTAATATTACCAGGACCTTACAGGTAGGGAAAGATTAGGAAGATGAGACTTCCTTATCTCTGAGTAAGTGACCGGTAGAGCTGGAATTTGAACACACAGGTTCTAACTCCAGTCTTGTACTGTCTAGTACTCCCTCCTGCCTCCACCATGTCATGATCCCTGGAATCACAAGTGCTCCCTGGTTAAGCAGAGCTAACTTTCCTTGCTCTTCAAACAACTAGCTTAATCTCATGTCTCAACTTTCCTAATCAAGAAAATACCAAAGAGAATAAACAATACATCTAAAATATTTCAAACCAAGCTTTCAAGTTATACAGTATGTTCAAGCCATAATTAAGCATTTGGACATATATTACTGGATTCAACAGAAAAGCTAGATTTGGGCTTCACACGTAGAGTTCTAAATCCTCGCACTAAACTGTATACTACATGGCTGACCACTGGCCCGACTCATAGATTCTTAGAGCTAGATGAGTCCAAAGATAAGTGGTTTTCCATATTTTCTTTGTCAGTTGAATCCCTTTTGCACATAAGGCCTGCTATGTGGAGCAGAGTTGCTATGGGTGGATTGGGACTAAGACTTGGGAACCTCGCCTGCTCTATCTACTTATCTGATCAGGCACACGTGAGGCAACTTGAGAGATTTTTCAACCTGCTTTAAAAACAAATTAATTTCTCATTATGAAGGAGAAAAAATGACAAAGCCACATTTGTTGAGCATTTACTCTTTGCCTGACATGATGTCAATTGCTCCATAAGTGTTATTTTATTTAACCCTTAGAAGAACCCTATAGTTAGTCCCTATCATTATCTCCGTTTATAGGTGGGGAAATGTAGACTTAGAGAAGGTGAGTAACTTGCTCAGAACCACCTAGCTAATGAGAGGCTGAGCCAGGCTAAAGCCAAGCAGTTTGACACCAGAGCGCAGACCTTTGTTCACTAAGCAAGAAAACGGAAGTTATTTGCTTAAAGTCACACAGTTACAATGAGATCCTCAATGGAACCTTGATCTCTTGATTTATTAGTATTACATTTATTACTTGTATCTCAAAATTATGCTGCTAGAGAATATTAAATAATAATATTTTTATCATCTTTCTCATATACAGAAACTATAAGAGAATTGGAAAACATGTTTCTTGATGTCCTCTGTTCTCAAAGATAATTACATAAAAATATAAATTTACCTTGATTCCAGCTAATCTGTTTTGCATATTATAATAGTGTCAGATCTGGCTACGAGTGACAGGAATCCTAGTGTAAAGTGGCTTACCTAAAATGTAATTTTATTTTAATTTAATGTAAAACAAGGCAGGCAGGCAGGTAAGGGCTGATAGGGAGGTTCACAAAGTAATTAGGAATCTAGACCCCTCCTGTTTTGCTGTCCCACCAACGTGAACCTATGTCCTCCAAATCATGGTTCAATATGGTTGCCTGAGCTCCAACCAGCACATATCTATTCTAGCTATGGAATGCACATCAGGATTCTACCCACTGGAATAGAGACTCCAGTGGTCAGAACTTATTCATGTGGAGACTCCTGTGGACAAGACATTATTCTATTTTCCAGCTGGCCATGTGCCCAACCAAAAATCAAAGATTCTATTATTAGGGAAAAAGTACAAATATTTGGGCTAGGCACCTATGAGTCTCTACCACAGACATGTTAAGTTGGATGATGAGAGGTATATCCTGTTGTGACAAACAGGAGGCAGGTGGATATATGGGTCTGAAGTTTAGACAAATGATGTAAGCTGCAGTTATAGATTTGGTAGCCATCAGCATACAGACAAGAATTATAGCCATGGACATTGGGAATTGAAAATATTTGGAGTTTTTTTGATAAAATAGTACATTTCTTATAATTTTATGGTATTAATTTGCATAGCAAATTCTACCTTATTCTAGTATGAATCTGAGCACATTTCACTATATGTTATTATTAAAATGCCAATATATTAGAGTATAATTAAGTTAAAGTGAATATATAATGATCAATTTCACAAATCTTGTGTTCCACTCGAAAGTTAAGACTCAATACTTCCATGTATTACAGGTCAACAATTGGGGCAGGAAGTTTAACCAGGAAATTTCACTTCTGGAAGAATAATATAAATTTTTACAGAATCCATACATTTTTCAGTTATCCTTCATTGCTGTATTAACTCAGATAGGATTTTATTATATACCAGAATTTTTAGGTTATCTGAGAGATTCTTGGTATGTGGCTTATGGTGCCTGCCAGGGGAATAGCAACCTGGAGCACATTGCAGGGTCTTAGCATGTGTTCAAACTGCAACTGCACATTCCAGTTTTAAAGGCCATTAGTTGCTTACATAAAATGCAGTTTTATGGGTCTAGGGATTTTAAAACGGGCTTAGGATGCTAGTAATCAAGAAATCTTATGACTTCCTCACAGGTCTGATATTTGGAATATTTCAAATGACTTGCAGTCCCTTAGTTTGACCGTTCCAAATTATCTGGCATATAGCTACCAGAAAAATGATGTATTTGAGAAATTATGTTAAAGCTGATTGTTTAATAAATGCTGAATTTTAAGTATAATAATATTAAGCATTCCTAGGTTGTTTGAAGCATGGAACACTAGCTTTGGTGGAAATTAAAGAGCATGTAGATCAATTAAAATCCCCACTACTTTTTAACAACTGAAGAAAATGAGAGCACAGTCAATATCACACAAGTTGAGGGTTAGGGGATGCTGGAGCTTGTGTGCTGTTGAATATGCTCTCAGATTTCTCATCTGAGAAATTTAGGACTTAGATGAAAGGACTTAGTCCTTAAATGAAAACCCTTAGGGCTAAGACACAGGTCACTGGTCTTCCAGTTCACAGTTATTTCCACAATTTCATGCCAACTCTCATAGGAGGTGTCTAGACAAAGTCATGCGAAAGATTTGGTAGGAAGACACACAACTCGCAAAACGTTTCTGAAAGTCTGTGCTATTTATTAGCAGCCTCAAGAGCGTAGCTACCTCAGGTTTCTCAACCATTTTTCTTCTGATAGACCTGCCATGACATACTTACACACTGCTTGTTAATTCTTATTTTTCTTCCACATTTTTAAGTGTGCACAATTCCCTATGACTGGCTGCAGTGGCATTCCTTGTCAACATTTCTGTGGGAAAACCGCTGCTTATAAAGTTGCTTACTCAGATCATGCCAATTTATTATCTCGAACTGGAAAGTGTGAGAGGAAAAGAAAACAAATATATTAGTGGAATTAAAGGTTAAAATAGTTCAATTTATGGATCTATAAACCCATATCTAATTAATAATATCTTTAAAGTTTTTGCACCTCATCTATCTGTGACTGTAAATTTCTAGAGGTCAGGCAAAGTGTCAACCTAAATCTCAGTTTGTAGTTTCCTATGCTGCATCGTATCTTGTTGGGGACTTTAATAAAGATCTCGATGATAACACAGTGGAGACCAGAGACATTCCTTACTGTTGAGTTGCCATTAATACCTGTATAATACATATATCTAACAAAGTCTGAAGATATCATATGCAATCTTCACAACTTCCTTTTAAAGTAAGTGGGAGGAAAGATATTATCAGTTCAGTTATATGGTTGGTTAAATATAGGAATGATTAGGGGGCCGGCCCTGTGGCATAGTGGTTAAGTGCATGTGCTCTGCTGCTGGTGGCCTGGGTTCGGATTCTGGGTGTGCACTGATGCACCACCTGTCAGGCCATGCTGTGGCGGCATCCCACATAAAGTGGAGGAAGATGGGCACAGATGTTAGCCCAGGGCCAGTCTTCCTCAGCAAAAAGAGGAGGATTGGCATGGATGTTAGGTCAGAGCTGATCTTCCTCACCAAAAAAAAATTAAAAAAATATAGGAATAGTTAAGCTATGAGTTTTGCCTAAGTTAACAGTGAATGAGTGGTAGGGTTTTCTGTCATTCCCAATATTTATTAAAAACTTACTACTGTCCTAAATAATACTATGTTTATTAAAAACTTACCACTGTACTAAGCAATACTATGTTTTTAAGTTTACGATTTCAATAATCTTTAGATATTTTATAATGTGAAAATGCCATATGGAGCCATTTAAATAATAATTAGGGAAATGTCAGATATTATCAAAAAAATTAACATAGAGCTTGATATGAATGATTTCACACTACTCCCCTGCTCCCAACAAATTGATTTTACTAAATAGTAATTGATGCCATTTGCCAGTATTGAGGGACATACTGAGTATTTTAAAAGTAATTTTTGTTTCTATGTTAAGAATATTGTGGAAAATATAGTTCATTATGCTACATAGTATTCTTTTTATGGGGACCTAAAAGAATTGTACTGCTGCTGAACGATTGCTCAGCTTTTGTCTTATGTGTGCCATGAAGAATGTACTTGAGCAGGGTTTGCTTGTTTGCTTTGTTTTGTTTAGTTTTGGTTTTGAGTTGGCTGCTAGAAAGCTATAAATTTTGTGGCCTGACTTAAGGAAATGTCTACATGGGAATTATAATATATAGCTTTAGTACTATTCCCATTTTATGTTTTCACTTGCATTTTGCTTTCTTCTTGCATCTCTAAATTTAATTTAATGCCATATATATTATATATATATATATATATATATATATATATATATATATCCTTATAAACCACCTTAAACCAGTCTGGAACAAGATGGAATAGAAATAAAAACATTTATAATAAAAACATTGAATTTCCTGCCATTTGTCTTGGTGCAAGAAGAAAAAAGAAAATGGAAACAGTTGTCTGACTATTGGACTACCACCTTGTTATAATTGTAACTTCTCCGTGAGAACTACTCATAACTAGCATTGTAGGGAATACACACATAAATCAGCCCAAGGCCCTGGCTGATGCTATTAGATACTTTATTGATCTGTTTGTGTATCAGTGGACAGGGCAGAAATATGTTATTTACAACTTTATAAGGAGTAATTTGTATTTCTTCTTTTTCTAAAAAAAAACAAAACAAAACAATGAAAACATATGATCCATGCACACATACACAAAATTTTAGTTCTACTCTGGATATTTTTTAGTCTTTTCCTAGAAAGTATAAGAAAGAGTGAATATTTCACCAATGCCTGCTGGTGTAAGTCTTCCACAACAGAAAAATTATCTGAAATACTTGTGTGGATAGGACAAGTAGGCACAATCTTAGGAGCTAAAGAGATAAGCTAGTGCCAAACACATAATAAAAATTGAATAAATGTTTATTAATTGATATTTAAAATCTTAAGCACCAACTTAGAGAATTAGCAACGTCATAAGGTACTATGCTGTTACTTCATTGTGGTATCTTTCTTTATACTTTTGTTTGTATATTGTAACATACATTCAATAATCCCAAATAATATGTTTCTCTTGGAATTAATGTGCCCTTATTTGCATCTGTCACTTTCTGTACTATGGTAACACTTTACAGTGGACAGACCAAATCACAGTTGGAAAATCATATATTTTAAACACAGGTGAAATAGAAATATTAGCCACAAAGCTTGATCATCATATAAAGTGTTTTATGGAAATCAAGCTTTACTTGAATAGTAATTATTTTTCACAGTCTGACCTGCCTTTCCTTATGTGTCATAGTTCAAGTTTTTTTTAAGACTGAGGCAGACCAGAAGTGCTTTGAGAAATCAAAAGCCATATTGTGGTATTGACAAATGGTCGTTTCAATTAGGCTTAGTCAACTTCAGTTCTATTCCTTCTGTGAACATTTCTTGAGCATGTGTTCAGAGAATATAGGGATAGGTAAGGCTCAAACCCTATCTTCAAGGAGCTCAAAATGCATACTTTGATGTGATACTCAGGGGTAAATAAACCTGACTGAGGGGACTTTTTGAACTGGCCCTCAAATACACACAGGCTTTTATGATGCAAGCAAAGAATAGACTCTAAGTTGCTCCACATAGGAGGCAGCAGGAGCAAAGTCAAAGAGCTTGAAAGCTTGTGGGGAAGAAGGGGAATGCCAGCCTAATGGAGGCCCACTTGGGTTTCAAGTAGTCTCAGCCATCAGCTATATCACTTCTAGAAAGACAGCTTATTGTAATGGAAAATGATTCAGAGACTGGGGAGACAGAAAAGAAACGTGTGGTTAAGCTATAGGACAAGTTTTAGTGAGAATTGCCAGAACAAGGTCAGTCAGTGGCAGTGGGATTGAAGACAGACTACATTAGATTTGCCATGCAAGAGAGATTAGAAAATGAAAATATCATTATAGTTTCCCAACACAATTAGTATTGAATTGTAGGCTATCGCTTAAATCAGCCATCAGTAAGCTACGGCCCAAAGGCCAAATCTGGCCCACCACCTGTTTTTGTACAGTGTTTGAGATAAGAATGATTTTTATGCTTTTAAATGATTGAAAACAAATAAAAAGAAGAAAAATATTTTATGACAAGTGAAAATTATATGAAACTCAAATTTCAGTGTACAGAAATAAAGTTTTATTGGAGCACAGCTATGCTCATTTGTTTATGTATTGTCTATGGCTGCTGTTGTGCTATAATGGCAGAGCTGAGTTGATGCAACAGAGAACGTGTGGCCCAGAAAGCCTAAAAGTCACTACCTGGATCTTTACAGAAATGTTTGCTGACCTCTGGCTTAAGTCGTTGATAGTAATGCTTTGGTACCACCAGCTTTATAGATATTGTGAACACGTTCATTCAAAACTGCTCAGCCGGACTGAGCTGGTGAAAACTGTGAACTAAGAATATCAGTGCCACTTACCATTTCAGAGAATGGGCAAAGAGTTGGAGATCCACTGTTAATCAGTCCATGGTGGTGGTGTTATGAAGGGCTCTGTTCTGGTAAACTTTGCTTTGAAGCACTATGAGTCTCGACTTCTCATTTTCCAGTGCTTGCCATGAGGTTCCTTCGTGTTTGTACTTTTTTCCCTTGCCTTTTTGATGTTGCTGCTTTTCTTTTTTAGTACTCTTCTAAAAATGACACATTAAGAAGTGATAATGATAATGCAACTCTGGACATACAACTTGTCTTCCTTCTGGCAATTTGGGGCTTATAAAAATTTGTGTTTTAACTGCTATATTCATCTGCTATATTCACTGTCTAATCATACATGCCTCCAAATTGAAAAGAAAAATCATTGAAGGAAAGCAACTTCATACCACTGAAGCTGTTAGAATTCGACCAGTGTGTCTGAAAGTGATTTTCCATGAGACAGTTCAGATAATTTTCAACAGGCCACAATAATGATTGGACAAGGGTTTATGTGCAGGAGAGGGTTAATTACATAAGTGTCTGTTAATATGTAAAATGGATTTATTCCTCCATTTTGCTAATTTTTTTGAGCACACTTCTACCACTTCTAATTTGGAGCAATTCAGTATTGACTTGCTTGCTGAGAGAGCAACAAAAAAAGTAATTAAGAAACAGAGTGAATCAGTTTGAAAAGCAATGCCATACAGACTAGGAAGGGAAGAGGTAATGTTACAAGGGAAAAACATCCCAGTAACATGGTCATTACCATTATTATTAATCATTAAAATAATGATAACAATAATAGTCCTTGCTATTTGTACAACAGGACCTCAAAATAATAAAATACTTTATCATTTTTATCTCTACATAGCTCATCAGGTTGTGGGGAGGTCTGGAATTATTATCCCTGTTACTTGTATGGAGAAAATAAGAGAGAGAATTAAATCTGCTGGTACAAGACTATAGAATAAATAAGCTAGTGGCAAGACTCAGAAACATACTTTCTTAATTGTTTATTCAAAGTGTTTTTGATGGATTCTCTTTTCTATTTGTCCCATGCTTTCCCTCTTCTTCAAAGCCACCAAAGACAGCATCACTAAAATAGTTGTGAAAGGTAGGAGTCAGGAAAGCACAGGATACTGACAGGACAGGATACGTGATAGGAACTCCAAGAAAAGACATGTATAATCTTCCTTATTATTTTTTTGTTATTACAAAATTTCTCCCTCCCTCTCTTTTTCTCTGTCTCTCTTTTGTTTAATTCACAAGCCATGATGTTTCTTGTTAAAAAAAAATCCACCAAAACACGAAAAAGTACATAAATTAGAACTAAAGTTTGTATTTCTATTTCACTTCTTACTGTTAATAATTTTGTGTCTCTCTATATATTTTGCTATGCACACACATATATAGTTTTATTCTTGACAAAAACTGGAACATAGAATGCATATTGTTCTGCAACATTTTTTCATTAAAATATATTATTGGCCTTTTGCATACGTCTAGCTTTACTTCATCAATTTAAAGGCTGCATTGTTTTACTTTTCTGTTTTGATTAAAAGTTGGTATAGAACAAATAGAACTTCTGTCTTATATTTCACAATTTTACATAGTAATCATATGCTTGTGATAATTATATCATGCTTCCTATAATCACAAATTTATATTCTTCATCTGGCATGTTTTGACATTAGTTGAGAAGCCCTTACCTCCTCATATTCCCCCCAAAGTTTGGCTTACATCTGCTATATGCATCTCCTTTCTTCTGCAACAGGTGAATAGCAAGCATTCAGGGACGAAGGAACAGGAATCAGTTTTTAGGCTTCTTAGGCACATCTGCACATAAAAAAATAACCTCCTTGTGGAGAAGTCTTATTATTGCAGTAATTGCCATTCTAGGAACAGGTGCTTGGAATCCCACTCAAGGGAGAAACTGGAGATGAAAGAGATTGGGGAGAGGAAGATGAAGTTTCCTTGACTACGGCCCTGTGGGAAAAATCACAAGAAGGAGGGAGGAGACCAAATAGAGTCCCTGGAGCCTTCCACTACATCCCAGTGCCTTCAGCAGGGGCAGATCCCCGTAGCGATGACGGCACTATTGATTTTTGTGACAATGTTCCCACAGAACAGAACATCAAGGCAGAGCCAGGATGTGATGATGATGTGGCATGGGCCAAAATGATAATATCACTTCCTGGTCCTATATTACCAGGAAACAGAGTCCCTTTAGGTTCCGTAAGCAAAAATTATTTGCTGTGAAATGCTTCACAGTTTGTAGTAAGTTTTCACATTCATGATCTCATTCTGGGTCCCACAGTCAACCATGTGCTTTAGGCAGAATGGGTACCCTGTCCCTTACTGTCAGATGGAGGAACTTAGCTCAGAGTCTAAATGATTTGTCCAAGCTGGTAAGGAAAGAGCTGGACTCAAAATTCTCTTTATTCTGGTTCAACCCCCCGTGCTCCTCCAGAATAACACCACACTTTCCCTGTAGTCCTCATGCACCAGACAGAGCTCTGGAGATAAGAATACGTGCCATTGATTCTACCAGCATGATAAATATCTCAAAAAATTTAAAATAACAGCATCATATTCAAACTCTTTAGCCAATTCTGACTTATGATTTCATTTTCTCTAGCTTTTAAGTTTGCTTAGCAACCATTATAACACAAGAGAACAGCAACTTTACTAATCAAACCAAAACCAGGTTGACCAACATTTTTCAGTAACATGTGTTTTTGAAGACAGGACACATGGGAGAGATTGAGGGAGTCTCACGCAGAAGGGATTTCCTGCAGCATCACTGAAGTTTAGAGGTAAATATTAGCTCAAATATTCAGGTTCTTTAGAACGGACCTCTGGTTACCTCTTATGTGTATCCTCAAAGTTTGATTGGAAATAAATCAGAAAAACAGAAAGAGAACAGAATTAGAAACTCTATCTGGAAGCTGGTATGCTTCAAGCCGTAACACATTTCATAGGCAGTTTAAGATTCTAGAGTGGTAGAAATAGGCTTTAAATGTTTCGTAGCTCCTACAGTGCCTAACTCAGGATCTTGCACACAGCCAGCTCAATACATCATAAGCTAACATTTATCATAGCACTTTCTACATGCCAGGCACTGTTGTAGGCACTTTACATATAGTAATATGAAAGGAATACATACACTTCCTTACAACAATCCCAGATACTATCATTATCATTTTCATTTTTATAGGTGAGGAAACTGAGGCACAGAGAAGTCAAATTATTTGCCTAAGATCAGACAACCAGAGTCAGGATTGGAAGTAGGGTGTATTCTAAACCAAAATAGTATATACTCCTCCATGAAACTGAGTGCCCTGAATTCCCCAGATATATCTGCTTTACCTAAGAGTGGGCACAGTGTGCACTGTGATATAATCCATCTACTTGCTTTCTTCTCAGGCCAGCTGTGGTGAGGGCAAGGAAGAGAGCTTGTTTGGAGCCCTGGGTTATTGGCCTCATCACCTTTATATCTCTGATTGTGCTGGCAGTGTGCATTGGACTCATTGTTCATTATGTGAGATACAGTAAGTATGGACTGCCCTGGCATCATGATTTACCCCAAATATTTCCTCATGTACATTCCTGTTTTGATTTGCCTCAGGCTTATTCATTCATTACTACAATTCATTTGCATAGCTGGTACAAAGAACTCTTTTCTTGCCTTGTCTCTCATTTAATCCTCACAAACCAAGAAAGATTCTTTCTTCTATCTTTGATGTAGCAATGCTTCCTGCTGAAAATAACATGCTAGTTTTCATATTCATTACTAAGCAATAATCAGTATTAATTAGGGAAGACTGTAGGAGAGCTAGAGTCCAATGTCTTGAGTTGTTTGAGGTCATAGGGCAATCACCTTGATTTAAAATAATTCCAACTCTTTGAAATCCTGACGGTCCAATAAATTAATTATACAATCAGGGATCATAGAGAAGAAGTAGGCTCTATTCTGTACTAGTCAGCTGGAAAAATGCTCATAGTGATATATTGTTGAATAAGTGCCTATTTCTGTTATTTTAAATCTCATCTTGGGGTATACTGCAAGTGATTAGAGAGGACAGGATATGCTGAGAAGCTTAACCAGAAAGAGATTCACTCTGTGCTATTCAGGTACCTCACGCTAGATGAACTATGAACACTGCTATGTTATTGTAAAGGTCCCTAGGGTACTTCAGAAGAGTTCTTCCAAGGTATAACTACCCTTCTGAAGTTTCTGTCTACTTTGCCTCAGGTTTTCATTAGTTGACTCCATTATGACCTATCGGTTTAATATCTCCCTTAGTGACTAGATGATGCTTTGATATTCAAGACCCTGTAACCAAAGAAGCTAATCACTTGATTCTAATTTTATTGGGAATTTGCTTTCCTGTAAAGAGAAATGATGATCTATAAATTGGTGATCTTCTACTAGCAAACACAAGTCCAATCTTAATTTCCCAAATAAGATGGATCATTTCGGGGCAGTTTAAAGAAAAAATATTTAAAGTAAAGATTTTTTTTTGATGGAATTTGTCCACATGTAGGTCTTTGAATTTGGAGTATCTGCATCTTGATATTTTATCTGGGGCATGTTTTTAATAAAAAGAATAGCTAAAATAACTTTACAGTTCTACAGTTCCATTCTGAATATATTGAGTCCCATTATGTTGTAAGCTTCATTATTCCTGTCCATGGATGACTAGGGCTATGTTTTATTCACTTTTGTATTTCCAGAACTTAGCAGGATCCTGGCACGTATTAGATACTTAGTTAATGTTTATTGAATAATGAGTAATAAAATCGAATGAATCATACCTATGATATTTTCTTGGGGCATACTGTGGTTTTTCTGACTTCACAAGGATTTCCTTGTAATGCTAGAGGGTCTCATTACTTGGTGAGAGAAAATATTCCTTACTACTTCTCCTTTGCATCTTCCCAAGCCAAGTGCTATACGGCTTATACATCTTACTCATATGCATACAATGAAAACCTGGCAAGATTTCTCCATTAACCTGTTCCTGGGTCCTATTGGTTAGATGATCAGCTGAGTAATATGAACCACACAACTTCCACTGCCCACACAGCACACCTGAATAAACAACAATTGTTGTGATATGCGTTACTGTCATGTTTGTGACCTGCCCTCCATGTGAGAACGTAAACTAAAAACAGAGTGGTTATAGTACATGAGCATTTGGGAGCTGGAACGCCTAGATAACCAAACTAAAGCAAGCAAAACTGTTACAGAAACAGACAGACAAAGATGGAGGTGATCAGACTTGGAAAAACATCAATTTAGCGTAAAACCCAGGACAGCATAGAATTGGATGTGCTGTTTGTGTTCAGTGGCTTTTGGGGCTACATTTATGTCCCCTCTGTGATTTGAATAACAGAAGGTAGATCTATTATGAGCAACATCATTGTAGGTTATAGAATCACAAATCTGTTGGAAAATTATTAGCAAACTCATGTTCATCTTTATTTTTCTTACTTTTTATTAATATTCCCAATAACATCTTTCAACAACTACACATGCCATCTAATTCTGGCAACTGGCAATATGTTTTAACATTTAGTGACCTATTTGAGTCTATTGAGAAAAGTAAAATATCGACTGTAGATAAATTGTTCATCTGGTTGAGGCATGTGAAATTGCCTGTATTTGACTATTTTTGACCTATACAAATGACAATTTCAAATTATTCAATCTAATAATTGAAAAAAAACCAGATCTAAGGATGTAGAAGAATGTTCTCTTCCTCTTTAGAACTTACTATTCAATGTGTGATTAGGTACCAGCAGCATCAGCATCACCTGCGAGCTTGTTAGAAATGCAGAATCTTGGGTCCAACTTTAGACCTAATGTAAACTATTGGTCAATATTTCAATAAATTAAAAACTTTGCTTGAAATTGGTATATTGCCAGGGACCTGCCTGCATTTCAGGTCACACTGGCCATTCAGGGCAAGACCATTCAGTGGAAGGGAGGTGAGGAAGGCAAAACCTTGCTAGGCCCTCACTTATGTGACTAATGCTCAGGAGACCCTGACCTTTCAGTGTCTCTGGCCTGTCCTCTATCTCCTTTATGTGACACCCCGGGCCTTGTCAGAGTCTGACTGGTGGCTTCCCTCTCTGTCCCACCAAATACTCTGGACAGCCAGGATGTTCTTTTGAAATTTACCAGTATATTTTTTTGCATAAGTCTTACATAATGAGAAATTTATCCTATAGCCTCAATGAGTGGGTTTGGTTTTTTCCCACCCCAAGAAGTGGTGTTTAAAAAAAGTTTGTGCTTTGGAAGTTAGACTTTGGCTTGAAACCCAGTTTGATCTTTTCTAGCTATGTCATGTTGAGGTTGGAAAATTTATTTACATTTCTGAGACTGTAGACCTTATCTGTTAAATGTGGATAATACTGCCTTCCATGGGGTTATGTTAGTTTCTTTTTCCTCCGGGGTTTAAGTGAAGATAGAAAGAATGAGAAGCAGGAGAGAAGAGGTGAGAAATTGAGATTGGGTGAGGCATGTTCTGTTTTTCTATAGTAACCATATAGAACAGTCTTGATCACCATTGTATTCCTGATTCTCAACATAGGATTCTCTCATGGAAAAGGTATCCAGTGTTAATATTTGTTGAATGAATCTTTGGAGGGCTCTGTGCTTGCTTCATGTACAGGAGGTTAGAGGAAAATCTATGCAGCATTAATTATTCAGCAGGCCAGAAACGAGGGCTGCTTAAATTGGATGCAGAAAGTGGATACAATGGCCAAGGAAGCAGATAAGATAATCCCTGTGGCTGGAGGGAGAAAATAAATGGAGTGACAAGGGAACCAGGTAAAACTAAATAGCTTTCCTGGAAGGTTATGTCAGGTTGCAGCTCTAGCTCCCTAAACTTCTATATATTGAACCCCTAGCATTTTAATCCCTATACTCATCTTCTTTAGCCAAAATAAATTTTCTTACACTAGAGTCCTGTAGCCCAAATTGATGTGTAGTTTACTGAATTGGGAAAAAATCTACTTTTGGAATATAAAAATGCATTTACTCTTGGGAAGCTTCCAAATCCATCCCTTTGTGTATGCTCGGATGTCATGACTTGCTGCTTCCTGTGGCTTATTCAGGAATGGATAATATATGACTAATTAACCCACAAGAACACCAAGCATTTCTTACTGCTTTTACACTCTAAATCTTTTGATGATGAATGTTGTTGTCTCTCATTCTGCGATAACCATGAAGCTCAGGGCAGGATGATGAGACGATGACCTGGGTAGTGACATTCTTTACTGTCTCAGTCTTTGTAGCAACCATCAAATGGGGAAATGATAATGCTTTACACACATCTCATGAAAAGTATGATGGGCTTTTGCCTCTTTCCTTATAGATCACAGGAAGACCTACAATTACTATAGCACATTGCCATTTACAAGTAACAAACTATATGATAACTTTGGAAAAGAGGCTTCTAAAAATTTCACAGAAATGAGCCAGAAAATTGAATTAATGGTAAGTATTTTTTCTCCATTTCTAGGGCACATGCTATTACTTTTTACCATAATTTTTAGTATCTTAGTTTGTAAAATATCCATTCCACTGATCTTGCAATCTTTGCAAAATGGGAAGAGGCCCTACCTGAGAGAGAGAGAACAAAACTGACAATAGATGACTTGGAGAGTATGTCTGGCAGGGATGAACCAAGTGACCTTCAGCCATTCTTTTATTGTCCCTCTTACTCTTCCTTAGCTAAAGCTACACTTTTGATCAACAGAATCCAGAATTCTGGGAATGTAAGGGTGACCCAAAAAAAGGGTTGTTGTATCCTAGACTTCCTACAGAAGAGACATTGAGCAAAAGACCACAGGATTGAAACTATTCAGACACATATTTGAATAGTATTTTTTAGTATTAAAAAATATCTAACCTTGGACCAGTTTTTGGCACATAAGGCTATAGGAAACCCATGGATACTCATCTCTATCCTTAAGGTGTCGACATTCATCCTGAGGGATAAATCAAATATTTCAAAAAAATAGAAAAATTAGCAGTATAGGCCAAAAGAGCAAGGGCCTGTGTGATGACTTCTCATCATTGTCAGATTACTTAGAGAACAATTTGGACTTTTCCTGATAGTCTGTGAGATAATTAGTGGTATGATGTGATAGAAAGCACCCTACACTCGGAGTTGGGACACCTTATTCTAGTACCACCTACTAGCTAGTGTTGTGTCATTTGGCAAATCACTTTATCATTCTGAACAAATTTCCCTTTGTGAAAGTTAAAGCACTAGAGTAGATAATTTCCAAATTGTCTTCTAGTTCCAATATCCTGTGTAAGAACAGAATGGCAGTGACCCACCTGGAAATTTCCTGGTAGACTAGAAGCTTGAGAATTTTGATACCTTGCTAAGGAAGAGGTCAAATCCTGGTTGATATGTACTTGTAAACACCAAATCTGAGTAAGCTCTTCTCTAAGGCTAAATATATGTATAAAATAAAGAGAAGGAAATGGAACTAAAAAGATCAAGAAAAGATGCAACTATTTTCCTTGTTCTTTGTGCCATTCACTAAAATAAATTTTATAAGATCCAGACTGACTTAAATATAAATGAATATAGATGGGACTCTTTAATACTCTTCAAAATTAATGATAACTTTGAAATTATTTGATAAAAAAATAAACCCTTAAATAAAAATTTACAGGCGAATGCTGTCATTAGAGAACTCATTTGTATTGTGCTGATTTGTCTCAGAATTGAAGTAACTGTCCTTGGGTGCAAAGACTCAAGAGTCAATGAAATTTAAAGAAAGAATAAAAAGGCTCATTGTTTCTGTCAGTCAATTACCAGCTTGTAGTAACTGTGTTTGGCAAATATCCACACGCTGAAAACACGAAACACTTGACGTGTTTACCTAGATTCCTAATTTAAAAATTTAAGTTAGCTAGAATTCTTATTTATAGTAGTAAAAAATATCTCCACAAAATACATTCTTCCACCTTATTAGAGTAAGCCTTATAGGACATATTAGGCTAAGTATCCCAGTTCATATGGGCCTTCCTAAGAGCATTTTGAGTGCTGAAGTGGGTGCAGATTATGCCAGGATATTTGGCGACTTTTTCACCAGGTTTGGGAGCCAGGTGACTGTCATGCACTCATTTCCATGACCCAGCTATCACTTGGCAGAATTATTTCATTTCCTTTGTCTACCTACAGTAAAAATCTATGTCTCAGGGTGTGAATGCTTACCTTTTCTTTTCAAAAAACTGTATGTTTATTCTCTTTTGTCTCTTTCTCAGTGTAACACAGCAGAGGTCACTGTTGGTCCCTCTGCTTTGGTTCCCGTAATCCTATAATTCCTAAGGCAGAGTTCAGTTGAAATCACTGAGTAGAATACCAAAAAAGATTCAAGATTCCTCAAGTTCAGCACATTGTGAAATATCAGTTCATGTGTTTTGTTTTTAAATTTTTAAAAAATTTTTTAAGCTTTGAATTAACTTTCAGAATTTCAGAAAATTGTTCTTAATGACATATTTTGAATATTTTTGGAACAGGTGAAAAATGTCTTTCATAAATCTTCATTGAGGGGAGATTTTGTCAAGTGTCAGATTATCAAGTTCAGGTATGTAGATCTAAAATGCTGACTTCTGAATATAATTTAAAGCTAAAGCTGTTAACCGCGTCAGTAATAAATACTGTTTGAAGTGCTAATAATATGATGTAATTCAATTCAACAAACATTCATTTGGCACCTGTTCTGTGTAAGTCATCGGTTACAATGTGCTTACTCATTCTCTAAACCCAAAAGAAAGCATTTGCAAGATGTTTGCAAGGGACAGAGGTGTTATTGGTGGCTATGTTATAGCATTGTTTTTTGGAAACTCTAATTAGCACAAATAGGGACCTAAGCCACATCCCTTGGCTTACGAGCAAATAGTGCCCTATGTAAAATAGTGTAGTAGATGAGGTTTGTCTTTACCTCCTGATTCTCCTTCTTATCAATTTTCCTCACTTTCTTCCATTCCAAATATTTCTCTTTCTGCTCCAAAGTTTAAGAATATTTCAGATCTCTGATCATCAACCATCAATAAATAGGAGTTCAGAGCACAACATTTTAAGCAAAATGCCATATGAGGATCTTAAATAATGTATTGTCTTAATACAAATTATTTGTATTTTTCAAAAGTAGGATAAGAGCTGGGGTTGGCCCAGTGCCATAGTGGTTAAGTTTGCACCCTTCGCTTCGGCAGCCCAGGGTTCGCCAGTTTGGATCCTCAGCATGGACATACGCACTGCTTATCAAGCTGTGCTGTGGCAGTCGTCCCACATATAAAGTAGAGGAAGATGGGCAAGTATGTTAGCCCAGAACCAATCTTCCTCAGCAAAAAGCGAAGGATTGACAACAAATGTTAGCTCAGGGCTAATCTTCCTCACCAAAAAAAAAAAAAAAGAATAAGAAGTGTTTCCAATATTATTTCAGTGACACAAACCCCATGAGTTATTTCTCAGTCTATTAATTAGCTGATATCTCTGAGGTGTTCCTTTGACTACTTTCTCCTGAAAATTCTATACTCTCTGGTGTTTGAAATATTGTTCTTCCTTGGATCTATTTCCACTTCTCCAAGCCTTAAATTTTCACTCCCTCAGGAAGACTTCATCCACCCACATGGCTTCATATACTATTGAAATCCAAGTTTCTATTTTCAGTCTAAACTATTTTCCTGATTTCTAGAATTATATGCCTGCTCATGCACATCTCCACACGGGATTTCCACAGAAAATTCTTTAACTCGAGGAAAACTCAATTACACCAATGGTAAACCTAGAACTCATCACACACTCCTCCCTTTCCTGGGACCCTCACACTTTACGAATAACTAAATTCTACCAATTCTATCTTCCAAATCACTTTCCATTTGGTTTACCTCTTTATCTTAGTAATCTTGGTACTGATTATTCTTTCTTCTATTACTGTAGTAGGAAAAAGCGTAAGTTTGTTGGAAAGATGAAGTCAGTCTTGGACATGTTGAGTTGGGATACTAGGGGACCATATGAGCTTGAAATATGAGTCTGACTTGGGAAAGGAAAAGGGAACTGAGCTGAAGATACACATTTGCTCATCATCTACTCAAAGTATTGGGAAGTTTGGGTGTGAATGGAATTTCTCAGAAAAAGGGTAATGTAAGAAAAAAAAGGATGATGAAGAAAGCTTGAAGAACAACAATATTTAAGGAGATGAAAGAAAAATAAGATCCTAGGAAATAGATAGGGAGGGATCAGGAAAGAAGAAAAATCACAAGAGAGGCAACAGTGATGATAAAGACAGAAAGTTTCAAGAAGAGAGTGATCAGCATTGACAAATACTCCTAAGAGACCAAGTAATATTACTAGAAAGAATCCACTGGCTATGTCAGCGAGGAAGTCACTTAGTGTCGAGAAAAGACTCCGTGGAACGGAAGAGGAGGAAGCAGACTGCAATGAAGTAAATATGAGGCAGAATATAATTTATCCTTTCAAGAAGGTTTGCTGTGATAAGAAGGTGAGAGATAAATTGAATAGCTGGGGAAGAGAAAGGGTTTTGTTTGTTTTTGTTTCTATTAGACAGCCAGTATGGGGATTGTTTAAGAGATAGAAGAAAGAGTAAATTGATGTACAGAGTTGCAAGGCAGTGAAAGTGAATGAGATACATAAAAATAATCTCTTTAAAGCCCTGTTTCTTCAGATTACAAGAGCAATAAAAAATACATAAAATTCAAATAACATAATATTACATAAAATAGAAAGTGAAAACTCCAATAATTCCACTCCCAGAAATAACACATCTTCTTAACAATTTATTTTGCACTTCTTTCCAGTGACTGCATATAGATATATTTCATTCTTTAGCTGCTTGTATAGTGTTTCATTACAACTATGTGTCAGGGTTGATTTAGCCAATGCCTTTTTGATGCAAGCTTGGGTTGTTACATATTTTTCTGATTTAAAAACAAAGTTACCATTAATATATGTATACATATCTCTTTGCACACACAAGAGTGTATTTGAAGATTAAATTTCTAAAAGTAGAAATACTGTATCAGAGAGGAGAGATAATCAAAATTTATAATAGATAAATAAAACTGCTCTCTAAAAATAAGATTCTAATTTATATTCCCATTTACAGTTTATGTGAGTAGGGGTCGATGCAACGTATAGTGAGGAGTAAGATTCCTTGGGAACTGGTTGTATGTGAAAAAGAGAGGGTAGAGTAGCTGACAGAGCATGAGAAAGGGCAGTCAAGGATGATTCCAAGGTAGTAACTCATTCAAATAACACTAAGGCTAATTAACGCTCTACCTTGAAAATACAATCTCATGAAGTCAATACAATTTGGTCAAGCTTTTGAATATTATTCGGATTAGCAGTTGTTTAGGAAAGCCTGAAGTTTGCTTAGGAGAAATCACTGGATTTAAGCCACTGAGAATTAAGCCTGAAAGCCAAAGCCAGAGTTGATTTTATATTCACCATATATTATATTTGATAATTTTGAATGGATGACAAGAGAAGTATCTTTTTCTATTAATAACCGTGTACTTAACTAGATTGTTTGGTGGTAAGTGAGATTGTGAACACACTAGCTCACTATCAGGGAGGCTGAGTTGGAAGTTCTATATGTGGTAAACCATAGGAACATAGAAGGAAACAAATTCGATCTTTTAAAATTACATTTATGGTTTTGTGTATGTGTATATTTCAAATGAATGATAAAGAAAAATATGTTGTGATATTACCATGAATATTATTCAAAACTATATCTTTTAAAATCCTATTTTTCTTTCTGATCCCAAGTCAAGAGGAACATGGAGTGTTGGCTCATATGCTGCTGATTTTTAGATTTCGCTCTACTGAGGATCCTGAAACCATAAATAAAAATATTCAACGTGTTCTACACAAAAAGCTGCGAGATGCTGTAGGACCCCCTAAATTACACCCTGAATCAGTTGAAATAAAAAGTAAGTTTATTTCTCTTATTTAGTTTAATTCTCTTACATAGAATAGCTCCATGTTAAGTTTGGTCTTGGGCACTGATTTAGAAACATTTTTTTGGATGTCTCTAATTATGGAGTCTTGCCACCAACAGAGTATTTCTTTGAGACTAAATTGGTCCTAATGAAGTATTTTAATTTTTAAAACTACCCTAAACTTATGCCTCCCATGCAAGCCTGTCATTAACTCCTGGGCCTGGATTCCTCTTTTATATTGGGCCTTGCACCTTAGCTATAGAATCCAATGATAAATGGAGAAAGTGGCTTTGTATATTTGTTCCTCTTCTTTTTCTTGTTGCTACATTTTACATTCAGTATAGTGTGTGGAAAGGTTCATGCCATCCATATGTTTGCCTTCAAATGGCATTGATATATTTTGATATATATATATATATATTGATATATATAGCTTTTTCCCTTAGAACATTAACCAATGAAAAATTTATAATTTATTTATACTTATTTTTGGTATATTTTACAACGAATTTGAAAAGTCTGAAGGTTTTGTTGTGTGTGTGTGGGAGACAGGGGGATGAAATAAACAGTGATAGGTCCTCATTATTAGAAAGTAAGAAACAGGAGATCTCAGTGGTAATGAAAGTCTGGTTAGCGGCTTCCAGGCTGTCACGGGCAAGCGAGCACAGCTCCGTGCCAAAGCTAACTAATTTGCTAATCACCACTGATTTTGCAAAGTGTGTTGTGGAGATCTGGCTGGACAGGTTTACCAGCAGAGTGGATATACCATTGTATTAAAATCAAGATAGACAAGCTGCCAAGTTCTTTGGCGTGTGGCTGGTTGGTCTGAAATCCTTGCAAGATGCCGATGCTCAAGCTGTTGACATGCTCATTGCCTACTTTAACAACTGTCAGAGAAACATGATGGGGTAAGGCGGTGCTTTTTTAAAATCGTTCATAGACTTCTGTAAAATGCAAGATAAATTAAAGTTATTATAACAGTGAAAAAAAAAAAAAAGTCTGGTTAAGAGCTAAGTCATGTGCTATAAAATGATGCTAGTCTATAGAAATACTATGCAAACCACATGTACGATCTTAAATTTTCTAGTAGCCACATTAAAAAAGTAAAAGTAAACATGGGAAATTCATTTAAATAGTTAGTATATTTAACCCAATATATTTAAAGTAATATTATTTCAACAAGTAGTCAATATGAAAATTATTCATGAGATATTTTATATTTTTTTTTTGTACTAAGGCTTTGAAATCTAGTGTATATTTTATTTTTATAGCACATTTCAGTTTAGACTAGCCACACCTCAAGAACTCACTAGGCACATGTGGTTAGAGGATACTGTATTGGATATGGCAGCACTAGAAACTAGAGAATAGAGGATGAGTAGAAAGAATGAATACGAAGTGCTAACACAAAAGCTAGTAGACCTAACTAGAGACCTAACCTGATGGTCAGCCACCTTACGTGCTTAGAAAGGGAGGTTTCACTAGTCAGGGCCAGTTACATAATTTGTGGGGCCCAGTGCAAAATGAAAATATTGCACTCTTCAAAAAGCAGTAAAAAAGGGCTGTTAAAGGTACTAAAATATATGGTATTTTATTTACTAACTTATGGTATTTTTATGGTATTTTTATTTACTAACTAAAGTCATTCTAAATAAAAAAATTAAAAGTTAAATTACTAGCATGCGTTTTACTGTTTACCTTCATGCTGTGAAATGTCAATTGCAAATATAAGAGCATTTAACTTCTATGTATGTGGAATCATGAAAATTATACAGCTGTACTTCAAAGCTCATACATGTATGTATTTTGGTTCTTACCAGATCAATGGAAACACTACACAAGGCTAGCTCAACCTTTTTTATTTCCCTTGATGACATGCGCAAATTTTACGAACACCGTCTACGTTCAGCTTAAGTGAAGAAGGACTGAAGGGTTCTTCTATGTCATTATTTTCAGCAGAAGCTACTGGCTAATAAAGAAGTAATGGGAGAAAGAAAGGATATGATAGGGTCCCTTGGTTGTCTGTGACTATTAGAATGTCATTGCTTTCATTCTGTGTTCTAAGCAAGCTCTGGTTCAAACAGAAAACATGGCCTCCTGGGACTGTCAGTGCCTTCTGCTTACTTAGTGGTAGACATCACACATTTATCTTGTACTCACTTTGAGTTTGGTGAACATTGTGGGTCCACTGGAATTCTGGGTTCAGGGGGTATTGTGAAGGATATATGCAAATGGGGCGGCAAGAACTCATGGAAATATATATTGTGTGTATCTCCTCTGCTCATGCCATGCTCTATTATCCTATAGGACTTCACTTTCAAAACACAAATTATGAGATTAAAATTATTAAGAATTTCAAGACAGTGAGCACTAAAATAAATGCAAGGTCATGCTGAGGGTAGCAGCAAGTGTAGATACAGAAGTCACACATCTCTTAGGCGGGCCTTGTCAGTATTGTCAATATGCGAAGCCAGAACTTTCTCTAGGAAAAGCTTGAGATAGAAAAGAACAAATTATTTAAACAGAGAGATTAGTGCTGGTGCTTTTTAATATTTACTGAGAATAAATGGTCTTTCTTCCTTATTTATGCCATTTTCCCCAAAAATAGCCTGAATGGAGAAAGTCAGAAAGAAGCCTTTCTAGAATACAAATTTCTAGTAAATCATTACTATTAAACACTAAAAGAAAAATTAACAATAAAATTTTTGCATTTAGAACTCTCATCCTGCCATATTCAAAGAGAATAGTTTTGGTCTTTGGAAATCTACTGAGTCAGGAAATTTGAGTGCTTGGAGTTTTACGTATCTGTTGGTTGACTTAGTGTTTGCATAGGGTTAGGCACCGATTGGTGAGAAGTCAACAAGCCAAGGAGCCATTGGCTAGAGTTGAATGACAAGTTGAGGGCAAATTGTCTTGCTGAAACTTCAGCAACAAGAAAACCTAGAAAGAGATAATATTGTTTTTAAATGGGAGTGAAGACTAATTTCTGGAGATGCCATTTGGATATATTATACAAATGGCATATACATATGCCTATGAGTTTAGTAAAATAATCTGAAATAATGGTCAATAAAAATATTATTGCATTTGGGGAATCAATACTACGGCTTAGACCAGTATTTCCCCAAAAGAGACTGTGGACAACTTGCATCTTATTTCTTGGTATAGAGCTCAGATTACTGGGCTTCAACACAAAACTACTAAATCAAAATTACTGGGAAAAGAAACAGGAATTTACAATACAAAGATACTCCCTATGTGACTCTGATCCATACTAAAGTTTAAGAAACATTGTTCAGATCTCCCTTCTCCCCAAGGCAACGAACACACAATGTCTATGATAAACTAACTGTGTTGCTTTCTTTACAACCTAAAGATACTATCTTATAACCGAATTCAGCAGCCTTTAGTATTTGAAGTACTTGAGGCATGATGCAGTTCTGATGTGCTGACCTTGTTCTATTCACCTTTTCTGTGTATTTCAGAAATCAACAAGACAGAAACAGACAACTTTCTGAACAATTGTAAGTTTAATATATTTATTAAAATCGCATCGCCTGAATGTAAAAAGTTAGCACTAGGTCATTTAGGCTTACTTTGTGTGGTATTACAGGGTCAGAGTAAAGTTTGATTGACCTGTACACAGCTTATGGTGACTTATCTTATCTCCGAGGCACACTTTATTGCTTAAGAGTAACAACATTGGGAGAACTTTGGAGTGGATGTATGGGTGCCTGTGGCAGACGTGGAGTGGAAGTGAGTTGTGCAGTTGTTAAAGAGGCAAAAAACACTCACTTCTCAATCTTCTGATTGCAGATATCTGTTGTATACTCTCACAGAAGTTTTCTAAAAGTTACATAAAAATAATCTGTCTGTTGGTATTTTTTAGCTAGAGGCAGAGACTTTTTGTTACTCTATAGTAAATAAACTCTTCTTGATGTTATTAATCTCGTTATGGAAATTGCAGTCAATTACGGAGTTGGGGTATATGTTGATGAAATTACTGAAGAGCCAAATAATATCTTCACCCATATTTTAAAAGTGTCCATATTTTAAAAGTCTAGTATTTCCCTTCCCCTGTAGCAGAGTATCCCACCATGATTTAGAGAACACATTTGATGGTTATGGAATTAGTACAGAATACATTTCTCTTAAAAGATGGAAGGAAATGTGCAGCTGACCAGCTCAGAATGTTGGTTAATTCACAAACTTAACTAAACATGAGACCAAAGGATAATCCCATTATTTCAATGGCATATATTCTTGCCATCAATATTTACTGGGAACCTACTATATGCTAGTGCTGTGTTAGGCAACAGGGATATAAAACGGATGAGATGTAACCCCTGCCTAAAGCAGCTTATATTAAAATGGGACTAGATGTATGAGACTAATGCATGAACATATCACTCTAAAACAACAGTTCTCAAACACGAGCAATTTTGACCCCCAAGGGATTATGCCCCACTGTGGCATTTTGGTTATCATCATTGTTGAGGAGGGGGCTGCTATTGGCACCTGGTATGTACAGGCCAGGGATCTTTCTAAACATCCTATGATGCACAGGACAGCCCCCCACAAAAAGAATTATCCATACCAACATGTCAGTAGTGCCAAGGTTGAGAAACCCTGTAATAAACAATGTTGAAGAATATATATATATATATATACACACACACACACACACATACACAGAGAGAGAAAGAGATACATATGTATATACATACATGCACATATATAGATAAATATTGTTATTATTATTTATATTAATATTATTATTATTTTTCATGGAAACATCAAGAAAGTCCTAACTAATCCAGTTTGGGCGTAGGAGAATTGTTAGAGAAGGCATCCTAGAGGAGGTAATGACTGATTCAAATCTTACAAGATGAGTAGGAGTTAAATAAATGAGACAAAGCAGTTTAAGGTAAGAACGGGAGAAAATGTTTGATGCTATTGGAGCACAACATACAAGAAATTTGGGACATAGTAACACAATTTTATACTTAAACACAGCTGCTAATACATCACTTCTCTTTGGCAGGCTGTGGGACACGAAGGAGTAAAACTACAGGACAGGGTCTCAGGATCGTTGGTGGGACAGAGGTTGAAGAGGGTGAATGGCCGTGGCAAGCTAGCCTGCAATGGGATGGGATCCATCGCTGTGGAGCAACTTTAATTAATGACACATGGCTTACGGGTGCTGCTCACTGCTTTAGAACGTAAGTCCTGAACCTTGAGAATGATTAGGGATAAGCAAAGTGCACTGGGGCTTGGCAGGAAGGAAATACCTCATGAACCTTGAGAGAGATGAGTTTAGCATAAATTAAAGATAACGTATACAACACAAAGAGAGTGGGAAACTCATAAACCTTAATAAGAGGTTTTATAGTCTGGAAATGGCATCAATGTACATGTAGCTAAGTTATCCATTGATAGACACACAATAATTTGTCAAAGGAAGCAGGAATTTTAAAGTCGTCTTTGGATTTTGAGCTTGATATCAAAGAGAAGACCCGTATCTCTCTGCTGCATCTTTATCGGAGATAGAGGCTAGATGGATTGTAGGTTTGACTCCAACAGGGAAATTCCACATCGTAAGAAAGCATTAAATACAAGGAAATTTGGTAGTACAACTGAAAAGTTGGTATACAACTGAAAAGATTGACTAGTTATATTCCAAGGAATGCAGACTTTTTAACCTTATGCAAAATGCCTACAACATACAGGATAGAAATGCTTTGTTAAATTATTGTGTAGCCTTTTTGGTTTTCAGAGAAATGTGTATGTTTTTGGGTAGGTGACATGGTGCACATAATACATTTAGTTCTCTCATTCTGTATAGGATATGCTTTCCATATATCCCTTGGAGTTACTGATGCCCTAACATATCAAAAGGCCCTAGGATTTGGAGTGAGTGACTTGGCATGCAGAATGGCATGTATATCCTAAGAAACATGCCACTGTGTCATTTCCATCGCATCTGACCCCTGAGCCTGATTCTCAGATTGGAAAGTTTGTTTCTATACATAAAAACTATAACTTAGAAAAGAAAACTTGTATTGATACCTGCAGACTAAATTGTTTAATATAAATCATTATATTGGTAGCACGGTGAAGTGGAATTTATTCTTCACACTTTCCCCCCAGCTATAAGGACCCAGCCAGATGGACTGCTTCCTTTGGAGTTACAATAAAGCCTCCAAAAATGCAACGAGGCCTCCGGAGGATAATTGTCCATGAAAAATACAAATATCCATCACACGACTATGACATTGCAGTTGCAGAGCTTTCTAGCCCTGTTCCCTACACAAATGCAGTACACAGAATTTGTCTCCCTGATGCGTCCCATGAGTTCAAACCAGGTGATGAGATGTTTGTGACAGGATTTGGAGCACTGCAAAGTGATGGTAAGCATCTTAAGAAAAACTCAAATCATAGTGATCTAGTTTGGTATTCTAAGGCATTTAAAGAATGGATGTCATTATGCCAGAATATGTTGGTGGGTTGGTCATATGGACCTGGGCCAAGTCAGGCCTTACTTGTGAACCAAGTCATTTAGAAGACACATAAATTCCTTCATGCTGTAGGTTACTATCAAATGCATCACTACTACTGTAGTAATGGTGCTTGGTAAGGTGTCTGAAAGAGTAAATATGTCTGAAATTTTTACTAGGGAATTACCCACGTAAGAGATTAGGGATTATTAATATACTCAACTGTGAATACTAGATAATTATAAAGCCACCATTCTCTGCTACTAAAATTACCTTCTAAGCTTAACAATGGAATGGAAATTACTTAAACAACTTGAGGTTCTTTCCGAGGCACCTAATTTTTCATTTAAAATAGGAAAGAATTCTCTTCCCAGATATTACTGTATCTGAAAAAATATATATCCTAAGATTCTTTATCACCATCTTATCTTCAGGTTTATAGAATATATGTATATCTACAAATATAAAGAATATTTTTTCACTAGGTAACACTCAAAATCATCTTCAGCAAGTACAGGTGGATCTTATAGACACTAAAACCTGTAACAAACCTCAAGCTTACAATAATGCCATAACTCCTAGAATGCTATGTGCTGGCTCCTTGCAAGGAAAAAGAGATGCATGCCAGGTAAGTGATTTGACTGACTAGTATGCTGCATAATTTTTTTTCACCTTTTATTTTGAAATAATTATAGATTTGCAGAAAGTTGCAAAGATATTACAGAGGGGTCTCATGTACCCTTCACCCAATGTTCCCCAGTGGTTACATCTCACATAACTATAGTACAATATAAAAGCTAGGAAATTGACATTGGTACAATGTGTGCTTCTGGTTCTATGGCATTTTTTCACACGTGCAGATTTATGTCACCATCACTGCAGCTGAGAACTATTTCATCAACACAAAGATGTACCTTTATAGTAACACCCACTTCCTTCTCCCATCACTGTCTCATCACTAACACCTGGCAATCACTAATCTGTTCTCCATCTCTATAATTTTGTAATTTCTAAAGTGTTATATAAATAGAATCATATGATAACATTTTTTTTATAATTCCATTTTGATTTATCTGTTAGTGTTTTTGACTAGACTATCTCTTTGTAGAAAAATTTTCAGAGGTCCCTGAGGTTCTGAACATTTTTTCTTTTCCATTCCTTTCTCTCTGTTGTTCAGACTGGGTAATTTCTATCATTCAATTTTCAAGTTCACTGATTTTTAATTCTGTCATCTTCATTCTTCTGTTAAGCCTATCCAGTGAGTTTTTTCAATTTTTTTTTTATCATTGTATTTTTCAGTTCTAAGATTTCCTTTTGATTCTTATTTATATCTGCTATTTCTCTGCTGAAACTTCTTATTTTTTTCATTTGTTTCAAGCATGGTGGTAATTGCTCATTAAGATATTTTTGTGATGGCTGCTTTAAAATCTTTGTCAGGTAACACCAACATCTGTGTCATCTCAGTGTCAGTGTCTGTTGATTACCTTTCTCATTCAAGTCGAAATTTTCCTGGTTCTTGGTATGATGAGTGATTTTCAGATGTATCCTGGACGTTTTGAGTATTATGTTATGAGACTCTGGATCTTATTTAAATCTTCTGCTTTAGCAGGCCTCCTCTGACATGACACTGGAGAAGGTAGGGAGGTGCTGTCTCCTTCCCCACTCATCCTCTTTTGACAGCTGGGTAGAGGAGTAGGGCCTCATTATGGTTGGATAGAGGTGGAATTTCAGGTTCCCCACTGGGCCTCCTCTGATACCACTCTGGGAACTAGAGTTACTGCTGGGAACACATTACTGCTCCCCTTGTGGCCACCACTGACATCTTGGGGTAATGGCCTCATTACTGCTTGGCAGTGGTGAAAGTCCTGACTCTCCACTAGATCTCCTTTGACATCACCCTAGTGGGAGAGAGAGTTATGCCTTGTTGCCAATGGGTGGTAGTCCATGCTCCCCAGTTGGTCACTACAGGGGAGAAAGAGGAGAGCTTCATTATCACCTGGCAGGGACGAAGGTTTGGCTTCCCACTCAGCCTTCTCTGACACCAGTCTGGTGGATTGGGCCTCAAGACAGCCTGGTAATGGTGGAAGTCTAAGCTTCCCACCTGCCCTTTGCTGGTGGGAGTTGGGGTGGGGCCACAGTTTTTTCTGTCTGGCTGGAGTAGAGAAGATGTTGTCTAAAAGTCTTCTGTTTTCCTATGTTGCCATCTTTCTGGTTCTTTGGCTAGAAAGAAAAGGCTATTCTTTTTTTGTTTTGGGGGCTTTTTTTGGTGAGGAGGATTGGCCCTGAGCTAACATCCGTTGTCAATCCTCCTCTTTTTTTTGCTTGAGGAAGAGTGGCCCTGAGCCAGCAGCTGTGCCAAGCTTCCTCTATTTTGTATGTGGGTCGTTGTCACAGCATGGCTTGATGAGCCATGTAAGTCTGCACGTGGGATCTGAACCCGCAAACCCAGGCCACTGAAGCGGAACACACCGGACCTAACCACTATGCCACCAGGCAGGCCCAAGAAGGCTACTCTTGATGCTTTTCATCTGCACCTGTTGGCAGGTTGCCAGGTTGCTGGTTTCTTCAGGTCCAAGTCCAGGGTACCTTTTAGAATCTTTTTATATTTATTTTATTTCTAATGTCCAGGGTTTTTCTTTTTCTTTTTCTCTCTTTTATTTAAAGCTGTATTTGGCTTGAGCAAAAGGAATAAGTAAGTTTATTCCATCTCAGGCAGAGCATAGACATCTTTTTGAGCCCTGATTTTGCTTTCCAGTATGTAGGCTAGCACTGTCAACTTTGTGCCTTTGCCAAATATGACAACTATGACCTCTATGTCTTCATCCACATTGCTGATAAAATCTTGGAGGAGGCCAATAACTGATTTCTTGGGTATCTCGCTAAACACCCCTATAATTTTTATTTTGTGATTTGACAGACTTTTTGTTTAATGTGCTCTGTTAGCCCCATATTAGTCTTTAAAATTTCATGTTACTCTGTATGCTTCCAATCTGGATCCATAGAGTGGTATATCATTCATTTCTAAGATTGTTTTTAGAACTTTCCATGTTTTTTCTCTCACATATACATTGCACCTGTTTTTTTGCTTTCATTGGGTCCACTACCCTTAATCTGCGACTGACTTCACCAAGGTCCTTTCCCAACTTTTATCTCTGGATTGGTCACTTGAGCACTGTTCTGTAGGCTACATTGAACTCTTTCACCCAATTGACCTTTCTTCATACTTCTGGCAAATGCTCAAGATTGTACTCACTTTGCTGTGTTTCTTTTTCTGCTCTGAGGCCCTGATTGTTTGTGGAGGAAGATATGGAACAACATAGATTGGTCCCATTACAAAATTTTACAGAAAATTCAAGTCAATTCTGTAAATAAATCTACCAAAACAAAACCAACTTAGTAAAAGATTTCATTGGATCCTTGTTATTTGCAGATTCTGTACTTGGAAAATTACATACTTGCTAAAATTTGCTTGTAAACCCAAAATCAATACACGAGACACTTTCCTGATCATCCTTGAACATGAGCAGAATGGCAAAAAAATGAGTCACTCAAATGCATACACTGTCACCTGAGGTTGAAAAAGGTGATGCTGTGCCTTCTTGTTTCAGCTTTTATACCCTAAACTTGTGTCCTTTTTGTGGTCTATTTAATGCCACATTTTTCACATTTTTGTGGTTTTGGTGGTGATTTTGCTGTTTCAAGTAGTCACTAAGTGTAGTGTTGAAGCGAAGTGCAAGAAGGCTGTGATGTGCCTTATGGAGAAAATACGTGTGTTAGATAAGCTTCATTCAGGCATGAGTTACAGTGCTGTTGACAGTGAGTTTAATGTTAATGAATCAATAATACATATTAAATAAGGTGTCTTTAAACAGAAACACACATAAAACATGGTTATGTGTTGGTCAGTTGATGAAAATCTGACCAGAGGCTCATGGAAATCTACCCCTGTTTCCCCTAGGCACAATGATTCAGTATTCTCTAAGCGTTTGCAGCAACTTCTTAGAATATAACTACCGTGAATAATGAGAATCAACTGTATTTTATCTTCTTTGACAGTCATAGAATCATTGTTTAGATATCGTTCTAGATCTTCTCTCATGTTAAACTCTTTCATCCTACTTGCCTCCAATTTTACTAAAACTATTGGAAACATCTTGTGCTTTCATATTTGTGATCATCCTTTATGATTTTCATTCTCGTATCTTGGCCTCTATTTATAGTAATTTCTTTCCTAAAAGTTTCAGAGCTACAGCTGTATGCCTCTTTAGTCTTTTACTTTTAAGTTTTTATTATAGAAAATTTCCAATGTATGCCAAAGTAGAGAGCACTGTATAATGAACCCCTATGTACTCATCACTCAACTTGAAACAATTGTCAACTCCTGATCAATCTTATTTCATCCCTATATACCCTAATACAATCCCCTTTACCCTCCCCTTCCCACCCTAAATTGCAGATCTGTTTTGAAATAAATCCCAGATGTCATGCAATTTCATCTGAAAATATATCCCTTATTACAATGCCGTTTCGATGAGGGTATTAGAGGTGAATGGCCATTACAAATTTGCAGAAATAAAGAAGAGGAATCAAATCTAGCCCTGTCATTATAATACCCTACTTTCCCATCTCTGGAGGGACCCAGAACCTGTTCTTTTTTTCTCTTTTATGTCTAGCATCCACAATTTTTGCCACTTGACTGGCTTCATATATTTTTTTATATCTCAGAAATCATCAATAACCTCATATGTAAAAATCTTCACTTAGATCTCCTACTCTTTCCCATCTCAATGGCATTTGGCCACCTATTGTTTCTTAAAATATGATCCTTCTTTGAATTCTATGGTCCTGAAATATGATGATTTCCTCCTCTCCTTCTCCAAGTACTCAGTTCTGTTTCCTTCTCCTTTTTCTCTTCCTCTCCTTAAGCCTGACTATCCCTCAAGACTCAGGTCTTACATGAAATTTTTCTCTGCTCTCTATATACTCATTCAGAGAAGCTGTCTTTTCTCTGAACTCAGCTGTCACTTGAATGACTTCCAAATCTACCTCTCCAAAATTAACATCTTGTCCAAATTTAGTCTCACATTTTTACCTATTTTAAAACCATTTCCATTCACATGTCTTAAGGTCTTAGTATAAGACTAAAAGTTGTATATGTGCCATCTCAAACTCAACAGTCATCATGAATTGTTAACTAATTTTCCATTTTTACATTTCTCATTTATGTGATTGGGTTTCACTAGCCTTGGAGTCTTCTTTTACTCTTATATCTCCTTCACATGTAATCAACTCAATTCTAAGATATCTTCCCCTTTTACCATATCTTCCAGATTTATCTCTTTTGTCTCTATTCCTTCTGTTAACATCTTAATCTATTCCTTCATTACTTCATATCTTGATCACTACAATTGCTTTCTGGTTTGGTTTCTTCTAATTTTAAAAGATTCTGTTACATGCATTCCTGAATAAAATGTCTATTCTGTTTCTCACCAAATCACTCACTAAAAATAACAGGATTTATGGGAAAAATAGGGTAGAAACAGATCAACAGACCCCTCAAAGGCTATGCAATGTTGTAACTAGAGAACCAACAAAAAAAAATAATTGTACCTTGAAAAATGACTTGGACAGTGTAGGCAGGCAGAATGCACAGGGGGCTGGTGGCTGATTTAGGGGATGTTAAAAATGCACAGAAACAATAGAGTGGAAATACTGGCTTGCCAAGGCTGAGACAATGAGCAGAGGAGGAAGTACAACGTGCCAGAACCCCAGAACTAAGTGAGGCTGCAGTGTGCCTCTCTGGTGGGGGCGTCCTGGGCACAAGCACTCTTTTAACATTTTCTTAAAATAGATCCCCAGAGGCTCCTGCCTGCGCATTAGCTAAGTTGAGAGCTTTTCTCTTTTCTTCTGAAGATTATAATTCTATTCCCATTACTCTGGCTCCCTTGCCTAAGACAAAGCACATATAAACCATCGTAACTTCCACTTGATACTGACATAGTTTCCCTATTCACCAATTGCATGTGAGCTAACTAGTGTTAGCAGAACAGTCTAGATCTTTCTCTATTTAATATTTACTGGACTCACCTTACTTTTCAGCTTGTAATGCTGTTAGATCCACTGCTATCTTTTTGCTTTAATTGCTTTATTCTTCGACTCTTTTACTCCTGTCTCTCAAACAGATTTAAGCTTCGTTGTCTCTGGCATCTTCTATTTCTTCATCCTAATCTGCCCTGCCTTCATATAGGCTTGGGTTTCAATTATCAAAATGCTTTAATCATTCAAATAGCTTCATATGGTACATCTTATGTCTATAAGCAGACTGTACGCTCCTTGAGGGCAAGGCCTGTGTGTTTACACTCTTTTTACATCTCCTATCACATATGAAGGTATAAGTAAATACTTATCAGTTAATTGATTTAAAAATTACAAACACATTATCTCAAAGTCAGTTATTATTAGTATTAGTTAATATTTTTATAGGGACAAAAGAAAATTCACAGGGAAGTTAGTATAACATTAAGGGAAAAAAGCATGAGCTTCTGAGTCTCATCACTCTGGATTCAAATTCAATTCTGCCACTGAATAGCACGTGACATCAGGCAAATTATTTAATTTCTATGGGTTTTGGTTTCCTTATTGCTAAAATGGAAAAAATGAAACCCAACTCCATGTTTTGTTGCCAGAATTACAAGAGTTAAGGAGATAATATGTTAACTAATTAAGAGCTTCATAGAGTGCTGAACACTTAATGGGTGGACCCCAAGATTTTGAGGAAAGATCAGCCAGTACATTTGGAGTATACAAGTCATAAAGAATTGGAATTTGTAGTTTTATGTATGTATTTAATAAGTTCTGTTTTGCACCAGGCTCTATGCTAAGCACTTTACATTCACTGTCTTCCATAATCTTCAAAATTATTATCAAAGGTAGGTATTATTAAGAACATTACAAATAAGTAAATTAAAGGTCTCAGCCAGCTTGGAAGGGACAGACTTGAGATTTAAACCTCGGTGTCTGACTCTAATGTTTGTGCTTTTTATCAGTAATAGACTCTTCACCCTTCTTTGGGGAGCTATGTCACACTCATAGAGTACGGGGAGTTATTTTGTCAGATGCACTGGATAAGTTAAGAGTATTCTTCTCCAAAGACATGGAGCCTTTAATCTCAATGTACTGAACCCTGAAGCTAAGCCAATTTTCTGGGTGGTGGAGGTCCTCCTTTATGTGAATTACTGACTTAGACAGAGGGATCACTTCTGCATTTGAGCACACTGAAGACTTTTGAAGCGCCCCCTTTCATTAAACTCAAGTTAGAAAAGTAGCAAATTCCTCTGTAATGAACTGAATTATTAATTACTAATCTCTCCCTTCTCCTTTAGGGTGACTCTGGAGGACCACTGGTTAGTCCAGATGCTAGAGATATCTGGTACCTTGCTGGAATAGTGAGCTGGGGAGATGAATGCGGGCAACCCAATAAGCCCGGTGTTTATACCAGAGTGACTGCTTTCCGGGACTGGATCGCTTCCAAAACTGGTGTCTAAGAGAGAAAAATCCAGTAGAATGGAATGCATTTTTGTGCATAGGCCATTCTTAGAGATAGAATTACAGCAGAAGCCTTGCAGGTCACCTGGATCTGACCGATCTAACTAAACTGTCTACTTGATGCATATACTTCCTTTCTAGCTCTGCTTCACACTGAGTATCCTGCTGCTGCCAGATGGATTCTGTCCCAATTTGCATTTCTTTGTTTTATAGAAGTTTTCTGTCATCAAAATTTTGGCTTGTTGACGTAAATTTCTCATGCATAAATACAATTTGAAGTGACCCCTTCTTCGTTTCCCCAGCTTCTCTCATCTCAGTAGATTTCTATTTTCAAGGTACAGGACAAAGAGTGAAAGGAAATCTAAAAATGAAAGAACTACATTTTGATGTACAGGAAAGTATTTGGTGTGTTTTTTGTTTTAATGGAATGAGGAAAATGATCATATTTATTATGAAAGGCCAAGTAAACAGACAGTAAAATACCAAATACTTCATGATGGAGAAAGAATGGGAAATAAGTTAAGGAAATACAGAGAAACCAAGAAATAGCTTTATTTTCACTTCCAGAGAACAACTAGAGAGATAAATGTGGGGAAGATTCTGTTTTCTTGTGGCCTACAATAGTTATATGAACTTTATATAATGTACTTGTTCTAAATTAAGGCAAATAATATTTATTTAGCATTGCACTGTTGAGGATATCAACATATAATAATAAAAAATGAATAAATCACCTATTTGCTTGACATTATAATATGACAATCCATGAAGAAGGGGAAGATGGGGAAAATGTCACTAATTAATTTATTGCAAATTCTTTTAAAATCTGAGGCTAGAATGACAATTCATTTAAGAACAACCAGCATACCTTACGTGGTAGGATTTTTGTGTGGTTGAATGAGAGGGAATGAAGAGAGAATCAGTCCAAACTATGAATGAAATGGGATTATCACTAAGTGCTTGCATGTTTGTATTTTAAGCTTTCCCAAACTGCAAAGCCTTGGTGGAATAAGGTCCAGGTGTTAGTGTGTAGCTGTAGTCACGCAAATGAACCTAGACCTCAGACCTCCATTTTGAGATGATTGCAGATCCCTCCCCACCCCCTCTACCCCTACCCCCTGGGTCTCTTAGACTCCTCTGGGCTCAGATGGGAAGGCTTTATAGGGAATTTATTCTGGAAGCTGCCTTCCTGCTAGGTCTAGTATGGCACTGAATTGCTAACCGCTTGGATATAAAACTGAAGAGTAAAAGCCTAATATCAGCCACCTTCATAATTTTAGTGTTGGTAAATTACTTTTGAGTTGTTTGTTAGAGACACAACATGCAAGTGATCCAGGCCATTATGAAGGTAGGACAGGTGCCACGACATATGCCATGTTAATGGCGAGATTTGACTGAATCTTGCCCTTCCCCTTTCTTCATTGTATACAGCTACTCATGCAAGTTCTGTATTGCACCATAACCACCTTGACAATCAACATTATTGGGAAAAATTTGACTTTTATTGACCCAAATAATATTGCCATATGAACTGATAAAATTTCGATGCTTGGCTAAAATGAGATATGAAAACTGACATGAATTGATAGTGTTAAATAGTTTACATAAACTATTTTTGTTCCATTTAATGAAAGCTTCTGGAAAAAAATTGAGGCAAGTGATCAATTTTAAACAGAGATTTAAGTACTTTTCAAACTAAATTACTCTGTGTTCAACAAAAAATTGATTCCCCTGTTTCAGTATATTCTGCAGTTGGCCTCTAGGTGGCACCCGCAAGCTGTAGGACGATATAGAGAAGACAAACGTCTGGATCTTCAAGTAATAATGAAAACTATAGTAGAAATTCTTTATTGGGGTCTTGTAAAACCAAAAGAATACAATTAATCTCTGTGAAGGCATTTAATAATTAATACATATAAAATGACATCATTATTAGTGTTTTCCAGATTTCTAGAGGTGAGTTTCCAAACTAAAATAAAATTTATAACATATGATAAGAGGAATTTCCTCTGCAAACAAACTTGGAGAGATTTAAATGAAGGAGAAGTTTTAGAAGTTTAATTTCACAATGGCATACATTTCTCATAGGAGTATTTTTTATATTTTCTTTGACAAAAGATTTGAGAAATAGAGGTTGGGTCACAGTGAAAATACAAGCAATATTTCAGACTTGATGTGCACAGAGAAACAGATCATACAGTATCATATTTTTTAAATGACAACTTCTTTTGAAAGATAACGTTTAAAAGGTTTCAACATTCTTGGACATGTCTGTTTTAACCATTTCATTGGAGAAAGTTAAGAAGTCATAACTGAAAGAATATTTATTAATTTTACAAGAGGACAGGCACTTCCTCTTCTATATCTTTTATGACTCTCTAGTAAAATGCTCTGTATATAATAGTCTTTCAATAAATGTTGTTGAACTATTCTTTTATTTTTGTATTATGCAGAAAACATAGCTTTATTATTGTTTACATATTGATTTTAAGAAGTAATCCCAGAATTTACACTAACTGTGTGACTTAAGCCAGTTATTTAAACACTCTAAGCTTCAATATACTCATTTATAACACAGGGCTAATAATACTTACCTCAAATGATTGTTGTAGGGATTAAAATGAGATAATGATTGAAAGTGCTTACTTAGCACAGTTCATAGAACATAGTAGGTGCTAGAAATGGTAGCTTTTATAACTGTTGTAATTAAACTACGGTCTTGTTTGAAACAATTGGTACTTCATCATAAGAGGTTGAATAAATATTTTTGAAATAAAGAGATAATTAGACCAACAGAATGGGCTGGTTCCTTGTTTAATTCTGATTCTACACGAGAAGTTTTATTGGGATCATTTTAAAACATATTGTCAAGTTGTTCTCTGTTATTCTATTTTTTCATTTCAACTTCTAAAAATGATAAACTTTTTTAACCATAAAGTGGCTGGATTATATCAAGATCTACAGTCTAGTTCAAATGATGCCTCCTCCATGAAGCCTTCCTTCAATCCCTTAAGGGGACATAGCATCCTCTTTTCTGAAATTCCTTAACAATTAAAAAAAAACTTTTTTATTTTCAGATAATCATAGATTTACATACAGTTGTAAAATATAATACAGAGAGGTCCCATGTATCCTTTATCTAGTTTCCCGCAGTGGTAACATCTTGCTTAACTATGGTACAATATCGCTACCAAGAAGTTGACATTGAGACCATCCATCAACCTTATTCAGATTTCTTCAGTTTAAAAACATGCAATTATGTGTGTATGTATTTAGTTCCATGTAATTTGATCATGTGTGGATTTGTGTGACCACCTATACAGTCAAGATACGGAATAGATTGATTACAAGCATCCCTCATGCTACCCACAGCCCTGGCTCCCTCCCAATCTCTGTTTCCAGTCTCTGACCCCTGGTAACCACTAATATGTTCTATATCTCTATTATTTTGTCAGTTCAAGAATGGTATATAAATGGAATCACACAGTATGTAACCTTCAGAGGTTGGCTTTTTCACTCAGCTTATTTCATTGTGATCAATCCAAGTTGTATGTGTCAATAGTTCATTCTTTTTTTTCATTGCTGCATAGCATTCCATGGTACGGATGCACCACAGTTTGTTTAACCATTCATTCATTGAAGGGCATTTGAGTTGTTTACAGTTTTTGGCTATTATGGATAAAGCCACTATAACATTTGTGTGTAGGTGCATAGGTTTTTGTGTGAACATAAGTGTTTGTTTCTCTGGGATTAACGGCCTAGAGTGTATTAATGGTATGGTAAGCACAAATTTAGTTTTTTAAGAAAATTCCATACCCTTTTCAGATAGCTTCTTACCATTTTTTAACCTTTCTATACTTACACTCTCTCCCCATGTTTTTTTAGACGTGTATGAATAGATCTGATTTCAACAACTAGAGTATAAGCTTCATGGCAGTAGGGACCATGACTGATTCATTTTTATAACCTTCAGAGGTCATAGGAAAATATATTACTTATGGCACATGCTCAATAAAGATTTATTAAATACTGAGTGAAGATAGTAATAAAATCAAGCAAACATAACAATATATATAAAATGAAAAAAAAGAAATTACTTTGGGTAGAAAAAAATTAAGAATATTACCTTCAAGAGTGTATTATGTCCTCATTTCTATAGTTTTGGACTTTATCACAGTACCTGCAACTATCTCATGTTGGTTCATATAAAATCTTGGTTTCCACTTTCCCACATGGTACACAATCAAACACACACTAAAGACATGGTCTATGTGATGATCCTGTCTTCATGCCTGAATTTATTTCCCAATACATAGTATATTTAACGGTTTTCTGACACATCTGTATCAGTTTCTACACTGTACTTGTGGAATGGATTCCAGTATAGGGATATACTCAATAAGTATTTGTTGGTCATAATTTTTACAACCATGACTCTAATTTGTTTGTCCTAATATAATTTTTATTATACAGTTCTCAAGGTGGAGTGAAAGACAGAGGCCTGTGAAATGCAGTTAGAAGGTCTGCTTTAGTTAATGTTGATCCATTAATCAATACCGCTTTGCAGAGCTGTATCCAGCATAAATAAATTCCACAATCAGTCACTGTAATCACTGTCTTGCATATATCCTGACTCCTGCACTTATTTCTTACTTCATCACTCTGTGACACTTGCTTTTTACCACAACGCTGATAAAATCCAAATCTCCACCTACTCTTTTCCTATACCAACATATTTGGAGAAAAATATGCAACCATACTGACTGGTCTACCTTCAAATTCATGATCACAAACCTCCAGATACTTCCACACCATCATATTATGCTTCTCTGTTCACTCTCTCACTCTCCTAGATGTATATTTCACGTCTATTCCTCTCCTCAACTCCCCTGCACCTCCTTATCCAACCCCATTCTCCACTGATGATCTTGCTTCTTACATCCTTCAGTGAAAATTGAAGCATCTGAAGAAAACTCACACCACCTCTACTCACTCACCAGCAGCTGCCCCTGCACACTTGGCCTCCCTACCTGTTGTCCAGGTGCTCCCATCAAAAGCCAATCCCTCCACGTGCACACTAGATACTATCTTCTCACCTGCTTAAGGAATTCCCTCCAGCAACTCTTCCCTCCCTCTCCTATATGGTCAACTTCAACTTTTCTTTTTCTTATTTCCTCGATCTTAAAACAAATGAACAAACGCCAAAAAAATTGTCTTGACCCCACTTTCTCTACCAGTTGCTGCCCCAAGATTTTGCAGGAAAACTTCTTGAAAAACTTGAAAACTTGATCTGTATTTACTGTCTCCTACAACTCTTCTTCCATTATTCCTTAAGCATATTTCAATCAAACTGTGGCCCCATAATTTCACTAAAACTGGTCTTTGCAAGGACATTTATAGTCTCCATGTTGCTAATCCTAATGGTGAATGCTCATCTTATATGTCTTATCAATAGCATCGGCACAGTTGATTTCTCCCTCTGCCTTCATAAACCTTCTTCTTTGTCTTCCAGGGCACAACATACTCCTGATTTCCTGCTACTCTCAGGCTTTTTACTCACAGGCTAGTGTCAGTTTCTTGTTGTTAACCTTGTCCTCGACCTCCTAATGTTGGGTTATTCCAGGGCTAAGACCTTGTTACTCTTCTTGATGATCTCATTTAGTCTCATGGTTTTAAATACCATCTACATGACGATGTTTCCAGATTTTTATCTTCAGCCTAGACCTCTCTCCCAAAATTCAGTCTCATATGTCCAATTGCCTATTGGTTATCTCCATTCAGATGTCTAATAACCATCTCAAACACAACATGTCTTTTCTCCGTATGTGTTATATCCACTGTCTTCCCACCTCAGTCAATGCCATCCTTCCAGTTGTTCAGGCCCAAAACCTTGATAGCCTCTTGACTCTTCTCTTTCTCCTACCTCCCACATCTAAAACTTTTATAGTATATTAATATTCTCTAGAATTTTGCCTAAACTCAAGCTCACTGATCAGTTGTTTGTAAATTAATCTTCTGCTCCCTTTTGAAAAGAATGTCATTTGCCACTTCTCCCGTTCTCTGAACTTCCATAATTCCAGAGATATTAGGTTTCTAGTTCAGTAATTATTTTCAAGTATTCTTATTACCATGGAATAGAGTTCATGCCTGGAAAAGAAACATGAAAGCATTTATAATAGCAGAGTAGATTCCTAAAATTTTTTATTCCTCTTGAGCTTCTGTTGCCTACATTTCAGCCTCCTGTTCTCGGGTTGTCAAACACCTCAGTTAGTCTGCAGCTTACTCTCTTTAGATATCAATTGGAATAATCAACCTGTCTGAGCATCTAGTGACAAGAATTGGTCTCCACTTCCCTCATCCTCCAAAATTTGCATTTCCAGCTACAACCTTTTCAATGAACTCCAGTCTCACATAAACAATTACCTAGTCAACAGCTCCCCATAGATGTCTAAAAGTCATTTCTAATGGAGCATTCTAAAAACAAAATCTTGATTTCTAACTTCCACTCCATATTTTTCTCTGAATGTTACCATCTCAGTGGCACAACCATGCACCCAATTGCTCAGGCTCGAAACCTCGAAACCTTGCCAGCTCTACCATCAAAATATACCAGACTTCAATAATTTCTTACTAACACTGCAGTCCAAATAGCTATTTTTCTCACCTGGACCACTACAAAGCCTCTTAACTACCTGTCTCCTGTTCCTACTCAGTCCTGACACCTAGCTTCTTGCTTCACAATGTAGCCACTGAGAGCCTTTTGAAATATAAGTTGGACCATATCATTTTCTGTTTTAAAACTTTACAATGGCTTTTCACCAAACTTAGAATAAAATTCAAAGTTCTTACTACATCCTATAAGGTTCTATAAAAATTGTTTCTCTTTGGCCATTAGTGCTATAACTTTTTATCTTTCTACTCCTTCTCTAACTCTCCAACTACTTTGGCCAGTTTGCTGTCCCTCAAGTATCACATGAGTTCTACTGCCTCCACATTTTGCTACTTTTTCCACCTGGAAAGCTATTTCTCTAGATAGTCATGTGATTTTTCTGCCCTACTCATTTCATTTGTAGGGGAGCAGAACTTTCCATCCCAGAATGCTTCTCTTTGGCTAGATTATTTTTAAGAACAAAAGACTCAGGAAGAAACTCTGACCTCCCCTTAAATGCCTAAAAGAATTTAAGACAAAAAACCTGTCCCAGGAAGGAGCACTCACCATAGATAACTATAGTATAATATGAACTAATTGTGGTAGACAGGGAGGAACCTAGCAAGGCCCATTTGATCAAGGTCCTCTCCTTGTCCCATTGTCTCTGCAAAGCATGGCAGACATTTGTTTACCAAACGTTTGCTTTTCCACTTCCTTGTGAATTGCCTTCCTCCCTTTCGAAGTCCCAAACCTCTACCCCCAACATCCTCTTATGTCTTTAGCTGAAGATGGTATTTAAGGTGGTGGCTTCAGCCATTTTGACAAGTTGCTCAGTTTTCCTGGGTTTCTCCTATATACACATGTTATTAAACTTTGTTTGATTTTCTCCTGTTATTCTGTCCCTTGTCAATTTAATTCTTAGACCAGCCAGAAGAAACTAGAAGGGTAGAAGAAGATTTCTTCCTCTCCTATGCATTCAAGTCTCTGTTCAAATGTCAATGTTTCAGACAGGCCTACTTTGACCACCTTATCTCGCATGGTAGACTCTGTTACTCATTTTCCTTTTATCCTACTTTACTTTCATTTATAGCAATCATTTCCACCTGATACTACACACACACACACACACACACACACACACACACACACAGATAAATGTATATTTGTTTATTGTCTGTCTTCTACACTAAAATTCCATGAGGCATGGAATTTTCCTCTCTTGTTTGTTGTTGTAGTTCCAGTGTGTCTGGCGGATGGCAATTATTCAATTATTATCTATAAAATAAATAAATGAATGAAATAGTGCCTTCAAACCTTGAGATCTTTTAAAAAGAGATCTGAAAGAAGTCAATAAGGATGCTTGGCTAGGATGAGTGGCATGGTTTTCCTTTGTCTTAAAATTACATGGTTTATCTCTCTTTAAGTACTATTCTGCTTGATTGAATAACATCCTTGAGACAGGAAAACAGCATCTCAGTTAGTAGACATGACACAAATATGTTTTGGCTTTTGGTGTTTGAACACACAGTCACATGTGTTCCTTCACCTACCCCAAGTATGACAGTGGCTTTGTTATTAGATAGAGTTGTAGCTTTAGTCTGTTTCCTAAGACTAGAGAGAGACACTCTTCTCTTCTTTTATATCAGGCCACTGGTAGTTCTTCTTATCTTTCACGATAGAGCATTAAATTAGCTATCTATTGCTTTAGAAATAAATTATCCCAAAAGTTAGCAATGTAAAACAACAAACATTTAATATCTAGTAGTTTCTGTGGGTCAGGAATCTGGGTGCAGATTTGCTGAATGTCTCTGGCTCAAGGTCTTTTATAAAGCTTCAATCAAAATGTTGGCTAGGGCAGTCAGTTCAAGGCTTGACTAGAGGATCTGCTCACTTATGTTACTGTTGGATCCTTGCTGGCTGTTGGCCAGAATCATCATTAGCCTTTACTTAGGTCAACTAAGAATATGGCAGCTGGTTACCTCAGATAAAGCATGCAATAGAATGAGAAAGTGCCTGTTTTAGTTTCCTAGGGCTGCCGTAATAAAAGTACCTCAAACATGGTGGCTTAAAACAACAGGAATTTCTTATCTCACAGCTCTGGAGGCTAGAACTCTGAAATCGAAGTGTTGTCAGAGCTTTTCTGTCTTAGAAAGCTCAAGGGAAGAATTCTTCCTTTCTTCTTCCTACCTTCTGGGGATTGCTGGCAATTCTTGGCATTCCTTGGTTTGTAGCCTTATCATTCCAATCTCTGCCACTGTCATCACATGACATTCTCTCCTATGTGTTTGTGTCTATGTTCAAAATTCCTTCTTCTTATGAAGACATCAGTTATCGGCTTAGGGTCTATCTAATCCAGCATAACTTCATCTTAACCAATTACGTTTACAAAGATCCTTTTTCCGAGTAAGGTCACAATCTGAAGTTCCAGTTGGATGTGAATATTTGGGACACAATATTCAACCCAGTACAATGCCCAAGACAGAAGCCACAGTCTTTGTGTAACCTTGGAAGTAACCTAATCTTGGAAGAAACATCCCATGACCTCAGCTACATTCAATTTGGTAGAAATGAGTCACTAAGTCCAGTCCATAATCAGGGGAGAGAATTACACAAGGCTGTGAATTCCAGGAGGTTGAGACCATTGGGGGCTATTTTAGAGGCTGCTTACCATGAGCATGGACTGGGAAGAGGTCTTCTGAAGTTAAGCCTCCACTCTGTTGCTGTGATTCTGGTTGACTCTATGATTTTAGCTTTTGTTCTCCCGAAAGTAGATCCTGAAACAATGATTTCCATGCAGATAGTTTCCTGGCAGTAACCCCAGAAGTGGTGGATTAGGAATAAAAAAATAGACAAAGAAAAGCCAAGAATTGGATATGTTATTGAGTTGGCACCCCTGGGGGAATGAGGTTCCATCCCACAGGAATTCCTGAAGAGCCCTATAAACACATCTCAGAATTATCCACCTGAGAAATTAAAGGAGAAAATTTTCCCCAATTCATTGAGAGTTGCCCTATGGTGAATTACCTGTTTGCACTTCTGGGTTGTGCAAATGTAAAGGCTGATCTGGCTCCCACAGGCACCCCATGCTGACATTTCTAGAAAAGTCCTAGGACACTTGAAGTGAGGTGATTCAAACTGAAGGAGGCTGAAGTCTGTGCAGAACTTGTAACTGCGAGCCCTCCAGGACCAGCTCAGCTGACCCCATCTCTTATCAACAAAGTGATTAAGAACAGTCTTTCAGAAAACTGCAAAGTCATGTAGCCCAGAGCATGCGTAAAGGAAGAAACTGTGACCTGAAATGACCTCGGAACTAAAGATCCTCCTCCCTATGGAACCCAAGGACTGGGACATGACAGAAACTTGAAAGTCAGACTCTTATCAGAAGTGAGGAGTCCCTCTTTCAGGAGGATCCAGTGTTAAAATTCCTTCCCCACCTCATCAAAAATGTTTAGAACCCCATCACAAATGTTTAGAACCATGTCATAAATCTTTAAAACCTTACCATATATACTTGAAGCCCATCAATAAAAACATGTCCCATTAGTGTTTCTACATTCTAGCCTGTTCTCTCTAACCTCTTAAATTTTGCCCAAAACCCTGAATTGGGGAGACAGATCTGAGGGCTCATGACCCCTGTCTCCCTGAAGATCAATCTCACAGAATAAAAGCCAATTTCTCCCCCCAAAGGCTGATGCCATAATTAATTGGCTTGTTTATGGGCATCAGGCAGAGAACTCCAATTTTGTGTGGTAACAAACTGTTCATCATATTTATATCTGGAATTGAGATGAGACCAAGAAGATATAAAGCAGTGCCCAAGAGATTTATGATACAATGGGAGAGGCTAAGAAAAATTGGAAGCTCAATGATGAAATAGAGTTTGCCTTTTTTAAGCCAGAGACAGTTTACCCACATGACTGTTCCATGCTTGCCCCCAAAATTTTAGTCCTCAAGACTAAAAACTGTGGCTCTCCTCCTGTCCAAGGCCCAACTATTTCCTGCCCTAGAATAACTGTTGATCATATTAACCATTGTCTTGCCCCTATTGCTCCCAATATACATAGTAGTCTTGTTTTAAAGGCACTGGTCCTAAAGTCTAGCTATTAATTTATATCATAGTCATCTTACACGTAAGTGGGCCTAAAAAGATAGAGAGGAAATAAGCCAAAATGCTAAAAGTGATTATCATCTCCAGATCAGTGCTAACAGAAATATAATGTGTCACATATGGGATTTTAATTTTCTAGTAGACACATTTAAAAAAGTAAAAATATATATGTCAAATTAATTTCCATGATATAATTTCCTTAACCAAATTGTGATGTTGTGATTTATAATAAATATGTATTTGGCCTTCATCATCCACAGTTTCTGGCTTATAGCTCCCCAAATCCTTGGAATTTTCTGAGTGAGAAGAGCAATGGGAGCAGCTTTTGTTGTAATATTTGGTCTCTTTTCTTCAGTGCCTGAAGTAGCTTTAGAGCCATAAAGGTGAAATTGGTGTCTTGTTACTCATAACAAGTCTCTTTCCACTACAACTGGGTTTACGTCAATGAGGTAACTTGTGGAAAACAACTAAGGATTGGGGCTGGTTGCCAGGGGAACTAACCAGAAATAGAGGGTGAGAACTTTCAGTCCCTTCCCCCCTCCCCACCTCCAGGGAGGAGAGAGTGCCTGGAGGTTGAATCAATTGCCAATGACCAATAATTTACTCAAATATGCCTATGTAATGAAGCCTCCATAAAATCCCAAGGGACATGGTTCAGAGAGCTTCTGGGTTGGTAAACATGTGGAGATTTGGGGGAGAGTGGATGGCACTTTAGGAGAGAGCAGGGAAGCTCCGCATCCTTTCCCCATACCTTGCCCTATGTATCTCTTTATCTGGCTATTGATTGGTATCCTTTAACATCCTTTGCAATAAATAGGTAATCTAGTGAGTAAATGGGTTTCCTGAGTTATGTGAGCCACTCTAACAAATTAATTGAACCCGAAGAGGGGGTCATGGGAACCTCTGATTTATAGCCAGTTGCTCAGAAGTACAGGTAACAACCTGGATTTGTGATTGGCATCTGAAGTAGGGGGCAGTCTTATAGGACTGAGCCCTTAATATGTGGAATTTGATGCTATCTCCAGGTAGATAGTGTCAGAATTGAGTTAAATTGTAGGATACCCAGCTGGTGTCAGAGAATTCTTGTTTGGTTGTGTGGGGGGAAAATTCCTTCTCCCCACCACAACATTGGAAATTGATATCAGAACCCCTTTTAATAACATATTAAAAACATGTAATCAATACAAAATCATGTACAAGATGATTTTGTACAAAAATATGTACAAGATATTTTACTTTTCTTTTCATGCTGAGTCTTGGAAAGCTGACATCTGACTCAGACATCTCAATATGAACTAGCTACATTTCAAGTACTCAATAGCCACATGTGACTAGTGGCTGCCATAGTGGGCAACAAAGCTCTAGATGGTAGATTAAAGGTGTTTACTATCTTTTCTTAAAAAAAAGTGTTCTCAGTTTTTTACAGTGAAAGTATATCACTTTTATAAGCACAAATAAGTAGCCAACACGGGTATTGTTACTGAACAAAATTGGAGTTCTCTTGCCTGATGTGCATAGAAAGCCAATTAATTACAGCATCAGCCTTTGGGAAAAGACATCAGCTTTATTCTGTGAGATAGATCTGCAGGGAGACAGTGGACATCTGTCCTCAGAACTGTCTCCCTGAATCAGTATTTCAGGTGAAATTTAAGAGGTTAGGGAGAACAGACTGGGACACGGGACTGCTGGCGGGACAGGTTTTGATTGGTGGCTTTCTAAACATTTATGACATGGTTCTAAACATTTATGATAAATTTCTAAACTTTTATGATGAGGTTCTAAAGTTTTATGATAGGGTTCTAAACATTTATGATGAGGCGAGGAAGGAATTTTAACACCAGATCTTCTTGAATGAGGGACCTCTTGCTTCTGATAAGAGTCTGATTTTTTTTGGTGAGGAAGACTGTCCCTGAGCTAACATCTGTGTCAATCTTCCTCCACTTTGTTTGTGGGATGCTGCCACAGCATGGCTTGATGAGTTGTGTGTAGGTCCAAGCCTGGGATCTGAACGCACAAACTCTAGGCCACTGAAGCAGAGTGTGCAAACTTAACCACTACGCCATCAAGTTGGCCCAAGAGTCTGACTTTTAAGTTCTGGTCATGTCCCCATCCTTTGGTTCTCTGGGGAGGAAGATCTTTGGTTCTGTGGTCATTTCAGGTCAAGATTTCTTTTTCTGCACATGCTCTGGCTATGTGACTTTGCAAATTTTCTGAAAGTCAATTCTCAATCACTCTGCTGACAAGATGGGGTCAGTTGAATTGGTCCTGGAGGGCCCGTGGTTACAGTATTATTTCTATTTTAAAATCATTCCCTCAGTGGCCTTTTCTACACCCTCAAATTCTACCATTTCCTGCTTAGTATTTTCTTGTCCTCATCCTTTAAAGTGCAAAGTCCGGGAAGGACTATTATGAGTCATTAATTAAGTCAAACATACATTGTGACTCAGGTTAACAGATCTTGTTTTCCAGCTCATTTAATTAACTAAATGGTACACTTCATCAGGGGATACAACGTGAATGAGATATTATCTTGCTCTCAACACTCTAGTGGGGGAGGCAGATGTGTTAAAAGACAGAGGCATGTAATGGATGCATCGGGTGCTCTGAGGAAGGGTATCTGACTTAGATTAATTGTGTAGGGTAGTTTCTAGAAGAAGATGGTTATTTTGTGTTTCCTTACTAGGTTCTCTCATTCTCCACATTAGTTGTTTCAAATCATTTACTCTCTACTTGAACCTACAACCTTGTCACCTTCCACTTAATTCTTAGCAAAAGAACTTGCTTTCTATTTTATTAGGAAAAATTAATTCATTAGATAGCACCTACACTTTTTTTTGCCACCAAACTTGCTAATGGACATGCTCTGTTCCCATCCTTTCCGCCTTCCCCTTCTGCTGCAATAGATGAGATATGTTCTGGATTCCATCTCTTGCCATGTTCTCAGAGACCAATTTTATTGACTAGGTACTTTCTTTCCTGAATCTTTACTTCTTTCAGATGTTTCCTAGTGGTATTTAAACATGGTCAAGTAAATCTCATTCTCTCAACCACCCACTCTCCAGAACTCCCTCTCTCCACCCACACTCTTTCTCTCTCACCACAACTTCATCTCTCCATTAGGTACTTTGTTCTCAAAGACTAGTCTGTCTGTCTTTCTTTCTCTCAATATATGTATATTCTTCTCAGCTACATTGTATGACAGCCTCACAAATTAGTTCTCTTTAACCTACTAGGATATTAGCTCCTTTATTCCATTTAAAATCTCATTACTCTAATATTAGCTGCAGTCATGCTTATAGTATTAGATATGCCTACGATAAAATGTTCTACAAATTGAACCGGCCACATCAAGTTATATGGGTACTGTGGTAGTTAGCAGGTACTGAGTAAATACTTGTTGAACAAATGAATTTGTGTGGACTACACTGGAACTAGTCATCATTTTTATTTCTTTAAAACCATGAGAGGGAAAGACTGAAAAAACACTGCATGTTCTATTTATTTGCATTTTATTTCCTTTGAAACTTTTCACTGTAAAACTGCTCTTCATTTCAATAAACTTTCATACCTTAATTTCTAAACTTACAATTTTCTATTATCTTTTTAGTTAGAAAAGTGTTAGCTAAAAGTATTTAGAAAACCTATTATATAAGTTTTATGATGAGTTAGCTGAGCAATTTATGTTTTTTAATAACACCTGGTGAGGCACTTTAAGTTCATGAATGGAATCTTCCATTCACATTTTTTGATGGGTCATTTTTCAAATGTTCCTTATATGTAGCTAACCATAGTTTATAAATTATGTCATATTTCTATTGCCATAATAAACACACTTACTGTAAGAGGAAATTATACTGACTTGGCATTAGGCTTGGGGGTATTATTCTATTATCTTTTTATTTCTAAAAATGTGACACAAACTTCTGGATTGTATAATATTTAGAGACATCAGCCTAAAATTGGCACTCAGTATTGCCTTTCAATCCTACATGTTTTTCTAATAGGTACATTTTCCCTCTTCTTGAGACACTTTTTCAATTCTTATTCTCTCTTCTTGAACCCTCCACACCACCTTCAGCCTCACCTTCAGCTAATGACCTTTCTTCATTCTTCCTTGAGAAAAGAGATGCTAACAGATGCCAATGCTCACAGCTTCCCCTGCCAAACCCTGACACCTATGTGCAACTGCAACAATATGCCTATTTCAGCCTGATACAGCAGAGGAGCATCTCTGCCCCTCTCACCAATGTCATATGGACAAAAGGGCATTGTAACGTGGAAATTTGTTTCCAGAGACTCTCTCCTTAGCTTGGCAAACTGGCAAGTCATAACATGATTGCCTTTTAGGCACATCAGAAACTCTAGGCCTATAAAGTTCCAAGGAATATACCTTGCCTGATTGGGCCCCCAGATGAGTACAAACTCCCATACTTTTCTTTTTGTCAGAAACAAATATATTTTTCAATACATATGCTGGACAAAGAAATCATACCCAGAATATATAAATTGGAATCCTAGGATTGCATAATGTTAGAGATGGAAGTAGTGTTGTAGTGGATCTAGTTCAAGCCAATGTTTTGCATCATGAGCGAAAAGGCTGGCATGTAATACATCTGAAACCATAATACAAGCCACAGTAGTTCAAAACTGTTGTTGTTAGTGCTGTCAATTCCGACTCCTAGCAACCCTGTGCACAGCAGGGCAGAATCCTGCCTGGTCTTTTTGCACCATCCTCTCACCTTCTGGCACTATATCAGACTATGCTCCTCTGCTATTCATAGTGTTTTCATGGCCATTTTTTTGGAAGTGGGTGGCCAGGTCCTTCTTCCCAGTCTGTCTTGGTCTGGAAGCTCCACCAAAACCCGCCCATCATGGGTGACCTTGCTAGTATTTGAAAGACCAGTGGCATAGCTTTTCAGAATCACAGTAACACACAGCCACCACAATAGGACAACCAACAGACAGATAGGTGGTGGTGGTCCCTGATTGGGAAACAAACCAGGGCCACAGTGGCGAGAGTGCCATATCTTAACCACTAGACCACCAAGGCTAGCTGTATTTCAAAATACTGGGCTTATTTTATTATTTCTGCAATAAGGTCTACTAAGAATTATTCAGACATTAGCAGCTTTAAAAAAACCTTTTAGGGGCCAGCCCCGTGGCTTAGCGGTTAAGCGCGATCACTCTGCTACTGGCGGGCTGGGGTTTGGATCCTGGGCGCGCACCGACGCACCGTTTCTACCACCATGTTGAGGCCGCGTCCCACATACAGCAACTAGAAGGATGTGCAACTATGACATACAACTATCTACTGGGGCTTTGGGGGGAACAAAAAAGGGGGAGGATTGGCAATAGATGTTAGCTCAGAGCCGGTCTTCCTCAGCAAAAAGGAGGAGGATTAACATGGATGTTAGCTCAGGGCTGATCTTCCTCACACACACACACACACACACAAAAAAAACCCTTTTATTTTGAACTAATTTTAGACTTATAGAAATCTAAGTTGCAAAAATAGTAAAATGAGTTCTCTTATATTACTCACCCCACTTCCTCTAATGCAAACATTTTGCATAACTATAGTACAATTAACAAGAACAGTAAATTAACATTAGTACAGTATTATTAATAAGCTACAGACCTTATTTGAATTCTTAAAACGTCTGGCAGTTGAGTGGGCAAGGCTGTATTAATAATTTCTTTCACTACTATCAATATATGCCAAAAACCATTGTCTCATCCTTTGAGGATTAAAATTCCTTAAAGTTTTAAAGGAAAGACATAACTCTTTTAGATTATAGAGTTCATATTTATTATAACTCATCTAGGAACTCTTAGAGCAACGGTTTTCACATTTTGGTGTCTATAAAATTTATCAGAGATATTTGTCAAAAATACAACATCTTGGGGCTTGCCCCATGGAGTAGTGGTTAAATTTCCACGTGCTCTGCTTCGGCGGCCTGGGTTTGCCGGCTTGGATCCCAGATGTAGACCTACACTGCTCATCAGGCATGCTGTGGTGGTGACCCACATAAAAAATAGAGGAAGATTGGCATAGATGTTAGCTCAGGGTGAATCTTCCTCAAGCAAAAAAAAGAGGAAGATTGGCAACAATGTTAGCTTAGGGCTAATCTTCCTCAGCAAAAAAAAAAAACCAACACCTTGAGTCTCATCTCCAGACCCATATACAGTTGGTCTGGGGATCCTAGGAATCTGCATTTTAAAGAATTATTTGTTGGTAGATTACTCTTTGATAAACGGGCTTAACGGCAGATTTGGTAGAAATCGATGTGGTATATTGGAGGAGTTTTGAAAGGCCTGGCTGTCACCAATTATTTTTCAATTTGACTTTTGCCTTTTTTACAAAGAATCACTAACACTTTTTTTAAAGTTCTAATAGCAATTCTTGTATTTTACTACTAAAACACGCACGTATGACTTGGTGGAACACATAGGTTACCTAATGTTTTTCCTGATATAAATCGTAATTCTATCAGGTAAGGTGCAAGGGAGAATGGGAACAAGATGCAGGTCGGAACTCCAGTAGCCACAAACCCTATAAAGTGTCTTCAAGGCAGGAATATCAGTCCTGTTGGCAATCCAGCCTCTAGAGGTAGGAAGTAGATGGCTCACACAAAAAACTATACTAACTCCCAGTTAGTACAGCACTGAAATGTTTGTAGCTTTCCTTTTTTTTTTCTCAATCTCATATAAAGTACTATGCAAACACATATCAATTGTCAACCCTAACCTCCTTTGGTGCACATATTCTACATTTACCCATGTTCCTGCTGCATTGTCTTTCTATGTACCTACTAGCCACTCAGAAACTTTGCATGGCCAATCATATATTCTAATACAATAAGGTGCTATCTTAATAATAGGGCTATTATATTAATAATATCTTTTCATGTAAATGTAGAGAATTTAATGATTAAGTTTTGTGACATTCAAGAAATTCACAGAACATTTTCAAAGAAACAACTTGTAGCAGAAAGCAAGTAGAGCAACAATGCCTTTATCAACAATAAAATATTTCTCTTGTTAGTTCTAGCACTGCTGGTGATATAAACGAACAGATACTGATGACGTTCAGGTTTCTTCCTGCAAAAAGAAGCAGCCTGAGAAGAAACACAGAAGCTATTTTACAGTAGATACTAAAAGATCACACAACATCCATAAACGTAGATCCTTCTTCCCTTAATATTTTAGGTATTTAATTATTTTTATAAATTAATTTCTATTTCTTAGGTTTCTAAACCATACTAAACATGAGAATACTGAATCAAAAGTTTCTAGAATTTAAGTAGGAAGTATATTATTTGCTTATATCTCATATTTCCAGCAGTGTCTGGATAGTGAAGCCTATGTCTGAAGAGAGTATGGGAGGAGAATGAAATTGCTGCCTGTAAATTGGGAAGAGAAGATAGTATTGGTGGAAAATGGAGAAAAGTGTACTAGTTGCAATATCTTGCCTCACCATTTACTACTTATGTTAGGACTTGACAACAAAAAGCAGATTCTGAATTCTTTTGGATTTTTTTGGTGTTGGAAAGTTTTGATTCCCCATCAGCTAATGGAGATACCACTCCTTCAAAGGCAAGTGTCTAGAAGCCTTCCCAGGGAAACTCTTTTGTTTGTTTCACTTTTTTTGGTGCATTTTGTAAAAGTCAATTACAGAGATATCCCACTTAGGTCATTAAAATGCTTATTGGGTGACAAGATCCAAGAAACTCACAGGATAATTAAATAAAGCAAACATCACAAACATTGTTTCTACCTCTATTTTGTGGAAGCAGAATCATAGTAGTTGCAAAGGGTAGAATGACTGAAGGCTGTTTCTTACAGTTCTTCTGTCACGGAATGCAGACAGCCATTAATGAGCCATAACACAGGAGGGACTGAGTGTTTCTCAAAGAGCAATAAAATCCCTAAGTAGAAGGTTGCCAGTAAAAACAGCATCCAGCCCATGTTTACTTCCCTTTCTGCTCCCAAGAGGTTTTTTTCCAGTGGTTTCTACTGTTGCTTCCTTCTGCCTTCCACCTCTGCTTTCTTCCTACTTGAGCCTTCTGAGAGAAAAGAGATTAATGTCCAACAACTCCAAAAATGAAAAAAACAATTTTAGTAGGAGAATGTCATAAATTAGAAGTTTTGACCAGTGAAAAGTTTAAATTATAAATATCCTTTATATGGATCTTTCTTGTTTTAGAGTAATTAGTATTACAGGGAATGATTTCCAAAGAAAATTCTCAGATCTTCATTCAGACACTAGGTGATCTTCCTCTCAGTTATATACTTGGTTACAAATGAAATACAAGTTAATCCCTTGATTTTCATTTATTTTCTCTGTCCCTACACACCATCTAGTGGAAATGAGGGGGAATGACTTTATAATGAATCCTTTATATAGCATCATGTTGTTCATAATATATGCTCATCTGAATTTCTACTGTGTGTGAAGTACTATTCTAGCTCTAAATAGGAATGCAGAATGGAATAGCATAAAGCCCCCAGTCTCAATGATATTAGTCTATCAGGAAAGATAAAATGGTTTATAGTTATCAATCTCAGGTGTATTAAACATTTTAAGAGTTTTTTTGAGCAGAGATCAATTCCAGTTGGGAGCACTAAACTGCAAGCGGTTAGGATCATTCCACCAACAGGAGCCAGGAGACTTTTATAGAGAGGAAAGCAAAGCAAGGAAACAATTTGATTGGCTATAGCTTAAGCATTTGCCTTACAGCTTAAGTGTTTGGCTGTTTGTGATTGGTTGTCCTTAGGTTTTGACTTCTTAACCTTGAGGCATTTACAGGCTTAGGTTTTGGTTTGCTTATGTAGGCTACTAAGGAGAAGCACCTTCATCTAATGATCTCCTTATTTAATTAATTTAACAACAGGTAGCACCTGTTGGATAAATATAATTAAAAACAGGACTTTCTCCCAATCTAGAAATCCTGTCCACAAAAGTAGTAGAGAGAAAAGAAAGACTTTTATTATTGAATAAGTGTTACAGTAGAATGTGATGTGCATCACAGGCAATCCACTAAGACACTGCAGAAACAGAAAGAAATTTCACTCCCTTATATAGCCAAGCAGATACAACCCATTACGTAAGTGTTCTCAGGGTAAACAACACTGAGTCCTCAAGTAAGAGGACTTGACAGCACGGTTTGTCACACACAGTTCATCCTAACTTTACCTGGTAATTGGGGTGACCATTTGTGTTAGCTAATCAGCTTTATCCAGGTGAAAATGAAACTTCTCTTGTCTTTTTGACAGGAGGTTGTTTTGTAACTAGGAGCACGGTGCCTACTGAAGTTAGTTAGGCTCCTACCCTTCCACAGAAACTGGGAGATAGGGTTGTTATCTCCCATGATATTTACATTTCATAGAGATTGCTCTCAGGTCCTTAAGAAAGACATTCCTGGGTCATAAAGCAGACAAAAAGCCTACCTAGTCTTCTTATGTAACTTAGGTGCAGAAATGAACCAGCAATTGCTATAAGTTAAAAAATAAAACCATTGACACAGTGTCTTTAAGCATTTGTTGTTATCTTCTCTTTCCTGAACAAAAGTATGTTTTTTTGAGTGGAAGAATATTACATAGCTATTTCTTTTAACGTCTAATGCAGAGCTTGGCTTATGGTGGGTGCAATGGATGCTCAATGAGGATCAGTGGGCCATCTGTGTGATGTTTGCTTTGTAAGTGCCAAAAAAGGTGGAAGCAGGAATTAAAATAAGTCTTAAAAATAGTATTTCATTGTTCTTTTGGCTATTACTTCCTCTGAGTGTCTTTCGTATTAAAAATGACGCTTTAAACATAATTTGTTAATCAATAATCAATAAGGAAAACATAAGATATCCAATATGAGAATTTCAACTTTTAGCAATTTCAGTCTTTTATCTGCTGAAATATTAGTTAGATTTACTATAATTTTTTTAACCATTCCTATATTGATGGACATTTTAGCTCTTTCTAATTTCCTCTAATTAGTAGAATGCTACAGGGAACATACTTGTATTTGTTAGATTACGCTAAACTGTTGTAACGTACATACCAAAAATGCACAGTACCTCAAACATGATAGAATTTTATTTCTTGCTCACGTGATTGTCCGAGGCAGGTGTTCGAGGTCAGGTGGTGGCCCTGTCCTTTCAAGGACCCAGCATGCTTCTGTCATTGAGCTTTACCACCCATTAGGGACAATTCATTTTTTACATTCAGCCTGCAGAAGAAGAAAAAGATCATGGTGGAGGCACACTTGCTTTTCTTAAGAGCCCTGCACCAGAAGTGCAACACACATCAATTCTGCTTACATACCACTGGAGAGTAAATTAGTCACACACTCACACCTAAGTACAACAGTGGCTGGGAAGTACGCAGCTAGAAAAAGAATAGATTTTACTGGTAGTTATTAGTGTTAGAAGTATTACTGCCACAATACTTGTAACACATTTTTATGTATATTTGAAAATATTTATGTAGGATTAATATCTAGAAATGTTACTGCTGGGTTTTGATATATATTGCAAAATAATCCCATAGATAGATTTTAACACTCTACATAATGCATGATAATGCTTTCCTTGCATTCTCTTCAGCTCTGAACATTTTCAATCTTTTTTCCCCCAACTTGAAGAATAAAAATAATTTCCTAATGTTCTAGTGTGAATTTCCTTAACAATTAAGCTTTTTCAACTCCGTTAAGGCAAAGTAATTGCCCACAGATTTACTATTCATTCTACTTCTTCAGTGAATTTTGTGTTTATAGCATTTACTGTTTTGTTTCTAATGGGTTATTTGCCTTCTTCATATTGATGTGTTGGATCTCTTTATTTGTTATGGATAGTAATTCTTTTTCTTTTACTTATGCAGTTAGTCTTCTTTGCCAGTCTTTGACTTCTCATTTAACTTTTTAAATAACATTTATCATATTGCAGCTTTACTTTCTTAAGTTGTCAAACTCAGTTATTTTCCTTCATTACTTTTGGGTTTTGTGTTGTTATAAGAAACGTTTTATCTATATTGAGGTGTATGAGGAAGGCTGATACAAACTTGATTTGGCCTAAATTTTATTTGAACCAAAAAACCTGACTTATACTCTATTAAACATACATTGTACATCTGCTTTAATCATTATCCTAACATAAAGAATGCACTCTTTGAAAATAAGAATTGATGCCTCCCTTCTTATGATCCCAGTACTCTTTGGAGCTAAGTCTCCCTTCCCATGACACTAGGGTCATGTTGATCTGCTGTGGCTGTGCTAATCTGTAATGAACATCTCCTTGAACGCTTGAAGGAATGCATCCCTGTCGTGCTTGATGTATATATCTTTGTTTCGAAATGGCATATAACTGTGCTAACAATCACTCTTCTCTGAGCACTTTCTTCCCTTACAAAGTCTGCTCCTCCTAGGCTGTAGCTCTCCATTTTGGCTTGAATAAAACGTCTTTTCTTTGCTATAGAACTTAGTAAGAAGCTTAGTAAGACTTTCACACTCAAAAATGCATTAAAAGTTTTTCATATTCTTTTCTACTATTTTTGTTGTTTTCCCTTTTTTTACATTTAGCTTCTAAAAGTTATTTGTGGTGTAAGTGCACCTCAAAATGTAGCATTCAAGTGGTAAGAAAATACATAGGTTTTTGTTGTTGTTGTTGTTAATGAACACTAGGAAAACTATAGCCATGATCAAAGAAAAAGAGATTATTAAAAGGTACCAGAAAACTTTCAGTTAAATTATAATGATTTTCTTGTATAACATAAAAACAAATACAAATTCTGAAGTTAAAATCTCAGATTATTTTAGTAGAAGAAAGGAAAGTGTGCTAAATTTCTTCTTATAGATATTATTACGTCTAGATAATGATAGATAAATATGTTTAAAGTTTTACTACAGACTTAAGGGTAATCATTACATAAATTGAAAAAAGATGTAATTTCTAAACCACCCAATAAATTATAAAAAATAAAGAAATACACTCAATCCATTATAAAGCAGAAAATAATAAAAACAAATTAAGCATAGCAAAAGTCATAAAATAAGATGGCAGAAACAAGTTTAAACATATGAGTAAGATAATAAATATAAATGAGTTAAATTCTTTTAAGAATCATAAGTTCCCAGGAAATAGATTCTGTGACAGAGATTTGTGTATAGGTATTTATTGGGCAGTATTCATAGAAATAACACCTGTAAGAGAGTGAAGGAAGCAACATTGAGAAGAAGGAGAAGTTGCAACAAGATCTTCAACCGATGCCATACAGAACTCCAAAGCTGACATGTCCTGGTTGCTTAGACATGTCCTGACTTGAAGCAAAGACACTAGGGCTTTGAAACCAACTTCTCCTCTCACATTTATCAATTGTATTAGTCCTTTGGGGCTGCTATAACAGAATATCATAGACTGGTGGCTTAAAAACAATAGAAATTTATTTCTCACAGTTCTGAAGGCTAGGAAGTCCAAGATCACAGTACCAGTAGATTTGGTGCCTAGTGAGGGCTTGCTTCCTGGTTCATAGACTGCTATCTTCTCACTATGTCCTCATGTGGTGGAAAGGGCAAGGGGGCTCTCCAGTGTCTCTTTCATAATGACACTAATCCCATTCATGAGGGCTCTGCCTCCATGACCTAATCACCTACTAGGATTTCTATAAAAACTTTGTAACTGAGCTCTCTGCATCATCTCTTCCTTCCTTCCACACAACAGCTATTCTCTAGGCAAAGTGATCTCACTAAAACACAAAACTGGTTGGATCATTCCTCTGCTTAAAATGTCCAATGGCTGTCCATTGGTTTTTCTTTTTTTTTTTTTTGTGAGGGAGATCAGCCCTGAGCTAACATCCGTGCTAATCCTCCTCTTTTTGCTGAGGAAGACCAGCTCTGAGCTAACATCTATTGCCAATCCTCCTCCTTTTTTCTCCCCAAAGCCCCAGTAGATAGTTGTATGTCATAGTTGCACATCCTTCTAGTTGCTGTATGTGGGACGCGGCCTCAGCATGGCCGGAGAAGCGGTGTGTCGGTGCACGCCCGGGATCCGAACCCAGGCCACCAGCAGCGGAGTGCACGCTCTTAACCGCTAAGCCACGGGGCCGGCCCTCCATTGGTTTTTCAATGAAGAAATCCTTAACATGACCTACCAGGCCTAACAGAATCTGGCCCCTGACTACCCCTCAGTCTTATCTCAGGCCACTGTCTCTCACTCTTAATGCTAAAAGTCATATTAACTTTCCACCAGAGGATCTAGGGGAGAATCCATTCCCTGCCCTTTCTAGCTTCTTGTGGCTGTCACATTCCTTGGCTTGTGGTCATATCACTCCAATCTCTGCCTCTCTCTTCACATGGCCTTCTCCTCTTCTGTGTGTCTAATTTTCCTTTGTCTCTCTTTTGTAAGGACACTTGAGATTGGATTTAGAGCCCACTTGAATAATCAAGGATAATCTCCCTGTGGCAAGACGGTTAACTTAATCACACCTGCAAAGACCTTTTTTCCTTATAAGGTAACATTTCCAGATTCCAGGGATTAGGACCTGATATCTACAGGTGGCCATTATTCAGTCTACTACACTCTTCATATGAATCCACAATACACCCCACATGGAGTCATAGTAGCATACAGTCTGATTTTAGAGAGCAGAGAGGGACAATAATTTGGAAGTAGCAATGAGGAGCAAGGAGGACACCAACTCCACTTACAGAGACACTGGTAAAAGAAGTATGAGAGAAAGAACAGCCACCCCTTGAGAGGATGGCAAAGGAATCTGTGTACTGGAGGAAAGCAAGGTTCCCATTAGAGCAAGAAGATGAAGAGGATGTTTGGAGAAAAGATTGAGGACAAGAAGAATTTGCTGAAAACATACTGTGACTTCTAGATAACATCATAGCAGGCTTGAGGGAGTTGGAGAAAGGAATGAGAAAGACTCCTTTATGAGATAAGTATGAGCTGGGAGTTTAGAGGTTCCTCACGGGAGTGATGTGGACAGGGAAAAAGGGCAGGAGGGGATCAGCCCTTAAGGCAGTTTGTAGTGAGAAGCCTGAGAGAACTGAGGTTGAGGAGGAAGGAGGGTGGAAGATCCCCCAGGAATATAGGAAACAAATGAGGGAAATAATCAAAAACTGAGTCAAATCCTAATCAGAACTACTTGGGAAAGAAGAATTTCTTTTGCAATTGTTATTAGTTATACACACCCTATGAATTTATTAGTTTTGTTTTATTTTGATTTTTTAAATTAGTGATACTGCCAATAAAAAGTAATCTTATATTTAAAAATAAATATTACGACAGAATTAAATAAATTGCGCTCAGTGTGCCATTAAAAATAGCCTTTTTTTCCACAGAGAAATATGTAGATAGGACTCTAGATGGCGCTACTAACCTGGAAATCAGAGTTTAAGCCAGGAAAGAAAATCTGCCTCTCCAGGTGAAGTAATTCTGAGAGCACAATTAGAATATCTATCTATATATATATATATAAATATATATAAGAAGAGAATTCAATTGCTATTTGTGAAAGCACCGTTAAAAAAAAAAAACACGTGAAGTAGTCGAAACTGTCAGTATTTTCAAAAAGCTGAAAATATCTTGCAAGTCTCAAAAAATGTAGTATCTATAATTTGGGTAGTTCTTTCTACAATAACTTGGAAAATATTTGCTACTAAGGAGAAACTTAAAATGCTTAATTGCATGAAAAAAAATCACATTTATCACATAAATACATTCACAAATTTACAGCATAAAGTTTTGAGAGAAGTTTGATCACCAGCAGTGTATTTCAAATTTCACATGGTTAGCTAAATAAAAAAATGAACATTCATTTTCTTTTTATGAAAACTCCATTTGAAAAGTGAATTAGAATGCATATCTCTGGGACATGTCAGTTTTCTTTGAAAAAGTCGTTTGGTTGTTATAACAATATTTACATGTGTTACCAGCATATTTTATTTCTTTTATGCAAGTAATTTCTTTGATGGTAGATTAATTTTTCGTATCTTTTATATCTACTTCCACAACACCTTCCAAGATGTTCTGCAGTATAGTAAGTTTTCAGTTACACATTGTTGACAGGCTCTTCATTTTTCTTTCATACAGAAATAATTACTTTTTTCAATAGCTTACATATTAATTTTTTTCAGAAAATTTGATGTGAAGTATAACACATATAGAAAGGAACGCAGAAGACGAATGTACAGATCGGTGAATTATCATAAAGCAAATACCCATGTAATTACCACTTAGTCAAGAAATAGTACAGTGCCAGCATCCTAGAAGTCACGCCACCACACAAAAAATAATATTTCACCTCCAATCCATGAGCATTTTTCCTTCACAAAAGCAAACATTGCCCTGGACTAGATCTAGCAGTGTTTGAATGTTACAGAAAGGAAATCATGTAGTATATATTACTTTGTGTCTAATACTTTCATTTGTAAGATTCATCTGTGTTTCTGCATGTATCTGATTTTTTTTTACTTAAAGTGCTGTAGAACATTTTATTATATGAAAATACCACACTAATACAACAAAATCATATATATAACGTGAGTAGCCATTCTACTGCCGATGGACTTTTGGGTTGTTTACGCTTTGGGGCTATTACGAATAGTGTGGCCAGGAATGCTCTTGTATGTGGCTTTTGGTGCACATATGCATGCTGTTTCTGGTGGTTTACAACAGGAGTGGAATTGCTGGGTCATAAGGCATGTGCATATTTTGCTTTAGTGGAAACTGCCAAGCAGTTTCCCAAAGTGGCTGCAGCAATTTACACGCCCACCAATAGTGATTTAATAGCTCCTCTTCCTCACTAAACCTTGGCGTTATTACTTTTTTAGATTAAGCCATTTGGTCAAAATGTAGTGGTTTTAATTCCCCTTTCCCTCGTAACTAATAAGGATGAATATCCTTTCATATGATTATGGACATCCATATATCTTTTTTTTCTTACATGCCTATTAAAAATTTTTTTTTTGTTTCTACTGGGATGTCTGTGCTTTTCTTATTAATTTATAGCAATGTTTTATCTGTTCCAGACATAAGTATAAATGTATTACAAATATCTCTTCCACTCTGCCGCTTGCCTTTAACTTTCTTAATGGGTCCTTTGATAAACAAGAGTTCTAAATATACTCCAATTTATCACTTTTCTTTTATGGTTAATACTTTGTGTGTATTCTTTGTGTGAAAACTGCTTTCTTCAAGATCGTGAAGATCTTTTCCTAAATTTTCTTCTAAAAGATTTATTATTTTACCTTTCACATTAAGATCTATAATTTTCTTTAAGTAAAATGCAAGGTAGGGATCAAGTATCATTGTTTTTTTCATAAAGATATCCAATTTCAGACGTTAAGCATATATTTCCACCTAGGATGTTGCCTTTCAGGAGCCCAACTCAAAGCATAGTATGGTTACCAACCACCCTTACCCATAGCAAGCCCTGGATTCCAAATTTTTTTTTTTTTTGGTCAGGAAGATTGACCCTGAGCTAACATCTGTTGCCAATCCTCCTCTTTTTGCTTGAGAAAGGCTGGCCCTAACCTAACATCTGTGGCAATCTTCCTTTATTTTGTATTTGGGTCACCACCACAGCATTGCTTGATGAGTGGTGTAGGCCCGTGCCAGCGCCAAATTTAACCGCTATGTCACTGGGCTGGCCCCTGGATTCCAATTTTTGACCCTGTTGCCCTGATACTGCCAGACGCTCTCTTCAGCTTTTCAGGGTCCCAGCAGCCTCTTTCAGAGATGGCAGCTCCGATGGCAGGCTAACTCCTTTGGTTTATCTTCACCTAGATCTTGGCCCTGGAATTCTTAATTGTCCTGTTAGCTCTATGATCGCTTCAAAAGAATTTTTAACTATGTATTTTACCCATCTTTCCTACTATAATTTATCAAAAGTGTTGGTCTGAGTTGCTTAGTCCATCATTACTAGAAATATCAGTCCCATATATTTTTTTAAAATTAATCTTGATTTTATTACTCACTATCTATGTGAATTTTGATGAGTAATGAACTCTCTGAAGTTCAATGTCTTCATTTGTAAAGTGGATGTGATAATATTTATATCACAGAATTGTTGGAAAATTAATATGAAATAGTGTATATAAAAGCATTGGAAGAGTCAATATAAGGCTGCTAGTATACCTTCAATAAGTGGCAGCTATTATTTTTGTTACATTAGTGATGACAATGATTATTAAAGTCATGATAAGGACAGCAGTACTTCTGAGTAACTCTATCATGCTGTCCTGATCTTCTAATCTAAAAGGGATAAAAAAACAAGACCCATATATATGCTGCATACAAGAGACACACTTCAGACCTAAAGACACTCACAAACTGAAAGTGAAGGGATGGAAAAAGATACTCCACGCAAATGGCAATGAAAAGAAAGCTGGGGTAGCAGTACTCATATCAGACAAAATAGACTTTAAAAGAAAAACTGTAAAAAGAGACAAAGAAGGGCATTACATAATGATCAAGGGAACAATCCAACAAGAGGATATAACACTTGTAAATATCTACGCGCCCAATGTAGGTTCACCTAAATATATAAAGCAATTATTAACAGACATAAAAACAGAAATAGACAGTAACACAATAATAGTAGGGGACTTTAACACTCCACTTACACCAATGGATAGATCATCCAAACAGAAGATCAATAAGGAAACATTGGCCTTAAACGACACACTACAACAGATGGACCTAGTAGATATATGCAGAGCGTTCCATCCAAAAACCGAAGAACACACGTTCTTTTCAAAGGCACATGGAACATTCTCCAGGATTGATCACATATTAGGCCACAAAACAAGTCTCCATAAATTTAAGAAGATTGAAATAATACCAAGCATCTTTTCTGACCACAGCTGTATGAAACTAGAAATCAACTATAGGAAGAAAATCAGAAAAGCCACAAATACGTGGAGATTAAACAAAATGCTACTGAACAACGACTGGGTTAACGAAGAAATCAAAGAAGAAATCAAAAAATACCTGGAGACAAATGAAAATGAAAATACGACATGCCAGAATTTATGGGATACAGCAAAAGCAGTTCTAAGAGGGAAGTTTACAGCGATACAGGCCTATCTCAACAAACAAGAAAAATCTCAAATAAACAATCTAACAATGCACCTAAAGGAACTGGAAAAAGAAGAACAAACCAAGCCCAAAATCAGTAGAAGAAGGGAAATAATAAAAATCAGAGCAGAAATAAATGAAATAGAGACCAAAAACAATAGAAAAATTAATAAAACCAAGAGCTGGTTCTTTGAAAAGATCAACAAAATTGACAAACCTTTAGCTAGACTCACCAAGAAAAAAAGAGAGAAAGCACAAATAAGTAAAATCAGAAATGAAAGAGGAGAGGTTACAACAGACACCTCAGAAATACAAAAGATTATAACAGAATACTATGAATAGCTATATGCCAACCAATTCGACAATCTGGAAGAAATGGATAAATTCTTAGAATCATACAAGCTTCCAAAACTGGATCAAGAAGAAGTAGGGAATTTGAGTAGACCAATCACCAGTAAGGAGATCGAAACAGTAATCACAAACCTCCCCAAAAATAAAAGTCCAGGACCAGACGGCTTCCCTGGTGAATTCTACCAAACATTCAAAGAAGACTTAATACCTATCCTTCTCAAACTCTTCCAAAAAATTGAGGAGGGGGGGAAGCTCCCTAATTCATTCTACGAAGCTGACATTACCCTGATACCAAAACCAGACAAGGACAACACAAAAAAAAGAAAATTACAGGCCAATATCACTGATGAACATTGATGCAAAAATCCTCAATAAAATACTAGCAAATCGCATACAACAATACGTTAAAAAGATTATACACCATGATCAAGTGGGATTTATTCCAGGGATGCAGGGTTGGTTTAACATTTGCAAATCAATCAACGTAATACACCACATTAATAAAATGAAGAATAAAAATCACATGATCATCTCAATAGATGCAGAGAAAGCATTTGACAAGATACAGCATCCATTTATGATAAAAACTCTGAATAAAATGGGTATAGAAGGAAAGTACCTCAACATAATAAAGATCATATATGAGAAACCCACAGCTAATATCATCCTCAATGGTGAAAAACTGAAAGCCATCCCTCTAAGAACAGGAACCAGACAAGGATGCTCACTGTCACCACTCCTATTTAACATAGTACTGGAAGTCCTAGCCAGAGCAATCAGGCAAGAGAAAGAAATAAAAGGGATCCAAATTGGAAAGGAAGAAGTGAAACTGTCACTGTTTGCAGATGACATGATTTTATATATAGAAAACCCCAAAGAATCCACCAGAAAACTTTTAGAAGTAATAAACGAATATGGTAAAGTTGCAGGATACAAAATCAACATACAAAAATCAGTTGCATTTTTGTACACTAACAACGAAGTAGCAGAAAGAGAAATTAAGAATACCATCCCATTTACAATTGCAACAAAAAGAATAAAATACATAGGAATAAACTTAACCAAAGAGGTGAAAGATCTGTACACCGAAAACTATAAAACATTTCTGAAAGAAATTGAAGAAGACACAAAGAAATGGAAAGATATTCCGTGCTCTTGGATTGGAAGAATTAACATAGTTAAGATGTCCATACTTCCTAAAGCCATCTATAGATTCAATGCAATCCCTATCAAAGTTCCAACAACATTTTTCACAGAAATAGAACAAAGAATCCTAAAATTTATATGGAACAACAAAAGACCCCGAATAGCTAAAGGAATCCTGAGAAAAAAGAACAAAGCTGGAGGTATCACACTCCCTGATTTCAAAATATACTACAAAGCTGTAGTAACCAAAACAGCATGGTACTGGCACAAAAACAGACACACAGATGAATGGAATAGAATTGAAAGCCCAGAAATAAACCCACACATCTATGGACAGCTAATCTTTGACAAAGGAGCCAAGAACATACAATGGGGAAAAGAAAGTCTCTTCAACAAATGGTGTTGGGAAAACTGGATAGCCATATGCAAAAAAATGAAAGTAGACCCATACCTTACACCATACACAAAAATTAACTCCAAATGGATTAAAGACTTGAATGTAAGACCTGAAACTGTGAAACTTCTAGAAGAAAACATAGGCAGTACGCTCTTCGACATCAGTCTTAGCAACATCTTCTCAAACACCACGTCTGACCGGGCAAGAGAAACAATAGAAAAAATAAACCAATGGGACTACATCAAACTCAAAAGCTTCTGCACAGCAAAGGAAACCATCAACAAAACGAAAAGACAACCTAACAATTGGGAGAAGATATTTGCAAACCATACTTCTGATAAGGGCTTAATCTCCAAAATATGTAAAGAACTCATGCATCTTACCAACAAAAAAACTACCAACCCAATTAAAAAATGGGCAAAGGACCTGAACAGACATTTCTCCAATGAAGATATACAGATGGCCAACAGACACAGGAAAAGATGTTCAAAATCATTAACTATCAGGGAAATGCAAATCAAAACTACAATGAGATATCACCTGACGCCCGTCAGAATGGCTATAATTAACAAGACAGGAAACAACATGTGTTGGAGAGGATGTGGAGAGAAGGGAACTCTCATACACTGCTGGTGGGAGTGCAAACTGGTGCAGCCACTGTGGAAAACAGTATGGAGATTCCTCAAAAAATCAAGGATAGAACTACCATATGATCCAGCCATCCCACTGCTGGGTATTTATCCAAAGAACTTGAAAACACCAATTTGTAAAGGTACATGCACCCATGTGTTCATTGCAGCGTTATTCACAATAGCCAAGACTTGGAAGCAACCTAAGTGCCCATCAAGTGACGAATGGATAAAGAAGCTGTGGTATATATACACAATGGAATACTACTCAGCCATAAGAAATGATGAAATCCAGCCATTTGTGACATCTTGGATGGACATTGAGGGTATAATGCAAAATGAAATAAGTCAGAGGGAGAAGGTCAAATACCGCATGATTTCCTTCATTAAGTAGTAGATAATAACAACAATAAACAAACACATAGGGACAGAGATTGGATTGGTGGTTACCAGAGGGGAAGGGGGGAGGGAGGAGGGTGAAAGGGATAATTCAGTACATGTGTGTGGTGATGGGTTGTAATTAGTATTTTGGTGGTGAACATGATGTAATCTATGCAGAAATAGAAGTACAATGATGTACACCTGAAATTTTTACAATGTTATAAACCAATGTTACTGCAATAAACAAAAAATTAAAAAAAAAAAGGGATATCAGGCCAATCTGACAACATTTATTTTAAGTGAACCAAGATAGGCTTCATGTAATGATTGGTTCCAATTTTTAGATTTGCCCATGCCATACTTTTAATAATTTATTCTGTATTTCTTTTCAGACTCAGTGGCAAATGATTTTCAATACCAGCTTTTCTTAGTAAAAAAAACTGTATCTCCACTCTTGTATTTCTCTCATTTTATGATTCATCAAAATTTCATAAACAATAGCTATAACACTGTAGCAGTTTCACTTGTGAGTACTCTTGGTACCTAGGGATATAGTTCATCTTACAAAAAGACTGAAACTCACTGAGTAGTAATTTGGTCTCTAACAATCTTTTTCTTAATGTTGGGTTTCAGTTCACTATATTACAAGGGTTGGCAAGGCACATTAATCTTCCCTCAATTTTCCTTAGTAGGAAGAGCTTATATAATCAAACTATATTTTCAGCAACAAAAATTACCAATGCATAAGAAATGGTTTTAATCTAGAGGATTTATAAGAAGTAGGCAGTCAAGTGTCAGAATATTTGAATTTGATACATATAAATCACCTATTGACAAGGTTACCCAGGTTCCTTGAGAATATGAAGGTAGTTTCCTACTTCTGGACTCACGCATTCTATACACAGGGAAGAGGGTAGCTCCGTTTCTAACTAAATGACATCTTGGTCAGAAAAATATCTCATGAGCTTGATAAATACGAAACAGTTCCCTAGAGCTGGATCATGGTGGACATTATTGATAAAACTGAGCTTCTGAATTTGCTATTTTGAGAGGTAGATCCTGTTAGAAGTGAGTTTATCAAGGGACAGTGTAATTAAAAAGGCCTCTGGGGCCTGCCTGGTGGTGCACCGGTTGAGTGTGCGCGCTCTGCTTTGGCGGCCGCGGGTTTGCACGCTTGGACTCGGTCACCACTGACGCACTGCTTATTGGGCCATGCTGTGGCGGCGTCCCATATAAAGTAGAGGAGGATGGACACAGATGTTAGCCCAGGGCCAGTCTTCCTCAGCAAAAATAGGAGGATTGGCATCGGATGTTAGCTCAGGGCTAGTCTTCCTCACACACACACAAAAAAAGGCCTCTATTAGCTCACCAGCCAAGCTAACCCAAAATGTTATTGCAAATGCAAAATAAAATAGTATAATAAGAACCAAATACTATGTGGGAATAAATAAGCAATAGAAAGAAGGCAGAAAAGATGCTTGCTTCCTGTTCCGTGTTGTAGGAATCAGATGACCTATAAGTGCTTAATGAGAAAGTGGAAAGCATGGAAAATTAGCATAAGACATAAACTTTACACTTTGGGACCTTATAATCTACTTTGTGAAACAAGTAAGGCACAAATAGAACAATAAATAATAATTAGTTTTTATGAGGTATGTGTAATTTTGTCACAGAAAATAATGAGATTAATGTGGGCCAGACTTATTGTAGAAGGTTCAGTAGAAAGTCTTAAGGTGGGTTTGAAGGATTTTGATGAGTTTGAAAAGAAATGTCTCTAGATGCAAATGCCATGGTAAAGCTTTTGGGGAAAATATAAACCCAGGAAGAGGAAGTGCTGTCATGGTGTGAATAAGTCCAGTTGCTACAGAGCGTTTGATTAAGCCTTATCCAAGCTGACGTTGAGACTTCATGGTTGAAGTCTCATGCAGGGACATGCAGTCCATGGGAGTGTCCTTGGAACAAATGTACGTTCTATAACTCACTCATTTAAAGAATGATGATTCAACAAGACCATAAATATAATATGACATCTGCGCTTTTCCTTTATAACTGACAGGACTTTTGAGGTTATGGGGGCGAGAGGAGAAAAATGGCATAAGTATTGATATTTTAGGCTTTATTCAAGATGAAAGAAAGGCTTATCCTGTTTCAGCTGCAACGTTGTCCATCCATGGAAAGTTGGAGAACCACACCAGTCCACAGTTGCTATTTCTGATATTAGAAGCAAATCAAAAGGAAGAAGGGATGTATATGAGGTGATTGATATCTAATATAAATACCTTATATATATGAGTTTCAAATCTTTAAGTCATTTAAAAAAGAGAAATTGACTGTAAATATAAAATCTGTATTAGTAACAGATGATATTTCTGTTAGCTGTTTCCACAGATAAATTCCTGAATCTCAGTGAGTTGGTAAAATGAAAGTTTGTTTCAAGTTTATGCAAAATCCAAAATATGGTAAGCTGGAAGGCCAGGATGCAATCCTTATAGTAGTGTTCTAGTCAGTTTTGGCAACATGAATTTTTTTTCCTAGGAATTTGTTGACTTCATATAAATTTTTAAATTTATTTGCAATAAAATAGTTATTTCTTAACTTGTTTTATAAGGCCAACATAACTTTGATTACAAAACTTAACAATGACATTAAAAGACAGAAAAATTATGTCATTCTCTCTTAGAAGCATGAATGCAAAAATCTTAAACAAAATAGCATGTGAAACCCTGTGATATATAAAATGTATATAAATTGCAGTCAAGTTGGGATTACTTCAGAAACACAAGGTTAGTTTGACATTTAAATATCAATCAATGTAATTCACAACATTGATCAAATAGAGGTAGAAAAAATACGATTATCTCAATAAACGCAAAGAAAAACATTTGATAAAATTGAAAATTCATTTATTATAAAACAAACTAAAAATGAAAGAGAACTTCCTTAATCTGACAAAGTGACAGCAAACATCCTATTTAATGGTAAAGTACTGAAAGCCTTTCCCTTAAATTGGGAACATGAGAAGGACGTCAGCTATCACCACTCTATTTAATAGTGTACTAGAGTTCTACGACATAGGGTAAAATAATCAATCAGCCAATCAAACAAAACAAAATAAAAAAATATAAGCAATGGAAAGAAGGTAATAATACTGTTCTTATTTGCAGATGACATGATAATGTAGGTGTATTCTAAAAATCCAAAAGAATATCTGAATAGAAAAAATAAAATTAATAAATGAATCAAACAAGTTTTCTCAATACAAGGTCAATATACAAAAGTCAATTGTATTTCTATATGCCAGCAACAAATATAATATTAAAGAATAAACATTTACAATAGGATAAAATAAACTAAATATGTAAGATTGAATCTAGGTAAACATCTACAAGACTTCTACTCCGACACTTATAAAACACTATTGAGAGAAAATCTAAATAAATGGAGAATGTACCAAGTTCATGGATTGGAAACCTAAGTATTTTAAGAAGTCAATTCTCCCCCAATTGATCTATAGATTCAACACTATATCAACAAAATTCTAGAAATTGATCAGATGATGTTAAAAATTATGAGGAAATGAAATGGACTAAAAATAACCAAGACAACTTTGAAAAAGGAAAACAAATATGGACTTACACACAAGATATCAAGACATTCTATAACTTCAATAACTAACGCAGTGGGATATGGCACAGTAACAGAAAAACAAGTCAAAGAAACAATAAAAAGTTCAGAAATAGACCTTTCTTTTTATTATACTTGATTTATAGCAGAGGTGGCACCATGGTGCAGAGGATAACGGATTGCGGGTGTACATTTTCAGTAAGATGTGCAGGGTCAATTAATAGTCATCTGGAAAAAGTAAATACATCTTTACTCCTACTTCATAATGTACACAAAAATGAATTCCATGTGAATTTTTGATCTAAGTGCAAATGGTAACATTAAAGTTTCTAGAAGAAAATAATGGGAGAATATCTTTATGAAAGGCAAAGAATTTTTCAACAGACTACATACCAGTACAAATGAAATACTAACCTTAAAAGGAAATATTGATAAATTTTAAACTAAAATTAAGAAATTCTGTTTTTTAAAAGTCACCAATAATGAGTACTACCTCCAGTAATGGCAAAGTATCTTATATTGAACCTTTCTAGATTTAATTATTATAAACTTTGTAAAAAATAGGAAAACCAATCACATGAAGGCAGTGGAGAGTGACCAAAAACCAGCAAAAACTGGAGGATAGTCAATCCATGTAGGAAAGGAACTATGCCGGGTGATATTTACACATACATGGTTTCTTGCCAGAGGGCATCGGCCTGTTCAGGGGACATAGGGCAGCTAAAAAGTCAAGCAGAAAGCTACAGTCTTGCTGGCTTTAGTAGTCTGAACAAAAAGATTGGGGCTGCAGTATGGCTTAAAAGTAAAAGAGAAAATCCTGCAGTGGTAAAATACTAACTCCAAGTAGACTATGATAAGTATGTATATTTTTAGTTCCTAGGGTAATCATTAAAATGTAATGAAAAAAAGAAGATTAAGGGCCGGCCCCGTGGCTTAGTGGTTAAGTGCGCGCGCTCTGCTACTGGCGGCCCGGGTTCGGATCCCGGGCGCGCACCGACGCACCGCTTCTCCGGCCATGCTGAGGCCGTGTCCCACGTACAGCAACTGGAAGGATGTGCAACTATGACATACAACTATCTACTGGGGCTTTGGGGAAAAAAAAAAAGGAGGAGGATTGGCAATAGATGTTAGCTCAGGGCTGGTCTTCCTCAGCAAAAAGAGGAGGATTAGCATGGATGTTAGCTCAAGGCTGATCTTCCTCACAAAAAAAAAAAAAAAAAAAAATTTAAAAAAAAAAAAAAAAAAAAGAAGATTAAGATATTGTTTGTTAAATTAAGTCCTTATGTTAAAACTTAGATAAAATAATACAAATAAAACATAGAAATACGAAAGCAGGTGAGGGAAAAATGTAATTGAAGTTTTTAAAAATGATCTATAAAAAAGTCAGGACAAGAGAAAAGTACACAACTTCTCTCTAAAAAAGTACTCTACCTTAATGGAGAAAAGGAAGAAGTATGGTAAGAGGCCAGGAGTGTTTAGAAAACTAGAAATAAATTACCAAAATCACTTCAATTTTATTTAAACTTTTTTGCAAAAGTGAGATCATTAGAGCAGTTCTTTCAAAAACAAAAGGAGTTTTCGATTTGTATATATTTTTTGGAGAAAAAATAAAAAGAAACAAATGATGTTTATAATGAAAACTAACTTGAATTTTATGAACTAGTATTTCTTATCTAACTCAATGTGTGTGTATGTATGTGGGTTCTACTTTTGTAACTCTGAAATTGTCTCAAAAGTCATAAGCTTTCTATATTAATGTAAGCTAGGGATTAAAAATTATAAATTCAGATTCCTAATGACAGCTTAAATAACAAAACCATTCTTTTTTACGTTTAAAGCAGGGGGAAAACAATATATGAAATGTGCAGCTTATCATAGAGGAGAGTCATGTTCTAGGTTAAACTCATCCCAACCTGGTTATTTGATAAGCACGGTCTCTATTTATTTACTTGTGTTAACAAATATTCCATATCTTTAACTTGTTTTGATACAAAGAGAAATGATTGATAACCAGAACTGAATAACGGCAACAAAATCTGAAAGTAAAAAATAAAACTTTAAAGTTTAAATGAAAATACAGGGAAATTCTTTGAAGAAATCTAGATGAGAAAGATTTCTTAGCATTTTATGGCTCATAGTATGATAAATTAGACTACTAAGAATTTTAAAAATACCCTGTGCATGAAAAGATCCCATTAAATAATGAATGTCAAGTTGCACCCAGAGAATAGATGATTACTACATAGGTGAACAGACTTGGTTAACATCCAGTATATATATTGAAATGATATAATGATTATGTGATATTTCTTTTTTAGTCTGTTAATGTGATGGTTTGCATTAATTAATTTAAAATGTTGAACCAGCCTTTCATACCTGGGATAAATCCTACTTGGTCGTGGTGTATAATTCTTTTTATACTTTTTTGGATTCAATTTGCTGATATTTTGTTGAGGATTTTTGCATCTATGTTCATGAGAGATATTGACCTGTAATTTTCTTTTCTTACAATGTCTACGTCTGGTTTTGGTTTTAGGGTAATGCCGGCCTCATAGAGTAAGTTAGGAAGTATTTTCTCTGCTTCTGGCCTCTGCAGGAGATTGTAGAAAGTTGGTTTAATCTCTTCTTTAAATGTTTGGTAGAATTCACTAGTTTTTAATTATTGGAAGATTTTAAATTACTAATTCAATTTCTGTAATATATATAAGCTTATTCATATTATCTATTTCTTCTTGTGTAAGTTTTGGCAGATTGTGTCTTTTAAGGAATTGGTCCATTTCATTTAGACTATCAAATTTGTGAGTATAGACTTGTTCGCGGTATTCCTTTATTACCCTTTTAAGGTCCATGGGATTTGTAGTGATGTCCCCTCTTTCATTTCTGATATTAGTAATTTGTATCCTCTCTTTTTTTCTTAGTTAGCATGGCTAGAGGCTTGCTGATTTTACTGATCTTTTCAAAGAACCATCTTTTGGTTTAATTGATTTTCTCCATTTATTTCCTGTTTTCAATTTCATTGAATTCTGCTCTAGTTATTATTGTTTCTTTTCTTCTGCTTACTTTGGATTCAGTTTGCTCTTTCTTTCTAGTTTCCTAAACTGGAAATGTAGATTACTGATTTGAAGTCTGTCTTCTTTTCTAATATATGCATTCAATGCTATAAATTTCCCTCTAACCACTGCTTTCACTGCATCCCACAAATTTTGATAAGTTCTCTTTTCATTTTCATTTAGTTCAAAATGTTTTTAAATTTCTCTTTGACCCATGTGTTATTTAGAAGCATGTTGTTTAATCTCCACATAATTTGGGATTTTCAATTATCTTTCTGTTATTGATTTCTAGTTTAATTCCGTTGTGGTCTGAGAGCAGACATTGTATGATTTCTGTTCTTTTAACTTTGTTAAGGTGTGTTTTATGGCCCAGAATGTGATCTATCTTGGTGAATATTCTGTGTGATCTTGAGAGGAATATGTATTCTGCTGTTGTTAGATGTCAGTTATCTCCAGTTGACTGATGGTGTTGAGTTCAACTAATGTCTTGACTGATTTTCCACCTGCTGGATCTGTCGATTTCTGCTAGAGGGGTGAAGTCTCCAACTATGATAATAGATTTATCTATTTCTCTTTGTAGTTCTACCAGTTTTTGCCTCATGTAATTTGACACTCTGTTGTAGGTGCATGTGCATTAAGGGTTGTTATGTCCCATCAAAGGCATTCTTCATTTCTGTTATAGTGTTTTTTATCTCTAGCATTTCTTTTTGTTTTTTTCTATAGAATTTCCATCTCTCTGCTTACTTTTCCCATCTGTTCTTGCATGCTGCCTATTTTATCCATTAGATCCCTTGGCATACTAATCACAGTTGTTTAAAACTCCTGGTCTGATAATTTCAACATCCCTGCTGTGTCTGGTTCTGATGTTTGTTCTGTTTTTTGCTTTTTGGCATGCCTTGTAATTTTTTCTCAATAGCCAGACATGATGTACTGGATAAAAGGAACTGCTATCAACAGGACTTTAATAATGTGGTGGTAAGGTGTAGTGGGGAGGAGATGTGTTCTATAGTTCTACAGTTAGGTCTAGTCTTCTAGTGAGCCTAAGCACCTCTGGGCTGTGAACTTCACAAGTGTTTCTCAGTTTTTTTTCCCTGTTCTTAGGTGGGACAGGATGGTTAGAATGGTCTGAAGTTGAGTATTTCCCTTCCCCAGGTCAGTTAGGCTCTGATAATACCTCAACACGTTAGGCTATGGTTAACTGGTTATCCACGAGGGCATGCCTTGTTAAGAATAGAGTGCTCTGGAATATTTCAAAATAGTTCCTTTTTCTCTCCCCTTACCAGAAGCTCAAAGTGATTTTTCTTTGATATTTATTGAGGGAACCTGGTTGAGTGTCTGGAGGTAACTCTCACAATATTGTGGGCACCCCCCAATAACTGGGTCCCGTTGGATTTTTTAACTGTCAGAGTTGTCAGCATTGAACCTCTAGCAATTTATCGATTACAGTTTAGGTTTTCCTGTCCCGGTGCTGGTTTCTACAGTGGTTTCTGCTCCTGAGTCTTGACTCAGATAAGTCAAGACTCGCTATATTCACATGTCTGTCTCTCCCACAGGGCAGTTTGCCCTGTGTCCTCCTCTCTGTTATGGAGCCAAGAAGAGCTGTTGATTTCTCAGTATGTTCATTTCTCAGTCTGTTCAGCTTTGAACTCATTAGAATGTTCAAAGGATGGTGTGGCAACTTCTAAGCTCCTTACACGCAGAACTGCAAAATCCACTATATAGAGGGAATTCACATATATCCATAAGAAAAAAGATAAACGACCCAATAGAAAAAAATATGCTAAATTTATGAACAGGATTCTCAAAAAAGGAAACCCAGAACCCCCCAAAAATATGTGAAATGATAATCATTCTTCCTAGTAATTAGGGAAATGCAAATGTAAACCACAATGAAATGGGATTTCATTTATATCAGAATAATGGCAATGTTAGTTATATAAAATTGATACCTTATGAAACGTCATTTGTCAGAAACTTCCACCTAGTTGTAGGTGGTTTCAATTAAGGAGGAAGAAGCCAGTATAATAGAATTGGTCAAATACAGAGTTAGGATTATCCCAATTTACCGTAAAGCTGTTTCTTGGGTGTACCTTTTAGGTAACCAATCCAAGACTATTATTTTTTTCTAAATAGCCAAGTCAAGGAGGTTTGTTATTCCCTGGATGACTCCTATCTTGAAACCATAGAAATATGACAGTCATTAACTCTAGTCAGACAAGTTTCATCTTACTTGTTCTCTGCTTTTCACCCAGCCCATAAAAACAAACCAACCAATACTGGATGTAGCACATAAACTTATGAAACATCTATCACCTTATAAACTACACCAGAAGATCTTTAGTTTCTTTATTACTATCATCGTTGTCATCATCATTGTCATCACCACCATTGTCCCTGACACCACCACAACAATCAGATATTGAGTACAGGTAAATGGGATTTTATTTGGGAGATTAAGTCTACAAAACCTAACAAGTTGCTACAGAATATCTTCTAGCTTTTTGTTAAATGATTGGTTTCTATAATTTAGATTTTTATTTCTGAACACTGTAAAGAAATGTGCTATTGTTTCTGCCCTGCAAAGTCTCTGGGCAAGTTTCAGAAAGTTGGAGAAAAAGAATCAAATTTTAGCAAAATTTTGCTTACTTTTTTTAAATAACCATTCATAAGAAAACTACCATTTTTGTTCTCTAGTAATGTAATTGAAATCATATCATCTAATCTAAAATTTTTTTTAGAAATTAAAAAATCTGAATGCCTCTATAGATTTTTGAAATAATGTACTTTACAACACATATCCTGAATTAGCAACTGGCAAACTGCAGGAGGCCCTCAAAACTTCATGGGTTTTCAAGTGAGTTCCCTTCCGTAGGCTATCTGCTTCTCTAGAGTTCCAGGAGAAAGTTGGAGGCGGAGGCCATTCAACTCATTTGATCATTAATTTCTCTATTCCTTATTTACAACTATCTCTCTAGTGATTTAAAGTCCTCTCTCTATATATATAAAAGGTTTATCTTTACAAAATTTGGGGAATTTTGCACTGGAATCTTGCACTTATCACTCTTCACTATGTTACAGAATTCAGAAGCATCTAATTCAAATGGTCTGTAAATGAAGTTCTGATAAATGAAAATTACAATTTGCTATGCTTTGCAGTTTAACTGCTAACGCAATATCAGAATGTGGTTATAGGGAAATCTAATCTAGGAAATGATCCCTGGTATGGACCAGGGGGATAAATTATAGTGAGAGTGATGCTTTAAAATTGTGAATAATATAGTTACCATCATTTTTATCAACATTATTAGTGTAATTTGATTAAAGTGAATGGAAGATTACGTCAGAGCAACATTGAGCCCTTACTTGAAGTAGATTCAATCCAAAAGTGAGGCAATTATAGTTTAGTTAAGTATATGGGGTTGGTTAAATTCATTGAAGATTAATTTTTAACTTATTTTCTTGTTAAATGAAGAGTTCATCCCAGAATGCAAATTCCTACCTTTAAAAAAAAACTATGGCCAAAAATTAATTTGGTAAATGAGAGAGTAAGTTGTTTTAAGAATGGAACTTTTTTGATATTTAGAACATGATTTTAACAATTTCAGCTATTATTCAAAAATAATAATCAATTCCTAGATTCCATGCATCACATTTACTAAAGGAAGGGTTGAATAAATCATAAATTACTGTGATCTTTTAGACATAAAAGAATCTCTTTAAATGTTTATGACAGGAAGAAATCCATAATGAGAGGAAAAAAGCCATATCAGTGCTATAGTCAACAATATGTACTCTTTAGAACTTTCCAGAGCATCTAAAGGGGGCTTTCAAAGAAAAACATTTTATAAGGCATAATGTAGTGACTATTTGTATAGAAACCATCTCAGCCACTTTAGAATCACTATTCCAGCCATATCGTGTTTGAGTCCCTCAAACTAGTGTGCATGTCTCAGAAACACTAAGCTATCAGACTAAGTTACAAATGTCTACTCCAAAACAAATTTGAGACCTCACTATCACAGTGAACTTTTCTAGTCACTAGAAGAAACATATTATCAGATAGTAATAAGGTTATAAATATTGCTATTAATTACCTTAATTGCATACACTTTTTAAAGTGTGATTCATTAATATAAGAAACACGTGTGCTTATCGACTTTTTGCACTGAGAATGAGATTAAACAACAGAATTCCAGTATGAAAGGATTCATGGAATGTATCTGAAATAGGGAGTTCCTTTGAAGAGCTCTGACAAATAATGTTGGGTCTGGGAAATATTAATTAACAAGTCATAATAACAGGTATAAGGAAGAGGTAGGATTAAGGATAGAGAACAGAGCAGAGAGGAAATAAGACTGGGCGGAGTTGCACAGTAGTGTGGCATGAGGTAATTTTTTTTCTTTTTAGAGGAACTTCTCTAGCTAAAAATCAATTGGTCTTGGAGGGACTAGAACAAAAAGATTCTCATACTCATAGAAAATATCTAATCTGCCAAATATATCTGCTGATTACACACTCTTCTGTTTTGCAAGTTTTGTTTAAGATGATGCAGAATACAAAGAGACTGAGGGAACAACTGAGGCAATTTTGAAATTTGAAATGAGATTTTTTTGTGTGGATGCTACAGCTCTTCTTCCAAATGGGCAATTTCAAGACATCCTGTCTTTCAAGATATGAGGAATAATTAGCGTCCAAACCTTATATATAGATTAGACTAAGGGTGGCCATAAGATCTAGCCATCACCCTAGACCACTCTATGTGTATGATGCCGTCACATTATTTTCTAATTATTTTTTGTCTAAATGATTGGTTTTGATGATGAAACTTACCTGCCTGTTAATTTATATTATACAAATAATCCATGTTTATTGTAGAAACATTAGAAAATATAGTTAAGGAAAAAATAAACAAAAAAGAAAAAATCTACCCATAATCTCATAGCATGGGATAACTGCAGTTGACATCATGATGTTTCTTTCCACAGTTAATTAAATATAATGATGTTATATATTTGTGTTTATAAATATATATATATCCAGGTAAGTGATGTAGCTATAGTTTACAAAACATATAATCAGACCACACCAGTGTTTTGTAACCTGCTTTAGGTAAGTAAAAAGAGCAAATCAATTTCTCCTCAGAAACGTGAGGACAGAAACCATGTCTGTTTTTCTCACTACTGTATCCCCAGTAGCTAAAATGGTACTCAAATATGATTTGTTAAATGAATGAGCATTAGGGTCTATCCTCTTGGAGGCATTTGAAGCTTCTATGTTTTAAGCTAACATAACGGCCTAATGCATAAATTATAAATTGTGTTGTATGAGTTGGAGGAGAGACAGGTAGATGTAGAATGTCTATCATCTTATTTGAGCCATTTTCCTCTTTTCACAGTCACAGCATATCTTCCCAGAGAAGATCTTGGCCACTATAGATGACAATCCTTATTTTTCTTGGAGTGATGGCAATCTTGGGAGTAACTATTGGTGTCCTTGTTCATTTTCTGGCAGTTGGTCGGTATTGACCATTTTCAGTTTTCACCCTTACTACTAAATCTCCTTTTACTTTTAGAAATTGACAAGAAACAACATGAATATTAAATTTCTTCATGGAAATTTTATCATCTACTTACTGTCTTATTTCAACATAATAATTCTCTATTATTTGACACCAAAGTTTATAAACGTTTTTGAATCAGATGGCTCCTTGATCCACTCTACAAGTTACATCACCGACTCTGGGAGTAAGGGCAAGACTGAAATGCTTAATACTTCGATGCCAATATTTATTGTCAATAAAGGAGCTTATGTAGTAGGTTTGTAGTTGAATTGTTACATCTTTTAGTAAATATACCTCTAACTTTGGAGATCCCTAGTCTTCTTGGCACAATTCTGGTTTTGGTTGTTAAGATATAATTGGTAAGTAGCAATGGATAATCCACAAAATGGTTCTTCTAACAGTAGATAGTCAAGAGTGATTGAACGGCTGAATGTTCATATATACTTGATCCTATTTTTAAAATTTTTATTAACGCTACACTCAGATAGCTTGGTTTTCCAATTTATTATTATCTTTCAGAAAAATAAACCCTTAAATTTATGTAACCATTTGATGTTTTTAAAGAAATTGGACATAATGTTATTCTGCTTGACTCTCACAATAATCCCTTGAGCTAGGGAGGGAAGGTTTTACTCCTTTCCCTATTTTCACCTGCAGGAAACTTAGGCTCAGAAAAGTGGAGTGACTTGCTTAATAGCTCAGGCTTTTAAGTGGCATAGCTGAGCACAAACCCAGATCTTAATATTTGAAGTGTATTATTCTACTTTATCATGATTTTTCTGAGATTTAGTCCTCTGAAATATATTACCTTATACAAGAATATAGTGTGTATAAATTTTGCCTGATTCAGTGACAATTCCAGTTTTTCTTTCAACCTGGCCTCTTCTCCTTTGTTTTTCCTCAACCATCTTGATTTCAAATTTCAAAACTTGTTCTTCAGAAGGGTAGTGTATGCTCATAGTCTCTTGCCTGCCATGTCTATCTATGAACTTTCCATAGTCTGGATCCTTCTGTCCTCTCCTTGACTCTACTCATTAAAAAATAACATTCTTCAGATAATTTTCTTAAGGACAGTGCTCTAAGTTTACCAAATCAAGACCTTGAGAAAAAGCCCAGTAGCTTGATTAGTTATCCTTCCAAAATATAGTTTGCATCTTAACAAGTCTCTTCTTCTGGAGAAACAATGCAATAATGGAAAAAAATGATGCAAAAGGGAGAACTACAGGCATTCTGGCTTGAGCAGAAAGTGTGTAGGACAAGAATTCACGCTTGAATTTCTCTAGGTGGTCAACCACCTACCATTTCAGTTACAAGGCCAGACGGGTTTATGTTACCTGAAGTTAAATTGATTGAACTGGGCTCCTTCTGCAGTAAAAATGGACACTCAAACTCTGTTGTAAGGGTTGTTTGAAGTCAGTTTGAAAGACGGGTTTGCTCCAGGATTCTGGCTTAGGAATCAATGCAATCTTTGTTAACATTGAGGGCAACTTGAGTTGGATGACAGCTCACACAAGTGGTTTGAAATTAGTTTCCCTGCCTGAATATATCTATTGTTTCTCAAAATATTTCTTTATTTTTGAATTTCTGCTTCTTGGATTAACTCAGAGATTAATATTCCACAAGGATCATTATTCTAGAAAGGATTTCAGTTCTGTCTTAGCTATTTTAACAAAACTACTTCTAAAAGCTTATATATACATTTATAAACAATTCTAAAATCCTGCAGATAGTTCATCTAATAGTTCTAAACCCTGGCTTCCCCTCAGAATCACTTGTGGAGCTCTTTTAAAGAAGTCCTCATTCAGCCCTGATGGCCTACTCGTTAAAGTTTGACGTGCTCCGCTACGGCGGCCTGGGTTCAGTTCCCAGGCGCAGAACCACGCCACTTGTCTGTCGGTAGCCATTCTGTGGTGGGGCTTACATAGAAGAACTAGAAGGACTTACAACTAGAATATACAACTATGTACCGGGGTTTTAGGGAGAAAAGAAAAAAAGAGGGGAAGATTGGTAACAGATGTTAGCTCAGAGCGAATCTTTCCCAGAAAAAAAAGAAAAGTGTGCATTCCCCAGGCCCCATCTTAGCTTTTCTGACTCAGTGGGACTGGAGCAGGACCTGCTCATGTGTGCTGTTTAGAAGCTCTATAGTGATTCTGATATATAGATAGTGTTACAATCTATGAGTCTAAAGTAATGTTTCAGAAAGGTAATAAAACATGTTTCTATCTTAAGATAGAAGATAAACTTTATCATAAACTTTGTAGGGGGCAGATTATCATGTAAAGACTGACTGTTACTATGTCTATAAAACTGAAAATCACAGGCCATAGTGTAGGGTATAGAGTAGACTCCCATTCAATTTATCTAAATTATTATATTATTCAGCTCAGGCTGCTATAACAAAACACCACAGACTGGGTGGTTTAAATAGCAGCCGTTTATTTTCTCACAGTTCTGGAGGCTGGAAGTCCAAGATCAAAGTGCAAGCAGAGTTGGTTTTTGGTGAGGCCTCTCTTCTTGGCTTGCAGATAGCTGCCTTCTCACTGTAGCCTCATATGGCCTTTTCTCTAGGTGCATATGGGAAGGGGGAGAGAGAGGTCTCTAGTATCTCTTCCTCTTCTTATGAGGACACCAGTCCTATTGAGTTAGGGTCTCACCCTTATAATCTGATTTAATCTTGATTACCTTGTTAAGGGTCTTAGCTCCAAATACAATCACTTTAGGGGTTAGGGCCTCAACGTATGAAGTTTAGAGGGACACAATTCAGTTCATAAAAATATCAAGTGAAAATTAACTTAAAAATTGCAACTCAAATCAATCTGACCTTCCAGTAATATTATAACCAGAGTCAGTTATCTAAACATCATGTTTTTTTTTTTTTTTTAATATGGGCACGATATACATGACTTTTGACAAATTAATCTGCCTACCTGTAAATACCCAAGTTCAGCATACTGGATGTAACACAAAGTTAGCTGATTCTAGTTGTTTTCTCTTCCATTGGGTAATAAACTTCACAGATTAAAATAATGAAATGGTAGGAAAAAGAAGGTCTTGGAGTTTATTTATTGCAATTTAGTCTTTATGATTGATGAAAAAAATCCCAGTGGGCTAAAGTGATATGCCAAGGTAACACAGCCAATTTGTGTCAGGGCTTGAAATAATTCCTCTAATCTCATATGCATTATTCTTTTCAGAATGACCTTAGGTAACTTCTTAGGCAGATCTGGCATTTGCTTTTCATATGCACTGGTTGCCATAAGGAAAAATACAGGAAACCATAGGAATATAGGAAACTAATTTTTATTTTAGTTTGAAGTGATATTTCTGACTTCCAGGACAATGAATTATTTCAGTTCAGATGTATTTTTCAAGGTCTATTATTATTAGCACTCCTTAGAGACCATGTGTTGCTTTTCAAGGTGGATCTAAAGCATAATTGTTCTCAAAATATGTGACTGGCTAATTGCTTAATCACAACAGGCTACAATTCCATATTAATTCCTATTTTAAAAAGTACATATATGACCTGGAAGAGCTACCTCTAGGCTTGTCCTGTTTTAAATTATGGTGGCCTAGTATATCAGGTGAAGCAGTTTACATTTGGGGATGGAAAGGAATGAAGATGTGAGACCTTGTAGGGCACAGCAAGCCCCAGCCACCACAGGCTGTAGGGAAGTGGAAGGGCAGCATGAAGTCCTCAAGAAACCACTTCAAGTAGACAGCAGGCCGATAGGCAATGGGTCATAAGAAAGTGTGCAAGAGGGTGTAGAGCACCCAGAAAGTGAAGGAGGATGTTTGTAATATTTCCTGTATCAGAACTGGTCAGAAAGATTAATGGGATAATCACTAGGCTAAGAATTTAGATTATACATGGAAAATAGGTTTCATCTCTACTGCATACTCAGGTAAATTGCTATTGGCTGCTTGCATTGCTGTTTTGAGGAGGATGCTGAGGGTATCCCTGGCCTCAGCAGGGCAGTGATATCTATTATCATATGAAGGAAGGAGGGGGATCACTTAATGAATGCTGGGTAGTTGCCATTTCTACAATAAGTGGATATTCATTTTCCTCCATTTCCCTCCTCTTCCTTTCTCCCTCTTTCTGGTTATTTCTATAGCTGAGTTGAATGTTAATTTTGAGATAAAAATATGGAGGGATTTGAGGCCACTTCCTGTTTTAAAATTCTTTAACTATTTCTTTATTTCACAGGAAAGATTTACTATTACCAAGGTGATTTTGGTATTTTTGGAGTGACATACAATGATAGTTGTGAAAATGCAGCTTCACAAGCCAGCACAGATCTGAACAAAGATATTGAGACTAAGGTTGAGTCAGAGATTTATTTTATAAATTTCAATACAAATTTGATTGAAATAGACATGGTGGCTCTTTTGTTTTTTCCTCTTGACAGATGTCTGATGCACTTCATAATTCTAGTATATACAAAAAATATATCAACTCTCACGTCATCAAACTTCTGTAAGTACAAATTTATTCAGGATCTTAGGAAATGGAAGTAGGTAAAATGTCACATCAGCCCTGGTTTTAAATAAAAACAACAGCAAAAAACAGAAAGAGAGAGAGAAAGACAGAGAGAGAAGGAAAGAAAGAAAATAAGAAAGAAAGAGAGACAGAGAGAGAAGGAAAGAAAGAAAATAAGAAAGAAAGAGAGACAGAGAGAGAGACATCGAGAGAGAGATGTCGAGAGAGAGAGAGGGAAAGAGGGAAAGAAGGAAAGGAAAGGAAAGGAAAGGAAAGGAAAGGGAGAGAGAGAGAGAGAGAGAGAGAAAGAAAGAGAGAAAGAAAAAGGAAGGAAGGAAGGAAGGAAGGAAGGAAGGAAGGAAGGAAGGAAGGAAGGAAGGAAGGAAGGAAGGAAGGAAAGAAAGAAAGAAAGAAAGAAAGAAAGAAAGAAAGAAAGAAAGAAAGAAAGAAAGAAAGAAAGAAAGAAAGAAAGAAAGAAAGAAAGAAAGAAAGAAAGAAAGAAAGAAAGAAAGAAAGAAAGAAAGAAAGAAAGAAAGAAAAAGAAAGAAAGGGAGAAAGAAAGAAAAAGGAAGGAAGGAAGGAAGAGGGAGGGAGGGAGGGAGGGAGGAAGGAAGGAAGGAAGAAACAAAGAAGAAAGAAAGAACAAGAAAGAAAAGAGAAAAGAACTCTCCATAAATTAAAGTGTCATTGTGCTTAGCAAATTTCTGTTCAGGATAGGAACAGTTCTGTACAAATCTGTAATCTCTATGCTTGAAGGAGAATTGTAAGGTTGTTGGTGACAGTCAGTCCTAACTAACCTTTGTGATGAAAGATAATTGCAACTTGTGGAAAACAAGGACTCCAACCTGATTGTTTTGCTACCCACATACTAGCCACCTCTTCTCCCATCCATACCCATCTGGCCATATCTTTTCTAAAATAATCCTCTTTTGATCTTTTTAGTAATTACCAGGTGGTGGTGGTGGGGAGGGTAACAGGGAGGAGGGTATCATGAAGCACAGGGGATGAGGGATAAAGAGAGAAAGCATTTGTATTTTGGTAATTGCCAATATCTATTCTGAGGAATTCTGAGCTTCCAAACCAAAAAAAAATAAAAAATCCAGCCAGCCAAACAGCCAACCAAGCAACCTACTTACCTACAAACAAACAAAAACCTTCAAAGACTCTTCGATTGAGCATAATTATTTGAATATAGAGTTGTGGGGTTTTTTTAAATTGTGATTAATATGGTTTTTGGTTTAAAAGTCCTTTAAAATGAATTAATCTCCTTTCCTGATTAATAAAAACAAAATTTACTGACTATATAGGTAATGGAGATGTGTATAAGAAACTATAGAAAAAAGCTTAGTACTAGCTCTTGAATATATGATAGAAGTTGCCTTTTGAATGCTTCCCAGTCCTGCATTTAAGTTCTTATTTATCTTTTTCTCTAAAGTTAAGTTATAGAAAATATCTGTACAGGAACATGGTTTTTACTGTATTATAGTAAAATTTCATGCCAATCATTTGTTGGCCTGTACTCAGTTTCTCATATGTGTTTGAGATTGCTAGTTTGTGGTTTACATCTTCTTCCATGAGCAATACTTCAGGACTAGGTCGAAAAATTTTATGGACACTTGCACTTTATACATAGTGGGACAATATCTGTGTATTGTTCTTTAATATATGTACAGAACCAGATGATAATTAAAATGTGGGAAATTCAGTGTGTTCACAAAACATCTAAAAAATCAAGATGCAACACACTGGAACATTTCTGTTGTTTCTAGTCCTTATCCCAATGGTTCGAGTGTACAGTTACAGCTGACATTCAAGTTTCCTCCAACAAAGAGGGATAGCCTGAAACTGAAATCGAAGCTATCTTATATCAGATGTTAAAAGACAACATGGCATCCTCGAATGCAGTTCCCACTTCAATTAAACTTATGGATATTTCGCTTATTTCCATTATTTTCTATTAGTTGGGTAATAGACTGGACTGTTCTAAAATAAGGTACTAGAAAAAAAATGAATCAAGAGTTTTTCAGGAATTTACTTAGGAAGAAATATGCTTTTCCAACTCTGGCACTCCTAACAATGCATTGGTAGTGGAAACAACAGTGCCCATAGAATCTTGGTCTGAAGAGAGATGGGAATGAGGGTTAAATTGTGCGCATGCATGTGAGTTTGGAAGGGTTGCTTGTTATATATGTAACAGGAGGTGAAAGGCCGTAGTTGAAAGAATATTCTTTCCTACCCTCTACTCTTGTCAGGATCTCATTACAGGAAACAGATTTAGGGTTTTCTTGATCATTCAGTGTGGACAATGCTGCAGGAAGAGTGAAGTGGGCATAGGGAGTTCTCATTGCTTCTAGTGAAAGAATGGGAATAATACTATTAAAGAAAAAATTGTCTGGAATAATTCCCTAGAAAATGAGGGAAGAAAATGATAGGATTTTGCCCCAGTACAGAAAGTGAAGTTTGTAAAGATCTTAAAGATCCTGCAAAGATCTTGAAACTCTCACTTAGATTGTTAAAAGGCCTGTTAGGTGACAAGCATGTGGTTCCAGAGCCCAGTTTTGTGGTTCTTCCAGACTGACTGTTGATCCTAGTGTCCTGGAAGGCTATCAAGGCTGACAGCTGCCAGTTACAGCTCCTTTGCCTCAGAATACAGACCCTGTCACCAGTAGACCACTCGTGAGAAGTGAGTTTGATGTAGGGCTTCTCAAAGGAGCAATACAATTCCTCTGTGGTAGCTGTTGGGAAAGAAAGCTGTGTCAGTTACTGCCCCTCATGTCCCAGGGATTTAGAGTCAGCACTTTCGGGTGTGTCTTCCTTTAGTTCTCGACTCTTCTCTTTCTCTCTAAAGTCTCTTCCCAATAGAAAAGAGACTTGAATTTAAATTAAATTCTCAAAATTTCATAATTCAGTCTTAGTAATGAGACGGTTCTAAAGAGCAGGATAGGACCAATGAAATATAATTTTAACTAGATTTTTTTTTCTTTAAAATATAGATAACTCTGAGTATTTCAGAGAAATGAGAATAATCGTAGGGAAAAAAATCCAAAGATAATGCCCAGCCCCTCTTTTAGTGCGAATGTCGGCTTCTTGATTCACTAAATATTTTACTATAACTATCATAAAATTGAGAGCTTTGTTTTTTATTTCCTTTTCTCTTTTCCTATACTGCCTGGTAGAGATGTGGAGAAGTGGCCAAAATATAGCAAGTAGAAGTGAGAGGGGCTGATAATCAATGTGTGAACTAGTCTGAATAGTTAAATGTTGGGCATAATTGGGCTAAGAAAGTTAGCATTTATGTCCTTGGATTAAAGGTAATTGCTTGGGCTATTTTATCAATTTTATGTTTTTTTCATCTCAGAAATCATCAAGGCTAAAGCTGAAATGCTTACCAACAATTATAAGTTTAGAAACTTTATTATAAATTTAACTATTCACAACTATTTCCTCACCATTTTTCTCAAAAGAATCTTGAAGTACATTGTGTGGAAATCCATAGTAATCTTTCAAAATTATTGGATATAACAGATATATATCTGGAATTTCCTTATGAAAAACACTGACCTATGAATTTTAACATTTGTATTTAGCTGTCCAAAAGGATGAAATGAGAACTGATTCCAAAGAATGGAATCATGAGTGAAGAATATCATATCTGAGAAAGTTAAAATAAGAAAGATTGAAGGGAAAAAAAAAAACTTAGGATAATAAGAAAATACAAAACTAGGCTGTATCAAATACATTTATTATAAGATAAAAGATCAATTCTGTTTCTTTTAAATAAATTCTATTTAGAGTATCATGTTGCCCACAAGATACATCCATGCATTCCTTCATTCAACGGATATTTATGGAGTATCTGTTGTCCCCATGGGACCTTATAGACAGCACTGCATATGCTATGCAAGATGCAGACATTAGTGAAGAAAAGTTTCCACCTTCGAGAATTTTGCAGTCTACGTCGGGGGATAAGAATTATAACAGACAGACACAATAAAAGCCAGTGGTTGAAAGATGCTTGAGACTAAAAGAAGAAGATAAGTAAAAGTCACCAAACCAAGATGGAATGGAGTACCATGATAAAGTACATTCCAGAAAAGAAACAGCATTGCTTAGGAGATATTGGGCAATCACTGAAGGGTTTCAAGTAATGTTTTAAGATATATTTCTTATAAAGCATAATCAAAGATACCTGTCTTGTATAAATAAATCCTTTCTTCAGGTTGTGGGAGGTGACTGACCAACAATATCATAACAGACAACCGAACTGTGAATGGGAAAAATGCCCTGGCGGGGGCATGACCATGGCAGGCCAGCATGCAATGGAAAGGCAAACAGTACTGTGGAGCACCCCTGATCAGCAGCAGATGGCTGTTATCTGCAGCTCACTGCTTTGCCAAGTAAGTGTAGAAGTCTAACTAAATGTAGGATTCTGGGTGCACGCCTATTTTGGGTAGCCTCTGGGGGTTAACCTAAATGTGTGGAATCAGTGAATCTTCACCAAGGCCATGTGGAATTTACAATTACCTACATAATTGAAGGGCAGTGGAGGCATTTAAATTTGACAAAGAAGGGAAAAGTGTTTCATGTTTTCCAAATACCTACTTTGGCCTGACATTAAGTTCTTGATGTACATCATTTTATTTAATAATAACAATAATTTATGGAAGGTATAGTTTAACCTATTTAAAAATGAGGAAACTAGGGTTCAGAAATGGTGACATAACTTGGCCAAGATCATACAGCTCTTAAATAACAGAAATTGAATGTGAACTCAGGTACGTCTGATGTCAGAGCTTATTTTTCTTGCCCTCCAGGGGTTTACAATCTAGTTGAAGAAATTCAAATGTGATATATTAAAGGTATAAGGCAGAATAGAGTAGTAAATATCACATGTAAGACACAGATATTAAATGCTATGGAAATCCGATAAAGAAAGACAGCATATCTATCTGAGATATGAAGATATGAGATTTGATCTGAACCCTAAAGATATAAAATTTGATTGATGGGGTGGTGGATGGGAAAGAATAATATGCATTTCAGGTTGGGAAAACAGCCTTCTTCAAGTTTGTGGAGATGGAACAACACAAGTTGTATTCTGTGGATGGCAAGCAAAAAGAGCAATTTGACATAGAGAAGATTTGCAGATGCCCAGATCCTGCCACAGACTCTCGGAATCCAGGGTGTTTGGCAATCAGAGTGATTCTGGATCCCTTCCACTGAGGCTGCTCTCATGATTCCTACCCAAGTCAAATGTTCAGAAACTGGATGGGGCTGAAGTAGCAGGAGAAGACATCAGCGACTCTAGTTAGGAGGAATTTCAGAAGGCTGACAGCTCTAATAGTCCTTAACACTATTTTTATGTGATTGCAGCATTTGAAACATCCCCAAGTCAACGACATTTTTAAAAACAAGAATTTAAGCCTTTTATAGGGTTGTTTGGGAACCTCATGCCTTTAAGTTATGAGATAATGACCACTATGAACACTGTTGTGGCTCAGAAACTGAGTGTGCTTTATTAAATTGTGTCCTCCAGGAAAAATAATTCAGAAGATTGGACTGTCAACTTTGGAGCTGTAGTAAATAGACTGCATATGACATGAAAAGTCCAAAATATTATTTTTCATGAAAATTATAGCAAGGCTGGGGTTCATGATGATATTGCCCTTGTGAAACTTGCTGAAGAAGTCTCTTTTACAAAGTATGTTCGTAGGATTTGTCTTCCTGAAGCCAAAATGAAGCTCTCAGAAAATGACAGTGTTGTAGTTACAGGATGGGGAATGCTTTATATGTATGGTAAGTTTTTCTGTAAAAACAGCATAGCTTCATGGGAATAATTATTCAGACAATAAGTCAATCACTCTCTCATGCAATGAATCAATCAGTAAATATACTGAGAAGAAAACCAGTGGTGGGATCAAAAGCATGGCATTGTCTTCAATTTCTAAAATATCTCTGGGAATGAGAATTGGAAAAATTGGAATTATGTGTGAGGCAGCCAGCTATAATAAACCACAGAAAGAGACCAATCTATCCTGGGACTGGACTGGCTCTCGGTGACCAAAAGAATATGTTTTATTCTATAGATGTTCTTTGTCTCAACAAACAAGTTACAATCCCCATCATATGCAGAATCTATTGCCTGTAGGTCCCCTTCCAGTGATACTTCAACAGGCCTTTGTGAAGACTATCGACAACAAAGTTTGCAATGCTCCACATTCATTAGCTGGCTCGGTGACCGCTACAATGCTATGTGCTGGATTTATGTCAGGAGAAGCTGATGCCTGTCAGGTACGTCTAGCTACATCACCAACTCATGTTCTCCCAAAGTACTAATTAAATGGAAGTTTTTATCAATACAAAATATTTTTTTGTGTTAATGATTTCCACAGAGCACCTTCTTATTTCAATCCCATATAGTGAATAATTGTCAATCCTGTTTATGTACCAGACACCAGACTAGATACTGGGAATGCAGTGGGGAACACAATCTCTGCCCTCATGGAATTTTCAGTCTAGGAATCCATACAAAGGATAATAGTTACAAGGTAATAAAATAAATTTGGCCCTATCTTCTGGGCATCTTGCAGACCTGGAATGCTGCCTCTTCCTTATCCAGAGATGCAGCAGGAGGTTCAGCATGTGCTCTTGTCACCCGTTCCTCAAAGGCTTCGTCATGGAGCGGCTAAATCACTGTCTCCGTAGTCAAGGCTGGACTCATTATAAAGTCAAATTCTAGTCTGCCCAATACAACATTTGGTGGCTGTAGGCAATATATTTTGGTTTGTAGTTGCCTTGGGTTTTGAATAAATCTAAGAGTTCCACAGTTCTAAGCCCAAAGAGGGTGGATTGTTTTTAGTGCCCAGGGGCTATTGATAACTCCAAAGGAGAGGTAAAAGGAAATTCTTTGACAGATCAAGAAATATTTTTTCCCTTTTTCTTCTAGAATGATTCTGGTGGACAACTGGCTTACCCTGAATCTAGAAATATCTGGCATCTTGTTGGAACAGTAAGCTGGGGTGATGAATGCGGTAAAAACAACAAGCCGGGTGTCTATACTCAAGTGACTGCTTATCATGATTGGATTACCTCCAAGACTGGACTCTGAAAGAAAAGTAGCTTTAGAATGGAACATATAGACAACTGCAGGGTATTCTTATTTGTTGCTTCAAAATCCGTTTCTTTTGATTGTTAGTATACCAATCATTTTCTTATATACAAGTACGTAAAGTTCTTTATCAATATTTTATTATATCTAAAACACTATATATATTTATCTATTTAGTAATATAGGAAATGAAGAAAGAAAAAGATGGCCAAAATATTTTTATAAATAGCCTACTTCTGATTTATCTTACTCTTTATTCAGAATTGACCTTAATTTATTTTTCAGAATTTAAAAAAATGCACATTTTGTTAATATGGGAACATATATGCTGGATTTACCAAACCAACTATTTTTCATTCTATACATTATAGTTGCATTTTGTTAAACTGGAATATGTAAGATAAATAATATACATTCAATTTTTATTTATATGTGAGATAGTTTGTGTACCTCATAAAATCATACAATCTTGGAGTGGAAAAAGGATACCAGAGGTTCAGCTAGACCAAGTTTCTCAATTTATAGGCTGAGAAACTGAAGACTAGAGAGGAAAAATTATTTGCTTAAAGTTACTCTTCAGCCTCTCTGATAAGTTGTAACTCCCACATGAATTTCCCCTCATAGAGCTTAGACCCAAAAATAGTCAGGAATTTAAAAATTATATTTAAGTTGCCATTACTTATACAATATTTTTCTTCATGTCCTTCTTTTGTCATTTGTTTGCCTTCTTTCACTGCAGAAATAATGTGAGGTTCTCAAGGGTAGGGGACTGTGTGGCATCTATTGTAGTAACTCTCCTTACAGTGCATGGGCAATTTTATGGAGGGCTGACTTTGTAATCTCTGCAAATGTTACCTTTTGAAATTGTCTAAAATAAGAAAAGTAGCTAAAAATTTGAAAAGCAGCTAAGAGGCTGACCCCGTGGAGTAGCAGTTAAGTTCGCAAGTTCTGCTTCAGCAGCCCAGGGTTTGCTGGTTCGGATCCTAGGCTCAGACATACTCACAGGTCATCAAGCCATGCTGAGGCGGTGTCCCATATAGAAGAGCTACAACTCTACAACTATGACACACAACTATGCACTGGGGCTTTGGGGAGAAAAAAGAAAAAAGAGGAAGATTGGCAACAGATGTTAATGCAGGGCCACTGTTCTTCTTCAAAAAATCTTACTTTAAAAAAAAAAAGGAAAAGCAGCTAAAAGAAACTAAAAATACTCCTTCCTTCAATTGTTTCTGATGTTACTCTTTCATTCTTTCTCTATTATAAAGTATGACAAATGACATGCATAATTATGTCAAGCCAGTCTGTAACCAGATGTGATGAGATGATGATTTTCTCCCCCTACTCCTTCCTCAGTCAGGTCACACATATTTTTTGAACACCCAGCTTGTTCCAGGAACTGTCAGGTATAGACACAGAATCTCCTTTCAAGGATGCTGCATTTAGTGGATAAAGATAGGCAGTAAACACATAAGTAAGAGAGTTTTGGATTGTGATAAATGTTATAAAGGAAATAAAATGGAATACGGTAGAACACAGTGGGGCAGATGAGGAGCACTGGAGATTGGGCAGTCTGATTAACCTCTCTAAGACAGTATCATTTGAATTGGACCTAAACGATGAAGAAGCAAAACATACAAAACACCTGAGAGAAGAGAAATTCAAAGGGAACAAGTATAAAGTCTTTGAGATAGAAATAAATGAGGTAGGGCCGGCCCTGGTGGCTTAGCGGTTAAGTGCTTGCGCTCCGCTACTGGCGGCCTGGGTTCAGACCCCGGGCGTGCACCGACGCACCGCTTCTCCTGCCATGCTGAGGCCGTGTCCCACATACAGCAACTAGAAGGATGTGCAACTATGACATACAACTATCTACTGGGGCTTTGGGGAAAAAAAAAAGGAGGCGATTGGCAATAGATGTTAGCTCAGAGCCGGTCTTCCTCAGCAAAAAGAGGAGGATTAGCACGGATGTTAGCTCAGGGCTGATCTTCCTCACAAAAAATAATGACAATAATAATAATAAGAAAAAGAAATAAGTGAGGTATATGTGTGGGTAAGTGAGAGATGGTAGGAAACAATATGGAAGAGGTAGTTAGGGGCCAGGTCAAATGGGGCTTTGTAAAGACCTTGGATTTTATTTTAACTGAGCGGGAGGCCCTGGAGTTTTCTAGGCAGAGGAATGAGTGAGAGGATCCGATATACACTTTGAGAAGATTGCTTTAGCTTTGATGAAGAGAATGGACTGGTGTGAGGGGTGAAGAGTACACAATGAAAAGCAAGAAGACAGCTTAGAGAGCTGTTGCAGTTGTCCTGGTAAGAAATGAACATATATTCACCGTTTTCCTTGAGCCAGGAACTTACCTAGGTAAGATAAAAGAGGGAATCCTTTTACAATGCAACTCAAAATGGGGAAAAAAGACAGAGACTCTTTTAGTATACTACTATTACTAAGAGATGTAAGAGGTATTACTGGCTGTGTTATAGTCTCCTTGTCTTGTCACTAGTTAATTCAGAAGCTAGGTGTTTTCAAACTTATCTCCTTCTTCCCCAACCTCATGAGCATGGTGTCTTAGTCAGCTTGAGCTGCTATAAAATAACCATAGACTGAGTGGCTTAAACAATAAACATTTATTTCTCACAGTTCTGGAGCCTGGCAAGTCCAAGATCAGTGTGCGAACAGATCTGGTGTCTGGTGAGGGCCTGCTTCCTGGTTTGCAGATGGCTATCTTCCCGTTGTATCCTCTCATGGTGGAGAGCAGAGAGAGGCAAGCTGTCTCATGTCTCTTCTTATAAGGGCACTAATCTCATCATAAGGACTCTGCCTTCATGAACTAATTACCTTCCAAAGGTTCCATCTCCAAACACCATCGTTGGGGATTATGGTTTAAACATATGAATTTTGAAGGGACACAAACATTCAATCCATAGCACATAGATCTCAGTCTTTCTCCTGCTTCTTCCACGGGAAAAGCAGACGGAATTGAATGAGTGATAACCCCAGCACAGAAGTGATGCGAAGTGTTGGTTTTTTTTCTTTATGCAACCTCTAATTAGCCAATTAGTTTTGGCTTTAATAAGGGACTATTAGTAATGACTTCCTTGTTCACGGATTGTATTTACAATGGAAATATCTCCAATCTATCAGTGGATGAAAACTAGATCTTTTAACTCATCACTCAGTATTTTGTTTAGCAACACAGACTTTTATATTAATGCATTCAAGTTTTCACTGAGACGTGAGCCAGAAAACAGAAGATAAAGTGATGAAAGTTAAGAGAATTATTTTAAGTTTATATATCTTTTTAGTCTTAGATATAGGCCTAATGACCCAAAGCCTACTGGAAACTCTATTCCATTGACTGGAATTTTTCTTGCATATCCCACAAATGTTTTCATGTTCTCCTGACTTGGCTTATATACTATGATCAACCATGACATATACACCCACTTCTCTTGAGCTTTTCTCCATTCACCACCTAGCCTGGCAAAACCACAAACTTGATGACGCCCCACTCTTCAACTTTCTGGTGCGTGGATCCTAGTTGCTGACTGGAGCTGGAGAAAAACACACATCATGCTGACCAATCTCACTTTAAAATCATGATAACAAACCTCAAATAGGTCCTTCATTCTCCCTGAAAATCCTTCTGCACTTCCCTAGTCAAAACTCCCTCTCATTTTTCTAAATAACTCATTGACTCCTCTTCTCTCCTTAACTCCAACAGTTTCTTCTCTTTACACTCAACTGATAATGTTGCTCACCATTTCACCAACAAAACAGAAGAAATTCGATGAGAGTTTCTACTAGTGCTTACCATAAAAATCTATTAACCTACTTGCTTCTTGAAAGGCAGTGTAGGTAAGTGAACTCTGGAGCTAAACTGCCTGTGTTCAAATCCTAGCTTTACCACTTACTAGATGTGTGACCTTGGGCAAATTATTTGACATCACTGTCACAACTTCCTTGATACAACATTGGGATAGGAATAATATCTACTTCATGGTGTGGTTGTGGAGTTTTGAAGGAGTTAACAAAGGTAATGCACTTAAAACACATAGCAAATGCAAAATGGGTGTTAGCTATTATGGTCATCTGTCTTTCCTCTTGTTACAATAGATCAACTTTTGGATCAACAACAATCCAAGGCCAATCTCTCCACTCGTGGTAAGATACTATCTGAACTCACCTTCTTAAGAACTTTGTTTCTGTAACTGTCACCTTTCCATCTTAAATCATTAATCTCACCCTCTCCTCTGGATCATTTCCACAGTAATTCTATAATATTTCCCAGGTAAAAACAAAGGATTTTTTTTAACCCTACATCTCCTTCTTGCCATATTTCTCTGCAAAAATGGCTGAAAGTGTTGTCACCACTTCTTTTCCTTCCATTTTCTCTCAAATTCATTCCAGGATATTGAGTCAGACACTCCTCCAAAATCACATTTGTCAAGGTCATCAGCAAGTTCCATGTTGCCAACTCCGATGCTCAATTCTCAGTCCTCTTCTTACTTAACCTATCAATAGCATTTAGTGTTGTTGATCATTCCCTATTGAAACACTTTCTTTACTTGACTTCCAGAAAAGAAACAACAACACATTTTTATTTGTAATCTTTCTATGTCATCTGCTATTCCTTCACAATCTCTTTTGCTGAATCTTCTACATCTTCCTAAACTCTAAATGTTAGAGTGCCCCAGAGCTATGTCCTCAGATCTCTCCTCTTCTCTACTTACACTACTATGCTAGATAATCTTATCCAGTCCAATGCTTTCAATACTAACTATTCGTTAACAACTCCCAAATGTTTTAACTTTAGTTTGACTTCTCCCCGGACCTCCAGTTGCATATACCTAAAATTTCTATTAGACTTGAAAGTCTAATAGGCAATTAACATTAGTTTGTCAAAACAGAATTCTTCATCTTTCCTCAGTCTTTCACATCTCAAAAAAAATGGTCCTGGAGTCATCATCTAGGGTAATAGATATTTGAAATATTATCCTTTGTTATTTTCATTATTGGATTTTGTGTAGGATCTACAACTGACTGAGGAAGGTCTATCATTATATCTGGAAATGCCTGGATACTTGGCTTTGACTCTTGGCCAAACTAAGGCCGGTGGGATTTATGTGAGGTTTAAAGTCTGAAACTTTCCTGGCAACCCCTGGGCCAGTTTGTTTGTTGATCCAAGACCCTGCTGGGAACTTCTGCCTTGAGGTCTCTTGAAGTTAACAGATTTCAGTGATTCAATCTGGAGACAAAATATGTATGTGTGTGAATAAGGACTGTGGGGTGCTTGCACTTGTATGTTTTGGTCTCCCAATGCTTGCCTGCACTCCCTTGATGTGCTGTATCCTTTGTTTTAAATAAAAGCTTTATGTAAGTATTCCCCATGGAATCTTATGAGTTCTTTCAAATATGCAAACCTGTGAAATCTTTGCAAATTTTAATACTTAAAAGTGCAGCAGTGGTGTGCTGAAGCTAGCTTGCACCAATGTACAAGTTGAATGTTAGAAGTTCAGGAGTTATGTTAGACAATTGTGAAACACATCATAGTTGAAAACTAAGGGTATTAAATACCCAAAACTCATCATATCCTAATTATTTTTCTACATTTTATTAGTATTTGTTTATATCTATTATATCTGTGTGGTAAAAACAAATATAGTAGAGTGCTACTGCACACCTCTTCCCCAATTCATGTTTGATGATGTCATGTGGGTAGCTTGAAATTGGCCGTGGTGTGAGTATTTACATCATGGAAATTGGCCAATGCTACAAATTAGTTCCAATCTTTGGTCCTGAGACCTGGTTGTTAAATACCAGCACATTACTGAATGTAACTATTCATCATTTATGCTTTTAAAAGAAATCTTCACCAGAGTATGCAACTGGAGCACAATATCTATTCCACAACACTGCAAACTAGCTTTTTGACCACGTGCCAAATGTTTTGTTAAATGCCTTAAGTACTACCTGCTAGTGACTGAGGTGAATAAGCTTTTTTATTGGTTTTCATTTTTCTTAACTTCAATGCAAGAGGAAGTTTCAGAAGAAGTTATTTTTGAAACATTTCTTAGTGATGTGTCAAGAACATTTCAGGTTTGCAGTTTATAATGGGTAATTAAAGGATTCTAGGAAAGATAATTATATGTTATTATAATGTTGTATTGTCTGCAATTAGTATGCTTAATTATGAAACTAAAATAATTCTGTCATGTTTTCTTATGTTGTTTCCTCAAAAAATTTAATTATCTTCATTTAATATTTGTCACAGTTGACACTCATCGTTGAGTAAATAAAACTTTATTTTCACTAAATATGAGTACTTATTACACAACAGTTCCATTAATAAGTATCTTTGGTTTTATAACCCTAGATTTATGCTCTTTAAGTCAGAATTATCTCATTTACCAAAAAAAAAACAAAGGTTCAGCAAGGCAGAAATGACTAGCCAGGATAAAGAGAGATTGTCTCCACATTTTCCTTCCTAGTCATTTGATGAAAGAGAAAGGATTAAGAGGAATCAAATGAAGTCATGATCAGAGCAGGGACAGTCTTAGTAATCGGAGAGAATTAGTCTAGGAGCACTTCTCTCTACTGTTTAAAATCCTACCCACTCCCATCGCCCCCATCTCAACACCCTTAGAGAATAAAATCTAAACTCTTTATTATGACTATGACTTGCAAATCCATAAAAAGCTTGACTCTTGCTATCCATTATCAAGACAGAGCTCAGGTGTTTCTTCCTACACCTACAGGAAAGGATGCCTTTCCTGACATCCTCAGGATGGTGCTCCAGATTGCCCCTGGCACATACCTGTCATTGCACTTTCCACAAGATATAAAAATTATCTGTTTATGCATGTGACTATCCCACTAGACGGTGAGCTTCTCAAGGGCTCTTTTCCATCTCTGTGATCCTGGACCTGTGGCTGTTTCAATGGAGGTAATCACTGTGCCCATCTGCATAAAACTGAAATGCACCATTGGGAGCTGGCTGCTACATAGGTCCGTGTTTTATCTCCTATTGTGCCCTTGCATTTAACCTGTGTTCCAATCCCACTGTTACTTAAGATTTCTGCAACAAGCTGTCCTGGGCTTTCCCAGATGATGTACTTCTTGTCTAGAATATCTTTCTCTGACTTTTTTTTTTGTAAACTCCTACCACCCTTTAAAAATTAGCTCGTGCCTTTGTGTGAGAATTTATCCACTGTGTTCTCATGGATTTTGTGATTATTTTCATCAAGCCATCATCTCATCCTGGAAAGTTCTACAAAGCCAACAAATACAATTTACTTTTAGCCAATATTAATTTGGCCCTGACTCCCCGAGAACGTGTATTTTGTTGCTAATTCCACCCTTTTTCTCTACTCAGATCCATATTAAGGATAAGCTTTTATTTCATTTCAACAAATATATTAAAAAATTTTTTTATTACATAAGCAGTGTATTAATACATTATCCTTGTGAGAAAATGAATCCATTATAGATCAAGCTAAAGTTTCTTTAATCATCATTTTCAATTTTGGTCTCTTTCCTTCTCCTCAGGGGTAATTATTGTTTTGTGAATCCTTCCAGACCTTTTCATATATTTATTTATCTTTTCATAAAGAGATCCATGAATTTAAGCACATGATGGGGTTCATGGCAGGACGCCCCAAGATGTGTCACTCTCTTATGCAGATTATTCTAAGTTGAAGACAATCAAGGCCCAGAAGGCTCGGGAAGAACATTTGACCTTCTCCCAAATTGTCTGAAAGAATTTAAAACAGAAGGGCCTCTGGGAGCTATCGCTATAGATAACTCTAGGTGTGGTAGGCAGGAAGGCATCTAGCAAGGGCTGTTTTATCAAAAGTTCTCTCTTGAATCCTACTGTCCATAGATGGCCCAGCAAATATTTGTTCACCAAATATTAACTCTTTTCATCATCTTGTAAATTGCCTTCTCCACTTTTGAAGTCTCTATCTCCTTTTCTTAGTGCAAAAAGACATATGTACCTCATTTTGCCTGACTGTCTTTGGAACTCTTCATGCTTATGTGAATTTCCCCTGTACATGTATTAAACTTTGTTTGGTTTTCTCCTGCTAACCTGCTTTTTGTCATTTTAATTATTCAAGCAGCCGTAAGAACCAGAAAGGGAAAAGGGTGAAAGAATTCTCTCTTTTCCTCGACATACACATATTAGCACCCATTAAAATGTGAAATATTATTTACTGCTTCTTTTAAGTATTAATGGTGTCTGTTGAATTATTATTCTACATTCTGTATTTTTACTCAATAATTTTTCTTGAAGTCTTCCTATAGATATACAACTATATATCAGTCAGGGTTCAGAGCAGTAAAGGCATTTTAAGCAAAAAGAAACTTGAAGCAAGAAATCTTGTACTTCAAAAATTGTCGGAAAGGCTGGGGGTGCAGGGTCTAGGCTAAGCCTCAAGGATGATCCACAGAATACTAGAGAACTGATGCCCTGGGAAGAGACTGCAACTGGCATTATTGAATTCAATAGCTAAGATCCAGGGTTCAGAGAGCCACTAGCACCGCTGATATTACCACTACAGCCTCCTGAGACCCACAAGTTGGTCTGGTCTCTGCCTGCTCTAAAATTGTTTCTTGGCTCCCAGGAAGCTGGAGAATGGACAGTGGAATGCTGCTGCAGGAAGAATCATATATCCACGATCTTTTACCAGCAAGAATCCAAAAGCAGCCTCATTTCTGACTTAGAAAGTATCTGACTTGCTTCTTCCTTCCAAGTTTCGTGTGAGTACATCTAGCTGTCAGAATCTAATTTGTATCCAGAATTGTAACCACAAGGGAGTCTGGGAGATGTCATTTTAAGCTTTCCAATCTCTGCAGCATAGAAAGGGACCTTAAAATGGAGGATGAATGAGTCAACCACCATATCTACTCTAATCTCATTCCTTTTGACATCTGAGTAACTTTCCATAATATTGATATACCATAGTTTATTTAACCTTTCTTCTACAGGTTAATAATTTTTTTCTGTTTTTTTTTTTTTTTTGCTACTGCAAACTTTGTAATAAACATGCTCATATATTCCTGTTTGATTACATGTACCAGGATAGATATCTAGATAAATACCTAGAAGTAAAACTGCTTGGTTATAGGGGATATAGTTTTAAAATTAAATAGATGCTGCCAAGCTGTCCTCTAAGGTTGTTGCCTTAGTTCTAACTCCTACCATTAACACATGAGAGTCCATTTCCCCATATGCTTACCAAATCTTGAAATAATATTTTTAATTTTTAATTTTAGTAGTTATATTATTGTTTTAATGTACATTTCTATAATTACTAATAGATGATGTTAAGCATTTTCTATACGTTAATTGCCTATCTGTATTTCTTCTGTGAATACTCTGTTAAAATCCTATCCCTACTTACTATTGAGATTTTAAAATATTTTATTAACTTTTAGGAGGTCTACATATTTTGGATGATAATCATTTTTTTGAAACATATAACTTATTTGCTGAATACCTACTGGATTCTAAGTACTGTGGTGATCATTATGAAAAACAAAGAAATATAAGATACAGTTCTCACCTTCAATCAAGCAGCTTACGTTTTCATGGAGGTGATGGGACCATCCACAGGACAGATTTAAATACAAATCAACATAACATAGCAGATGACAGTAAATATTGGAGGCCAGAACAAAAAGATCAAAGAGGTTAACACTTTACAGGGAAGGTTTCATGAAGGAAGTGGCAATTAGGTTGGACCACGAAGCATGAATAAACATGGGATAGGTAGAAGTGGCAGTATTTCTGGGAGTATTAAACAGCATTAATACAAACATGGAGGTAGGAAAGCATTTTCCATTCAGGGAATGGAACTGTGAGAAATGGCTCAAGTAAAGTCAAGTTTTAGGTAAAGGCATTGTTAAGATAATACAATATCATGGGCATTGTGCCAAGCATTTGGTATACATGGTCTCGGTTGATACAATAAGCTTACAAGTATGATCTTGTTAGAGTTCATTTTTACCCAGGAGAAAGCTGAAGCTCAGAGAGATTTATGTCAAACAGCTAGTTACCAAGTGGACCTGACATTGGAATAGGAGTCATGCCCTATCTGTTACACCATACTACTATGGAACAACATGGATAAAGAGAGATGGCATTATAAAGGGCCTTGAATATCAACCAGAGAAGTTTATACTTTATCCTGAAAGAAGTTGAGAGTTTTGAAGATTTTTAAATAGATAAATGTCAAGAATATGTGTTTTAGGAAGATGAGTGATGCCAATTAATATCATCATTCAGGTCTCTGCTCAAAAGCCTCCCTCTCAGAAAAGCCTTTCCTGACCACCCTAAAGAGAGCCACTCATCCGCTCACCCTCCCCACACCACACTTTCTATCCAATTACTCTGCTTTGTTATCTTTATAGCATGTCTAAACATCTCATATTAAATTACATATTTACTATTTTCTTGAGTGTTCCTCTGTCTTTCTTATCAGAATGTAAGCTCAACGAAGGCAAGAACTTTATTATATCCATTATTATTTCTGCTACTAGGAACAACGTACAGCCTCAGGAAGTACATGGAAAACATTTCTTGAATGAATGAATGAATAGAGTGAATGAATGGTTAAAGTTATGACAGACAGTGCCAAGAATGTGTATATTTGTATCTTAAGTATCTAAATGACCTCTTGATTTTTTGTTTTCATAAGAATTTGGTGTGTCACCCAAAAACTTAATCCATTCACTCAGTAAAACAACTCTTGACTAGGTAAATTAGTTCCATTTCCTATAAAGAATTACCAAAAAAGAACTGATATTTCTTATACCAAAATCTATCTCCATCTGTAAATCCATTCCTGCAAAAGTAAGTATAGAATCCCAGTGAGAATTTTTAGATTAAGCATGTTTCAAATGAGTAATGCTGTAGCAGGATTACTGTATGAAAAAACAACATATGTTTTATCATTTGTCAGAGACTGCTCTACCAGTTACAGTTGGTTTCACTGGGGAGGAGCTCTGTATCATGAAAGGGTTGGATGGAACCTGAGTCAGAACACTGATTCACCAATCTGAGTTGATATTTCTTGGGTGGACCTCTCAGATGACCAATCCAAGTTACGTCTATTCTCTTTTTTTAAGTATCCACTCAGAATTTTCATTTCTTCCTGTAAACCACAGATCCACAGCTGTCACCAACACTTGTTAAACAAGTTTCCTCTTAATTGCTTTTTGCTATTGTACCCAGCCCTTAAAATCCCAAGTACCATTGTGATTGGCACATTTACCTGGGAACCACTGATCAGGACAAAAGAAGAGCAGAAATTTCCTTTATCTTTTTTAACATCAACAGCCATTATATCACCACGTTATGTATAGGTAAGTGGAGATTTACTTGCCTGAAATTCTGACATAAATAGAATTAACAGTTTCCCCAGTATGACTTCCACCCAAAGGTTGTGGTAAAATAATTGAGTTTAGGGGGGAATTTGTAATTTTTCCTCAGCATTTTGGATTTCCTGTACGGAGAAAAACCTGTCACATACAAGCATTTGTGCCTGGAATCTGTAGTTTTATGTAGTGATTTGGGGAGTGCTTCAGAAAGGTGACATGCAGCTTAACATCCTGTGAATAAAAAATAATACAGATGCATGACTGTTATAAAGTGGAAAGGAGGAAGCAGAGAGAAAATTTTCTTCTCTTATAAAACAAATGTTAAATTGTTATTGGTAGTGAGAGGATTATGACTCCCTTGTATTTGTTTAACATCTTGTGCTTTCTAGAGTGCCTTCATGAACATTGTCTTCAATCTCACAGTACCATTGCTTCATAGGTGTTCTGTGTAGAATCATATATAAAACCCTGTATTCTTATCTGTAAAATGTTCATGAACTAGAATAGTATAATTATGTACGTGTATGTGCTGTTTATCTTTAATAATTAATATTTAATTTAATAATTAACTAGATAATTGTTATGTTCCATGAACAGTGAGCATTAATGCCCTTTTATTTTATTTATTTATTTTTTTTGTGAGGAAGATCAGCGCTGAGCTAACATCCATGCCAATCCTCCTCTTTTTTTTTGCTGAGGAAGCCTGACCCTGAGCTAACATCTGTGCCCATCTTCCTCCACTTTACGTGGGCTTCCACCACAGCATGGCCTGACAAGCGGTGAGTGAGTGCATGCCCGGGATCCGAACCCGGGCCGCCAGCAGCGGAGCTCACGCACTTAACCGCTACGCCATGGGGCCGGCCCCAAAGCCCTTTTAAAAATATACTTTTAGCTCACAAGGCATTTTTAAAAGTATATGCAATAAGAAAAATTAAGTGAACATAATTATAAAATATTTAATGTTCAGACAACTGTGAATATAAATGCATGCGTGACACAAATATTCCTTTAAAAATGTACTTCTTGAGTCAAGAATTGAGCCTTTTAAGACACATATATATTTTCACAATATCAGTATTCCTATAAAAATGTGATTAGAAAGAGCATACTCACTGTGATAGAATATACTACGAACATTTTTTTCTTAAACTAAATTATTTATTTTTGTGTGATTTCTTTATTAAAGATGTTATATTCTTCATAACCATGATGTTTTCTTTTAGCCACATTTCTGATCTATCAGATCACACACATTTAAAAGTGGAGAGAAAACAGCATGATTGTTTTGTTTTGTTTTATTTTGCCTATCAGATATTCATCACCTTTATTCTTGGTGGATGATATTTTTTCTATTTATAGGGCACCTCATCCTTCTCCTTCAACGTTTTGACACTTGTGTGAAGTCCTAACCTGAAAAATTTCAAAAGATTAAGCCATTGTTTCTAAGCACTCTTAGTTACCTAGGAAAGGTTCAAACCCTAATTCAATGGTTAGCTTCTCAGAATGGGGCCTCAATCTGATTGCCCAGAAGAGCTTGGAGGGATTTGGAAACATGGTTGATTCTGCAGGTGCGTTTGAAGAGATCTTACTCAATCTTGTGGTGGCATATGGGTGCTTGAACGATGAACGGACAAGAGGAAGAAAAGGAACACTAGAAGTGGAAGTAAAGATTTCAAAACCACATTTATCAATTTCAATTTTTTTCTTAGGGTTAGTTCTATAGGATGGAATGGGAACAATCTCAGAAGAAAGCTGTGTTTTAGATCCTTGCCAAGGTAGCACTGAGAGTTCATGGCCAGCAGTTTTTTCACGGCAAAATATAATTGATATTCTGTGTCCCCTTCCAGTAATTCTTTATGTGATTTTTCAGAAGAATTTGTAGTGGGGACTACTAGAAATATTATCTTAATAGCTAAGTGATTTTTCTGCCTGGGAAGTCTGTCATTTTTAAGCAGCTATTTAATCTGTGTCATGATTTGTAAGATCTTTAGGTTATGAGTCAAAGGTAACTACAACTCAGAGAAGCATCTAGCCTGGTGAGAAGCCACAATCAAAATGGAAAAAGAGGATAGGGAATGTAAATATAAAATGCCACCACGTTTTCAATGAAGGACAATTGAAAGTTAGGAAGTTATTTCAGTCCTCCACTTTCAAATCATAGCGTCTGGATGAATTCTAAGAAATTTTATTAGATTTAATAAGACATATCTTATAGATATATCTTAATAGATTTAGATTTATTTCTGTTCTTATAAGAATACAAATTCTTAAAAGAAATTGTATAGATAAAAGAAAAAAAATTGCCCGAATTTATATGAAGTCTTGTTCCGAGGTAAAGATTTAAAAATAAAACCAGTCCAAACAAGAAATGTGCAAATATATCCCCAATTAAGAAATGACTAGGAAAAAAAGTAATTAGTTCATGGGAGACAGAAAAGTGAAAAAGGACGTAGAGTAAAGATTAGAGAACCAAGCAGTGAGCAAAGCAGCTTTGGCGGAGCCGAATGCTTGTGAGATGAGGTAAGAGCTTACCCGTCACTGAAAGGTGAACAATATTTTGAATTTGACAGTTAAGAAACATATGCTGACAATTTAAAGTCTCTTGAGAGATAGCAAACAATGAGACTGTGAAATTCAGGAAGGGTATGACAAAATTGAGATAAATTAATTGTAGTTAGGATGGAAACAAATGTCTGCCTTGGAAAGAGAGATATCAATTTTGTACAATATGTTACATAACAAGCACTATAATATACTAATCCAGTTTCACAGCTTTGTTTCTTCTCTGTTTTTGGATGACTCATAAGCTGACATCCCAACTATGGTTCCTCAGTTAACCACCAGTCTGATATTTCTAAATGTGTACTAGAAATTTAAATATCTTTCAAACTCAAGATACAAAATATTTACCATTTTTCTCCCCGGGTTACGTCTTCTGTACTTCATTTTACTCTTTTTTTACTTCTTGAGGTAAAATCTTGTGTCATCTTTTACATATTCCTGTCCTTGAGCAATACAGCTAATTAGTTACCAAGTTCTAACAAATATTCTACTGTAAACTTTCTCAAATTCATCACTGTCTTTCTTTTCTTATTACCACCATCCAGGATCCCAACACTCCAACACTCCATTCCCCTGGATTACAGCAGCCTCTTTCCTCACTGATCCTCCCCTTTCATTTTTTCTCCCTCCCTTAAACTATCAGCATGCAGACTGCTTGAGATTCATCTTCCTGAGCACTGCATGTCTTCATGTTAGTCGTTTCCACAGGATGAGGTCATAACTCTTCTGATTAGCACTGAAAGCTTTCCATAATCTGTATCCCTCTGATCTCTGTTCATGATCTAGTTGTCCTTAACATCTCTTGGCTTCATTCATTCACTCCTTCAAATATTATCTATAATGTACTAGACACCACACTATGCCCTTGGGTATAAAACAACAACGACAACAAATAGCGACATGGTCCTAGACCAAACATGGTCACGACTAAAGGTGAAAACATTGCCCTGTAAAAATAAAAATTACTCTCATTGTAGATCCATAATAGGGTAACCATGGACGACTTCACTGAAGAGGAGATGACCAAGTTGAGTGATAAAGTTTGAGTGGCGGCTGACTGGGTAGACTTGAGGTGGATGTTTTAGGCAGAAGGACCAGAGTGTGCAAGGACATAGAGGCATGAAATAGTCTGGTTGTCCACGGAACTCTGAGTAGTTTGAAATGGCTAGAACATAGGTTAGAAACATAGGTTGGAGAGTGAGACGAGATGGTGGAGAGGTTGGCCTATGACAGGGGCACAGTTTATTTATAGAAACGTGAGGAAAAGGCAGTCTGGAATACAGATGAAGAGAAGTTCACAAATGTGATGATGGAGTTGTAAATATTCTCTTTTGATGCCTTCCATTTTCTCAGTGGACTAGGAGGTTAGGTTATCACCTAAGATTGAGGATGCAGCAGATGGTGCTGGGTGTTTGAGAAAAAAAGAATAAGTGTGAAATATTTTTCCAAGAGCGTGAATAAATATCAATAGAGGAGGGATTGAAAAAAATTTTGTTCTCTTGAAAGCATCAACCCAATTTATTTTTATCCAATACATCATACACACTTCCCCTGATGCTACTTCTGATCTGAAAAACTGGATGATATTTCCTGGCTAGAGTAAAATTTATCAATATTTTGCCATGAAGACATCACATAGTTTAGTGAGAATCTACATCACCAGGAGTGTTAAAGTGCAAACTCTCAGGTTCCTCTAGAAATTCAAATTTACTAGATCTGAGGTAGATATCATAATCTGCATATTTAATAAGCACTCCCAGGTAATTCTGATTAAGGTCATCCTCCAATCACACTTGGAAGTCCCCCAATATTTAAGACAAAAATCTCAACACCTTTGCATGGCATTGAAAGTTCTTCTTGTTGTTGCCTCTCTATCAGTCAGGATCCTCCAGAGAAACAGAACCAATAGGGTATATCTTTCTCTTTCTCTCCCTCTCTCTCTCTCTCTCTCGATGGATAGATAGAGATATAGCTAGGTAGATACAGATATATAAGCATATAGATATATAGTTATATATGATATATAACCAACAGGATCGATTGATCTATCAATCTCTCTCTCTCTAAATTGAGAGAGAGATTTTATTTTATTTTATTTCTTTGGTGAGGAAGACTGGCTCTGAGCTAACATCTGTTGCCAATCTTCATCTTTTTGCTTGAGGAAGATTCTTGCTGAGCTAACATTTGTGCCAATCTTCCCCTACTTTGTATGTGGGACGCCACCACAGCATGGCTTGATAAGCGGTGTGTGGCGCACCCAGGATCTGAACCCGCAAACCATGGGCCACCAAAGCAGAGAACAAGAACTTAACCACTAGCCACTGGGCTGGCCTAAGAGAGAGATTTTATTTTAAGGAATTGCTTCACACAATTGTGAGGTTGGCAAGTCTGAAATCCATAGGACAAGCTGGCAGCCTGGCAACTCAGGCAGGATTTCTGTTATACTCCCATGGCAGAATTCCTCTTCTTCCTTTCTTCCTTTTTTCCTTCCTTCCTTCTTTCTTCTTCAAATGTCTTTTGCTACTACTGTGCCTAAATTGTGAAACTTCTAGGGATGAGCAAGAGGAGAGAAATAAAGATTTGAAACAACTGTGGTTCTTCTGATACATCCTTCATATTCATGTCCTTTACTTGCAGACCAGTCACAGCTTCCCGTACATCTTTGCCACTATGGATGATTGCCCTCATTGTGTTTGGAGTGTTGGCAATCCTGGGAATAACTATTGGTCTCCTGGTTCATTTTCTGGCCGTAGGTTGGTAAAGAATACATTTTTATTTATTTCAGTTTGTTGTAAACTTTATTTCCATTTCTACAAAAGACAAAGAGGCGGTTGCAAACAATGAATTATCTCCCTTTAAAATGGCCATCAGGGGCTGGCCCTGTGGTGTAGTGGTTGGGTTCCCACGGTCCACTTTGGTGGCTGGGGTCCGCAGGTTCAGATCCCAGGCACGGACCTACATACTGCTCATGAAGCCATGCTGTGGTGGCATCCCACATACAAATAGAGGAAGATTGGCAACAGATGTTAGCTCAGGGCCAATCTTCCTCATCAAAAAAATAATAATAATAAAATAAAATCAATAACACAAGATTCCAGAAATAAGCACTGTTAACATTTGCTAAACACTGTATTACAGACATCTTTTTGAATATACACAGGTAAAAGAGTGTATACCATATAGAGATACAAAGTTGTAGATAATTCATAGGCAGAAAAAGTACTCTACCAACATGGTATTACATATGTTATTTTATAATTAAAATATTACACTTTTATGTGAAGAAGAGAAATGAAAGAATATTGAATTTCAACTAATTTTTCTTCATAATAAAGACATCAATATAAAAAATCATTTTAACATAGATTTAAAAAAAGTTTGAAAACATGAGAAAAGTTGGAGTTATTTTTTTAAAACCATGTGTTTTAACTTTAGACATTATCTTATTTACATCCTGCTATGAAAGAAAAGAAAATCAGCATACTTACACTTCTAATTTTTCTCCAACGCTTCCCAGTAGTTTGTTAGCAATATTATTCTCTTTACATTGTCAACATTTATAACACTTCATTCTGGCTTGTAATCATAATTACTACAGTTATTTAGTTTTGGATATGTATTTACATATATTTAAATGGAGCATATGCTTACCATCAACTTTTTCCATGACTTTGCCATGCTTGCATTTTTTTCCTCCCAAAGCTATGTATACTCAACAGTTTAAAAAGTCAAATTGTCAGAGCTTTTTTATGAAAAATGCAGCTCCTCCTCCACTACCCCTATTTCCCATTTCTCAGAGGCAACCACTTTCAACTCTTTAAATTGGTTCTTAATGTTGCTATTACCTAATTTTTCAGTTATCGGTATTACCTATTCACTTTCTACTATGGGAGATGAGGATCTATACACATTCACACCCTGACTACATAGCTGTCAACTTGGGATTTCCCTTCAGCAACATCCTAGGGATTACTTTCAATTTTCTGTTGGATTTGATCCCCTAATGGCAAGATTCCATATTTCTTTTTTATTATTTTATTCACTCAGTTGTGGTGAAATGCATACTCCAGAAGCTTTCTGGAAAGCATATATTTTTGACAATTCATGTCTGAAATGTCTTAATTTTACTCTTAACCTTCATTAATAGTATATAATTCTAGGTTGGAAAAAATTTTCCTCTGAAGTTAGAGGCTAAAGCTCTATTGTCTTTTTGCTTTCAAAGTTTCTGTCAAGAAGTGTGGTGACATTTTGATTCTAGAGATTTTGAATGAGCTCTCTTTTCTTACTCTCTGAACTTCTAAAGTCTTATTGGATTTTTTTCTTTGTCCCCAGTATTTTGAGATTTTATGGTGATATGGCATAGTCTAGATCTCTCACCCTTTGTGCTGGCATTTAGAGGATCCTTTCAATCTAGAAACTTACGTACTTCAGTTCCTGAAAATATTCTTAGATTATTTCTTTGATGATTTCCTGTCTTCTTTACTCTATTTCTGGAAATCTTATAATTTGGATATTAGGCCTCCTAAATGTTGCCTCTAATTTTCTTATCTTTTCTATTTTCCATCCTTCAGGCACTTAAAAATCACTTTAGTGGTCATTTTCTCAAATTTATTTTCTAATTCTTTTACTGAATTCTTTATTTCTGCTATTATGTTTTTATTTGCTACAGTATCTTCTTTGCTATCTAGATAGTCTTTTGTATAACACCTTGATCTTTTTTCTTAAATATTTTCTGAATATAATAATTTGTTTTAATTTTTAGTCTCTTTCCTCCAAGATTTTCTCTGCTTCTTTTGGTAGTATTTCATATTAGATACTTTCCTCAAATATATATTGATCTTTTAGTGTCTGTTAATATTTAATATCAGGGATTAAAGAGCTAACTGGAAATTCTCTACGAAAGGAGTGTCTGTTGAACAATCGCTTTTAATGTAGACTGTCCTATCCAAGTTGTTTTGTTGAGAGAATCCAAGTTACCACTATATTTAGGTCTTTTCTCTTGGATTGGTCAGAATTCCCAATTAGAGAAAAAAGCTTCCCTTGTTTTGTGTGGATACATTTCTGGCTGCTAGCTTTCTGTAGTCAAGTTGGGAAAAAAACCCAACATATAGATTTCGAGTATGGTACACCCGCCCTCAACTGTGTCTCAGTTTCCCTGATCTAAAAACCCCAGCAATTGAGGGGGAGACTTGGATCTAGCTGTTTCAACCAATCTTCCTACTTTTAGTCACACTTCCACCCCTATTTACAGAAGTTCCTGGTGCTGTTTAGGGTTCTTTTGTTTAAAATGGCACAAATCTTTACTTTCTCCACTGTTAATACTTTTTATTCTTTAAATTCACGAAGTCCAATCTGTCTTAGTATCATGTTCATCCTGTATCAATTTTTCTTAGAACACAGTGGGCCCTTTTAAGCTACAGATTCAAATTCATTTGTTCAGTTCTTTTGTCAGGAACATCAAAAATGCATTTGTTGGATCCCCTTTGCCTCTCATGCAGTTCATTCCCTCGATAATGATTTTATATTGTTTTCCTTTTCCATCTCATTTTGTTTGTTTTTCTCAAGCTTATCCTCTAAGTCATAGTATTTTTAATCTTCATCTGTTGTTTCCAAAGTGGTTTGCATCTGTTACAGTCTTATTTTTCTCTTCCATTTCTTTACTGAATTCTGCAGCTTTTCTTCTTGACTGAATTGTTGTATATTGTTGAGCTCTTTTTTCTGTAATATCTTCAAGACAATGGGAACTAGCTGTTAAAACTCTTTCTTCCTCTGTTCCCTTGATAATTCCTTTTCTAATTTTTGTTTATATTCTTTCCTCCTTTGGCTTTTTTCCCCTTCAACATCTATATACAAGTTACCAACTGGATCCACTATAACTATTATTGACTCTTCTTGATCTGGGCAAGATGTTTTCTAAAGAATACTGTGGGAAGTGAGTCTAGGGGTGGCTGATTGGCTAAGGGAGTTTGCAGCTTATAGTCAGGTTTGTCATCTCAAACATCCTCTTATCCAGTCTGTTACTTTCTTTAACACTAGGGCAAATTTACCTTCAGTTTTTAACACTTAGGAAGCTAGGATGGCCCTGAGGAAAGCTCCTTAATTCACAGACTCTGAATTATGATATAGTGATCCTGACTTCCTTCCCTTCTCCACTTCAGCTTACCTCTAGCAGGTTGCCTCAGCTGGGAGATTAGATCATATATAATAAAAGTGGCACATTGGTATGGTTTCACTTTTATTTTCATTGCTGCCATTTTGCAGTGTCAAAATAAGTGTCTACAGAAATATTCCTTATCTTTTTGCAGAACCTGAAGTCTTATTACTTAAATCACAGAATCGTTGAGACCTTTTAGAAAAATTTTCATTCAACTCGACTTGTGAGATGTATCTCTGATCTATATCACTCCTCACCTTAGCGTATTTCACAGTTTTTGTCATGTTTGCTTCATAGTTTTTGGTTTGGAGTTGTGGCTGTTTTCTTTTGTTTCCTTGGAATTGAACCCTCTACCCTATCTTTTGTTCTTTTTCTGGGCTTAAAGACAGGAGAATGTAGAAGAAGTGCTTTTACTCTGTCAGCTTTAAGAAGAAATGTTCTAATAATTCATGCTTAAACTCTATTATTGCACCCAGAGCACTCTTAGTAAAAACAAACAAACAAAATATGTGTGAGTTTAAGCTTTAAATTTTCTTTACAGAAATAAGTTATAATTAATCAAGTCGTGGAAAGTTGCAAAGCAATTTCCTTCTTTCTGTCCCTATCCATCTCTCTCAATTCATATTGGCATTTGAACCATTTATAGAGATGGGAATGTTAATCACAAGGTGCAAGTATGCCTTATTGATATCCCATCCCTAAGGGGTTATTTTCATCTCATCAGGTGCCATCAGAGCACAATGGCTGTATGCACAGTGACCTCAGCATAACGAGCAATCTCAGTGGCCCATTAGGATTGCTGCTTAGAATTAAATTAAGAATAGGATACTCAAAAGTTGATTGCCTTGTTCTAGACTATGGTTTTTCAGTCGTAAATATCTTAGATATTAAGTACTCAGTTTATCCCCTGGCCTTGAGAAAAGTGCTCCACGAAGTTTGTATCTTGCCAATATATTTATTTACATTGAAGAATATTCATGGATGCATAATTATTGTAATAGGTAGAAATATTTAGGAATCTAAATAAAGAACTGAAGGATGCATTGTAAATACTGAATTATGAAAAAGAAAATTGAATAGTTTTAAGGTCTACTTTTTGCTACTTACGGTAAAACCTAGTAAACTACCATTGCAAATCTTGTCCTCTATAGTAAAAGGTCCATGATGCACAGAGAAGCTAACTACAATTAACAATGTTCATTCACAAATTATTATTTATAGCCAACCCATTTTCAGCATCTTTTTTAGAGCTTTCTGACTTCTTTTTCCATCACCTTTCTCACTGTTAAATATTTTCACCACAATTTTAATGACGCCATATTTTATTTTAATTATGATGTCTCCCTTCTCTGCATTCATATAGAATGTGTAGTTGAACAATTAACTTTATCATTTAATTATATCCTTATGAGTACCTCATTAGGAATGATTTCATCCATATTGAGCCTATCTCTTCCACAAGATGGTCTTCAAAGGCAATGATCATATTGCAAAATAATATTAATATTTATTTAGTGCTTACTATATGGTAGGCACTGTTATTATGTAGTATCTAGCATATTCCTAGATGGTTAATATTTATCATATATTAGAGGTAAGAAATGTCATATATCAAATAGTTTAGTATCTATGAAAATTTAGGAAGGAAATGTAACGTATTAGGCATGGGCTTTGGAATCAGATAGATCAAATTTTGATCCTGGGCTTTTCTTAGTAATCATATGATGTTGGATAAGTTATCAAATATCTCTGAGACTACAGTTCTCCTGAAAAATGGGTATACTTCACATGATTTTTATAAAGTATCTTCACATAGATATTTAATAAATGATAACTATTTTTACCTATAGCCTGGCAATTAATTATTCTAGACAGAAGTCTCATTTCTAGGATTTAGGCCTATCTGTCTTAATCAAGATGTTACTCTTCTTTCTGACCTTTGTCTGATATATATCTGCTCCATTCTCGGTCTTACACACACTTCCCACAATGCCCAGGTTATCTAGGCAACTGTGCCATGAAAGATTCACGGGGTTTATCAATATTTAATATGAGCACAATACACATTAGTTGGTATTACAATGTAATCTATAACTGAATTTGAAATCCATTTCACTTAAATAATTCTTGGATCATTTCTTTATCTCACAGAAAACACAACCTACTATTACCAAGGTACCTTCAAAGTGCTGGACATCCCATATAATAGAAATTATGAAAGGGAGACATCAACAGAAACTAACTATCTTAGCAAAATTCTTGAGACTAAGGTAAATTAGTATTTTCCTATGTTTATTTCATTGTTAGTTTTCTGAAATATAAATGTATTATTGGAATATGATGTTTGACTCTATGTTCTCTTTAACAGATGGTTGATGCATTTCAAAGTTCTGACATTTACAGACAATATATCAATTCTCAAGTCATCACACTGGTGTAAGTAACTAACAATAACAATCAGAAAAGAGATCAACCCATCATGCATACCGTTATACTTCAAGTTCCTCTGCAAAAAGAGTCTATTTATATGTTATAGTCATTAGCCAATGAGTTACTAATATTCAGCATTATCCTTAGCTAAGTGTCAGATTAACTGTTCAGTATAAAACCAAAGCAAAGATCAAACTATATAGTTGCATTCATTAGATCAATGAGAATGTATCAATCCTTAAATTACAGATGATATATCCCTCTGGTTTCTTAAATTTTTATGTCCAGCAAACATTAGATGGTCCCTTAGACCAATGTTTGATGCTTTAAGATTTTTATTTAGCAGTATAACATAAATACTGTTTTCTCGTGTCCGTCTGCTTGCAAGTCAGCTAAACACCTTGTAGAACTGCCCTAAAGTTCTTATAGGGTAGAAGAGAGAATATCAACACCAGGCTTTCATGCCAAGGAAATCTTTCTAGTCACAATAACAAGAAGTGAAATAGCTGTGCTATGTTCCCTGTGTATGGGTTTGGAGTAGCATGGTATAGCAGAGGGAGCCCCAGAAAAGGAGTTAGACAACGTGAAACCAGCCTTTGCCACTTCCTAGCTCTAGAGCCTTGGTCAAGTCACTACATCACTTTGAGTCTGCTTCCCTATCTATGAAATATTGATAATAACATCTACACTGCCTCCCTCATAAAACTGTACTCAGGATCAAAGAAGATAATGTATGTGGAAATATGTGCAAATAAACACATTTCAAATGAAGGCAATTGTTGCTTTTACCTTCACCAATGCCACCAGACTATGTCTGCCTTCTTTCCCTGCTTCTGGAACTCTTGGAATTGCAGAATTGATCAAGATCTCAACGAGCATTAACCTTAGGGTCCAATTTTAGTGTTGGAAAGAAATGAGAGACTAAAATTGAAGGGCCCAGCTATTCTTAAAGATGACCACAACCACCAGAAGGCTCCTGCTTTGTTTTCCTATGCTTATAACTTCAGGTATCTATAGGAAGCGTGGGACAATAGGAAGTCATGGAGAGGCTACAAGACAGAGATTTTCATTGTGGCACACTCTGCTACAATAATCAAACTTGTGTGAACTGAGTACTTCCGAGGAATAATTGTTGATTTATATGCCAAAAGGTGGGTCATCTGTTAGGGAGATCCAAAGCAAAATAATGCCACTTCAAATATTAGCTTCAGGGTTGCTTGACAATTCCTACATGTCCATTGGCCACCCTCTTGGGCTGCTCTCCTTTTCCCAATCCCAATCAAATCTGCCCTGAACATCACAGTCAGGTTAATCTTCCTCAAGTATGGTTTTACTCAACAACTTCTCCTCATGGCTACCTCTTGGCGAGAATTAAAGATCCTCCCCTATCTGAGCTCAGTCTCCTCGACACTGTTGTCACTGGCTGACTGATTATAGGGAGACAGAGGGCATAGTGTAAAGAGCCCAGGTTATAGAGTCAATTGTACCAAATCTGGATCCTAGTTTAGTAGCTGTGTAATCTTGAGCACATTAGATAATCTCTCAGACCTTCAATTTTTCCTATTCTATAAAATCAAGATAATGACACCTAACCTGCAGGGTTGTTGTGGAGACTAAGTCTGATAAGAAATGTGATAACAAAGTACCTGGAACACAGCAAATGCTCAATAAATGCTAATAATATTGTTGCTACTCAGTTATTCTGGAGTACTATTTCTCCTCTTCTTTACCTGATGAAATTTTCTGCTTGATGGTCAAGTGGCAATGAAAATACTTTATGGTTCAGTGGGTATGTCACCTCTTCCATGAAAATTTCTCTGATCCTTTAAGTAAAAAATGACTTATCATTCTTCTAACTATCTGCAAATAAGATAAATATCTTATCACTTCTAACTCATATATTATAATCATTTGTATACATGTCTTATCTCCCCTGGAAATGCCTTGAGGGTAGGAATCACGTGTTAGTCACCCTTGATTACCCAATAGTACTTAGCCCAGACACTTGTCTATAGCAGTTGCTCTATAAATGACTGATGAATGCATTAATAAATGATCTCAGTTCTTATGTGATACTTCTACCCTCTGCCTCAGGCCTTTCTTAGTTTTCAGATTTGTAGAACTACTTGTCTTCTAAACTGAATAATATAGCTTCATGCATACTGTCACCAAGTAAATAGGCAGATGAACGATCCTGTGATTAACCTAAAGTGAAGGCACTCTACAAACCCATAAAAAAGCAGAAGGAACCAAGATATGAAAGATCAGGGAATGAGGAAGGAAATGCTATTTTTTTAGCAACATATGAAACATTTATGTTGTTTCCAGTCCTGATAGCAACAGTGTGACAGCACACATATGGCTGATATTCAAGGCGCCCAGATCAGTGAAGGAAAACACAAGAGGAAGAATTGAAAACATCTTACGTCAGATGCTGTGGAACCACTCAGGATCCTTGACTACAGATCCTAACTCCCTAAGGCTTGTGGGTAAGCTTATGTATGAGATGGGAGCAGTGTTACTTTCATCTTTTTATCCCTAACACATATATGCACCAGGCACAAAGCTGATCTTCAATATAGTTTTTGTAATGAATAATTCTGTTTTATATCAGAGCAATAATTTGTATTCTTCATTATTAAAAACATATGCAAATCATAATAATGCCACACCTTAAAATTGGTCCTGGGGTAAAAATGCTGCTTCTCATTCTAAAGCAAATAGTAAGACTTTGAATGATCCTTGTAAGTAAAAGTGTGTCTTGCTATTCTTTTTGTGATCTCCTATAACTTGCGAAAACAGCATACAATCTGCCATTATAAGCCAGGTCACTTTTTTTAAGTTATTTTTGTGTACTGAAAGGAATCGGGTTCACTGTGGGTCTTCCTATTCTTCTAAGGAAAGATACTGGCAATTTTACACTTTAGTTGATATAGAATACAATTCCAATAAAACAAAATAAGTGTCTCATGTGGAACTATGAAGATAGAATTTCCACATTATACATTCACATATTGTAAAAGAACAATTCATATAAACCAATATTCTCTCCTTTCTATTGACATTTCTTCCTGAGATTGCAAATTATTTCTGGACCCTCTACTCTGCTGGACCTACGATCTTATTCCATTGGCCCTAGGGTCAGTAGACTAATGCTAGGTCTTAAATTTACTGTGGGCTTTTTTGTTCTATTTCAGAAATCAGTAAGGTCAATGCTGAAAAGATTATCAACAACCGTAAGTTCAGATACTTTTTAATTAAATGTTTGAGATTATCTAAAACACAGCAGTCAAGATTTGTTACTCTTGGTCAGGCAGAGTTCTAAGTGCTTTACATAGAAGTCACTTAATCCTCACAACAATTCTAGAGATAGGTATTATTATTGATCCCATTTTAGAGATGGGGAAACTGAAACACAAAGAAGTGAAACAATTTGCCAAAATTCATCCAGCTTGTAAGCGGTGGGGCCAGAATTCAAACCAGGGAGCCTGGTTGCAGAGCCCATGGACTTAACCATGACTTTATCTACCTCCCGTAGCTTTCACATTCTCCAAGTGCTGAAGTTTCTTGGAGATATGGAGGTGATCCAGGGGCTGCTAGTGATTCCTGTGCAGATTATATTCTATTCAAATAAGATATTGTCCGTGCAAGATATTGCCAGATAGAACCATAGCAGAATAACTCAGCTCACTCTTGGCTTTGTAATCAACTAAACAGTATCTTCCTATTCTCAGTGGAACAAAACTAACTCTTTCTGACAGGCTGTGGGAGACGAGCAAGGATGTCACCTACATATGATAGAGTCAAGGGAGGTTCCAGTGCTCAGGAAGGAGAATGGCCGTGGCAAGCAAGTCTCAAAAAGAATGGCCAACACTACTGTGGGGCATCTTTGATCAGTGAAAGATCCCTGGTGACTGCAGCTCACTGCTTTCAAAAGTAAGTTCATCATATTTTCTAAGGCTGAGGATACCAATGGCCCTAGAACAGTTCCAGTTTACACCTGTTATCCCAGCTTAATTATCAGTAGTACTCCCTTTCATTCTCAAAAGTGTCTTATTTTGGAAGACAAATTATTTGGTAAGCCAATCTAAGGCTTTCCTATCTAATCAGTAAAATAGGAAAAGTCATTCATTCTTGATACTACATTTTTTTCTTACATGATTCTTCTCTCTCATCACTTTATACTCCAGACATCCCAAACTACTTGTAGTAGCTAAAACATATGATCCTGTTTCATACTTCCCTCTGCCTCTGCACATACTTGTCCCCTTCTCCTCATCTTTTAGGCAAATATGACTCAGCTCTATAGTCTCATCTAAAATGCTACTTTCCCTAGGAAATCTTCCATTCCCTAGAGCATGCAGATTTAAATCCTCCTGTTTTGTGGTCTTGTTAAATATATACACAACCATTTACGAAATTATAACTGCTTGTATTTATGCCAATCTTTCATTAGATTTACATTTCTTGAAGGCATGGGCTATTTGTTTTTATTTCTGTATCCCCATCGCCTTACATAGTTTATAGTGTAGGGACTCAAACAAGATTTTTAAAATGAGTTAAAATATCATATTTTATCACTGCTAATGGACTACAGAGCAAGTAAATATTAATGTCATGAAAAGAGCATAGTAGATGCAGGCCGTATTTCTATTATTTTGAAATAAATACAAACTACATGATTTTTGTTTCTTTAGGACAAAAAATCCAAGAAACTATACTGTCAGCTTTGGCACTAAAGTAAATCCCCCCTATATGCAACATGATGTTCAACAAATTATTATTCATGAAGACTACATCCAGGGTGAACATCATGACGATATTGCAGTCATCCTGCTCACTGAAAAAGTTTTATTTAAGAATGATGTACATCGAGTTTGTCTTCCTGAAGCCACACAGATTTTTGCAGCAGGTGAAGGAGTTGTCGTTACAGGATGGGGAGCACTTTCATATGATGGTAAGTCCAGTGAAAACTTAACATAGTGTGTAAAGTACAAAAGCAGCAAGACAAATTAGTGATTTAGTTAGAGCCAAAGGCATCATTTACCTCCAGATGCCCACTACTGCCAGGCTATCCCTCAGGGAATGGCACATATGGAGTTATGACTTTGCAATGTGCCTTGGTTTGCAACATTCCAAGGAGACCAATTTGGTTGCAGAAACTCCCTAACCTGGAGAACCTAATTGAGAAAGTTTTGGTCCAAAGATGTAAAAAGAGAGATAAGGACATAGAAAGGCAGCGTTAGAAAGATGTTTCAAGTTATTCTTTGAACACTTCTTTTTCACTGGTTTGTGTGAGGGAACTTTTCTTTTTCACTGGTTTGTGTGAGGGCTTTTTCATCCTAAGAATAAGCAAGAGTCAAATATTGGTCTTATGCACAGAGGACAAAAAACAAGGTTTCCATCCTGCTCTGTTTCAGAGCAGCTCTTTTGCTGATAATGTTTGCTTCCTGTAGGTGAATATCCAGTGTTACTTCAGAAAGCACCTGTGAAGATTATTGATACAAACACTTGTAACGCTAGGGAAGCATATAATGGTCTGGTACAAGACACAATGCTATGTGCTGGGTACATGGAAGGAAACATTGATGCCTGCCAGGTAAGTCTGGAAGTTATTCACATTTCCCACATAGTATATAAGTAACTGCTATTGTTTTAGGAAAATCATCAATATGGAGACAATTCTGTGCTTCAATTAATTTGCACTTTGACAATCCTGTCAAACTCCCTCTTGGCTTTGGCACTAAAGTAATTCTCCCCTACAAGCAATATGTGTTTATAAGTGTTTAACAAATACTTATCTTGGACTTAACTCTGAGCCAAGCACTGACTGAAGTCCTTTACAAGTATTAATCCACTTAATCCTCACCATAAACTTGTGATGTAGGTACTATCATTATTATCATTTTATAGGTGAGGAAACTGAGGCAGAGGAAGGTAAAGTAATTTTCACAAGGTCACACAGCTAGTAAGTGGGAGAGCTGGCATACAAACCAAGGAAGTGTAGCATCACAGTCCGTATTCTTAACTATATTTCAAGAAAGGATCAGTCTCAGAAATTTTTCAGTTACTTCCAGCCTATTTCTCTTCCTTTCTTAGCCTCCTCATGGCTAGGGTTCTGGCTACTTTTCTCATACATGAAGCCCCATACTCAAAGTATATCCGTAATATATGTTTCCAAAAAGCTTTCTTATAGAACCAGACCTATTAACTTATCAGTTCATGCCTTCAAGGTTCAGGTCAACCCCAAAGAGCCCCAGGGAATATATTCTGGCCAGTCACAGTTGTGGTTAGGGTGATGCAGGGACTGACACCGTATACCTTCCTAGGGTCTCTATGAAGCCTGAATCACAAACTTCATCTGGATTTCTCACTTAGTGTAAGTAATGTATCTGGAAGTAAATTCTCATAATGATAAATATTCTTTGTTTTATTTAGGGTGACTCTGGAGGACCACTAGTTTATCCCAATTCTCGAAATATTTGGTACCTTGCTGGAATAGTGAGCTGGGGAGTCGAGTGTGGTAAAATCAATAAGCCGGGTGTTTACACACGAGTAACCGCCTACCGCAACTGGATTGCCTCCAAGACTGGTATCTAAGAGAAAAGCATCTTGTAGCAACTATCTTAGCTCACTTTTCCCTGTTACTCCTAAGCCTTTTTTAACACGCATTTTAAATTAGTGTGTACAATGGCTGTTTTGAAAGAACTGTGGTCCTGAGGGAGTATTTATGAACTTCAGTTTTAAACAGACTCTACAAGACAAAAAAAAGAAATCTCATGATTAGTCAAGGAAGGCCTATGCAAAGAAATTACTCCTGTCAAAAATGGACTATTGTGATTTGTTTTCTATTTCGTGGACCTACATCATGATTATCTCAGCACAGCATAAAGCTCTAGTTTTAGTCATTCAGACCTTCTGGAATTATGAAAGTATGTCCTTGTCCATCACAAGTTAGCAGAGAGCACTGTGAGAGACTGCAACCAAAACATTCTGAGAGTTGGATTGGAACATGCTGTATCTGCCTTCAAGTCATAGCTTCTGTGGAAGGGGTGTCGTTGTGAACTAAATCTGGTCAGAATTTAGGCACTGAGAATCTTTTTTTTTCTGCTGCGGTCTTGATCAACTCTTGCAATCATTGTGAAAGAATTGCGTCATCCTCAAAACTAGGCAAAACAACACATTTTAGACTTACAGAGACTAGGTACACTAATTCTTCAGTGTTGATACAGGTTTCTGTGGAAATTCTTTATTTGTAACATAGATAAAAAGATGTAGCTATGAACCATGTAAATGTGTAATGTATTTTAATTAAAACAAATTTAAAAGCAGACTATCTATCTTTGTCCAATATGAATTTACTCTCTTTCTTTTTTGTTTGTTTTCTTAAGAGTCTTTTGCATGTGGCTTTTTCTCTTTCCTCTTTCTGGTATTCTTCCCACTTGCTCCATGCCTTGGGAGAGGGCTCCAGGGTGGTTAAAAAGCTACCTTGAAGCTGGACGGAGAGGCTCAGGCAGGCCAGGGGGATGCAGTGGGTAGGCCCCTCAAAGGCTACTGGGCGTGGGAGGCTCCTACTCATGCTTGAGGATGACGCTGGACCAGACCAGCTTGGGGCTGGCCAGCCTGCAGTGTTTGGTCAGGTGGTCGCCCATCTTCCAGATGAGTTTCAGCTCCAGGTCTAGGAAGTGGTTCTTCAGGAAGCCACAGAGGTGGGGGGCAGGCAGCGCCCAGGGCATGCCCTGTCTCTCAGGGGAAGGCGCTTCCAAGGTGTGTAGGCCGCCGGCCACCCCACTCATCTTGGGATGGCTTCTGGACTTCCTGGGAAAGGACTCTGTCGCCATGCTGATTTTGCATTTTCAAGGGACGCAGGGAAATTCACATAATGTTATAAACTAATATGATCTCAATAAAAAATTTACAAAAACAAAAACAAAAAGAGATATGGGGCACCCGCAGGCTTCTCCTCAGCCACAGAAGTGGCACAACCCCGCAACGCCGTCCCGTGGGAATGAAGGCGCAGAGACAGGAAGGTGAGTGAGGCTAGCAGATGTAGGCTGGCCAGGTGCTGACAGCAGCATCCATGTCAGAGGAATAATTCTGGCTGATCTGGGGGCTTATGGTTCCTCAGTGACGAGGAGCCAACCAGACACACAAAAATGGCATTAGCGGCTCTCAGAAGCGGGTGACGGAATGGCCGAGAAGAAGGTTGTAGCAGCTGCGGCTGAGAAGGAAGCTGAGGGTGGATGGAGACTGGAAGGGCCTGCGGGGAAGAGCATTTCTGTCCCAACAAGAGACAGAGCCACACGCTGCCCCTGTAGCTGGCTGTTTCGTAGGGGAGAAATATTAATTACTGGCCATATTCTTGGTCTCACAGTTTGTGGAAGTGAGCATAGGGTTCCGTCTTATGAACTATACAGTCTTCACAAGTTAAGTGACTTCAGTTTGTAATATTCATTCTTCAAGAGTAGAAATTTTTTTTTTTTTGTGAGGAAGATGAGCCCTGAGCTAACATCCATGCCAATCTTCCTCTTTTTGCTGAGGAAGACCGGCCCTGAGTAACATCTATTGCGAATCATCCTCCTTTTTTTTCCCCTTTTTCTCCCCAAAGCCCCAGTAGATAGTTGTATGTCATAGTTGCACATCCTTCTAGTTGCTGTATTTGGGACGCAGCCTCAGCATGGGCTGCCAAGCAGGGCGTTGGTGCTCGCCCGGGATCCGAACCCCCGGCCTCCAGTAGTGGAGCACGTGCATTTAACCGCTAAGCCATGGGGCCGGCCCCAAGAGTAGAAATTTTTATCAGTATTTACTGAAAATTTGACCTAGAGTCTTCACAAAACTCATTATACAGTGTTTACATTTTATTTAAGCTTCAATTACCTGGCTTGAATATATAAAAGAAAATCTTTTACCTATTGAATTTTCTCATCCCAGAAAATAGGGGTTTTACACTAGCAACTGATAACCATTTTCTGTCAATCAAAGATCTGGAATAAGTATATGTCTTATACAACCATGCAATGTATGGTTTCAGAAATTTGCTTTTAAATGGCATTTTTTAGTTCTTTTCTATTATATATAGTCTCACTTTCTTAAAATGTTCAAAGACCAAAGGGTCTTAAAGAAGTCTCAGCATTTTAAATTCCAGTTATTAACTACTTTGATATTTAACCCATTTGGTCATAGTTAACATCAAATATTGTATGATTCATTATCATCTTCATAATAAATGAAGCAAAGCTTAACATTTACTGAGTTCTTAGGGTGTACAAGACACAATTCTAAACAAATATTGTCCCAATTAATCCTTACATCCTATGAAGTATACCACTATTACCCTGACTTTACAGATGAAGAAACTGAGACACAAAGAATTAACAACCTTGGCCAAGGATGCAGAATAACATCCATCTTAAATCATTCTGCTTCTTAGTCCATCACAGAAGTCCATGATAAGGAAGTGACTTTGACCAGAGATGTTGATAGTTCACATTTTTGTGGGGGTTTTTGTTTGTTGGTTTTGTTTTGTTTGTTTACTTGTTCTGAAAAGACTGAAATTTCTTATAGCTTTGGGTAATACCTAGCACTAGTAAGAAGTTCACCCTGGGAAATAACACCAGCGGCACTTGCAGAAAGGCATTTATATTTGTAGAGTATTTTATATCTTTTGCTTGATCTTATATAAAAATACCCTCTGAATCATGGCCTGGTGAATTTGGTTTCCATTGCCCCTCTCTTCGCTCACAGCTTCCATGAAACTTTCCCAGCAGCAGCAAATATCTCCTGTTATTTCACCATGCCCTCTAGGCCTTTCAGACCTGGAGGGATTAAGCATACATTGAGCAGGACATAGAAGATAGGAGACAGATCAAAAAATGGGAAAAGTTAGAAATGTGCCTAAGAATAGATGTCAGATTTCCCAAGCCTTATTAAACTTCAGATGAATGATATATGAACACATATCACATTCCTTACGGCAATGTGCTAGAAAAAAAAAGCCATATAAAGTTGATATAAATACCTAAATAAGTTATACAAAACCAAAAATAACTAGACCCTTAATTCTATTTGGCTTGTGAAGTTTGCAATGGTCTCTCCAAATAAAAATCATATTTTCTTTTTTTCTTCCTATATTATCCTATTGCTTCCATACTTTCAGAAGATTTACACAATATATGCAGGGATCTTCACCATATCAATAGGAGGTGGACATGAGTTACATTCACAGAACTCACCCAGTATGGTTGCACTCAAATGACTTCCCTTGGTAGAAGAAAACTGATGTTATGTGTAACTATTTTGCAAAATCTCTTTATTTTGTTATTGTTAATTTCAAAAGACTCTTTAGAATAAACCAATTTCATATCCCCTTAGAAGTAATTTCTGAAATTAACATAAAGTGTAATAATCAAACTTCCTTGCTTCAGTAAAGAACTCGGTTACATGTTAATTAAGCATTAATTAGAAAAGAGGGATAAATCAAGAGTTCTCAAAGGATGGAGGAGAACAGGGAAACTTAGTTACCCAGCTGATCTTATTTTGATTGGGAGCTGAAGGTCATGTGATGAAGCACATGGAGAAGAATACTCAGAAGTTCCAAAGGAACCTAGTTTTCTTTTACTTTTATTTATCGTCAATAGAAATATCAGATAAAAGGATAAGTTGCTGTTTTTAAAACACAGGCTTCACGGGAATAGAAAAATAAGTTATATCAAGGAGTTACTCAAAAGAAACACATGTGAATAAAAAGGAATTAATTCATTTTTAGAGAAAGTTAAATCACCCAATTTTGGTCATGATGACACGTGCCTTTTTATATCGGGGTGACCTCTTTGACAACTGCTCCTGTGAGCTGTCTGAGAAAGAGGAAGAATAGCAAAAGCAAAAATTTACCTTCTTTCGGGAGGGTTAAGAAGGATTCAAGTAGAGACTGGATACCCACTCATCCAGAAGGGGCAGATTTGGATTTCAAATTGGTGATAGGATTAGAAGTGGGGAACAGTGATACTAGTCACCACTGAGATTTTCATCAGTCCCGTAATTATACGTTTGTGAGCCTTCAGATGCAGCTTCCATAATAGTCAAACTGTTCAACGTGAAGCCTTGCCAAAACTCCATCTTGGACTTGGAATCTTCTTGGCTCCCATCTGCCTATGAGGCGCAGACTTTATTAATGTGGAATAGTAAACTTCATTTTTTTGGGGAAAAAAATCAATTTATTACAAATAAATATTTTTGTACCTCCCATTTTAAAATTCAAAATGAGGAGAGCTTTATGGACTCTAATTGGTTATTTCAACTTCTAAGTATTACTTATACTGTATTCTGTATTTTTTTGAATGTAACTTTGTTAATGACAAACTTTGTAACGAGAAGTAGCAATGCAGACGCAGCTGTTTTATATTTAAAATTTTATTGACTCTTTTTTAATATCAAGTACTGCCAATTAGCATCACGTCCACACACAGACTATTCAAAACAGATGGACAATTCTGTGGATATTCTTAAATGATAGTCTCACAAACAGAAAGTTACAACTGAAAGTGTACTCTACTTAATTACGGAAACTAGTAATTTTAGATAACAAAGAACAACTAATTTGGTTCCTTTATTCATAATATGAAAATTTTAAATTTGTTTCCCTATAGTCAGTCTTGATATTATCATTATGTTAAGAGTAGTGCAAAATTTGACATGGATAGTTTTGATTAGAAACATATTTATCTTAAATACTTCATATAAATTAATTAAATGTGCATAACAACATGCATGCAGTCAATGCATAATAAAAAAGAGATTTCAAATTTAACTGTTTTTAACATTTATAGCAATGTATATTATGCAGTACACGTATTAAAGTTCTATACTTTAAAATCCTGAGATTAAGAAAAGAAAAACAATGATCACTTGAAATGGTTCTTATAGGTATTCATTCAGTTCGTGTCAGAAGAAATCAAACTTCAGAGAGCTCAGTGTCTGGAAACTTGATGTCCAGTCAATAATCATAACACACTTTTCTAAGTCCTGAGAGGGATGCTTCTCCTACTAGAGTAATACTAGATTATTGCTGGCGTGGTGATTTTCTCTTTCTTAGCTGTCTTAACCATTTTATATTTGCTCCTTGCTCCTCGTTTGGCCTTATATATTCTCTAGGCCCTTGACAATGTCCTCAGATGGTGGTGGCAGGTTCTGTAACGGATTCTTTTATAAAACAAGCATCTAGATCCAGTTACTTTTGTGTATCTTTTTGGAGTCTTGTCTTTTCATTTTCCAGCTGCTCATTTTTTTCTTTAATCATTCATTATCAGCCTCAAGACTTTCCACATGCTTCTTCAGATCTGCTAATATATTTGCTGGATTTGTCTGCTCTTTTATGATCCTGTGATATCCTTTGAGACCTTGCTTCCAATAGTACATAATATCTTGGCTCACTCATTTTCTCACAGTGTTGGGTCCTGTCAAAAATAAAAACAAAAAGCAACAAGAAAGTAAAACTTGCATTTGTGGCATGGTTCCTCCTAGGAAATGCTACTATTCTGGGAATGAGGGGGCTTGAGCCCCCAGCATCCTCTGAGAGTGTGTTTGTTTGTGAAGGCAGAAGATGGGGCCCTCCATTCTTGCTCATGTTCTGCAGAGCTTTCATTCTTTTTTCTTTCTTCTTTGCTTCTCTGCTCCCAACTCTCCTACACGAGTACTAGCTATTTCGTGAGGCTACGTAATTTCTGTTATGAGCTTACTCAGACTGTCAGCCTCACAGTTTCAAAAAGATAGTTGACTTTTTACGGCACTAAGTAGCCTCCTAGTATTTCCCTTCAATTAAGAATCTATATGCTTTTCTACTCTATTGATGAAACAGGGTGAGAGGGTCTTTCCCTTACTCCCTTTGGTTTCTAGGTGGGTATCAGCAAAGCAGCAAAGGGCAGCAGTGCCCTAGCACAGGGAGTGTGGGTTGAAGGGAGTTTCATCAGGCTACTGTGAGGGACTCTCTCCTGCACCTGGGAACCTGGAATAGTGAGAGTTTTGTCACTTTCTTTGGAGGCAGCTTTTATTCTGAAATGAGATTGAAGGACTTGTTATAAATGAGTTGCATGTGGTCTGTGGACTTGAGGGTGCTGATCACTACTATAAACTCTTTCTCTGTACTCATGTAGCCAGCCTACTATGCTAGGTTTGCCAAGTCCATATCCTTTTTTTTTTTTTTTTTTTTTTTTGTGAGAAAATCGGCCGTGAGCTAAATTTGAGCTTGTTGGGGAGGAAGACAAACTGGCATAGTGGTTAAGTTCACCTCCACCTCGGCGACCGGGGGTTCACAGGTTTGGATCCCGGCTGAGGACCCATGCACCACTTATCAAGCTGTGCTGTGGCGGCATCCCATAGATAAAGTAGAGGCAGATGAGCACTGATGTTAGCCCAAGGCCAATCTTCCTCAGCAAAAAGAGGAGGATTGGCAACAGATGTTAGCTCAGGACTAGTCTTCCTCACCAAAGGAAAAAAAAAAGGAGTAGAGGTAGAGCTGGAGGGCTCAGATAATAAGCAAGAGATTCTTTATGGTATAACAATCAAAAGCTCAGTCTGGTGTTGGAGAGCTAACTTTTCTCTCTCTCTCTTTTTTTTTTTTGTGCCCCTCTTCCTCTACTTTATATGGGACGCCACCACAACATGGCTTGACAAGCAATGCGTTGGTGCACACCCGGGATCAGAACCTGCGAACCCCGGGACGCCAAAGTAGAGCACACGCACTTAACCGCTGCACCACCGGGGCAGCCCTAACTTTTTTCTGTAAGTGTATAGAAGAGTGAAAAGGAAATAGGGTCTATGTAGAAAGAAGTTTTTAGAATTACACAAATTTATGTCATAATGCTGAGAGAAAAAGTTATACAAAACTGCTATGTATAAAATATGCTTAAAAAAAGACTAAAAGGAAATATAGGATGATTTCAACAGTTTATTCTGGTGATAGTCTGAATGATTTTTATTTCCTATGATCTGTCTCATATTTTCCATAATAAACATGGTTACTTTGTAACCAAAGGGAAAAATCAAGCTTTGTTAAAAAAAAAAAATGCCATTCTAGGACAGCTAATTTTCAACAAAGGAGCCCAGACATACCATGGAGAGAGGACAGTCTCTTTAATAAATGATGTTGGGAAGATTAGACAGCCACATGCAAAAGAATGAAAGTAGACCACTATCTTATATCATACACAAAAATTAACTCAAAATGGATTAAAGACTTGAATGTAAGACCTGAAACCATAAAATGCCTAGAAGAAAACATAGGTAATATGCTCTTTGACATCAGTCTTAGCAGTATCTTTTTGAATATCATGTCTCCTCAGGCAAGGGAAACAAAAGAAAAAATAAACAAATGGGACTACATCAGGCTAAAAAGCTTCTGCACAGCAAAGGAAACCATCAACAAAATGAAAAGGCAAACTACCGATTAGGAGAAGAGATTTGCAAATCATATATCTGATAAGGGGTTAATATCCAAAATATATAAAGAACTCACACAACTCAACAACAAAAATAAACAAACAACCCAATTAAAAAATGGGTAGAGGATCCGAACAGATATTTTTCCCAAGAAGACATATAGATGGCCAACAGGCACATGAAAAGATGTTCAACATCACTAATTATTAGGGAAATCAAAATCAAAATCAGAAAGAGATATCACCTCACATGAGTCAGAATGGCTATTACTAAACAGGCAAGAAATAACAAATGTTGGAGAGGATGTAGAGAAAAGGGAACACTCATACATTGCTGATGGGAATGTAAATTGATGAAGCCACTATGGAAAACACTATGGAGATTCCTCAAAAAATTAAAAATAGAGCTACCATATAATCCAGCTATTCCACTTTTGGTATTTATACAAAGAACACAAAAGCACTAATTAGAAAGGATATATGCACCCCAACGTTCATTGCAGCATTATTCACATTAGTCGAGACTTGGAAACAACCTAAGTGCCCACTGATGGATGAATGGATAAAGAAGATGTATATGTATACAACGGAATACTACTTAGCCATAAAAAATGAAATCTTGCCATTTGCAACAACATGGATGGACTTTAAGGGTATTATGCCAAGTGAAATAAGTCAGATGGAGAAAGACAAATAACATACAATTTCACTCATATGTGGAAGATAAACAAATCAACACATAGTTACCAAGGACAGATTGGTGGTTACCAGAGGGGAAAGGTGGTGGGAGGAGGGCAAAAGGGAAAAAGGGCATATTTGTATGGTGACGAATGGCAACTAGACTTTTGGTAGTGAACATGATGTAGTCTATACAGAAGTTGAAATATAATGATGTATATCCGAAATTTATATAATGTTATAAATCAATGTTACCTTAATAAAAAATTTTTAAAATGCCAATATAAATAATAAATTTTCTATAAATCATACGTCAGATATTGAGATGAGATATTCATGAATATGGTGAACATACTTTTTCCCCCATCTTAAATTGGGACATGTGGCTGGATATAAAATTTGACAAGATTGAAAATTTTGCATCAGACAGTCCTAGAAAATTATGTGGTTGCAAAGCCACAAGGAACTGAAAGGCTGTAATTATGTTTCTTTAAGCTCAAATTGGACATAGTTATCTGTGATAGACGTCATTATTCACATTCTTACTCTTCACAGATGTGTTAATGAAATTTGTGTTAATCCAATCTTTATAAACTGAATTGTTTTAAATTATCAAAATAGTTTGTATTTAAATATATTCATTATTTTAAATTACTTTTCATATACTATATATATACACACATGCATATAATATATTTACTTAAAAGATAATGTCTTTAATTTTTACCTCTGAAATCTGGGCTTTTTTTTTTCTTTTGCAAATGAGAGAAAATCTATGTTCTATCATTTCTCCCAGCAGAGGGCACTACAACCCAAGTATCACACTTCACAAAGTATTTTCCATAAATGTCAAACTTGCATAGTCGCTTGACAACTCTCACAAATAGACAAAATACAGTCTCATTAGGAGGCAAGAGAATAGACAAAGTAAAAACTTCCCTTCAATCTTTATTTCTGGTCAGCGAAGTTTATAAACCAAGATAATTTGTGCACATTCTTATCAATTTGTACCAGACGTCAAATGAATGGAGACAGCTACCAGCCCAGAAGGCAAACCATTTTTGTGAGGAGGGCAATACATCTAGGAGGGGTTAAGTATGGTTCTGGTGAGAGCATAGATTAAGTTCCATTTTAAAGGAAAATATCAAGGACATCTTGCAAAGGACAGTATCAAGTTCCATGATAAATAAAGATGTATCTATTCTGCTCTAAAAACCACATGATCTAGCAAACTCCAATGCAAGACAGAAGTAAAAACTGCCAGATTTTGACCTCTAAGCTCCATTTCATATCTCCAGTGGCCTACTTGACTACTCCAAACAATTTGAGGTCCCATAAACTTAACATGTTCACAACATTTCATCATCTGACTCACATTCGTGTTCCTTTTCCTCTGTTCATTCATTTATTTCATGGCTTTGCTCTTCTTGGAAATTCATTGTCACCTTTAACTTCACCTTCTGTACCATCATTCCCCAAGTCCTAACTCCTGACAGTTTCCTAACTAGTTTCTAAAACTCTTTGGTGATTTACTTGTACATGAAGCATGACTTTTTTTAAAATTATTTTATTGAGGTCATATTGTTTTATAACATGGTATACTTTCAGGTGTACATTACTACATATCAGTTTCTGTACAGACTGCATCATGCTCACTACCAATAGTCTAATTTTTATCCGTTACCATACATATGTGCCCCTCACCCCTTTCTCCCAGCCCCTCATCCCCCTCCCCTCTGGTAACCACTAATCTGTTCTCTTTATCCATGTGTTTGTTTATCTTCCACATATGAGTGAAATCACATGGTGTTTGTCTTTCTCTATCTGGCTTATTTCGCTTAATATAATACCCTCAAGGTCCATCCATGTTGCTGCAAATGGGATGATTTTGTCTTTTTTTATGGCTGAACAGAATATTCTATTGTGTGTATATATATATATATTGCATCTTCTTTTTTTTTTTTTACAAAGAAGACATATAGTTGGTCACCTCCTTTCCATGTCACCTTGTGGTAAGTGTAGTGTTGCTGTTTCTACAGTGGTAATACCATACACATTTAAATGTTAAAAATCTTTACATAAGCATAATGGTGACCCTATAAAATAACTTAAAATTTGAAACATTCAGAATACTTTTTCAGTGTTGCCCAATTTGAAACCTGAAATTATTTTATATTATTTATATCTTTTAAGAATTCTGTTTACTTGCTCTATAATAGACAAATAATATCCCTATAACGCATGAGATTTAAACACTCTCATTTAATGTTTAGAATTCTGAATTTGGAGGATATGTTGAAGTGCTAAGAATGTGTTTATGATTTCATACAGTCCTGCTTTATAAAACTTCAGTGCCTATTAAACTGATTATTCAACTTTATGCTAAATTATCTTTAATTAATGAAGAAAAGGCATTTTCTCCAGTGTACTAGAATTCTTTTTTTGATTATGCCAAGGTTAGTTTTTAGATGGAATAATTAGCATTTATCTTTTTTCATGTTACTCCTCCTTCTCAAACTCTTGTTTTATAAAGAGTTGAGTTGATATCATGGAAGACAAAGTTTCTGTCTTTCTGTATTGGTCTTACAGTTGTTTCTTTTGTTTTTTATTTTATTTTTGGGTAATCATTTTCTTTAGTTTTTCAGCCAATATTTTTATTATGTAAATTTAAGAAAATTCTTATCTTTTTTGATATGTAAAGTAGAATAAAAGTAGATGGGAGAAGTTGACTAAGTTCTCCACTTTTTAATATAGCTCTCCTTTGTATTTTGTTGCACCTTTCTTTATTAATTTGTGTCTGTTGTTTGCAGTTTGGGTTCTGAGACACTGTCAGTATTGTCAATGATGCTGTCAATGATTGTCATGAAATTATCAAAATAATGAGAATACAACAAAACTCCATTTACCTCTGTCCACCTATCCCTAAGTGTCCCCTAGTCAAAATAGCCTCATAGGTATTGACAACTTGAGTACAAGTGGAAGTTAAAGTTAAACAGAATATTCTATTGTGTGTATATATATATATATTGCATCTTCTTTATCCATTCATTAGTTGATGGGCACTTAGGTTGCTTCCACATCTTGGCTATTGTGAATAATGCTGCACTGAACACAGGGGTGCATAAATCTCTTTGAATTGTTGATTTCATGTTCTTTGGACAAATACCCAGTTGTAGGATAACTGGATCATATGGTATCTCTGTTTTTAATATTTGAGAAATCTCCATACTGTTTTCCATAGTGGCTGCACCAGTTTGTGTGAGGGTTCCCTTTTCTCCACATCCTCTTTAACCTTTTTTATTTTTTGTTTTGGTAATTATAGCGATTCTGACAGGGGTAAGGTAATATCTCATTGTAGTTTTGATTTGCATTTCCCTGATAATTAGTGATGTTGAACATCTTTTCATGTACGTGTTGGCCATCTGTATATCTTGTTTGGAAAAATGTCTGTTCATATCCTCTGCCCTTTTTGTGATTGGGTTGTTTTCATTGTTGTTGTTGAGTTGTATGAGTTCTTTATATATTTTGGAAATTAATCCTTTGTCAGATATATGATCTGCAAATATTTTCTCCCTGTGGGTGAGTTGTCTTTTCATTTTGTTCATGGTTTCCTTTGCCTTCTGGAAGATTTTTAGTCTGATGTTGTCCCAATTGTTTATTTTTTCCTTTGTTTCCCTTGCCTGAGTAGGCATGGTATTTGAAAAGATGCTGCTAAGACCTATGTCAAAGAGTGTACTACCTATATTTTCTTCTAGGAGTTTTATGGTTTCAGGTCTTACATTTAAGTCTTTAATCCACTTTGAGTTATTTTTTGTGTGTGTATGGTGTAAGATAGTGTTCTACTTTCATTCTTTTGCATGTGGCTGCCCAGTTTTCCCAACATCATTTATTGAAGAGACTTTCCTTTCTCGATTGTATATTCTTGGCTCCTTTGTCAAAGATTAGCTGTCCATAGATGTGTGGTTTTATTTATGGACTTTCAATTCTCTTCCGTTGATCTTCATGTCTGTTTTTGTGTCAGTACCATGCTGTTTTGATTACTATAGCCTTGTAGTATATTTTGAAGTCAGGGAACATGATGCCTCCAGCTTTGTTCTTTTCTCTCAGGATTCCTTTGGCTATTCAGGGTCTTTTGTTGTTCCATATAAATTTTAGGATTCTTTGTTCTGTTTCCACGAAGAATGTCATTGGAATTCTGATTGGGGTTGCATTGATTGTTTAAGGTAATATGGATATTTTAACTATGTTTATTCTTCCAATCCATGAGCATGCAATATATATCAATTTCTTTATGTCTTCTTCAATTTCATTCAATAATGTCTTATAGTTTTCAGTGTATAGGTCTTTCACCTCCTTAGTTAAATTTATTCCTAGATATTTTATTCTTTTTATTGTTAATTGTACATGGGATTGTATTCTTGACTTCTCTTTCTGTTAGTTCGTTATTAGTCTCTAGAAATGCAACTGATTTTTGTAAGTTGATTTTGTAAACTGCAACTTTGCTATAGTTGTTGATTATTTCTAATAGTTTTCTAGTGAATTCTTTAGGGTTTTCTATATATAGAATCATGTCGTCTGCAAACAGCAAGAGTTTCACTTCTTCCTTCCCAATTTGGATAGCTTTTATTTCTTTTTCTTGCCTAACTGCTCTGGCCAAAACCTCCAGTACTATGTTGAATAGGAGTGGCAAGAGTGGGCACCCTTGTCTTGCTCCTGTTCTCAGAGGGATGGCTTTCAGTTTTTCACTGTTGAATATGATGTTGGCTGTGGGTTTGTCATATATGGCCTTTCTTATATTGGGGTACTTTCCTTCTATACCCATTTTATTCAGAGTTTTTATCATAAATGGATGTTGGATCTTGTCAAATGCTTTCTCTGCATCTACTGAGATGATAATGTGATTTTTATTCCTCATTTGTTAATGAGGTGTATCACACTGATTGATTTGTGGATGTTGAACCATCCTGGTATAAATCCCACTTGATCATGTTGTATGATCCTTTTAATGTATTCAGTTTGCCAATATTTTGTTGAGGATTTTTGCATCTATGTTCATCAGTGATATTGGCCTATAATTTTATTTCTTTGTGTTGTACTTGTCTGGTTTTGGTATCAGGGTAATGTTGGCCTCATATAATGAGTTAGAAAGCATACCATCTTCTTCAATTTTTTGGAATAATTTGAGAAGGATAGATATTAAATCTTTGAATGTTCGGTAGAATTCTCCAGAGAAGCCATCTGGTCCTGGTCTTTTGTTTTTGGGGAGGTTTTTGCTTACTGTTTCAATCTCTTTACTTGTGATTGGTCTATGCAGATTCTCTATTTCTTCTTGATTCAGTTTTGGGAGGTGGTATGAGTCTAAGAATTTATGCATTTATTCTAGCTTATCCAATTTGTTGGCATATAGTTTTTCACAGTATTGTCTTATAATCCTTTGTATTTCTGTGGTATCCATTGTAATTTCTCCTCTTTCATTTCTAATTTTATTTATTTGAGCCTTCTCTCTTTTTTTCTTAGTGAGTCTGGCTAAGGGTTTGTCAATTTTGTTTATCTTCTCAAAGAACAAGCTCTTGGTCTCATTGTTCCTTTCTACTGTTTTTTTTCAGTCTCTATTCCATTTACTTCTGCTCTAATTTTTATTATTTCCCTCCTTCTGCTGACTTTGGGCTTTGTGTGTTCTTCTTTTTCTACCTCTGTTAGGTGTAGTTTAAGATTACTTAGTTGATATTTTTCTTGTTTCTTGAGGTGGGCTCATATTGCTATAAATTTACCTTTTAGTACTGTTTTTGCTGCATCCCATAAGAGTTGGTATGTTGTATTTTCATTTTCTTTTTCTCTAGGTATTTTTAAATTTCTCCTTTGATTTCTTCATTGATCCAATGGTTATTCAGTAGCACATTGTTTAGTCTCCACATATTTGTGGCTCTCCCAGCTTTTTTCTTGTAGTTGATTTCTAGTTTCATAGCATTGTGGTCAGAAATGATGCTTGATATGATTTCACTCTTCTTAAATTTATTGAGCCTTGCCTTGTTCCCCTATGTGTGGTCTATTTTTGAGAATGTTCAATGTATACTGGAGAAGAATGTGTGTATTCTTCTGTTTTTGGATGGAAGGTTCTATATATATATCTAAGTCCATCTGGTCTAGTGTTTCATTTAAGGCCACTGTTTCCTTGTTGACTTTCTGTCTGGATGATCTATCTATTGATGTAAGTGGGGTGCTGAGGTCCCCTGCTATTATTGTGTTGCTGCCAATTTCTCTCTTTAGGTCTGTTGGTAGTTGCTTTGTATACTCTGGTGTTCCTACATTAGGTCCATATATATTCATAAGTGTTATTTCCAGTTGGTTGAATGTCCCTTTTATCATTATATACTGCCCCTCTTTGTCTCTCATTGCCTTTTTTATCTTGAAGTCTGCTTTGTCTGATATAAGTATGTTAACACCTGCTTTCTTTCACTTGCCATTTTCTTGGAGTCTTCTTCCATCCCTTCACTCTGAACCCATGTTTGTCTTTAGAGCTGAGATGTGTTTCCTGGAGGCAGAATACTGTTGGGTCTTGTTTTTTAATCCATCCACCCACTCTGTGCCTTTGATTGGAGAATTCAATCCATTTACATTTAGACAGATTATTGATATGTGGAGGCTTAATACTGCCATTTTATCTTTTGTTTTCTGGTTGTTCTATATTTCCATCGTTTCATTTCCCTTGCATTTCTGACTGCCATTTCAGTTTGGTGGTTTTCTGTGATGGTTTTCTCACTTTTCTCTTTGTTTATTATTTGTGGCTCTATTCTGATTCTTTGTTTAGTGGTTACCATGAGGTTTGTATAAAAGATTTCATAGATGAGATAGTCCACTTTCTGATAGCCTCTTATGTCCATTAGCCTAAGCAGGTTCCATCCCATTCCTCTTCCCCTTCTGAGTTATTGTTGTCTCAAATTATTCTTTTTTGTGTTGTGAGTTTGTGACTAGCCTGAACTGTTTATAGTTATTTTTGATGCTTTTCTTCCCTTTATCTTTTATGTTATAATTAATCATTTGCTGACCTGTAGTGATAGAGAGCTGTAATTTTCTGATTTTGTCTGTCTATTTATCTCCTTGCTCAAAGCTTTGTAAATATTTGCCTTTTCATTTCAGGTAGGAGGGCTTCCTTCATAATTTCTTGTAAGAGAGGTCTAGTGGTGATGAACTCCCTCAGCTTTTGTTTATCTGGGAAAGTTTTTATTTCTTCATTGTATCTGAAGGATAGTTTCACTGGATAGAGTGTTCTCGGCTGAAAGTTTTTGTCTTTCAGTATTTTGAATATATCATTCCATTCTCTCCTAGCCTGTAATGTTTCCGCTAAGTGGCTGAAAACAGGATAGGGGTTCCTTTGTAGGTTATTTTCTTCTGCCTTGCTGCCCTTAATATTTTTTCTTTGTCATTGACTTTTGCCAGTTTTAATATTATATGCCTTGGAGAAGGTCTTTTTGCATTGATGTAATTAGGAGTTCTATTGGCTTCATCTACTTGTAAGTCCAGTTCCTTCCCCAGGTTTGGGAAGTTCTCATCTATTATTTCTTTGGACAAGCTCTCTACTCCTTTCTCCCACTCTTCACCCTGTAGAATACCTATAATCTTTATTTGATTTCAAGTCTGATATTTCTAGAAGAATTTCTTCATTTTTTTAAAGTGTTAATTATGTCTCCTCCTCTACTTGAAGCATTTCTATATTTCTGTCCTCTAATCAACTAATTCTGTCCTCCATAACATCAGCTCTGTTTTTTATGGTTTCTACATTATATTTTATCTCATTAATTGTGTTCCTCATCTCCAGAATTTCTGTTTGTTTGTTGTTTTTTAGAGTTTCAATCTCTTTGGTGAAGTATTCCTTCTTCTCCTTAATTTATTCCTGAGCTCATTGAACTGTCTTTTTGAGTTTTCTTGTAACTCATTGAGTTTCTTTATGACAACTATTTTTAATTCTCTGTCATTTACATTGTAAATTTCTGTGACATCAGGATTGGTTTCTGTAGACTTCTTATTTTCCATCTGTTCTGAAGCATTTCTGTAGTTCTTTGTGGTGTTTGATGAATTGATCCTTTGCCAGCACATTTGTGGTAGTAGGTCACAGATTCCACCTACCACTGCTGGGGGGGGACAGGATCCTGCCCCATCTGCTGGAACTTGTGCGGGTAAGTCTACCCTACATCTGTGCAGAGTGGCTATCGCCACTCTGCAGATTGCACTCAGGTGATCAAGGCCTGCACTGGTGGGCAGGTCGGGCACCATAGGTGGAGCCTCTGTGCTTGGCACAGGACCAGCTGAGCTGCTGAGAGCTAGGTGGGAGGGGCACTTACACAGGGGCTGAGCTGCCACTTGGTGTGTCCCATGCGCTGCTGTGCTCCATCAGTGGGAGGCCTTCTGAGCATGTGGGGCACCTTCTTGCCTGCACTGCACTGGGGAGGGGGCACCCACGGGAGGGCTGGGCTGTGACTCAGTGGATTCTGCAGGCTGCTGTGCAATATGGGCAGCAGTGACTTCTGAGCAGGTGAGATGCCTTCTTACCTGTGCTGTGCTAAGGGTCAGGTGTGCCTACGCAGAGACTGGGCCACCCCTAGGTGGGTTCTGCAAGCTGCTGTGCTCCACGGGCAGGGGCACCTTCTGAGTGGGCAGGGCACCTTCTTGCCTGTGCTGTGCTCAATGGGTGGGCACCTTCATGGGGGCTGAGCCACTGCCACTTGGTGTAGAGTGTTCCCACTAGCAGGGCCACTGCAGCACAGTGGGCACTCCTGCAGCCAGGCCACAACTCTGAAAGTGTTCGCACAGGCTAGGCTGTCCCTACCTCCTCTTACAGTTGCACTGGCTGTGGTGTGATGATCCATTACCTAGCTTGCTGCTGCCAGGGATGGGGGGTTGTGCATGCTTAGTTCCATTGCATTCCAGGCATCCAGACCACCCATGTTCAGATATATAGCTGTGTGGATCTCTAAGAGGTCCTGTTGTGTTCCTGTTGCTGTGCAGGGAATCCTCTGCTGGTTAATGAATAGCCATTTAGTTATAACTTAGAGGGGAGAGACTAAGGGAACAATTCACTCTGCCATGATGCTGACATTATTCTGAATGATAACTTTTTAAACCTGACTTTCAAAGTCTTCATAATCTGAATTGTATTTAATTCTCAGTCTTGGGGGCCAGCCCTGTGGTGTAGCAGTTAAATTCATGTGCTCTGCTTCAGTGGCCCAGGGGTTAGCAGGTTTGGATCCTGGGCGTGGACCGGTGCACTGCTTGTCAAGCCATGCTGTGGCAGCGTCCCATATAAAGTAGACGAAGATGTTAGGCATGGATGTTAGCCCAGGGCCAGTCTTCCTCAGCAAAAAGGAGGAGGATTGGCAATAGATGTTAGCTCAGGGGCTAATCTTTCTCAAAAAAAAAAATTCTCAGTCTGACTGGGGGTTTCTCCTTTAACAACTCAAATACCAATCAAAATTCTAACTTCCTTCAATCCTAGAGCAAATTCCACCTAAAAAAGACTTCCTGGTAAAAAGTATTCTCTCCTCTCATTCTCCAATATCATATCATTTTAATTTCTGTTACAACATTTATCCATTTCTGTCTTATATTAAAATAATGTATATATGTTCATATGGCATTTTCTTCAAGTTCTGAGCCAAACAACACACTGGAATCTTAATATGCTGAATCAAATGGTACACTGGTAGTACCAGTAGGGTAGCCTTATGCTTCTGTACCCATTCATTTGTGCTATGCATTGCTTATGTCCACTTCCTCAGGAGAACTGTACTGGAAGAGCACAACTTTATATTAAAAAAAATTTGAAGATCTATATAAATCCTAAGACTTTGTCTAGTGAAGGACTATGGAGAGGATAGTGTCCTTCAACAATATTTTCCAGGTTAAGGTTTGGTTAAAGAATAGTAAAACACTTGAAGGAGTGAACTTAACAAACTCTAGTAAAAAACACTTTTCAAAGGGTCCATGGTTTATTTAGGGACTTTTTATAGATTTTTTAAAAATTGGATTTCCAGATTATCTTTTGTATAAAAGCAAAATTAAAGGAAAAAACAACACTGCACCTCCAAAAGTAGCTTTTTCTACTTGGTTCTGCCATATTCCCCAAGATTAAACATTGTTTATAAACTAGCATAATATTTCTCTGGGGCACCTCATCTGAAAAACTGCTAAGAGTTTTGCAGCACAGAGGACAAAAAACATTGACTGAAATACTGGCATGGGGATTGCATGGACACATAAATGCTTGTGTGTAAAATAGCCTTGTAAGCAATTCTAAAATATCACCAGATCTTAAAAATTCTACTTAGATTTTTTGCAAGTATATTTCTTCATGTTTACTAATACCTCCAGGCCACTTATAAGCCATCCACCTCCTCTTTTTCTACAACCTGGCTGCTAAAGAACAGATATCTAAATCATAAATATGTGAGAAACATTTGAAGTCACTGAATCCAACTTCTCACCCAGTTGAGGACTATCACCTATAATATCCTTGAAATAATCATCCTTCCTTTGCCTGAACACTACCAACAGCAGGGGTTTCCTGACTCCTTGATTCTGTTCACTCCATCTTGGCCAACAAAAGTTATTAAAATGTAGCAGCATATGTATAGCTATTATTTGTGTGCTTTTAGCGAAAAATCCTAGTATAGTTCCTCTTTACTAGTAGTCCTGATGATATCTATAGGATTACACCTATAGCCACATTTTTATTTTAAAGAATTATATATATATCATATACACATAGTCCAACAGTAGTATTTAAACTGAATGCAAAATCTTGAACTATTATTCTCAGATCTCAGGTCTCAGGTCTTTGCAGAGCACCACTGATTGTGTGCAACTTTGGTTTTCTCCATAAAACTCTTGCTTCAATCTGTCAGCTAATGGGAGCTTCTCTGATGACTTGTTATGGTTGCTACTTTCTAACACTCTATCAGCCCTTTTGTCATCATCAGCAACTCATTTTGGGTTTTATTCAACCTATGATTCCACCTTAATGAACAGTCCATAATTCCCAAGGAAAGTAAAAGAGATCCTTATATATTTTTTTTCTTTTATAGTGGAGATTACCATTGTCTTCTCTTCTCCCAAGCCTTTTCCTTTCTTGACAGAGTCTTTCTGAGTCTTCTGAGTCTCTCGCCCCTCAGTCCTCCAACACTCCACCCTACTACTACATCCTGATGTTCAGTGTAAGTGTTCTACCTTTGGTGAATTGAGAAATGCTTTTCTCTAGCATCCACTTATTTGTCCTAGCTTTGTCCTCAGGAATGACACACAATAAAATTAATCCCTCTTCCCCAGGAAGCTCTTCAAGCAGTGTTCATGTTCCCTTCAAATTTTCTTTTCAAAGCTTATTTCTTCATCAAGTGCTTGCATGATGTAGCATCCACACTGTTTACCATCCTAGGGATCCATTTCCATTTGTCAGTATTCCTCTTCAATGTGGTTCATAAAAATAAATACAATCTTCCAGTTGTTACAGAATCAGCAGAGAGTACAGTGGAATATTTCCTTTTTGATCTGATGCAATCCTCTTATGAATGTATTCTAAGAATTTATAGCAAGCATATTACATTAGGCAAAGAAGCTATTTGCTAGTCGAAACGGGAAAACCTTAGTTCGTTCAGTAGCTATTTTGTCTTTGAGATGCCATAGAGTCTGTCCAGCTTGTTTTCCTTTCTCATATTCCCCTAAATTTGTTTATAAACACAGTTCATAAATTGAGAGATATAGAGCCTTTCATAAAAGTAAATGAAGATTCAGCTTGCATAGTATTACACTTCATGACAGCAAACCATTTATTATTTCTTTGTCCTGGTTTTAGACTCTTTTCCACACTTAAACTGTTACACTTTAGGTACCCGGGATAAAAACATGTTTGTTGCTTGATATATTCATTCATTCAGCAACTATTTACTAATGATCGCCCTGTGCCAGGTACTATGTAGTAGATGCTCATAATCAAAGATAAATAAGAAACAATTCCCATTCTCTCAGAGCTCATATGGAGACAAATAACCAAGAATATAATTCAAAATAATATGATATGTATATAATAGTATAATATAGACATAACTATAGGAACGCATGGGGACCACCTAAAACTTCTGGTAGATCAGGCAATTCTTCTGAGATGAGATTACTTTAGCTGCATTTAAAAGATGAAGTTTTTCAGACTGTCAAAAATTATTTTCTGCAGTAAGTGGATAGAATGTGTACCATGCAAAGGGAAAAATCTACACAAAGGATTGGAGGTATAACTGAGAATACTGTTTTCAGAACTGCAGGTAGTTAGGCATTTCCTAAGTAGAGAACGTTGAAGGAGTTGTGGAGGATGAGGCAGGAAAGCTAGATGAGGCCTTTGTTAAACGTGTTGAGAAAAAATGTCACAAACAAGGAGAAACATAATACAATTAGATGTGTGTTTAGTGATTAATCACCAAATATTTTCTGAATTTACATGTTTTCAGAACAGTAAACATTGTTATTGGGTCTGGTCAAGAAATACAAAATATGGCCTTTGACCACAGACTTGAGATGTATAAACTAAAATACATGAAATACTAGTGGACAAAACAAGGCAAGACCAAGTTGGGAAGTGTACTTTCTGTAAGCATTCTAATAAGGCAAGATCATACCAAAATGGAATAGTTGTCCTGGAATGGTCTAGGGAAGGCACACGAGAGTAGTGGTTTAAAGCATGGACAGCAGAGTTATCACATGTGCCACTGCCCAGTTGTATGAACTTAGGCAAGTTTCTTAAACTCTCAAGTTCCCATGTCCTTGTCTACGAAGTAGGATTGATAATAGTTAGTACCAAGGCTTGTACATAACATAACGAATATAAAGCATTTAACACAGTGCCTGGCACCCAGTAACCCCCCTCCCCCAAATGGTGATCTGTTGTTACAGAAGGTAGGCCTTGATGGGAAGGGAGAATTTGGACAGGCAGGGAGTCTGGGGAAAGGCTGGCATTTCAGGTGAGGGAAATAACGAACTTGAACAAAGCAATGAACATGGCACATTTGAGTGCACTAGGAAAGGAGTGCACATTAAGGAGCAGAGGGACAGGATTGGACATATGATGTTGATCTAGAGGAGTGGTTCCCAGCTTCGCAGCCCTAAGGGAAGGAGTGGGATGTATAGTTGTCACAAGGAATCCTCAAATTCGTTAATCTTCCAAACAATGTCTTAAACTGAATATATTACCTACTGCTTTCAAATATGTATAGATGTTGTCAAAATTTATAAAATACAAATTTATTTAAAAGAGTCACTGAATTAATAGATTTTTTGTGTGTGTGTGAGGAAGATCAGCCCTGGGCTAACATCCACGCCCATCCTCCTCCACTTTATACGGGACGCCGCCACAGCATGGCTTGACGATGGTGCATCCGTGCGCGCCTGGGATCCAAACTGGTGAACCCCGGGCCACCGCAGCGGAGCACACGCACTTAACCGTTTGCGTCACCAGGCCGGCCCCTAGATATTTTAAATTTATCAAAGAATTCCATTCTTCAGGTCTCAACTTAAATCTCACATCCTCAGAGAGATTTTTCCTTGTTCCACCACTTAAAATAGTGTCCTCGCTCTCTTTACTCTGTAGTCCTTATTCTGCTTTAATTTGCTTCATAGCACCAAAAGCAACCTGCAATTGTATTATGCATTTATTGGTTTACTTCCTGTGTACTCTTTTTGACTGTAAGCTACCATGAAGGCAAAGATTTTGTTGTGTTCACTACCATCACTCTAGCATCTAGAACAGTACCTTTACATGGTGGGTCTTCAGTAAATACTTGCTGAACAAATAAATACATTGACGAAGTACTACTTTCAAGTGCATACTACAAAGCAAATGAATTGATTATGTTATATGCAGCCATTTTCATCTTCTCAGTGAATAATTCAAACTAAAATAGTATCAGAAGACTCTATATTTTATCTTTATAGTCATCATTGGCTCTTTGCCTGAAATGAGAATTTCTTATTAATATGAGATGCCATGAAAGAATTGTCCCAATTACAAGATGCATAAGAGGGAAATGAGCCTTTGTTCTAAAAGGCTACAGCTTAAACATATAAAAGAGCATTGCTTTTGAGATATAAGTACAATGGCATAGCTATTCATTTCAGTGCTCAAATGGTAGAGATGTTAATCAGACCTTCCCTTAACTCGAGACAGGTTAAACCCCTAACATATTATTTAAAATTAGGTAATGTGTGTTGTCACTTGGATGCCTAGTCATCCACTACCAGTACCTTTTGAACTCAGGCAACCTCAGCCGCCATAAGACAATGAATATGTGTCATGAGATTGCTTAAAGGTATGATAGAAACAGGATCTGTACTTATATATTAAGCAAGCAGGTCATCAAAGGTTAGCCTGAACATTTGATGAGCAATTTGATATGACGCAAAGTACTCAATATGTAGTATTATGTTAGGAGACATCAGAGTTTTTAATCTCATTCTCACATTATTTGATCCCCTGTCATGTTTATGGGGGTCCTTGACCTTTATTCCGACATTTGCAGACACATATCAGTCAGATTACCACTAACTACAGGGCAAAAGCTGATAGCTCCACTAAAGTATTTTATGTGCATGAACTTCCCTCTCCAAAGAGTTTGATAGGGTTGTCTTCACTTCATTTTCTTCCTGTGAGAGGAATGGAAATAGTGGTCATGCTGTGCTTTTTGTTCTCTCAAGTCTGGCTCTTATTCTTTAAATACAATCCATTAGCAAATTTGCTCTGGATATTTGGCCATCAATGAATAGTATGCACTAATATAAATCATAATAGTAAGCAAATAAACAATTACACATGGATAACATATTTATCCATATACTCACCTATTGCTATATCAGAATTATTTCTGATATGTCCGTCCCTAAAAATCCTAAACATCACCTCTTGCAAATCAGGTAAGATATTTTCAGTGCTAGTGACTTGAATAGTTGCATGTATAACTCCCTTCCACTCATCACACCATCTGTTACCTATGAAGTGCAGAACTTAGAGTCAGGAAATCTGTCATGGTTCTCCTAGTGGGACAACTGCCTCTACTTGCTTGGAGCCCAGAAAATAGGATTCTCTCTTCTGTTCTTCTTTTGTCCCTCAGTCAATTAACCATAAGTAAATCCACAAAGATTCTGTTTCTACAATTTAAAGCTGTTGCGAATATTTTTTAATAAAGTGAATAGGATTTGACACTAGGAAGAAAGACTAATGGTAGGGGATCTTACGATCATCAACTATCCCAGTCTGAATTTCCTAGAAAACAGATCCTGAGGCAAAACCCTTACTTTTGGTGGTATGCATTGTAGGGAAGAAGGAGTGAGAGCAAAGGGCCAATGGAGCAGGAAGGGATGGGGAGCAAGTGTAAGGGGTAGATTATCAATCCTGCTGGAGCTTTATATCAAGTTAGTGGGATATCTTCAGAGAGTCTATATGAGCTTCTGTGTTTCTGAATAGTCTGACCAGGGAGAATAATGGAGAAGAATTTATCTACCTTCTCTTATCTGCCTTTGAACAAAGTTCAACCTATGGTGAATTAACAGTGACGTGCTTTTAGGTTATACCACTTGGCACTTCCAGCAGCCATGGGGAAGCTAGATCCCAAAACAGTAGTGAGAGCATCCACGGCAGCAGCCACACTGCATAGGGTGAGCTAGTGAGCAGAAGCAAGTCAGTGAACACTTCCCACCTGTCCACATATGGACTTCAGTCTCACAAACCTGGCTAGGCAAGCCAGTGCACCTTCAGAGTGTCTCAGAGGCAAAGGAAGAGGCCAGGTGGGAAGCAAGTGGTGCAAAGTAAAGAGTGAGTCAACAAGCTGTCAGGTCTTCCTTCAGAATTTTGTGAGGGATTGGGAGCAGCCATCTCAATGGGACTAGCTGGCCAAGCAGGTGAAGTACCACGAAAACATGGCCCCCACCAGTAAGACATCAACAAACTTTCCTCCAACAAAGTCTGAAATTCCTCCTTTATGGTCTATGCTAGTGTGGTAGGTGCCAGGAAATCTTCTGGAGAATTATCAGGAACATCCTACAGAAAATTATGGTCTAGAATCCAAGAGATGAACAAAAACTGGGTCCAGCCATGACCCAACAGAGCTGGAAGGCAGTGAGATCATGGTGCAGGATTACAGTCATTGTAAGAAAAAACTATTTATGAAAATTAATCTTGCAAAAGAAGCAGAGGAATAATCCATTCTTAAATCTTACCTGTTCAAACTATGTTCATTAAAGATATCCAACCATTTTGCAGTGTTCCCCAAGGTGAGGAAATATTAACCAAACCAAATAGCACCTGCACCATACAAAATGTGAGGCACTGTTAGGTAATGAAAAGAAGACTACTCAGAAGTGAGAAAAAACTGGATTCCAGTTCCATTTCTATTACCCATATTATGGTTTGAGAAGTTTACTCAACCCCCCTGATCTCAGTTTGCTTTTCAGTTTAACGGGAATAATAGCGTTCACTTCACAGCACTGTGAGGATTAAAAGAAACAAAGTACTGAAAACGCTCAGTATAGCAACAGGAGGTCAGCAAACTTTGGTTAAATCAGAAACTGTTCCTGAACTATATTTCATCACACCTTTTCTTCCTCTCAGATATTTAATTTCACATGCAAATATGTATGCCGGTATCTGCCACCAGATGTATCGCCAATTGGTTGGATCTTAAAGTGATTTCGCTTTGAATTAGTTAAAAATTCAACTGAGGTGTGACATACATTCTCTGAGGAATGATTGTTATTGGGTATCAATATCTGGGCACTGACAATAACTCCTTAATAACAATGTTAATTAATTATTAAGTACTCCCTATGTAGCAGGTGGTAAGCTAAGTGCTTAACATAGATGATCTCATTTAACTTCCTCATAGCCCTATGACGTAGGAGCAAGCCAGTTATATAATTTGTAGGGCCTAGTGAAATGTGAAAATGCGAGGTTCTTTAGGCTTTTTCCTCAAAAAACATTTTATTATTTAAAAAACATAACAGAGACGTTGGTGGTGCATAAGAAATATTAAAAACTAATAAATTACAAAAATATAATTTTTGGTGTCATAATTTTAGATAATACAATGAATACTACTACTACTACTAATGTAATATCTTAATTTATAACAAAAATTTGGGGCTTACTTTTACAGAAACTTATTTGTTAGTTTACCCAAATTTATACTTTTATCAACCTCATTATTTTGATTGATATAATTGAAATTAACGTCAGTTGCTCTTGGAAAGATCATAATTTATTTTTTCCTTTTTTAAAAGATAAACTTTTTAGTTAAAAGTTTATTATTATTATTTTTTCTTTTGCTGAGGAAGACCGGCCCTGAGCTAACATCTATTCCCAATCCTCCTCTTCTTTTTCCCTTTTTTTCTCCCCAAAGCCCCAGTAGATAGTTGTACGTCATAGTTGCAGATCCTTCTAGTTGCTGTATGTGGGACGTGGCCTCAGCATGGCCGGACAAGCAGTGCGTCGGTGCGCGCCAGGGATCCAAACCCGGGCCGCGAGTAGCGGAACGCGCGTATTTAATGCTAAGCCACAGGGCCGGTCCCAAAAGTTTATTTTAAATAAACTTTTTATTTTAGACAGTTTTAGATTTATAGAAAAGTTACAAAGATAGTGCAGAGTTTCCATATGTCCCCACCCCACACAGTTTCCTCTATTGTTAGCATCTTATATTAATATGGTACATTTTTTACAATTAATGAACCAATATTGATACATTATTATTAAATAAAATCCATTCTTTACTCATATTTTCTCACTTTTTCCTAATGTACTTTTTCTGTTCTAGGACCCCATCCAAAATACTACATTATATTTAGTTGTTACGTCTCCATAGGCACGTTTTGGCAGGGACAGTTTCTCAGATTTACCTTATTCTGATGACATTGATAGTTCAGAGGAGTTCTGGTCAGGTATTTTGTAGAATATCCCTCAATTAGGATTTGTCTGATGTTTTCTCTCATGATCATATTGGAGTTGTGGGATTTAGGGAGGAAGATCACAAAGTTAAAATTCCATTTCATTACATCCTTACAGACTATCAGGATAATCTATCACTGTTGAGGTTGACCTTGGTCATCTGGCTGAGGTAGTGTTTGTGAAGTTTCTAGGCTGTAAAGTTACTCTTTCCCCTCTCCTTCTCATGCAGTACTCTTTAGAAGGAAGTCACTATTTGCAGCCCGCAGTTAAGGAGGGGGGAGTTGTAGTGCACTTCCTTGAGAATGGAGTCTCTACATGAATTATTTGGAATTCTTCTGCATGGGAGATTTGTCTCTTCTCCCTTATTTATTTAGTTTTTCAATCATATATTTATATCAGTATGGACTCATGGATATTTATTCAATACTTTGGGTTATAATCCAATACTTTGTGCTCAAATTGTTCCAAATTTGACCATCGGGAGCTCTTTTACTCGCCTCCTGTGTCCAAATTAGTTGGCATAACCACCATCATACTTTTTTTGTTGTCTTGTTTTTTAGCCCTTACTTTCTGGAACTAGAAGTTACTATAGGCTCATCTTGTCCCAGTTCTAAAATCAGCCATTTCTCCAAGAAGCTCTGGTTCCTTTTACTGGAGAATGGTATTAGAAATCAAGATCCGGGAGCTAAGGGCGCCTGTGGCTGCTGGGTTGTCTTTGCTTCTAAGCCCTTTCAGCTAAAAGAGGGAGGAAATATGTGTGTGTATACATATATGTTTGTATACACTGTGTATAGGTATGTACAAACATAGTATATACATAGTAAATATATGTGTATATATGTATATATATATATCCAGTTACATATGCACATATCTATAAATATTTCTCTATGTAACAATTTGTATCCATATCAAGCTCAACATGAGCTCATACTGATGTCTCCAAGTCTTATCCATTACCACATGGATCATTCTAGTCTTGCAATTTTTGAGAATTTTTAATTTTGAGAAAGCTCTTTTTACTGATGCAACTGCTACTGGACCTCGTAAAAGTATTTTATAGGATCTGACAATGTTTGGATAAATTTCTAATAAATTATTTAAAAATATAAGTTTTAGTATCACAAGAGCTGATGATTCTCACATAACTATTTTTCTAAAAAGACTTATCTATTCATAGAAATCAGTTCTGAATAAGTCTGAATTTAATTTTAAATTCAAATTTATACAACAGAATTTTAATTTTTTTCTGACATTTCCTATAACTTGTGGAGGTCATACAAAAAATTGAAAGTGGCTTCACTATTTGTACGTAATTCAAAGTGCCTGTATAAGGAAACGCTAATTTTAAAATGGTCTTTCGTGTTAATAACTGCTTCATCCAAGGTATCATATGGAAATGGTGTTATTTTCCATCAAATGCAATGATCTTTAAATGTAATTTCTATTTCTAAGCCTGTGGATATTTGTTTTGCATTGTTATAGCAGTTTTAAAAACCAGACATTCTAAACTTTTTTTAAGAATTCTAATAACTCCCTGATATACTTTATTGCGAAGTCCACGTATATGCCTTTATTTTGTAATAATTTACTGGCAAAGTTTACTGTCTGAATGCTTGCAGTTCTTCTGCCAATGCTCAGGCTGGAGAGCTAATATTTGTGCAGACACTGCTGGGACAGCTCTGGGGACAAGTAGATGAGCTGATCTTCCACTACCATTCTCAGCCCTGCCTCCACATGGTGACCTTCCTCTCTCCTGGGCCACAGCCACTGCCACTGTCACTGCTACGTCCATTGCCACTGCCACCATTGCCACTACTAATCTGGATCAAGGTCCTATTACGGCAGACCACTCAGGCATGTACGTGCGCTCCAGACAACAAGGCCCACTGCTTGTCTCCTGCGCTGCCCATTGTGCCCAGGGACCTGAGCCCACAGGTGTGGACACTGCTGCTTGACCACAACATATGCATTCACTGTCACCCAGCATATTGCCTCTGAACGTGCACATGTTCAAAGATAAAACTATTAAGAATTTCAAGATAGTAACAGTAGAGCATTAAACCAAGTGGGGGCCCTTCTGGTGGGAGGTGTCCTGTGAGACTATACAAGTTGCATTCTCATGAACCTCTCAGGTTAGGGATTCCTACTATCCTTATTGAAAAACATTAGAAAACTAAGGTTCGAAAAGTCACCGGCCCAAGGTTATATAGCTAGTAAGCAGCAGAGCTACAGATTAAACCCGAATATATCTAATTCAGAAATTAAATTCTTAGTTATGATGCTGTGCCTTATAGGAGAACTCACTCCTGACGGATTTTTTTCTTAAACCTCTGGTTAATCACAGAAATTGCTGATGGCTTACTCTACTGAGGCAGCAGCACTGCCTTTCTATGAGGTAATGGCTTATTCCTAATTCCAAAATCAAAACAAATTTTAAAAAAAGAGATCGTGGTGCTGACATCTTAGTGAATTAAATGTTGTAGAATAGCTGTGAATGAGGCTCATTCCTTCAATTGTAGCCATGGAGGGGCCATATAACCCATACTCCAGAGGTGCACTAACCACAGTTGAATCCCAGCTGGGCCACTTACTTGCTAGGTGACCTTGGACAAGTTGCTTAATTTCTCTTTGCCTTGTTCTCCCACCTGTAAAATGATGGCAACAATACTACTTACCTCATTGGGTTCTCGCTGAAGATATAGTGAGTTAATGCACATGAAGCCTTAGTCAATTGCCTGGCATATATATTTAAGTACTCAGTAAATGTTAGCATTTATATAGCCTTAAGATTTCATAACAATTTTATATTTGTGGATATGAGGAGTGAAGAGGAAGAAGAATTCAGGCATAACCCAAAATTTTAACAGTGATTATCTTCAGGGGAAGAGATTGTGGATTTAAAAAATTTCCTTCTTTATACTGTTATGTATTTTCTAAATTTTGCATAATTTATAGATGCTAATATTATTATAATAAAAAGAAATATAAATTCTATTTTAGACACATAAAATATTTCTTACTCCCCATCTGATGTTATCTAAATTTCATCTCTGTCTTTCTCTCTGTTTCTATACATACACACACAAACACACACAGACTCTTGACAATACACATCTAGAGAAATATATTCACAGATCATTCACTTTGGGGTTAAGTTGCCAGCTTTAGTAAATCAAAACACAGGACACCCAGTTAAATTTGAATTTCAGTAAACAAAAAATAACGTTTTAGTATAAATATTTCCCAAATATTGATTGTCTTAGGAAATAAGTGGTCCAGCTGTGTTTCAGACTTGGGCAGTGCAGCTCTGGAATGTGGGAGTATGTTAAATATTTCATAGAATATACTTAACACTAACTAATTATTTAATGTTTATTTTAAATTTAAATTTAATTTGGCATCCTACATTTTATCTGGCAACTCTACTTTATAGGCCCTGTTGATAGATTAATGCTGATTCTCCTCCTTTTTCTATCCTGATCTAATTATAACCAATGGGATGAATTTTTTTCAAGTCTTTTGATCAGAGTCGGTAGCTCAATATTCCTCCACAAAATAAAACAATGATCAAAGATTCAAATAACTTTTGCTCCCCCTCTAACCCTGAGTTCTTGTTGTGTCATACACACATAAAACCACACATGCAGGAACAATTCCCTTCTTCCCCACCACACATCCTCCTTCTCATCATCACAATGACCCACTCTGTCCATTCTTGTGGTTGATAATATTTTTTTAAAGGGAGTGAATAAAATAGAACTAAAACAAAACATTACGGTAAGGAAGTAAAGTTTGAATCAGAGTAGCATATCTTGTTCTTCTTGTTGCCTTGTGTCTGGAATGTGTCTCTCCAATTACTATGTGAGTCATGGTTCTTCCTTTGCTTTGTTAAATCACAGATAATCCTTGGGCAAATGCTCTGGTATCAGTTGTTATACTGACAAAGTACACTTTTTTTTTTTCTTTGCAGAGCTGAATTAGCCTTGAGCTGAGTCTTCCGTTCCTTTGCTGCTTGCTTCTTTAATTACCATTTCCATTGGTTTCTTTTCAGTTCAGGGCTCGGCCTATTTGGGTAGCCAGGATTGTGTCTTGCAACTTACTCCTGCTGTCCAAACTATTTATCTTGGTTGTATTTTCTTTTAAATTGGTTGATGGATCCTTGCCATTTGGGTTTCTATCCTGTCTTCTTCTTAACCCATCTTTCTATGGCATTACTTCTTTTTAGACAAGAGAATCATTTGAATTTTTAAAAATTACTCTTTAGAATATGGTGGCCAGGCCAAGGAGTCAACTCTTTCCATCAGGATGTCAACCAGATAGAGCCCATGAGGCCCCACATTCACTGGCTGGGATTTGACAGTTCTTACACCTGTGGAAGCAGAGGCAGGGGTGAGAGAGATTAGCAGTCAACAACACCACCTCTTTACAGCTCTTGTTTAAATTTTGGAGAGGAAGCATGTAGAAAAGTTTAGTACAGAGGAGAGAATAACATCTATCGACATTTCTCCCCAAATTAATAGTTGACATAGTATCATAAGAAAAGCAAATCTCTGTAAGTTAAAATCTTGGCTCTACCATCTACTAGGTGTGTGACTTTGAGTTTGTTCATTAATCTCTCTGAGCATTGATTTGTTTATCTTTTAAAGGAAGATAATAATACTTCCCTCCCAGTGCTTTTGTATGGATTAGAGGTAATATAATAAAGCACGTGGCAGATGATAGAAACTCAGTAAGTAGCTTTTACCTTGATTATTATGCTCTCCTAATTGGAAATTTAAGGTTGAAAGTTGTTAATAAAATATTTTCTTATATAAGTGGAGCTATGGAGCATCTGTGAATTTCAACTCTTCTCGTGATTTGAATGTGTCCAACATGATTGGTCTATGAGAAAATGAGAGAAACGATGATGTGTCCTTTAACTATTCCAGTAGGGCCATAAGTCACATACAATTTCATCACAAAAGAACTCCTTAAAAGACACACTGAAGAATATTTCAGTGTTACTTAAGATCCTAGTCAGGGAAAAACCCAAAGTTATTATAAATGTCAGCGTTATTTTGTTTTCTCATACTAAGCTTCCCTGTAGCCTAATCAAGGTAAAAATTAAGCACATTCATATGGTGGTGGCTGTCTCGTACTATTATTATTTAAAGACACATTTTATGTGTAGTATTTTTTAATTCAGACTTATAATTTTATAAATCTAAAAATGTACATTATTGCCTTTAAGAGAGAAAAGAAAGTGAGCATTCATGATTCAAGAAAAAGTCCTGAGAGTTCCAGAATGCAAGATCTTTACACTGGAACACTCTATTTCCAGTCAATTTCTTGATTGGAATTTCCTGTGACTACAGTGACATGTCAAAGAGTAAATCACACTTGAACATGGAAACCTAGATTCAAGGAGCTCAAAAGAATGTTGAGGTTCCAGAACTGGTGGGGGAAGCAAAAAAAGGAAAAGAAAACAAATAACTAGAAGACCTAGTGATTTCCATACTTTAGGAAAAATAGGAGACAGAATTACTCTCCAGAGGATTCAGTTACTGTAAAAAGCACAGTATTGTGGGAAATTAAGGATGACAATGTATATGTAATAAGATAGTATTTTAAAAATTACATTAAATTGTTTTCCTTTTTGCATTCTTTTGTGCGTGAACAACCCTGTATCATGCCAAGGATATCCATTTGCCTTGGGATTAGGATTTTTACAAGGGAAATTTTGTAAGAGAAAGATACAGCTTTTAAAATCTGAAGTAGTATTAGTTTTTAGAGAGAAAGCAATAATTTTGAAAGCTAAACTTTGTCAAGAAAGAAAAGTCTTTTCTAAGTTCTTTTAGCTCTATCATTTTTAGAGCCAACCCTGGACAAGATCATTAAATTCCTTCCATAGGGTAGACAGGGTATTCCTTCCTTTCAACCAAACTTTGAGGCTTATTGCCTCAGGGAAGGAAGTTATGAAGCAAAGTGAGTCTATGTTGGAGAAAAAGAGGAAGTGAACACTTTATTCTTTCTTATTGGGTGAATTATGGGGACAAAGAGAGAAATAGGGGTGAGGAAGAAAGGTTAGATGCACATGTCCTTCCGCTCCCTCTTGAGGTAGAACTAACTCCAGGGTGAGTGGAGAGGCAAGTAAAAATAGGAACGAGTGAGCCTAAGAATATTGGGACTGTGACAGCTAGGGGAAGCTATAAAGTTCTAGGAGAAGCCTTGTATGTGGCCTTGCCCAGCCTGATAAAGGAGCGATGTGGCACATCTGATAGAGGGACGTAGCTGAATAGGTAAACCTGAGGCTTATTCCCCATGGCTATTCTGTGGGTGCAAGGAAACAGGTTGTTCCCCTGTACTCCTGTGATGAAATGTGGAGGAGCTGAGAGGCCCCTGGGACTGACAGGGACTGGACTAAAACAGGCTGCAGAGAAAAGGGAGTCTGTGACCAGGAGCAAATGGCCAGGACCAGACTACGGCAGTCGGCACTGTCATGGTATCCACAGGCTAGAGAGGACAAGTAACACCTCAGGGTTGATCAGTCCAAGGACCAGACCAGACAACAGCAAGGATCAAGAGGATACCCCATGACGCTGAAGCCCCCACTGCTCAACTGCCTTAGGTCACAAATACTGTTTGCTCATACATCAATATACTATCTTGGAGAGAAGGAGGGAGGAGTAAGAAATCAAGAAAAAACATAATAAAATTGGACATTTACCTGAAGAGAAACTTTTAAACCAGCCCTAATAGGAAATAGGAAGTTGAACTTTGAATTCAATAAACTAATCCATCAGTTAAGAAGTGAAAAGTTGAAAAATTTAAATGAAAAGATGTAGGTCTTCAAGTCCTACTGCACACCACCCAGGGCAACGGAGCATCTGGGGAAAGATGGAATCTTTGACAGAAAAGGGAAAGAAAACATATTTCTTTGCATATCTGAGTGTAGTGAGCAAATGTTGATCTTAGTACATCTCCTAAAATAGGAGAATGAAGAATAGAGGAAAATATCTAGAGCTGAATCTCAAGACATTGTCTCTCCCTGCACCTGCCGTTTCTATTCAGTCATATTTATGAGATAATTTCAAGTTAAATTGGGGACCATGCACCATATAAAAAGAAATCAAGGGCAATAATGAACATATCTGCATAGAACTTAGTATTTTATAAGCATCATTTCCCAATGGGGAATCAGTCCAAATAATTTGAACATGAATGCAGAAGAAACAAACAACAGGAAAGAATGAAAGAGTTAACAAAGCAAGCCAAGCTTAAATTAATAAAGAGAAAGTAGTGAATATTTTGACACTTTCCTGATTTTTAATATATTTTAATTTTACATAAGCATTAAAATAATGATAATAACAATATCACTTCATCATAAATTGTTTTCTTAAAGAACTCAAAAGTCTTGAGATAGCCATTTAACAAAATAAATACTCTTTCTTAAACAAGATTTTTTATTTATTTAGAAAAGATACAATTAATACCTGTTTTAGACAAAGTATCAAGCATTTTAGAATCTAGTTTATAGAATCTAAATTACTAAAGAAATACAGAAGACCGATGATGTAACTGGATGCAAGCAATATGAAACAAGATTTTCAAATTTACAGCTACAAGTCTGGAAATCTAATATAGTTACATAACTCAATCATGGAGTTATTTAAATATAAATATAAATATAGATATTTAACCATAGATATTAGCATAAACAGAATTGTCCAAAAATATTTGTTGAGTGTTTTAATAGACACAAAATTTTGCCAACTGCTATTGAGGGTTAATTTAGAAAGATACAATTTCTACAAACCCAGCCAAGTGGATTCTTTTCCCTGAACTTTAGATGATTATTTTTCCTTCCTTCCTATTATGGAAAATAATGTGAGGACTCTGGTTTTCTTTTGGTGTCATCTTCACTGGGGTTTTCTTTTTCTTTTTTCTTTTTTTAAAAATAATCTCAAAATTAGAGAAGAGTTGCAAGAATATTACAAGAACTTTATTTTCTCTACACCATTTGTAACATGAAATCCTCATGTCCAATCATCCCCACATACTATAGTGTGTATTTCCTACAAACTAGAACATTATTCTATTACAGCAAAACCACTAAAATCAGGAAACTAACATAAATACATTACTACCTCCCAATTCAAAAACCTTATTCAAGTTTCATCAGCTATCCCAACCACATTCATTGTAGCAAAGGGACCCAGCAGCACATGTTGCATTTAGTTCTTTAGACTCCTTCAATCTGGAAGAGTTCTCTAGTTTCCTTTGACTTTCATGACATTTTTGAAGATGTCATGAATTTTGCAGGCTATCTCTCCATTTGAGTTTTTGCGTTTTTGGCAGAAACATCACAGGAATGGGGCTGCTGTGTTCTCGTTACATACTGTCAAGTAGAACACAATTTTGTTTTGCCCCATTACTGGTCATATTAATTTTTATAACTTGATTAAGAAAGTGTCTGCCAGGTTTCTTCATTGTAATATTTTTTGCAACTAATAAGTAATTTGTGGGAGTTATATTGAGTCTATGCAAACATTCTGTTCTTCATCAACCTTTCACTTACTAGATTTAGCATCCATTGGTGTTTTTTTGGCTGAACCAATCATTGTCATGATGATTGCCAAGAGGTGATTTTTCTAATTCCATCATTCTTTTTACATTCATTGATGGCCATTCCACTATGAGGAAAAATTATTTATTTTCTCCATTTCTTTATTCATTTAGTTATTTATAACAGTATTGCCTTGTAGCTTCCTATTATATTTAATGGATTATAATCTGGTGCTATTATTAACTATTTGATACTAAAATTTTCCTAGATTTGGGAATCCTTTCATGCTGGTTTCTGTGCCTTTTTGACACGTTCATATAATTCTTTGAGTACTTCCATACTTTCTGGCAGAACAAAATATTACAAAGGCGTCTTGTACTTTATCTGAGTCAGCCTTGGAATCAGTCATTTCTCCAAAGAGCCCTGGTTACGTTAGTGAAGAATTGTATTTAGAAACCAAGACCTGAATGCTAGGTGCGAACATTACTCTTGGGGTATTGCTTCTCCTAAGCCCTCTTCGTGGACAGAGCTAAAGATTATATGTATATCTATATCTATAACTACCTATGTATACATATATGCATATTTATACCTATATTTCTTTACCTATCAATATATTGTAAACCACAAATTTATACCAAAACCTCCAATTTTACTCCAAGTTCACAAGGTTCACTCAAACTTTCTGCCTTTTAATATTTGTAACTTCCTTCTCCTACTGTGAGAAACCTGGCTCCTATTATCCTCAATATATTTACTTATTTAGTCAAGCTACCATTGAGTAACCAATTGCTTGACTCTTTGGCAGACTACTGCTTCTGCCTACTACTCTCCACTCCTGAGTCCCCATGTGAACACACTCTGCTGGGCTCCACCCCTAAGCCAGGCTGCCACCTCTCTGCATGGATGCCCTCCTCATCCCACTTGGGTTCTCTTTAGGCTGCCACATACGGACCCCTACCTCACCCAGCCCCACTTAATGGATTTTAGAGTGAATTATGAAAGACAGAAAAAGGAAGCAACCAAGGAAGGAAGGAGGAAAGCAAGGAAGCAAAAAGAGGAGCACAGTCTCAACAGATTTTTAAATCAAGAACATGTTAACATTTAGAGAGACCTGAGGAAAAAGTTTATGCTTCTCCCAGTGGTATATGAGATTGCTTTCTCCCCATAACTGTGCTAAGGTCTGATATTAAAATGTTTTTTTAAATGCTCATTTAATGCAAATGATATATCTCTAATTTAAATTTAGAGTTCCCTGATTTATATTGAGATTGCATATTTTTTCCCATATTTATTGGTCATTTGTGTTTCTTCTTTTTGTATTTTTTACTTACTAGAAAGTAACAATTCTTTATGGAAACTTTGCTCTAAAGTGAAGTAGGGAAATGAGGCAATGGCTTAAGGGGGTCAAGGAATTTCTTCTTTCTTAAAAATGGATTTATCCAATATGTTTGTATTCTAAAAGGAATAGTCCAGTACAAAATAGAAAAATTGGTGATGCAGGAGAGAAAGGCCATCAATTGTTAGAGTGACATCCTTTGATAGACTATTGGGGCTAGCTCTAGGGCCCAAGAGGAAGAGCCTCAGATAAGAACAATCCATCCACGTATCCACAGAAGGGGAAGGAGGATACAATGCGTGGATTCAGATGAAGGCAGGTTACTAGATGAGTGGGGGAATTCACTTCTGATTCACTTCTATTTCTTCAGTAAAATAAGTAATAAGGCCCCAGCTGAGGGAGAAGGAGGAGGAGGTATTCGAAAAAAAACAGAAGGTCTGAAATAATTGTCTAGAAGAGTGTGAGTAAGAATTGAATAGAGACATATAGTAGGGTTCTTAAATAGCATTCGGGGGCCACTTGAGGTTAGTATCATGAATTTAAAGAGAGAACAGGGTTGAGAATGTACACATGGGGGTGCTTATAAAGAAGGACCATACAATCTAAACCGAGTAACAAAGGAAATGAGGACTATATACGGGTGAAAGACCTTGAAAAGGGGATAGGATCAATGGATTGAAGATCCTAGTGGGACCCAAGAATTGTTGTAGTCAGGTTACTAGAGGAAGTGAACTGGAGAGAGAGAGTGAATGTATGATAATGTCTTCATTTCTTCCTCCTTCTTAAATAATCATGTATCTAGAAAATAGAGTTCTAGATTCTATATTATTTTCTTATATTTTTGAGGATATTGCTCTATTTTCCTCTTTTTGCATCCTGTGTTTTTAAAGGGTGAGCTGTGTTGTTATATGTTTGATTTGATTATTTTTTCCTGGTTATTGGTATTCTTAAAAAATCCTACTTTAAACTCTTTAGGTTCTCTAGCATGCAGATTTATGTCTTCCGTTCTTAGAAATTCTTGGCTATTATTTCTTCTAATGTTGTCTCACTCTATTATTTCCTTATAAAACTCTCATGGAATGTGTTTTTCATCTTACCCTGTGTCTTTAAGTATTTTAGGTTATAGTCTTGCCATTTTATAACAGGAAATCCTTGGACGAAGAATTTTAACTACCATTTTAAATGAGTCTATTTGTTCTAGATATTTACCAATAGCAATACGTGGAGGTGTTCTTTAACTAGAAACATGTTAAAGATGTAGAATATACTAAATGAGACTATTTTAAAAATATTATTATTGTAAAAATTTTTAAAAATATATACAAAGAATTATATGTAACTTATTAAAAGTTACCTAGTTAGAGGTTGAATATACAAATAAGCAATTGCCAGAACATATATAAAAATGTAACTCTGGGGGCCAGCCCAGTGGTGTAGTGGTTAAGTTCACATGCTCCACTTCAGCAGCCTGGGGTTCATGGGTTCGGATCCCAGGCGCGGACCTACGCACCACTTGTCAAGCCATGCTGTGGCAGGCATCCCACATAAAATGGAGGAAGATGGGCACAGAAGTTAGCTCAGGGCTAATCTTCCTCACCAAAAAAAAAATGTAACTCTGGGGAGCTGGCCCCATGGCCAAGTGGTTAAAGTTTCGCATGCTCTGCTTCAGCTGCCTGGGTTCACGGATTCGGATCCCGGGCACAGACCTACACCACTCAGACATGCTGTGGTGGCATCCCACACACAAAACAGAGGAAGACTGACAACAGATGTTAGCTCACGGCAACTCTTCCTCAGCAAAAAAAAAAAAAAAAAAAAAAAAATTTAATTCTGACCCATTACCTTCAGCAATCAGCCCAGAAGGGCAACCCACTAGCTGAAACAATCAGTCCAGGAGGTCAAACATCAAGCAGTCAGCCACAAATGACTAGCACTTGATTAATAACTGATAATTTCCCTAATATTTTCTCCTGCTTCCAACTTAAGACCAAAGACAGAAAGCAAAGTATGCACTCCTATCCAATCAAATTGGATGCCTCACTTCTAGTTAGCCCTTCCACAGTTTTTCCATGCTAACAGCCTTCAATCAGGCATACCTGAAGCCTTCCCTTTTTTCCACTATAAAGCTTTCCTCCTGCTCTGCCTGCCTTTGAGTCCCTGCTAAACACAAATGATGGTGGCTGACTCCCTTGCTACAGCAAGCTCTGAATAAATAGCATTTACTTGTTCCCATTTCACTGGCTTTTGTTTATTTGTAGACTAGAGCAATATATATACATGTATATACAGTCATGCTTCACTTAACGATAGGAGTACATTCTGAGAAATGTGTCGTTAGACAATTTCATCATTATAAAGTGTACTTAGGGGCCGGCCCCGTGGTGTAGCGGTTGAGTGCGTGCGCTCTGCTGCTGGCGGCCCCGGGGTTCTGATCCCGGGCGCGCACCGATGCACTGCTTCTCAGGCCATGTGTGGTGGCATCCCATATAAAGTGGTGAAAGATGGGCACAGATGTTAGCCCAGGGTCAGTCTTCCTCAGCAAAAACAGTGGGATTGGCATGGATGTTAGCTCAGGGCTGATCTTTCTTACCAAAAAATAAAAATAAAAAATAAAATAAATGTCAAAAAAAATTAAGTAGAGATTAAGCCCTTATCAGAAGTATGGTTTGCAAATATCTTCTCCCAATTGTTAGGTAAAATATATAAAGAACTCATGCATCTCAACAACAAAAAAACTAACAACCCAATTAAAAAATGGGCAAAAGACCTGAACAGACATTTCTCCAAAGAAGATATACAGATGGCCAACAGATACATGAAAAGATGTTCAAAATCACTAACTATCAGGGAAATGCAAATCAAAACTACAATGAGATATCACCTCACGCCCGTCAGAATGGCCATAATTAACAAGACAGGAAACAACATATCTTGGAGAGGATGTGGAGAGAAGGGAACTCTCCTACACTGCTGGTGGGAGTGCAAACTGGTGCAGCCACTATGGAAAACAGTATGGAGATTCCTCAAAAAATCAAGGATAGAACTACCATATGATCCAGCTATTCCACTGCTGGGTATTTATCCAAAGAACTTGAAAACATCGATGCATAAAGATACATGCACCCCTGTGTTCGTTGCAGCGTTATTCACAATAGCCAAGACTTGGAAGCAACCTAAGTGCCCATCAAGGGACGAATGGATAAAGAAGATGTGGTATATATACACAATGGAATACTACTCAGCCATAAGAAACGATGAAATCCAGCCATTTGTGACAACATGGATGGACATTGAGGGTATAATGCAAAGTGAAATAAGTCAGAGGGAGAAGGTCAAATACCGTATGATTTCCTTCATTAAGTAGTAGATAATAACAACAATAAACAAACACATAGGGACAGAGATTGGATTGGTGGTTACCAGAGGGGAAGGGGGGAGGGAGGAGGGTGAAAGGGATAATTCGGTACATGTGTGTGGTGATGGGTTGTAATTAGTATTTGGGTGGTGAACATGATGTAATCTATGCGGAAATAGAAGTACAATGATGTACACCTGAAATTTTGACAATGTTATAAACCAATGTTACTGCAATAAACAAAAAATTAAAGTACCTTATATGTGCTAAATTTTACTGGAAGTTGAAAAAAAAAAATTAAGTGTACTTACACAAACCTAGATGTTAAAACCTACACACCTAGGCTGTAAGGTACTAATCTTATGGTACACTGTTGTATACGCAATCTGTCGTTGACCAAAACATCATTATGTGGTGGATGACTATAAATAAAATTTGTAAATATTATGTAATGCAGTACTAGCATTAAATTCCAGTGCTTTATTATTAGATAATTGTTTAAACTTGGCCACTAGCTATAGCTAGTGAAACTGTCTCAAAAATTAAATGGTATGTATAGTGTTTATGTACAAAGTCCTTATGAATGAATAATTGATTAATTCATGACTTCAACAATATTTCCAATGTGATAAGCACTGTTGTAAGCACTAGCAAGACAACAATCCATGTTTTCATTCTACTAATAAATTTATTAATTAGTATATATGTATATACACACATATATATTGCATATATACATTATGCATACACAGAGAGAGACAGAAATAACAAGCTATAAATGCTAAGAAAAAGAAGTAAGCAGAGCTTGAGGATAGAGAGTGATGGGATCACTATTTAAGACAACATGGTCAGAGAAGCCCCTTTGATGAAGTGACATTTGAGCAGAGATGTGAAAGAAGTGAAGGAGCAAGACTTGACACTATCTGCAGCAAGAGTTTCAAAGGAGAGAGGATAGAAATTACAAACAGTGAGGACAACATGGCTGGAACTGAGTAAAGACAAGGTTAGAAAGATCAGAGATCAGAGAGGTAGTAGGGCAAGATTATATATGATCTTGTACGCCAAGATGAGACTTTGAATTTTATTCTAACTGTGCTGAAAAGGTATTTGAGAGTTTTATGCAAGGCAGCAACATATTCTGACTAATATTTCAATAAGATCACTCTGATCATTGTATACAGGGTAGACTGAATGGGCCCTAACATGGAAGCAGTGATTCCAGTTAGGAGGTAATGTAGCACAGTCATGAACTACATTACAACATTTTAGTCAAAGACGGGCTGCACATACGACCTGGTCCCATAAGATTAGTACATATAGCCTAGGTGTGTAGTAGACTATATCATCTAAGTTTGTGTAACTACACTCTATAATGTTCTCACAACGACAAAATCACCTTCGACACGTTTCTCAGAAAGCATCCCCATCGTTAAGCAATGCATGACCGTATTTCAGATGATGGATGATCAAATCATTGATTAGGGAAGTATTGGTGAAGAAGGGGACAAGCGGTCAGATCTGAATATATGTTTTGAAGGTAGAGATTCTAGGATTTTCTAATGGCTTGGGTGTGGGGAGGACACTAGGATGACTTCAAGGTTTTTGTCATGACCAACTGGGTGAAGAATGGTACAACTTGCTGAAATTGGGTAGAGTAGGAAGAAGCAGTTAAGAGGGTAAGGGAGAATTAATTGTTAAATTTGGGACATATTATGTATAAGAGGTCTGTGTGAAATATAAGGGAGTATGTAGAGATTTAGATAGGCAAGTCTGGAGTTCAGAGAAGAGATCAGGACTGGAAATGCAGGTTTGGGACTCATGAACATATAGAGAGTATATTTTGAAACAAAGGAAGTGGAGGAGAGTCAGACAATAAATGTGATAGGGAAGCTGTCTGACAACTGAGTCCTGAGAACTTGGAAGATTTAGTGGTGGGGAAGAGATAGAGGATTCAGTAAAAGTTTCTGAGTTGTTGCCCTGTAATGAGCAGTTGATAAGGAGTCATGTAACTCCGAGGTGATTCATGTTTCAAGTATTAGATACAATCTACTACTGCCAAAGGTGCACTGATAGCATAGTGTATAGTAGTTTGAACATATCTCATTTGTTAATTAGCAATAATTAAAAGCCAAAATGTAGCTACAAATTACTTTGGGGGAATATTTGCTCAATAACTTTTTTTGTGTGTGTGAGGAAGGTCAGCCCTAAGCTAACATCCGTGCTAATCTTCCTCTTTTTGCTGAAGAAGACCGGCTCTGAGCTAACATCTATTGCCAATCCTCCTCCTTTTTTTTTCCCCCCAAAGCCCCACTAGATAGTTGTACGTCACAGTTGCACATCCTTCTAGTTGCTGTATGTGGGACGCGGCCTCAGCATGGCCGGAGAAACGGTGCGTCGGTGCACGCCCAGGATCCGAACCCGGGTCGCCAGTAGCAGAGTGCGGGCACTTAACCACTAAGCCACGGGGCCGGCCCAATAACTTTTTGAATTAGATGTTTTATTCAAACACTAAAGGTACTGTGAATAATTTAATTTATGTAATAATAATGTCTGCTCAATCCTTCAAATATTTAGTGCCTAAAAGCATGTCTTGCAATAGTAGGAACTGAATAAATACTAGCTCCTTGCTGTAACGTTTCATTGGCAGATATTTAATAATCACAAATCCATTTTATGTACTAGCAAAGAACACTATAAAAATTATTTCTGTAAGGGATATTTCCTATTCATTTTCTGCAGCAGTATAAAGTGATATGAAAGAGAAAAAAAGATATTTCTTGAAATAAGGATCCCATATCCAAATTCTTTCATCAATATTTTCACTTGTGACTTACCATGAGGTTTTGATCAAACTGCATAACCTTTGTATAGAGAGAGCAAAATGTTTTCTTTCTACTTGTTGGAAGCTGTAAGACCTGATGGGATGTGTGCTGTCCTCAGAGCTCTCTGGAAGAGAGCCAGGGGTAATGATAGTGGTGATTATAGGTGTGTTAGAAAATGCCTCAATTGACCTGCTGTTGTTTTTAGCATGGCCCTACGATTGGCTAAAGAAAGATGGCATGTGACTAACTTTAGATTGGCAAGAACCCTTTTGAAATGGTGGCTCACGCCTGACTCAGATTTAAAGGGTTAAGTCTTGGGAGAAGGAGGCTGACTCTGCATTGTCTTTCATCTATTTTGGATCTCAGAAAAAAGATTCCCGAGTTTCATTCTAGGACCATTTCCAACGGGCTCCAAGCCAAAGTAGATGCTATCTAATGATGGAATCACTTCAAGACTATAAACTATAAGGTATGGAAAACAATGGTTAAAAGGAGTAGTGAATATTTTTAAATTCATTTCTTTTTCTCCTTATGCCTTGTTATAGTTTCCTGTGGCATGATATTTTTTAAATTTACTTGTTATGCTTACATTTTAAATCTGTTCTGTTCAAATTTTATTTTCTCTACTTGAATCTTAAGTGAATAATTAGGCATTTCAATTTATTGCTTAAAAATATACTTCTACTCAATTTAAAAATGTCTTCAGAGATTTATAACTGCATTTGTCTTGTTTGAAAAATTTAATACAGTGCTTCTCGAATTGTGTACCATGGACTCCTGGGGATCCCTGTGACTCTCATGGGCTGCTGGCATCAAAACTAAAGTATCATTTGTGGTTTCACTGTGTTGACATTTGTACTAACAAAGCAGAAGCAATGATGGTTAAAGCTGATGTCACCTTTGTGCGAATCATGGCAGTGGCACCAAACTGCACCAGAAGTCATTACATTTTTTGCTTTTAAGCACTCCAGAAAAAAAGAATTCCAGTTTCACTTGAGTGTTCTCGATGAAACAGCAAAAATTATTAATTTTATTAAATCTTGAGCACTGGGTAGAGATCTTTTTAAATATTCTAGGTGACAAAGTGAAAAGAATACATAAATGCAACAGCTACATACTGAAGTACAGTGGTTGTCTTGATGGAAATTCTTGGACATTTCAGTTGAAATAGCTACTATTTAACATATAGCACCATTTTTACTTGAAAGAGTAACTGACAGGCAAATCATGCTTATTTAGACTTAGTTCTTTGGCAGACAGTTTATTAAGAATTAATGAAGTGAACCTATCACTTCCAGGAAAACAGCTAACAATTTGTTGTTTGTGAGAAAATTCAAACACTCAAGTGAAAATTAGAATTTTGAAAAACTTGTATAATTTCATATAAATTTGACAGCTTTCCAATACTTAAAGACTTTTATAATGAGATTGGTGTTGATATTGAGGAATATGATTTTTTGATATTGTATAAAGAAATGTATTAATATTTGAGACATCAGCATGACTATGTGGAATAAGTGAACCAATACTTTATAAATAGCCAATGCATGATATTACAAAATCATAGACATTAAAAGACTCACTCAAAATGAGACAGACACTGATGGATTTTATCATAACAAAGTACAAAAATTTCATTGATATGGTTTCGGATTCTACATTGCACCAACTAACTTCTAAGAAACTACCAGTCTTCACGTTTTGGCGTAGAATCAAATATCCACAATTATTTGAAAAGGCTATCAAAATACTCCTCCTTCTTTCCAACTACATCTCTGTGTGAGACAGAATTTTCCTAAATTATTTCAATTAAAACAACATATTTCAATACAGTGAGTTCAAAAGCAGATAGACATAAAATAGGATTCACAATTTTTTTGAAAATATAGTTTTTAAAGATAAAAATGTTATTTTTTAAATAGTTTATTACTTTTATTTTAAATTAATAAATAATTATTTTAAAGTTCTTACTTTTAATTTCTGATACAGTAAATATTGATAGATAGCTCACATAAACCATAGCTGTTTCGGGTCTTCAATAATTTTTAAGGGTATGAAGTGGTCATGAGACCAAAATGTCTGAGTACTTCTGGTTTGACTCTTTTCAAGGGAGAAGGCAGCCATACAGAACTATGTAAAGATAGGATGTTTATTAGCCTTGAAACTAGATTTTAAAAATATATCAGTCCACAAGAAAAATGTTACGTTCTTTTTTCATCCGGTGACTCAGTCCATCACATACTCAACATAGTGATTATGCATCTAATGACTGTGCAGATCAGAAGATTTAAAAAGTATAATGCTAGTGCTCTGGGTGGTATTTTTTGTTTTATTTTGTTTTAATTAATGTTTATCTCCCGGCCCCAGCCATTTAACAGAATCATTTCCACAATGACATTGAAGATCCCTAAAAATGTATACATTTTGGTGATCAGAAGTTTGTTTGACTCTGCTGCAAATAGTCTCAGGTGTGTCATAGATCACGTGATTAAAATCATGGAAGTATAATTATTTTAGAATAGAAAAAGACATAAGAGATATTGTAGTCTAAACTTTCTTTTAGCAGAAACAGAAATAGAGGCCCAGAGAGGGGTAGATAACATATAAGGATAGTACCTGTCTAATTATGGAAATGGAATCTGGTTTCCTGGTCGAATACTCTTTTCACTATACTGCTATTTATTCTCTCCAGATGTCCACTTTCTGAGATGTGAAATGTTTCATCTTGACTGTAAAATATTGAATTACGGTGTTACAGCAATTCCGTAGACCTAAGCTGGTGATCTTGGACACTTTCACCCACTCTTCAGCCCACTAGGAGGGCCCAATTTTATTAAGTTACTGTTTTGAGGTATTAAATGAGAGGTAGGAAGATTTAATGCTGAAAATCAAATTTGGAACTTCTTCAGCTTAATTTTCCAGGTAGTACTATCCTGGTTGCTGCTACCATTTCTGTGTTATATATATATAAATAATATATATTTTTTATATATTTTTAATATGTTTTATATATATATATATATATATAAAATTTACCATGATTATTTGAGTAGCATTGCTAAACTGGAGCCTCTGAGAAATTATAGATGAAAAGCATTTGAAGAGCCATGATCTGAGGACATTCTGAAGTTTATTCCTAAAGGAGTATTTGAGCATCGTAATCTTAAGAATTGCCCATGTTCCTTCTCTCACTGGCTTTCTTTTATTTTCTTATTGTTTTCTGCCCATTTTCTTCTTTCTCTTCTGTACCTCTCAACTCTAACCTAAAATGAATTTTCACTTTGAAGAGAATGTTACTTTGATTAAATAGTTTTATGCTGCCAGTTTTCACATATAAAAATCATATTAGCCTTACATAAATGTGTCTCTTTCTTTTGTACTGTTTTTGTGCATATCTTTGTAGTATTTTTTCTTCTCTTTAAAATGTATATAGCTTTCTCTACATAGATCTTGCTCATTTCTTAAGGCTATTACTAGTCATATTGTATAATTTTTGCTTTTATGAAAAATTATTTTATTATTATTTACAGTTGTCTAATACTGATAAAGTTATTGTTTGGTATATTTACTTTTTTAATCAAATCACTTTGAAATCTTTTATTAGTTTAGCAGTTTTCCTCTTACTTAGCTTGGATTTTCTATGTAGAAATAGCATTTTCACCTACCAAACTTTATAGTTGATAGTTAAATGTCCTTTTACAATTTCCTGCCATATCATATCATCATGAGCATACAGAAAACTGTCAAGTAATATTTAAATTCCTCATTTTAACAATAGGAAAAACCATGGCTCAGAGGAAATGATAACCTATGTTAATACTAGCTAGTAGAAAAATTATTCATATTAATCTGTAATCAGTCCCTGCAATTTGTATTGAAACAGGTTTAATGTCATCTTCTCAGTTGACATAAAATAACTGAATGATTATTCATGTAGAACCAAAAATAAATCACCCTCTTTTAAATCTTTACTAAGTATAGTTGATAAAATTTTAGTCATTAAAATAAATTTCTATAAATTGTATAATAATGATTAAATCCTTGTTTACAACTGGTATCTAGCCTAAAACAAACAGTAGATGAGAGAGAATAATTTGTAATATTTGAGATGTGTCATTAAGGATAAACTTCTCATTTGGCTGTTAATTAGGCATCTAATTATAGCTTTCATGAGGAAATCCTGACCAGCCAATATTGCGTCATGACTGGTTTCATTCATGAATTACAGGCATAAAGAAACTCCTCCAGTGAGAAATACTTGAATTATGCGTAGATAGTGAGAGAGATAACTAAGGAATTAGTACACTCACTGGAGATGAATGCAACAAAACACATGGTTTAAAAAGAGATGGAGATCAATGAACTTCAGTGTTATGTGAATTTGGAATAGAGTAAGAACTTAGTCAGAGTTTAAGGAGAATAATAAGTATGTTTTTAGATGGGCTGTAGGTTGGGGGAGAAATTGAGAGATGGTACTCAGGTCAGAATCAGACTTGGGGATAGAAACTCCAAAGAAGAAAGGTGCGGAGTTTTTCAATAATACCTACCCCCTAGCCTGGATATTGGCTTTGATGTACCGTTATCTCTGTTGTCTATGCCTAGCAGTGTAGAGGTCAAGGAAAGTAAATCAGCTCTTTAATTTCTGTTTTCACCTCTCAATATTGGAAGTCTGATTTAGTTCCAATTTTGAACTATATCTAGTTCACAAGACCCTAGGGGAGCTACTTAATTCACTCTAAAACAGTTTCTTGGTAGTTCTAATTTGCATGGCTAAGGATCAAATTAGAGAGATATTTTTCAAAATCAGTGCCTTTACCCATTAGTCGTAAAGACTGTTTTTTGAAACATAAATATATATCTATGAGTGTACTGTGCTGTGATATAAAATGTATTTTTACTGTGGAACATAGTAAAAATTTGGGGGGAAAAAAAGCTGCTCTAAGATGTACCAGAATCCCCAATATTGACCAGGAAAAATCCAGTGCCCACAACGATAACTTTAGAGCATGATGTAGGAGGTAGGGTGGGAGTCGGGCATCAGTGGGAGTAGTCCACACCCAGCAGGGAGGAATATTTTATCACGATGTTGTTTAGAATTGCTGATGCACAACTAGAAGAATGTGCAACTATGACATACAACTATCTACTGGGGCTTTGGGGGAAAAAAAAAAAAAAGGAGGAGGATTGACAATAGATGTTAGCTCAGGGCCGGTCTTCCTCAGCAAAAAGAGGAGGATTAGCATGGATGTTAGCTCAGGGCTGATCTTCCTCACAAAAAAAAAAAAAAAAAGAATTGCTGGTGTATGGTAACAATAATAACCATACCAACTTTAATCAGGTTCCTTTAGTTTTTAAATTCTTTATAGACAATGTACCCCCCTTATTTCCTGCATGCACAATAGACGGCTTCAACCCCTGACTCCAACCTTGGTGTGCCATTGCTTTACAGCAGCAATGGAAGTTCTGAATTATTCCATACCAGAGTAAATCTCTTTTATCAAGTTATCAATAAAGATTATAAGCCACTTATGAACAAGATATAAGCCACTGCAAAACCGAAATCAGCCACCCATAAAGGAAGGAAATTGTTTAGAGGGAATGGCTATCTTGATTTTTTCTTAAGTATAATTTATTAGAAGATTCCTTTGTCTTAGTAGCTAAGAAAGACAAAGCGTTCTTAAAGAGTTCTGGAAAGCTAACAATACAATTTTTATGAATAGAAAAAAATTTTTTTACTTCCAAGATCCAAGTAAAAAGAAGGAAAAGATCACAGTTCCAACTTCCAGAAGTTATGTGTAGGGTAAAAATGAATTATAGTTTGGAATGGAATAAGACAATCCAGCCAGTGAGTGTTAATTGGCCACCTACATGGGTCTATACCAGACACTGGAAGACATCTCAGAAGCAAAAGATCCAGTTTTTGGTCTTTAGGTTTTTAAGTGTAGTTGAAGACATGAAACTAGAATACATAAGACAATAGCAAATGACGCAAAACTGCATATCCTTAAGGGAGAAATTATATGTCATAGATTATAAGTGCTAGAGAAGTCTACTAGAGGAGAAGCTAAGAGTTCTAGAATAATATACCACTACTACTAAACTATTGATGGTGATGTTATAATATTTATTGAGTGATTACTCTTGTTAGATACTGTTCCAAGTCATCTACATTCATTATTTCATTTGCTATTCATAACTATTCTAAAAGATAGATGCTATTTTCATCTTTCTTTTACAGGTGAAGAAATTGAGGCACAGGGAGATTAAGTGACTAAACTAAAGTCACAAAGTTAGTGGCAGAACAAGAATTTGAATCAAAGTAGTCTGTACCCAGGAACTGCACTTTAAACCATCTTAAATTGTCAGAGATTTCAATGAGGAGGTGGTAATTGGGTTGGACTTCTACAAAGTTTCATATTTAAGTGAGAGAAAAGAATATGGAGAACACCCTAATGGAAAAGAGGCTGTGATAAAAGAAGAGAAATCAGAAAGTCAGAATAAATATAACATGTTTTAAGGATGAGAAAGCTTAATTAGACTTAAAGTTCATGATGCGATGTTTCATGGGAAATAAAGTTGGGATGAATGTGATTCTTAGAGGATTTTGAATTTCATTGAGCACATTCTTGATGAGATAGAAAATAGCAAGCCATTAAAAGTGACTATTTTTTAATAGTCACATGATGAAAACCATGTTTATGGACAATTAGTCTTTAATGATCATGAAGGTGGATTGGCAGGAGAAAAGAACAAGAGTCATGCATGGAGTTCAGCTGGAAAGCTATTAGAATAGTCTAAGCTAGGCTAGGAAGAGAGAGGAATATATGGACCAAAGAAATAATTTGAAGGAATAATTATCAAAATCATTGGCTGGGTACAGAGAATGAAATTGAGGACTGAGTCAAGGATACTTTTCAAATTTTGAGTGCAGGGGATTGGGACATTGGGTGGTGCCACTGACAGGTGCCACTGACAAAAACAGAGAAGCTTGGAGATACAAAGATTTGTTGAGTTTGAGATACCTGACTAGATGGTAAAATTCTCTGAGAGCAGAAGTCAAACTAAAGAGACCATCAATTCTGTATAGAAGGAGAAAGGAACAGAGAAGGACTACTAAAACACTGAGAAAAAATAAAAAGTTAAAAAATGGCAGTAAGTACATACTTTTCAATAGCTACTTTAAATGTCAATGGACTAAATGCTCCAATTAAAAGGCATAGGGTGGCTGATTGGATAAAACGACAAGACCCATATATATGCTGAATACAAGAGACACACTTCAGACCTAAAAACACTCATAAACTGAAAGTAAAGGGATGGAAAAAGATACCACACGCAAATGGCAATGAAAAGAAAGCTGGGGTAGCAGTACTCATATCAGACAAAATAGAGTTTAAAACAAAAACTGTAAAAAAAGACAAAGAAGGGCATTACATAATGATCAAGGGAACAATCTAACAAGAGGATATAACACTTGTAAATATCTACGCATCCAATGTAGGTGCACCTAAATATATAAAGCAATTATTAAGAGACATAAAAAGACAAATAGACAGTAACACAATAATAGTAGGGGACTTTAGCACTCCACTTACACCTATGGACAGATCATCCAAACAGAAGATCAATAAGGAAACATTGGCCTTAAATGACACACTAGAACAGATAGACCTAGTAAACATATACAGAGCATTCCATCCAAAAACCGAAGAATATACATTCTTTTCAAATGCACATGAAACATTCTCTAGGATTGATCACATATTAGGCCACAAAACGAGTCTCCATAAATTTAAGAAGATTGAAATAATACCACATCTTTTCTGACCACAACGGTATGAAACTGGAAATCAACTATAGGAAGAAAATCAGAAAAGCCACAAATACATGGAGATTAAACAAAATGCTACTAAACAACGACTGGGTCAACGAAGAAATCAAAGAAGAAATCAAAAAATACCTGGAGACAAGTGGAAATGAAAATACGACATGCCAGAATTTATGGGATACAGCAAAAGCGGTTCTAAAAGGGAAGTTTATAGCAATACAGGCCTATCTCAACAAACAAGAAAAATCTCAAATAAACAATCTAACAATGCATCTAAAGGAACTGGAAAAAGAAGAACAAACAAAGCCCAAAATCAGTAGAAGAAGGGAAATAATAAAAATCAGAACAGAAATAAATGAAACGGAGACTAAAAAAAAAATAGAAAAAATTAATAAAACCAAGAGCTGGTTCTTTGAAAAGATCAACAAAATTGACAAACCTTTAGCTAGACTCACCAAGAAAAAAGAGAGAAGGCACAAATAAGTAAAATCAGAAATGAAAGAGGAGAAATTACAACAGACACCTCAGAAATACAAAAGATTATAAGAGAATACTATGAAAAGCTATATGTCAACCAATTCGACAATCTGGTAGAAATGGATAAATTCTTAGAATCATACAACCTTCCAAAACTGGATCAAGAAGAAGTAGAGAATCTGAATAGACCAATCACCAGTAAGGAGATGGAAACAGTAATCACAAACCTCCCCAAAAATAAAAGTCCAGGACCAGACGGCTTCCCTGGTGAATTCTACCAAACATTCAAAGAAGACTTAATACCTATCCTTCTCAAACTCTTCCAAAAAATTGAGGACGGGGGAAGCTCTCTAACTCATTCTACGAAGCTGACATTACCCTGGTACCAAAACCAGACAAGGACAACACAAAAAAAGAAAATTACAGGCCAATATCACTGATGAACATCGATGCAAAAATCCTCAACAAAATACTACCAAATCGCATACCACAATACATTAAAAAGATTATACACCATGATTGAGTGTGATTTATTTCAGTTATGCAGGGATGGTTCAACATTCGCAAATCAATCAACGTAATACACCACATTAATAAAATGAAGAATAAAAATCACATGATTGTCTCAATAGATGCAGAGACAGCATTTGACAAGATACAGCATCCATTTATGATAAAAACTCTGAATAAAATGAGTATAGAAGGAAAGTACCTCAACATAATAAAGGCCATATATGACGAACCCACAGTTAATATCATCCTCCATGGTGAAAAACTGAAAGCTATCCCTCTAAGAACAGGAACCAGACAAGGATGCCCACTGTCACCACTCCTATTTAACATAGTACTGGAAGTCCTAGCCAGAGCAACGAGGCAAGAAAAAGAAATAAAAGGGATCCAAATTGGAAAGCAAAAGTGAAACTGTCACTATTTGCAGATGACATGATTTTATATATAGAAATCCCTAAAGAATCCACCAGAAAACTTTTAGAAGTAATAAATGAATATGGCAAAGTTGCAGAATACAAAATCAACATACAAAAATCAGTTGGATTTCTATACACTAACAACGAAGTAGCAGAAAGAGAAATTAAGAATACCATCCCATTTACAACTGCAACAAAAAGAATAAAATACCTAGGAATAAACTTAACCAAAGAGGTGAAAGGTCTGTACACCGAAGACTATAAAATATTGCTGAAAGAAATTGAAGAAGACACAAAGAAATGGAAAGATATTCCGTGCTCTTGGATTGGAAGAATTAACATAGTTAAGATGTCCATACTTCCTAAAACAATCTATAGATTCAATGCAATCCCTATCAAAGTTCCAACAACATTTTTCACAGAAATAGAACAAAGAATCCTAAAATTTATATGGAACAACAAAAAACCCCGAATAGCTAAAGGAATCCTGAGAAAAAAGAACAAAGCTGGAGGTATCACACTCCCTGAATTCAAAATATACTACAAAGCTATAGTAACCAAAACAGCATGGTACTGGCACAAAAACAGAAACACAGATCAATGGAATAGAATTGAAAGCCCAGAAATAAACCCACACATCTATGGAGAGCTAATCTTTGACAGAGGAGCCAAGAACATAGAATGGAGAAAAGAAAGTCTCTTGAACAAATGGTGTTGGGAAAACTGGATAGCCATATGCAAAAAAGTGAAAGTAGACTCTTACCTTACACCATACACAAAAATTAACTCCAAATGGATTAAAGACTTGAATGTAAGGCCTGAAACTTCTAGAAGAAAACATAGGCAGTACGCTCTTCGACATCAGTCTTAGCAACATATTTTCAAGCACCATGTCTGACTGGGCAAGAGAAACAATAGAAAAAATAAACAAATGGGACTACATCAAACTAAAAAGCTTCTGCACAGCAAAGGAAACCATCAACAAAACGAAAAGACAACCTAACAATTGGGAGAATATATTTGCAAACCATACATCTGATAAGGGGTTAATCTCCAAAATATATAAACAACTCATGCATCTCAACAACAAAAAAACTAACAACCCAATTAAAAAATGGGCAAAAGACCTGAACAGACATTTCTCCAAAGAAGATATACAGATGGCCAACAGATACATGAAAAGATGTTCAAAATCATTAACTATCAGGGAAATGCAAATCAAAACTACAATGAGATATCACCTCACGCCCGTCAGAATGACTATAATTAACAAGACAGGAAACAACATGTGTTGGAGAGGATGTGGAGAGAAGGGAACTCTCCTACACTGCTGGTGGGAGTGCAAACTGGTGCAGCCACTATGGAAAACAGTATGGAGATTCCTCAAAAAATCAAGGATAGAACTACCATATGATCCAGCTATTCCACTGCTGGGTATTTATCCAAAGAACTTGAAAACATCGATGCATAAAGATACATGCACCCCTGTGTTCGTTGCAGCGTTATTCACAATAGCCAAGACTTGGAAGCAACCTAAGTGCCCATCAAGGGATGAATGGATAAAGAAGATGTGGTATATATACACAATGGAATACTACTCAGCCATAAGAAACGATGAAATCCAGCCATTTGTGACAACATGGATGGACATTGAGGGTATTATGCAAAGTGAAATGTCAGAGGGAGAACGTCAAATACCATATGATTTCCTTCATTAAGTAGTAGATAATAACAACAATAAACAAACACATAGAGACAGAGATTGGATTGGTGGTTACCAGAGGGGAAGGGGGGAGGGGAGAAGGCGAAAGGGATAATTCGGCACAAGTGTGTGGTGATGGGTTGTAATTAGTATTTGGGTGGTGAACATGATGTAATCTATGCAGAAATAGAAGTGTAATGATGTACACCTGAAATTTATACAATGTTATAAACCAATGTTACTGCAATAAACAAAAAATTAAAAAAAAAAACAACTATATGGCCAAGAGAATATATCTGTTGTAGTATAAACAGGATTCTTTCTTCGTCTCTTGCTTTTCCTTTCCTTTTCTTCCTACTCTTTCTTCTCCTGCTTGTCTTTCTTTTTCTGCTTCTCCTTCTCTTTCTCTTCTCTCTCCTCTTCTTGGTTCTTCTCCTCTTGCTTTTTCTTCTAGAGTTTGGGACATTAATTTTTATCCACACAAGGCAGTACAATTGCATGTATGGAAAGAAAGAAGGAAAGAAAAAAAGGAAAAGGAAAGAAAGAAAAGAAGAGAAGGAAGAAAGAAAACATAGTACAAGGGTACATGCATCATCAAGACTGACCTCAAAATTTGGAAACAACTTTTTTCCGCATAAAGAAACAGCCTTTCCTATGCACCTTCCCCTCAGCCTTCCAGAGAAGAACAAACTGTCAAGCAAATAAGAACTATCAGAGCATCAGATTAGTGCTGGATTGGGTCCTACACATAGGATAATAGGACATAATCAATCAACAGGACCTCAAAGATCATCTGTTTCAATAGTTCTTAATGTGTCTTATGTCATAGAACCTATGGTGAATCTGATGAAAACAACAAACCTTTCCTTAGAAAAATGCACACACATGCATACAAATTTTATAGTAATTTCAGTAAATCCAACTAAAACATACAAATGAAGGCGGGATCTAGTCCAAACCCTGAAATTCATGCTCTCTCTCTCTCCCCATTCATCCTTCCGTCTATCTAGAAAATGAGATTTAGAGATGTTATCCACACTGTGCAGACACATGACTATGAGGTGGCAGCTAGTTCTGTCACCAAGGCCCGCAGCTTCCAGATCATGTTTTTTTCTACCCCTCATCCTAGAAAGGAAATTATAGAGGGAGAAAGGATTTTTTTTTCCTGCACATCTCTAGCATTCTCACAGATTCTCTTTCTCAACAGTTAACTCTCTCTATTCTAAAAACAAATCTAGCTATGTGCCTATAATATATTGCTTCAGTCACATGTCTGGTGAAGAAATCTTAGGATGTACTGGATCAGTGCTACAGGATTCCTGTCATTATTTCCTATGGTTCATCCCACACCTTTGCTGACTTTCCTAGATGAAATAGTTTCAGCTGCTCCATTTCCAACTAGTAACCGCATCATGTTCTTAAGTAAGAAAATACCCTAGATGACCAAGTCAATAGCATTGTGCTACTAGTAAAGGTTAAAAATATCTTGCTCCAGGAAAGAAGCAGATTAAATTGGGCAAAAGCATTTTGGCAATGCTCAGAATGAAACTTACACTTATGGCCCAGCAAGCTTCCAGGTGTCCCTGTGACAATTAACAGTGCACAAGTAGAAAATGACTTGAAAACATACCATGGCCCTAAGACAGAATCAATACCAATAAGGAGAATGAAAAGCAATGATGATCCCTTTAGTCCAGGAAATGCATCAGTTCTTGAGGAAGAATATTCCTGGACAACTAGATGAGTCTACTTGGGAAACGAAGCAAAACCTAGATATGGAGTTTCCAGTTCCTCAACTAAATGTAAGGAAATCAATATGGAAGAAATGCAATCTCACCTACAGTCACGAGCTATGCCCTTCATAATTTTGCATGATGATGTCAAACATACTATCCAGAAAGCTTTTCAACATGAGGGGTTCTTTTTGTTGCTGTTCAGAAGTGTGGCCATTTCTCATTCATTGGCCATTCCAATGATCCGCGGCATTAATTATCTGAACTTTCTGATGACAGAGAAACACATACACTCTCTCCGTAAAGGGCAAGGGAAACCCTTCCTTGTATCACTCTTTGACATAATATTATCGGCCATCTGTGATTTTGCCATTTGATTTTGATATTTTCACTATGCTTAGAGGATAATTTTTTAAGACAGGTTATTTTGGTGGAAGAATCCTTGGCATTAAGAAGTTTACATTATTTTAATTTTTCCCTTAATGTGTCTTACATTATAGAACCTATGGTGAATGATGAAAATGATAAACCTTTTCTTAGAAAAATGCACACACATACATACAAACAAATTTTATAGAAATTTCAGTAAATCCAACTGAAACATATACAAGGACCCTGGACCTAGTCCAAACCTGAAATTATCTATCTTTATCTATCTATCTGTCTATCTATCTATCTACCTAACTATCTACATACCTTACAGTCTACCCTACCATTTAGCATTCAAACTGCTTGCCAAGTTGGAGATCAGGCTCACGCATTTTTTTTTTTTCTTCAAAGTTGACAAGTGTTAGTCAATCAGCTGATACAGACTACACTATACAAATCCAGGAGCATACATTCTTCAACTTCCTTGGCCATGTGAAAAAAATTAACACAGATGTTGTTAAGCCAATTATCTATAAGACCTATTCTTTGTAGAGAACCAGGGTTGAAAGTATCATTAAGAAGATAATCCGCAAACTATGGATATACTGAAAGTATAACAAAAGAATTTCCAAAAATTTGACTTGAAGTTGATGTAGTGTTCTATTACAACAGAACCTACTAATTTTTTTCCCCAAGAGTTAAACAGTTTTGAACCTAAAATATTTTCTAATAAAGTCACTCAAAGAATGAAAGAAATAGATTCTCAGTGTTACTGATATTAGTCAATTCACTTTACTATGACCACTTGCATATCTGCTATGTTTAGGTAGATGATAGATGGATCACAAAGTATTAAAAAAGGGAACCCTACATATAAAAATGCAGAAATATATTTTATAATTACTCATGAAATAACTTAAGCAGCAGTATTTTAAATATAGAGAATGCTTTATTATGAAGAATGAAAGCTGAAATTTTGCAAGATTTTGTTGTTTTGAAAATATCTACAATTTAAAGTTGATATTTTCTTCATCTTTGATGTTTACTTGATTATACTATTATGTTGTTGGAAAATAGAACCCTCCAAAACCATGGAATGACCATCCAAAGAATGCTGTGTTAGTTAGTCCTGAAGCCTTCCTGTACTGCTTAAAACTGATAAATTGTCTTAGCTACCATTACAGATATTTATCAGCAAAGACACCATTTTAGCATTTTCTACTTGAGTGACATAATTGAATATGTTTACAGCTTTGAAGATGGCTATAATCAAGTAATTAAGCTATTTATATTGATAATTTAAATGGGATCTCTTTCTCTTATATGTGAAATATATATTTTGCTTAAAAATAAAAGTTTTCCAAGAGAAACAATTAGGATCTGAGAAAAAAATTATTGGCTTGAACACTGGCTTGAATAACTCCAAGATCTATTCTCTAAGATTAAAAAAAATACAACTATATTATGTTTTGGTCTTCTCAGTTCCATAATTTAATGAGCACATGGAAATGATCCATGGAGATGAGTTGATCTTACAGTGAGCATCCCCAGTTTTTGTTGCCTCAGTTTTCTGGACAAATAATATCTATTAATTCTTATAAGGTATTAGAGAAAGGCCATTCAATTTGGTCTCCTTTTCTTTAGGTCAATGATACATCCATTCTAATCCATGGAACTTGTCTCCCTTTAGGGTGTCCTCTTCCTTCCCTATTATCACCCTTTGAGTACTCACTCTTGGGAAGGTGTGATCCTTCGCTAAATCCCCTTTTGTTCTCAATGGAAAAATAGTACGTTGGTTGCCTTATAAGTGCAAGGCAAAAATTAAGACGAATCCTCAAACCTTAGACCATTGGTAAGTATGATGTTAAATTATTTCTTTGCTGATGACTCATTTATTTATTAAGCTCATAAATATAATTAATTTATTATAAAGTCTACAATCATAGGGAAATGTACACAATCCTTTTATAGAGTCTATTCCCTAAAAGTTATCTTTTTCCATTGCTTTCTTTTATTTTAGACACTGAAGAAACACGATAAATTTGGGACTATCTTAATTTTCCCTTTGAGGTCCTGGTGTTGACTTTTCCCCATTGACATTTTCCATTGTATACTCATTGTCTTTGATGACAAAGCAGTAGAAACCAGTATAGTGCCTTCCCACATGTGGCAACGTGTGCTGAGGATGCTGAAAGCCAATGAAATAAAATTTACATGTAGCAATTTCACTTCTATAGTACAAATTGCTAATGCCTGCCAATCCTCAGAATTAGCTGATAGAGTTATTCAGCCTTATAAAGAACATTGGTTTAAAAATCTTCATATGCTACATTAATTAGAACTTAATACATCAATGTCTTTAATTATTATAATTAACGCAAAGAACTCAAGACAATATGTTGCTGAAAAGAGAACCATATAGACAGAAGAGTTTGGAAAATATCACTTTTGACAGTGATTGAAAACAATTAGCAATATAGTGCTAATCCTAGGAAAAAAACGAATTGATAGAGAATGACGTATCTGACATTTTTGAGGGCTTTATTATGGGCTGGGCACTATTTTTAGTCCTTTACATTTATTATCTCATTTCAACTAGGTACAAGTATTATCCTCATTTTACAGAGGGAGAAACTGAGGTTAAGAACGTTCCCAGGTTTACACAGCTAATGACAGCACCAGGAACTGAACCCAGGCGTCTTACCCGGGAGCCTGGTGTACTGCAGCCCCATCACGGTGATCTCAGAGAATAAAAATGAGTCATTTTACATATCCACTGAAAGCAGAAGAAGGAGAAAAAGAAAAAACAAACAAACAAAAAGTAGAACCTTCAAAACCAAATAGAAGGGCCGGCCCCGTGGCTTATCGGTTAAGTGCATGCGCTCTGCTACTGGTGCCCCGGGTCGGGTTCGGATCCTAGGCGCACACCGTCGCACCGCTTCTCCGGCCATGCTGAGGCTGCGTCCCACATACAGCAACTAGAAGCATGTGCACCTATGACATACAGCTATCTACTGGGGCTTTGGGGGGAAAATAAATAAATTAAAAAAAAATTATTAAATAAAGCAAATAGAAGATAATTTGAGAGAATGGCTTAGCAAGAAAGGTTTCTGAGGGAGAAAGTTGAAACTCTATTTTTGAGCTTTTAAAAAAAAGATAGCTTCCAGGCCACCCCGTGGCTTAGTGGTTAAGTGCGCGCGCTCTGCTACTGGGGGCCCGGTTGGGATCCCAGGCGCGCACCTACATACCGCTTGTCCCGCCATGCTGAGGCCCCGTCCCACATACAGCAACTAGAAGGATGTGCAACCATGACATACAACTATCTACTGGGGCTTTGGGGAGAAAAGGGGAAAGAAAAAAAAAAAAGAGGAGGATTGGCAATAGATGCTAGCTCAGGGCCAGTGTTCCTCAGAGAAAAAAGAGGAGGATTGGCATGATGTTAGTTCAGGGCTGATCTTCCTCACAAAAAAAAAGAAAAAACAAGATAGCTTCCAATTCAACCTTTGACTGTTTAAATATTACTGTATCTCTTAATTTTTCCTCCCAAGTTCTGTGATTCAACATGAAAATGCTGACTTTCTTTTTTTTTTTTGGTGAGGAAGATCAGCCCTGAGCTAACATCCATGCCAATCCTCCTCTTTTTCCTGAGGAAGACTGGCCCTGAGCTAACACCCATGCCCATCTTCCTCTACTTTATATGGAACACCACCACAGCATGGCCTGACAAGCAGTGCATCAGTGGGCCCCCGGGGATCTGATTCGGGCTGCCAGCAGCGGAGCGCACACACTTAACCACTACGCCACGGGCCGACCCTAATGCTAACTTTCTTAACTGAGAGAAGAAATATGTACGTACCATGTGTCTCATTCTGGAACCCTCAAAGCTGGTTCTGGTACTTACTTGGACATGCTTCTTGTATAGCATAATTTTCTCCACTTAAGCCACAACATTTATTTTCTACTGTATTATTATTTACCAATACAAAGAGCTGAGAACATTTTTATGAATTTTAACAAATAATAATTATGAGAAAATTTATTAATGAGATATATTGTAATGTAAACATTAAAATCATTTTAAAAGCATATTTACACAATGTTAATTTCAAGTTAGCATAAGTACTACCATATAGAAAATAAAAATCATAATGGGTTATAGTCATATACTAAATATAATTTTTCTAACATGTTTTTTGTTGCATTTTTATAACCTTTTATTTTTCAAAAACATCAAATCCCCAAAGAACAAAGTTACTTTTGCTAAATTAAGTTGTAATTTTTGATGTGGTTGAAGACATTTGGTAAGTTTTGTGAACTACTTATTCAGAAATTTTTATTCCTTCTCAAAATTTTATTGCCACATGTCTTTTTGTCATATTGATGATTATACAAAATAACAATCTGCCTCAGTTTTTCCATTTGTAAAATATCTTGAGAAACATATTTTATATTAATGCCTCAGCAGAATATTATAATGAAAATTATAATATAATATAGATTCATATTTTATTTGTAGTATTTTAGATAGGGGTATTATACATGAACAACAAAGATGCATGTTTCTAGCTTTTTTTCCTTTAACATCTCCCAGCTCTCAGCCTGTAAAAGTAGCTCCTAAAATTATAATATCCATCCTGCAACTTTACTGATCTTCATTACAAGTTGATGTATTCAGGCTAAAATCTCTGTAGATGAACGCAATTATCTAAAGTGACTACAAATACTGGAGAATTCACATACACTAAGATGAGCTAAGCTAGTCCTAATGATGAGAAAGGAGAAAAAGAGAGGGTTTTTTTAACTTTATTTTTTTGCCTTTTTGGGGATAAATAAATTCTTTCAATAAAATCTGTTATCTTTAGAGCTAAAATAGACAGTATTAAAAAAACCTAATACAGTCCTGCCATTTTACCTGAGAAAAATAAGTCCTGGGGCTGGCCTGGTGGTGTAGTAGTCAAGTTCTCGCACTCCACTTCAGGGGCCTGGGGTTTGCAGGTTCCAATCCCAGGCTTGGACCAATGCACCGCTCATCGAGCCATGCTATGGCAGCATCCCACATACAAAAATGGAGGAAGATGGGCACAGAGGTTAGCTCAGGGCCAGTCTTCCTCAGCAAAAATAAAAAAAGAGAGAGAGAGAAAAGAAAAATAAGTCCCAATGAGCTAAGCAGCTTGCCCATGGTCACAGCACCATGGCAGAGACAAGTAGGCTGGCCCATAGCCCAGGTCTTTTCCATACCACCACACCTCATGGTTTCCTCAAAGGGAAGATACATTTACTTCTAATGAAGAAGTAAGAAACGCCATCAATGTCCTCCAATGCTTTGTTGTTGTTGTTTGTTGTTGTTGTTTAAACAAATTGGGGCCATACCTCAATGCTGATCACACCTCCCCAACTAGAAAAGTGTGGCCTTCTGAATCATCGCCTGCTGCACATTCTATGTGCTCCACTGCTTGTAGCTTCTCTGTGATGGTATTGACTATTACTTCACTGTGTGGAACTGGCTGGCACAAAATTGATCATGTTCTTATCGGGCTATATCCAGGTTGCAAACCTCGGTCACTAAACCCGTCAGACTTGTTTCCTTTCTTGTTGCCAGTGACTCGTTATTTTCCAGCCTCCCAGCTCTACCTGGCTGATATAAATCAGATGGTGACTGAATAGAAGCTGTCCCTGTCCTGGGTCCATGATGTACGCGTAAGTACTTAGTTTTTCTCAGTCGGGGTTATCAAAGGGGACAAATGTTTACAACCCCTGAGACATCCAGGACAGATGCTGGCTGGTGGAGAGTGCTTTAAAAATAAGAGATTTTCATGCATGTTATTGTATTCTATGTTAAAGTTTTATTTTGTTGTTGTTGGTAAATGTAAGAATTTTTTTAAACAAAAGAGCCAATGTGTTCCTTTCTTTCTAAATAATAGAAATAGAGATGATACGCAGTAATATATTAACTATACTATATTTAAAGTTTAGAAAAACCTATGCTTCAAAGAATGAAGTATTTAATATAGTTTATTTAACTTCTTTAGTGATCAATAGCTGGGTATAAATTTCTGTCTGATGTTGCTTATTGAAGTATATTCTGGGAAAACTTGAGATATAAATGTAAAAGGAGAGTCTATTAGAATTTTTGTTTCTTTAATACTAAGTAATAACAGTATCGTAGCAATAGGATTATTGGATATATCATATGAATGAAATTATGAAAATTAAAATATTCATATCTAAAAACTACTGAATTAACAAAATATAGAGCCTATGTGACATTTGTCATAACTGAACTCCAAAATAATTGATCAATTAATGAATTTCTGTTAAGGAAATTTGTATATGTGTTTATATTTAGGTAATTTCAGGCTATTGTTTTACAGACTCAGAAATGAATAACCGATATTTGATGAGAGTGATTTCATTCAAACTCCTGCTTAGACTAACCGTGCTTCTCAAAGAAATTCTTGACCTCTCTACAGACACCAATTTCCCACAAGTTCTGCACGGACTAATGTTTCAAACTTATTCATGATTTTGTGATAATTATAACTATATAGTCATTTGATTTTGTCTTCAATTAAATATAACACTTCAAGCCTAGGCTCTAACACTTAAATAATGAGTATTCTTGCCATCCCTAATTTACTCTCAAGTAACAGAATGAGCCTAAGGAGAACTGTCCATTTCATGCATAAAGCTTCCCCCACAGAGCCTTTCGTGAAAGCATGATATAGCATATTATCTGTACTTATTAAATATGAGAAAATGTATTTCTAATTTACCAAGATAAGGAAAGAATAAGACAAAATGCAGTAGAAAAAACTCACTTTTATATTTAACAAACATTCATGTAAACATGACATGCTAACGATTTCAGTTTTGAAGCATTAGCAGAGAGCTTGAAGTTCTGTCGTTCTCGTTTTTCCAGAATTCTGTGGTGTGGCTTTTCCGTCAGCCTGCTTCTCCTCTTCCCAACTTACGGCATCATTTCCACTCACGTACTTTTCCACTCCGAAAGTATCACTACATATGAAATTTCTATATTGAAGGCTCATCAGCTTTGATTCAGAATTTATAGTTCTGAGCATTTTAAGTATCCTTTCTAATTGGATTCCAGACCAGTATTATTTTTAACACAGATATTTTGTCAAAAAATTCTACACAGAAACTGAAATATAATAATGTACACTTGAAATTTATACAATGTTATAAGCCAATATGATCTCAATAAAAGAATTTTAAAATATGTAGATTGTGCCATAGAGATAAGATGAGGTTAGGCAGTGGTTCGTTGAATTAATTAGTGAAGATATTCTGTCCAAGAGATCTAGTCTTAAAGAGTGAATGAAGTAGATATGCCAAAGCTTCTTAGCAGAAGCTCTGACTTTCTCATTGTGGTGTAGAGGAAAGAATACTAACATGAGATTTAGATGTGTTCCGGATCCAGCTGTGTGCTCATTCATCTGAACAGGTTACTTAACTCTCAAGATTTCGCTTCTTTTATCTGTCAAATTTTTTTTCATTTACATTAAAATAAATGGGGGGGGGGTTGTCACCGTTAATGAGACTTGAAATAATTTTTGTAAATAAGCGTGGAGCTATTTGATTTATTGTTTGGTTTATTTTGGCATTATTCATTTTGTTTTTTTCTTTGTTGTACTAAATAATAATGAAATAATATTTGATATTAATTTTGTTATATTTTTACAGTCTCGTAAGTATTATATTGTGGAACTATTATTTTAGATAATACTGCATTACCTCTTAACTGGAATCATTGCTTCCATGTTTGGCCCCATTCAGTCTACCCTGTATACAACAATCAGAGTAATCTTGTTGAAATATTAGTCAGATTATGTTGTTGCCTTGCATAAAACCTTCAAATATCTTTTCACCATAGTTAAAATAAAACTCAAAGTCTTATGTTGGCATACAAGATCATGTATAATCTTGCCCTTCTACTTCTCTGATCTTTGCAACCTCATCTTCACTCAGTTCCAGCCATGTTCTCCTCAGTCCTTATGCAGCACATGATTGTATATGATTATGTGTGTGTACCATGCTGTGATGTAGAACATTTCTTACTGTGGGTCACGGTCAAAAATATTTTTAAAAACACTTCAGTAGATAGGCTTAAAGTCTTTTTGAATACTTAAATTCTATGATTTCAAAAGAGTTAATAGCTAGTTAATATGGAGAACTTTCTTAAGACACTAGAGAACCATTTACATTATCCCCGAGTGTAGATTTTTTTCCACTCTTCCCTATATTTGGTGCCCTCCACAAGTGAAACAGAGATAAGAGATATGTTTACTGGCAAGTAGAGATCCTAGTGGCAAGAGGCAAATCAATAAACCAGACCCTAATGACACAAATCTGATGAATGTAAAAAAATAAGTATAAACAGGGTGCTGTGGGGTGCTCAGTCAATCTCATAAAAGCTTCTCTGAATATGTAATGATTGAATTTAGTCTTAAAATGCAAGTAGGAATTAATGGGAAGAGAAAGAAGGAGCTATTCTGCACTGAGAGAACACAGCCCTTGCAAAAGTCATAAGACTTGATACACACTCACAAATAGATGTTGAAAATTATCAGATGAAACTGAAGTTATCAGTCAGACTACGAAAGGCCTTTTGTACCAGATTAAAATCCCTGAACTTTATTACAAGAGTGAGTAAAAATTTAAACAAGAGAAAGAAACAATGAAATTTGTAATTTAGAACCACTAGGGTGGACCAGAGCAGTTTGGTAGTTCTACTGTCTTCCAGGTACAATTAACAGAACTAAGTGAAGAGAGTGGCAGGGAGACTGCCTATGTACATATTGTTTCTTCTGCCTCCAATGAATGTTTCTTCTCACGTTCAGTGAGACCCCATAGTCCTCCTTCAAGATGCTAATCAAAGTTACTGTGAAATTTTTTTCTACCCTCACATCTTACATCTTAATTATTCCTGAAGCACAGCCGTTCTCTTCAAACCCACATAACACATTGTATATACTTCTGTCGGCACTTCTCTCTGTGGTTAATTATTTGTTTACAATTATGTCTCCCCAGTGAAACAGAGAGCTCTCTGTATTTCCAGTCCCAAACACGTTACCTGGCCCATTGTAGCCTCTTAATATTTCTGTGTTGACTTATGATAACGTATGCCTAAAACCAAATAACAGATACTGAGGAAACAGGAAAGGCTAGGAGTAAATGAGAATTTCACGTTTACTTTTCATTAAATATCTATTCAAGAAGGCCTATGAGATATTTGAGATACAGTAATTCAAAAGGTAAATAAAAAGCAGAACAGTGGAAAGAATTCATTTCAAGTAGACTTATATTGTGGTGCTGATGGGGATTTATTGTAGAGGAGATGAAAGCATCGGATAAATGCTTATAGACTAGATTTTACAGTTTCGTTTATTTGTTAATTCAACAAGTGCTGATTATTCTAGCTTATAGTGTACTAGCAGTACTCTATGTGCACACATACTATATGTACATATCTACATACATTGTATATAGACGTGATATATGTGTTGTGCGTATATACATCGTGTCGCTTAATGATGGGGATACGTCCTAAGAAATGTGTCATTAGGCAATTTCATCGTTATAGAAACATGGTAGAGTATACTTACATAAACCTAGGTGGTTTAGCCTATTACACATCTAGGCTATATGGTACTAATCTTATACGACCACCATCGTATATGCGGTCTGTCATTGACAAAAATGTTTTCATGCGATGCATGACTGTATATGACGTGTACATACGCATATCACGTGTGCATAAACAAATACACATATAGACACATATATGAATAAAACAAACATATTCTCTGCTTTTATGGCGTTTACAATCTAAAGAAAGAGGTAAGGTAAACAACTAAACAAACAAATGGATGTGAATTATAAATGTGATAAGTATGAGGTAAAGGTTTTTTACTTTTTTCCAAATATTTTTTCTAATTCACTTTATTTTATAATTACTGGAACTGATAATAATGCTGGTAGTGATAATTACTGGATTTTTTTTAAAAAATGGGTTTTCAGTTTATATGATAACACTAGACAGCCTACTTTTATCTGTAGATAAATGAAAGCTAAATTTGTGAAATACATTTTGAAAACATTAAATACTGGAAAAGTTTCCCACTGTGTTTAAAGAAGCCTTGTGAAGATCTAAATAGGACCTCTTAACATTATTCAACAAATGTAGGAAGGCAGCATGGAAAACAGTATCTTGACCAAGAAGATAATTCTGTGTTGCTTAAAGCAGTTATTTGCAGTAGTCTTTAAAAAGGATATTGTGTCTTTGGAATACTGTGGGGTTGGGTGTGTGAAGGTAGTGGGTAGATATTTAGGGACAAACAGCAAGAAAGTTTTCATACTCTTGAATCGTATGATCATCGTATGGCTTCATTACTTATTATGAAAGATTTGAACCCTTAGCCTTTCAGGAACACTCATATTCAGAATTCGGGTTCAAAAGCCAATTCAAAGACAAATCAGAGATGTTTGCATTTGCTGTTTTGGATTCTATACATTATATTTTCTTCCAATTGTGTATATGACTAAACTCTGACTCTTAACTGATCCCTATAGTTGCCAGTATTTAAAATGTATTGACTTGTCTTTATTTTGCAAAGTTTCTAAGATTTTATAATTAATTGCCTATTACTGCTCAAAATTTGAAAACAGGCTACTTTGAGGCATTCAACAATTTATATAACATTAACATTGGGTGAAGAGAGCAGCTCATATCTTAGGTATTTTATACAAAATAAAAATAAATTAATTTAAAATATAACTATAGAAAATATATCATAGTATGATATACTAGTGGGAACCATATGAAATTGCCTTTTTTGTAGGTTGAAAATGACTGAATACAAGAAATTTTATACTGTTTAAACTTACCAAATCTCTTCTCGGTCTTGTTTTATTTATCCTAGAATATAATATATAGAATGACTAATGCAACTTTAAAATTACATGATTTTAAAAACTATCAAGGCAACATTTGAAAAATCCTTCATACTATCTAAAAAATACTGACTTAGATACTGGAATGTCAAACAATTTTTGACATACATCCAAACAGGTGAGAGAAAATAGAGCAAGTTAGCAAGAATTAATTCCTAAAAATAGAAACAAAACACTATAGGATGTGTCTAGACACTATTGTAAGCAAAAAGGGGAAAATAGTCTGGCTGATCATTTGATCTACAAGGTGTCAAACAACTGCCTTAAGTTTTGTGTCACCCCTTCTTACACCCATTGACAGATTCTTGTTATGCTCTGCACTGCTTCTTTTCACAATCAGCCAAATAAACTTGAACAGGCAGAAGGACCTGAAATGAATGAGGCCTTTAGTGCAATATGACAGTGTCAAATCAGAAGAGAAGCTACACAGGGTAAGAATCTACAGCTTCCTCTTGATAAAAGTTTTAAAAATAAATTAAAAATCAGGTCAGTTATGTTTCTCCCATACTGAACTCATTGATACTTTCATACACACTTTCACACTGAACTCATATAAAGATCTGTTAAGGATTGGGTTTGACACACTAGCATAGACACTGCCTCAAAGATATATCAATGGTATCATCTTAGCTCTCCTCTCTAGTAAGTCAGTGAGGCATTCTCTGCCCCATTATGACCCTACTACGTACCTTCCCCTCCCTCTCATCATTCATTCTTCCATAATCATCTTTCTCCTTGGTGGTTACTGGTCCCTGATTATACCTTAATTTCCAATCTCAAACTTCATTTGCTTTAGGTAGTACTGGCTGCCATTTCTGTTACTGGTAAGGTAGAGGAAAGATCAATTCATTTTCTTCATTGCTTACATAACATATCATTTTTAAGAACATATTAACTTATGGGATATTGTGATTGGGTACTTGAGATATTATCAGATAAAGTGGTTGAGACAAGTACCTTCACCTTTTCACATTTTCAGTAAATTTAACTCATTAAGAAATATGTCCTCTTTAGAGGAAAATACAGACTTAGATCCCTTGCTTTTCATGATTCATCTTTTTTTGGGCAACTACTTCTTGCTTATGACTGCTCCTATGTTCTTTATCCCCTGGCCCAACAAGAGCAGCAAGAATTTAGTCAGTATTTATGACTTTAAAATTGGCAAAATCATTCATTTTTCATATTTCAATTCATTTAGCAGGTCAGCTGCCATCATTTTCTTGCTGACAACAGCTTTTCAAAGAACATTAAACATTACTTATAACTAAACCGTGACAACACAGAAGATATAGCTTATTAGTTGAGAAGTTCTTCATTCACAAACTTATGGATGTTGAATTGATTTTTTAGTAGTAGTGTGTATATCCATTTGCATTTTGGGGAACTATTTGTCGTGACTCTCTCAAGACCCTCCATTAGGTGGAAATTTGGATGGCTGGGGTAGAGTTACAGTTTATTATCAAGAAACATAGTAAAGCTAACTGTTACTTTATTCTCACCTTACTACCTAACTTGAATAAGCTGAGCTAGGTACTATTTCTGATATTTGTAAACCAGAGTTCAGATTTAAGCATAAATTTACATTTCCTCAAAAACACTTTTTTTAAGTGGATCAGGAACTCAAGGAGTGTATCTCTAAACTTATGAGGGTAAAGGGTGCTATATTTATGCTTATCTTTCTGAAAATGATTTAATAAATTTTAAATAAGATTCACTTTCATTCAACAGGCTACGTATTATGAGTTGTTCTAGGTGTCTGGAACTGGATTATCTGCTTTAATTATGTTATGTATACATTAGAATAAATGAAATAAATATTATTTAGAATGGAATCCACCTATTAGAATTTCATTTTCTTTGAATCATATGCTAATGTTGCATTTATAACGCTTAACTCCTTAACTGCATGGGAGAAGATACATGGAAACCAGATTCCAAATCCTGCAGTATACTTAATGAAATATGACTATTGTTATGCATACAGCTATGAAGTAAGCTTTTTTTCTGGTTGTAATTCCTTTTTAGAGTTTTATCTGTAGCCAGATGTAATACTATAAGTTGATTAATGGATTTTCATGCAAATATAGAAGTAAATTTCTGTTGATATATTTATAGAAATCGAAGTAGGATATATCAGAATATGAAATTCAATAATGGCACCCCAGATATTCTTACAAAGACAAAATTTAATACTTACATGGTTTAAACCATACCCAGTTTGTAAGATTCCTTTAAAAGCTCAGAAGTTAAAATTCAATCATTCTATGTGATTCCATAGCTACATAGTATGTCTTCCGGAAATTAGATGCTTTTATTAAAGCAACTAATTAAGTATCAGTGAATCACTTAATGTATACTCAAATCTTCAAAAAATAAAAATAAGCTACTTGAAAAAATTATAAAATCTAATGAAATAGCACTTAAGTTTTATGATATTTTAGTTCATTAGGCAACAATAAGGCAACTCAGCATTTGAAGGGAAAATTCCAGAAATGAGAAGCTCTTAAATTTCTTTGTATGCAGCACTCTAACCTACTCATTACTTCTTTTACACGTGGCCCTTCAGCAATGTGACAGAAAGATTCTGGGACATGTTAATTTTATTTATTTAATATGCAGATTATATTAGTTGTAAATAAGAACATTGGTGATCTCCTTTATCTAGGACATTTATATGTTAATTATAGCTCCTCCCTCTGAATTGGATTGCAAAATATCACTGAAATGCAAAGCTTCATAGCAGTCAATCATAAAGAAGCTAAGAGAAGAACATTGGCTGCTTATTGAAAGCAATTGCATTTTAAAATACATATTTATGCATTTAATTATTTATTTTGCCAGAAACTGTGTAGTAATAGCACATTCTGGTTGGCATTTGTAATATATAGATAATAGAGCTGGTATTGATTGCAAGTTCAAATTTATTGTAACTAATAGCACTTTGTATAACTACTTGGTCTTTGATTAGTAGACAATATATTGAAGATTTTTTAGGGATGGCATACCAAAAATGTTCAATACCTACAAATATACAAAATATTTGTCAGGAGAGTGTGTGCTTAATGGTTTTCAATTCTTTTTCAGTCACTAAGACTATTTTAATTCTGCTTTGTCCCTTAAAAGATTCTCTCGGGAGCTGGCCCAGTGGCATAATGGTTAAGTTCGTGTGCTCTGCTTCAGCGACCTGGGGTTTGCGGGTTTGGATCCTGGGCACGGACCTATGTATTGCTCTTCAAGCCATGCTGTGGTGGCATCCCATATACAAGATAGAAAAAGACGGACACAGATGTTAGCCCAGGGCCAATCTTCCTCAGCAAAAAAGAGGAAGATTAGCAACGGATGTTAGCTCAGGGCTAATCTTCCTCACCAAAAAAAAAATGTATGTATATTCTCTCAAACTCAGTCGCAAGTAGCAGAATGTGATATCTCAAGAAGCATTTTATGCTGTGTTGGGTGAGGATGGTTAAATTATTTTAGTTGGAAGAAATGGACTTGAGTTAAAAAGAGAATTTATTGAGAGGCTATTGGACTATCTCATAAAACAAAACAAAACAAAAGAATTAACATGGGAGGTATGAATCCAGTCAGCCAGGTGTGTTATATAGAAGGGGAGGTTAGACTTGATCTGCATTTTCTTGTAATTTAGCATTTTTCTTTTCAATTTCTCTTATGTCAAATATTTAAAAAGAGAATTCCAGGGTCACTTTTGAGTAAAAAAGTGAGTGCCCTGCCTGTTACCTGATCTGATGTTCAAAAACCTAATGGAAAAATCTTGTTGTTCTCTTTACTGTTAGAAGACATGTGTTGAGCCAGCCCTGATGGCCTAGTGGTTAAAGTTTGGTGTTCTCACTGCTTTAGCGCCCTGGGTTCATTTCCCAGTGGCGGAACCACATCACTTGTCCGTCAGTTGCAGTGCTGTGGCAGCGGCTCACATAGAACAACTAGAATGACTTACAACTAGGATATACAATCATGTACTGGGGCTTTAAGGAGGAAAAAAAGAAGACATGTTATTATTTGTCTGCAGTCTCAGGGGACAAAATAAAACCTCAGACCGGGGATTCTTGATTTGATTCTGGGAAGTTATTATGGTTGTTCTTAGTTATTGTGTGTCAAACATTGGTTTATGTCTTCCTTGTCTTCAGGAAATGCTGGCAAGTTGTGATTCTGAGGTTCATTGTGATTCACAGTAGAAAATTTTCAAGTCAACAAGATTTTCTAAGTAACTGCTTTGCAAGGGCCTTTTGGAAATATAAAAGAATCAGAAGACAAACCTCTGCCCTTCAGGAGCTTACAGTCTTGGAGAAGTAAACTTTACACACACAAGTAAAAAATAAATTAGCATGTAATCAAGGACTAAGCAGTGTAATAGACTATAAAATACAAGTGGAAAGGATAGAAATATTAATAATATGCAAGGATGTTTATATATAATCATCATAGGTAGTATTTCTATAATTTGTACATCTTTTGTCTATATAGTATCCCTGGTATTACTGAGTTTTTGTAACATTTTCACAATTACTAAATTTTAAAAATATTCAGAGTAATGACCAACTCTGTATATTTACATTATTATTCCTAAATGAACTTCATATGCTATAAAATTGGCCAGATTTATAAAGCTAATGTTGCACAGGCATACACAAAATTTTTGTGGAATGATTTTGCATATCTCTTTGCAGTGACTTTAGGCTGTTCTCTTTCGCGCTCACTGTGTTTCATCCACACCAGTCTTGCTTCATTATATGAACTTTCCAAGCTTCTTCTCACCTAACACATGCTGCTGCTTCTGCCTGTGCGGCTCTTCCCTCTAAACTTCACCTAATTAGATAATGCTTCAAGTTTTGATTTAAATGTCCTCAGGGAAACCTTCCCTGATCCCCCTAATCTAGATAAGATTTCCCATTTGTGTGCATAGAAGAGCATCTTGCATTTCTCTTAGCATTTTCACTATGGTAATTATACACATATTCCTATAATATTTTTTAACCTCTGCATCTCCCCCTAGGCTGCAAATTGTATGAGTATGGTTAACCATTCCACCTCCAACCAGTAAAAATTTTCAATTACTATTTTTTGAATGAATATATAAATGTGGGAATTCTTTACCAAGCATAAAACTGAAGACCTGATTTCAAATTTGCTAGAAATATTTTGTAATTAGCATATGTAATGAGTGCTTCCAAATTGCATAAAATATAAACAAAATGCCTTTTTTCAGTGGGTTATCCTATTTTCTTTTTAAATCTTTTTGTATGCATGTAACACAAAATTCCTTGCCTGAACTATCAAAAATTGAGTTATAATAGATCTTGAATTAAATCTTCCTTGAAGTTTCCAAAAAAAAAAAAAACACTCTTCCATATTTGTGGAAGATACTTGAGGCTGTGGAATTAATGTTTAAATATTTGTATTAGTTTGGATGTTTTCAATTGCAATTAATTAAAAACCTAGCCTCAAACTTACTTAAACAATAAGAAAAATTATTTAATATAACAGTAAATCCAAACCGTAAATCCACTGGCCTCAGTGGTATTTGATACAGCAGCTCAGATGTATTATATGAGACCCAGGTTCTTTCTATCTCCGCACTTAGGTGTTCTTAGTGAGTCAGCTTCTTCCTCAGGTTGGGTCCTCTCAGACTTGCAAGACACCTGCAGTGGTCCCAGGTTTCACATAGACGCACAATGTCCAGAGGAAAAGAAAAGGAGCCATCTCTTAGTTCAACTGATTTTCAAAGAAAGGAAGTCTTTCTTTTGAACTAACTTCCCTTCACACATCATTGGCCAGAATTGAATTGCATGTCCATTCTTGAACAACCATTGGCCAGGAGGATGGAACTACTATCAGGATTAACCGACACTAATTACCTGGCGTGAAATAGATGTATCGATGTGTTTTAAGGGAATTTTTGTGCAAGTATCAATGGTAATTAATACTTCTTTTTATAATTCAGTGAATTGATGATTGAAAACTCCAAGAGGCAGTGAAAGCCAGAAAACTTTTTCAGTGAGAGTTATACTGATTAATTTTCAATCTAAACTTTCATTCCCGGGATAAACCTCAGTTGCCCTTATGTATTATTTGTTTTATGTATTTCTGGATTCCATTTGCTAATATTTCATGAAAGATTTTTACTTCTTTGTTTAGAAGGATTTTGGTCTTTTTTTTAATGTAATGTCTTTATCTGGTTTTGGTGTCAGTATAATGCTGGATTCATAAAAAGATGTGAGAAATGTTCCCTCCTTTTCTATTTTCTGGCAGAGTTTGTTTGAATTGATATTATTATTTTTAGGTATGTAATATTAAGACCATCGTATCTTCTTGAATGAGCTGTTGTAGTTTGTATATTTTTTTAAATATTTAATATAAAAATATGAAAAAATATTTTTTTAAATATTTGCTCATCTACATGAGCAAATCTATTGGTAAAGTTATTCTGATTATTCCCTTATTATCCTTTCAATTTTATAGAATCTATAATGATATCTCTCCCTTCATTCCTGGTCTTGAAAATTTGTGTCTTCTCTCTTTTTCTTTTTCCTTGATAATTCTATCTAGGTGTTCATCAATTTTACACATCTTTATAAGGAACTAACTTTTGTTTTTATTCATTTCTCTACTGTTTTTCTATTTTCAATTTCATTAGCTTTTGTTCTTTATTATTTCCTTTCTTCTGCTTTTTCTTAGCTTACTTTGCTTTTCTTTTTTCTAGTGTCCTAAGGTAGAGGCTATATTATTGTTTTCTTATTTTCTAATATAAGAATCTAAAGCTAGAAAAATTTCTCTAAGCATTGCCTTAGGTGCATCCCAAAAATTTTTGTATGGTAGATATTTTTTGCTTTCAATTTAAAATATTTTCTAAGTCCCTTATGGTATCTTTTTAATTCATAAGACACTTAGAATCTTGTTATTTAATTTCCCAATATTTGGGGGACTTTCCAGATAACTTTTTGTTTAATTCTATGGTCAGAGAATATGCTTTGTAGAATTTAATTTATTTTTAATTTGTTGAGGTATATTTATGGACCAGATTGTTTTCTTTCTTGGTGAATGTTTCATATGCAGTGCAAGAGAATGTGTATGATTCTGTTGTTGGGTGGAGTGTTCTATATTATCAATTAGGTCAAGATGGTTGATAATGTTGCTGAGAAACTCTTTTTTTTTTCTGATTTGCAGTCTATCTATGCTATCAGTTACTGAGAAGGAGTGCTGATATCTCCACCTATAAATGTGGATTTGTCTATTTCTCTTCTTCATTATAATAGTATTTGCTTCAGGTACTTTGAAGCTCTGTTATTAGTTGCATACACATTTAGGATTGTTCTATCATTGTTATGTTGGTAAATTGACCCTCTTTATCATTATGCATCATCTTTCTTTAGTTCTTAAGTCCCTTGATTTGAAGTCAATTTTGTCTAAGATTACAAATATTATAGCTTTCTTTTGATTAGTGTTTACATAGTATGTAATTTTTCTATTCTTTTACTTTTAACCTATGTCTTTATATATATAGTGGGTTCCTTGTAGATAGTATATAGTTGGGTCTTATTTCTATATCCAATTTGACAATCTCTGCCTTTTAATTGGGATTTTAAAATATTTACATTTAATGTAATTATTGATATAGTGGGATTTAAATCTGCTTTGCTGATTGCTTTACATTTATTTCATTTGTTCTTCTTCCCCTTTTACTCTTTTCAGCCTTCTTTTGGATTAGTCAATTATTTAATTTTTTTCCATTTCATCTCTACTTTCAGTTTTTTAGTTATAATCTTTTCTTAAAACTTTTAAGTACCACTCTATGATTTATAACATGTATCTTTAAATTATTACAATTTATTTTCAAATAATATTATATTACTTCATATAGTATAAAAAGTTTATGCTGTATACTTCCAGTTTTTTTCTTCCATCCCTTGGGCTGTTCCTGGCATATGTTTAACTTTTTCACCTGTTATAAATCCAACAGTATATAAACCCCACAATATGTTGTTACTAATTTTGCTTTATACAATCAATTATATTTTAAAGCAATTAAAAATAATGAAGGTGTCTTTTATGTCTACCACTTGCTATTTCTTAAATGTACTAGGCACACTTCTGCTTTAGAGGCATTGTGCAAGATGTTGCCCCTGCCCAAGATTACCTTTCCCTACCATATGTATGTTTTGTTTCTTTGCTTCATTATGATCTTGCTCAAATGTCACCTTCTCAGTGAGAGTTTCTTTAACCATTTTATTAAATGTTTTACTCCTGCCACCTGGTTCACTATTATGCTTAATCTGCTTTATTTTTCCCCCACAGGAATTATTATTATCTGATATGCTACACATATTTTTTACTCATTTGTTTATGTCTGTCTGACTGTCCTAGAACATTAATTGTAAGCTTCATAAGGGTGATGTTTTTATCTGTTTTGTTTACTGACATATCCTTAAGCCTAGAGCACATAGTAAGTGACTATTTTTTTAATGAAAAAAAAATGAATGGTTAGTCAATACTAATGGAACATTAGGTTAGTATTAAAAACTCAATTACTTGATTATTGGTCAATATTCAAATACGTGTATCCTTTGTTAAATATTTAATTTCCACGTACATAAACTGGCCCTGGCCTAATATCCTTGCCCATCTTTCTCTACGTTATAAGAGATGCTGCCACAGCATGTCTTGACAAGCAGTGCATCGGTGCGTGCCCAGGATCCGAACCTGCGAACCCCAGGCCGCTGCAGTGGAGCCTGCGCACTTAACTAACCGCTACACCACAGGGCTGGACCCCATAAACTTTTTTTAAATGTCAGAAGTCACTACAATATCTGGTCATTACATTGCCATGACTGTTTTTAATAACAAAATAGAAGTGTATCTATAGCAGACTAAAACGACATTACTCCTTTAATTATTACCAAAAGTCTATAAAACAGTTTTTGAAAGAACAAGTTTTCAATGGTATTACTGTGACTAACCTATTTCTGTCTGTAGTTCCATAAAGTGAAACTCAAACTAATAATTTATTGTAGAAAACATTTTACTGAAATGCTCATTGATGCAATAGTTTTATTACTAGTCCTATCTACCCTTTATGCTAGATTTTTAAATATTTAAATGCAAGTGAGCAAAGCTATGCTAGGAAGGTCTCTCTGTGAAGACGAGTCTTTCACGTGTCATGACATGTCTCCTTGGGATCATTCTAGTACCAACCAAGGTTGTGAGGCAGATACTCCATAAATTGCTTCCAGTTAAATTTTTAGAATTAAAATATATCTGTCTGAGTGGATTTAGAAGGGCAGTTATTTCCCTTGGATGCTGATTCACAGTGTTGAACAAAAAAAAATTGAGAGTTATGTTAAATCAAAGTGAGACCTAACTTCTTTGCTTGAGAAATTTATGCTATGCAGCTACATGTCTCTCCTTTTGCTGTATGTATACTTGAAAAACAATTGCAAACAACTAAATATACCTTTGACACAAACTTGTGGTTCAACCTGATAAAGAGGTTTATGTTATAAAGTACTGAAACAGCAATAAGTGATCTTTTATAGGAAAGCAACTGTTAAGTTAAATGTTAAGTTCATTTATTCATCAGATATTTACTTCATATGTACTACGTGTCTGGCATTAAATTAATATATTTTAATGGAGGAGACAGAAAATAAGCAAATATATATCATATCATAATTTGAGTAATGATAAGTGCAATGAAGAAAAGTGAAGAAGAATAAAGGGATAGAAAATGATGTGGGCTATTTGAAGGTAGGTAGAGTGGTCTCTGAGATGATTTTGTGTGGTCACCTGAATGAAATGAGGGAGTGGACATGTAGATATCTGGGGGAGGAATATTTCAAGAAAAAGAAGAACCTTTCAATGCAAAGATGTAGACTTAAAATTTTTAATGATTGTGAGTGAAATATTACTAAGCCAGAATAACTGAGGGATAAGACAGCTTGAATTATAAAGTATTTGAAAATGTGATTATACACAAATAATATCTAGAACTAAGCCACCAAGATAGTTCCTGTGTGTGTAAATTTAATTTAATGGTAAGGATGATTTCCAAGTAACTTACTAGTGACTGAGATTGAATGTTCTTTCTGACCTATTTAGGAAAGTGAACTTCTTAATTTCTTTTAAAAACTCTATTTGTTTACTCAAAGTAAAACTTCAGCAGGATTAGAAGAATATGAGGCTTTGTTGAATTGGTTTTTATACAAATCAACATTTTACTGAACTACAAATCTTTATTCCATTATGGTCAAATTCTTGGGATTATACATTATTCCTAATAGCATTTGTAAGTTAGTGCCAAAAAATATATTTCATAAAATATTGACCAGTGAAACCCTAGTTTATTGTCTAGAAGCAGTCATCAAGGATATTGTTTTTTTGAAGTATAAGAATATAGCCATATAATATTTGATTTAATGCATAATACTAGAAATGTAAATATTCTGCAATTTTATTTCCTATAAATCAGATTTTGTAAAGGGAAGATTTATTAATATATTTAACTCATATGTATGAACTCTGTGAGTAATGTAAAGAGGAATAGATTCCACCCTTTAGAAGATCATAACCTAGCAAAGGATATGACAGATTATTAGTATAACAGACAATTAAACAAAGTAGAATGTAATGTCTAGGTATTCACTCATAAATGTTTATTGAACAGCTACTATATCTCAGGCACTGTGCTAGAACTGGAGACACGGCAATGAGCAAGATAGGTACTATCTACGCCCTATGGAGTTTGCAGCCTAGCAGGGAAAAATAGACATGAAAAATCAACAAAAATAATAACATTTGATTATTTATTATTAGTTTAAGGTTGGAGAAGTATAGGGCACTATGAGAACCTATATACCTAGTAGGGAGAGCGCAATGTATAACAGAAGAATATTAACCCCGAAGAGGTTTAGAGTTAAGAAGAGAGAAACCACTTTTAGCTGGGATTCAGAAAATCTCCACATAAATGTAACGTTTGAGCAGCATCTTAAAGGGTGAGTAGGATTTGGATGTGGGGCAGGGGTAGGAAAGGGCAATACTGATGGAGGTCACAGCTTGAGCAGAATCATTCAAGTATGAGGGCTTGTTCAGGGGACTAAGGATAGTCTAATAGATAAGCTACTGGGAACTTTAATGAAAATAGTAACTGACTGGCTGAAAGGTAGGTTTAGAACTATGAGTGAACATCTAGGGCTTGATTCTAGACAGTAGGCAGCTGGAGGAGATATTTCAGCAGAAGAAATGCCGCCAGAAAAGAGTTTTCCAAAATACCACTGTTCACAGAGTGTTGGACAGATTGCTGGGGAGAAAAAGTGAAAACAAGGAGAACAGCTAAGACTCCCTTATGATAGTTCAGTAAGGACATAATGAGGCAGAATTTAACTGAAATCTGACAGTTTATTTGTGGGTTTAATTATCAAAGGAAGATGTGTGCAGTATAGAAATAATTTGAGATGTGGAATCATAGGCCTGAATTCAAATCTTTGTCCCAATTCTTGCCATTCTTACCTTGCCCAAGGTAATCTAAATCTTAGTTAATTCATTGTTAAATGAGGCTATTAATAACTACATGACGAAACTGTTGGATGAATTTGAGATAAAATGTATCAACTGCCAGCACCATGCTTGGCAGAGAGGAGATGTTTTAATGTGGAAATCACACAAATCTGCCTCCCCCAAGATGGCATTTGTGGAGTGCCATTGAATGAATTGTATTATAATTTCAAGGTAATAAATAATAGCAATTACAATACTTTGCTTTCATTGATTGCCTATTTTCTGTCAGGCACTGTGCTCAGCCCTTAATTTATATTATCTCTTAACACAGTCCAGAAGATTAAATACATTATCCCATTTTTAAGATGAAGAATCGAGGTTATTAAGAAGATATAAAGCTAATAAGCAGTAGAATCTACCACTATCTGCAAGTATTGAGCAGCCTGCTTCATGATTTCTTAATACAACAGGCAAGAATGTCTGAGTTGTCATAAGAGTAGTAATAAATTTTTGTAAAGAGAATGTGTTTATCAGGAGATTGAATGTAAGAAAAGGAATAATTTCATAAATACTAAACTGAGATGAGTGAAAACTGTAATAGTAGCTGTATGAGCTTCAATTGTAAAAAGTAGACTAGGCAGACAAGGTAAAGAGCGGGAAAATAGCTGTGTTCTGGGTTGAGGTTTAGTTGTGTTACAGCATCACACATAATACAACACAGAATTTATATAGAAACTGCCTCCAATTGGCAAGATTCAACCTAAATAAGGCACAAAAGAAAAATGGGATAAAAATGTATGATGGCCTTGGTTGTTTTGAGGAGACTTAATACTATGTCTTTGACAAACAGTTGAAGAGTTGTTACTCTCCATTCTCATCCTAGGACTCCTACTAGAGCCATTTTATTTTTCAAGGCAAGAAAGTCAGATAAGAATGCAGAAAAACATTCCAGTGGAGTGAGAACTAAGATAAAACGGCTACATTGAAAGCGAGGAAAGACATTTGGAATCAGTTATTCCCGGGAAAAGTAAATTTTCATCAAGATCAGCAAGTTAGTGGCATTTTAATTACAGCAAAAACCTTTATAGCACTTCTGGCACTTTATATATATTGTCTCATTTTATTTTCACAAGAAATTTACGAAGTAGATACCATTATACCCGTTTTGCTGATAAAAAACCTAAATTACAGAGAAGTTAAGCATCTTGCTTCACGTAACACGGCTAGTAAGCATTAAAGTGGGGATTCAAAGGAGAACAGCTGGGCTCCAGAGGGTGCTTCTAATCACTATACTGTACTATATTTCAACTGAAATCACTCAAAACAAACTTTACACCTTTTATATGTGCCATAACGAAAGACAGTCTATCGTTGGTGATTTAATTCCACTGTGCCCTATATCCAGGGCCAAACACTGGGGAGGAAGGCTCTGAGTCTGTGGACATTGCTGAAGTTCAAAGGTTCCTGTGTGCATGCACATTTGCATTTAAAATGAATATTATATTTGTTTTCTATTGCTGCTTCTCTCCATTAACGTATCACTGTGTGTGTGTGTGTGTGTGTGTGTGTATGTGTGTGCTTTAAGGAAGGTTGTTAACCTCAGTTAACCCATGTTGTTAAAGAGGTATTACTAACCATGGGCATTCTCAGAAATGAAGGATTTCTGGCAAGAAGTGCAGAGAACTGTGCCCAAACAGAATATCTAATGTGTGTCTAAGCTTCAGGTTGATACAAATATGTTAAGACATGGTAAATCACAAAAAGAATTTCCCCTCAGGGCTGCTACCTCAAGAACACTTGATTAGCATATAAATATTTATGCTGCACATGGAGGAGTCTACCTCATTTACCTTAAGGTTGGTTATTTATATTCCTTTAGTACCAAAAATAGTCAGATATTTAAATTCTCATCTTGAGGCATGTGTTATCTGATGGATTCACTTCACTCACTTCAAATTAATAATACAGGGTTTCCTTGTAACATTTTAAAGATATTAAGAACAAAGACAGAAATATGCCCAATGAGGAAGTCATGTGATAGTGATCAAAAAGATTTGAATAATATTGGTCATACTTATTAAAAGATGTTTGTATAATCCTCACAAAATAACTTCTCTTTTGTACTTAAACCCTTGGCCAACTCATCCTCCTTTCCTTTTTGTTGCTAAGTCAAAATAATATACAACTTTGTTCAACATAAATTCTTGGCTCTCTGTTTCTAATTTTGAGAGGCATCACTTGGTTGATTATAAAACGAAGCCAAAGCCTTAAATTCTGAATGAAAAAAGCATACTTACGAAGTTCTCCGAGAGCTGTGCTTTCATCATTTATATTTACCTTTTATATAATTTATATTAATATTTCTCAGTTCTTGTAAGATGTACGGGAAATGCTTTCTCAACATGTCCCTGTTTCCCCAAGGCAATAAAAGGATTTGGCTGCCTGGTAGAAGGAACTGGAAATATTCACCTGATTTTAATTTATGTGACAACAGGGACCTAGGTTTGTTCATCACTGAATACTCAGTGCTTATAACGGTGCTGGGCGCACAGTAGGTGCTCAGTTAGAACTTGTTGAGTGAATTACATGTGACAGAAGGATTAGTTCCATTTTGTATGATCCTAAGGAAATATAACTAGTGCAATGGATGCAAATTTTAGGAATACATTCCTAAAAACCATCGTCAGGTTATTCAAAGGTGAGAGGAGTTGCCTCAGGAAGTTAGGAAGGAAGAGTTTTAAGAACAGGCAGACCAACATTATAGTAGTGATACAATGAAGAGGATTTTAGCTTTGGTGATAGAAGAGGATTAATTATAAGTTATATTTAACTGTGAATTCTGAGATTCTGTATGAATTCCTGGGTAAAATCAAGAAAGGAGTCTTCGAATCTCTACCCCCATACATACAAATATATTTGTATCTGCAGCCAGTCTCAGAGGAAGCAGGTTCCTTTGTCAGACTAACTTCTCTGGATCCCCCTTTCCTGCCTCTTCTGAGGCCCTGGGAAGAGAGGGAATAAACGTCTCATACCTATATCGACTACCTGCCTGCTGCCTCCTTGCTTACAGGTCAAAGCCTGCCAGGAGTTCCCTATGTTGAAAAGACTTTATAGAGGTGACACTTAAAAGGTGAAAAGGTGCTCCCTAGATGCATGGCTGGTAAAGGCTGGAGAATTGAATGTAAGAGAGAGCAGTAGGGGCTGTGTGACAGATCAGACTGCTGAGGGCTCCAAGGGGTGATGATAAAGAGTTTGCATGTCAATGTGAATCCCTGCAAATGCATCTCAGTGGGGCGGTTATATACTGGTAGAGTTCTATACACCATTTCCATCCAGAACAGCTCTGTTTTAAGTTGGTGTTATACATTAGAGTTCCATCTAAGCATTAATTTGAGATACAGGGTCTCACTACCTTCAAAATTTTACTTTCCCCTGTTCAGGCTAAACACTTTGGAATACTCCTTACCTCTTTCTCTCACATTCTGCAACCAATTCATCAGCAAAGTCTGTCAGCTCTGCCTTCAAAATATATTCTGAATCCTGTTATATATTCTAATCTCCTCACTGCTCACATTCTATTCCAAGAAACCATCATCTCTCTCCTGAACTATTGCAATAGTCCCTTAACTAGTTTCCCTGCTTCCACACTTCATGCTCTCCCCACCCCCACCACAGTGTATTCTCCACAGGGTAATCCTCTTAACAGGACCACTCCGTTCCACTGATCAAAACTGTAATGGCTTCTCTTCTCACTCAGAACCACATAAAGAAGTCCTTACTGTGACCTGGTAGGTTATGATCTGGTACATGACTCTCTCTCTGACCTCCTCTTCTTCCCTCTTCTGTTTGCTCACTGCACATAGACCACATTGACCTTCTCACTCTTCGGCAAATACACCAAGTTTGCTCCTACTTCAGGACACTTGAACTTATTGTTCCCTTTGCTTGTAATACTTTCCCCTCAGATATCTGCATGACTTCATCCTAAACTTTTTTCATGTCTCTACTTAGATGTCCTCTTGGCAGAGAGGTCTCTCCTGATCACCTTAATCCCACCCCACCCCACCCCCATTTATTCTCTGTCCTCTTGACTGACACTTTACCTTTATGTATAGATTTATTTATTGCTCACTGTCTGTCTTCCCAACTGGGAGATGTGAAGGCAGAGAATATATCTTCAGTCTTGCTATATCCCTACTACCTAAAAGAGTGCCTGAAACAATAGATGCTTAATGAACATAGGTTAAGTGAATGAATGAAATCAAAAGTGTCTTATTACCAATATACTTGGCAGTCATAGTAGCCATAAAGTCTTCTTGAGGTGGAAGATTCTAAAGAGCATGGTATATTTTTGAAGGACACAGGGAAACTATAGAAATGTTATTCATATTTGTAAGACTTAAATTGCTAAATATTGCTGCTCATGTAACTGCTTTCAGAGGTGGAGCTGACCTTGCTAATGTTACAGCATGAGAGGAGCTTGCTTCTGGGTGATTGCATGATTGCAATCATGATTTTAAAGGTCAGCTACAAAGAGGGATAGATCTTGTGCTGGATCTAGAACGCACAGGTCTAAAAAAAAATTTTTTAAGGAATTTTTGGGAAACATATAAAATTCTTATCACTGATATCCTGAAATGTCTTATATGCTTTTATACCATATTGCACTATGTAAATAGGATTTATAGTATTAACATTCCTTCCCACCCCACCATGTATAGAGCTATTACATATTCCAGTAAAGGAGCAAGATATGCAATTTCTGCCCACACTCTGTAACTTTGCTCTTCTCCACTGCCTGCCAAACCAGTCACGTCTAGCTGATAGGGAAGCTAATTTTGATGACTAACTCATACTTGAAATTTCCCCAGTTTCCCACCACTTTGCCAATTCTTTATGCTTCTGTAGTCACTTTTCATCATGACATTTTAGAATATGTCCTCATGTGTCTTTTGGACAAAACCAAGGACATTTCTTGCCAGAGTCCTTTAATTTGTGTTCCTGGTCTTTGAAATTCTTATCAAGTCCAAAGCAAATTTCTCCCCAAAAGAATTGCACTACCATCAGCTGAAATAAATTAGACTGTTTAAACAATTAATACGGTTTCCCAAACTCTCTTAAACTCTTATTCTAATTTTCCATCCAAAATATGTGAAATGTTTTCTTTTATCAATTTTATAAATTTTTCTTTTGAGTGGTAGTCCAAAATGCTATTAATCAGTCAGTTTTCTTTGACTTCCAAATAAATTTTACGGTCATAGTCCTGATTAAAATGGTGCTTTTATGATAATGAGAAGTTGTTGTCCTTGCAAACAAAGAGTAACAGGTGCAGGATGTACTTAACAGTATCACAGGCTGGAGAACTCCCTTTATCCTTCAAGGGCTAGCTCAGCTGTCGCATGGTCTGAGAAGTCTTCCCTGTACTCATTTCTGTCCCTTTTCCAAACAACTTCTATTATTCAATCCTCCATGTTTTCTTAGCACAGTATGTGATATATCTATTATTTTCCCGATGACACTGTATTGATTTTCCTATTTTATGTCATTCTACTCTACATAAGCCCCTTGAATACAGTCTATGTCTTTTGTTTTTTTTAATTTTTGTGTTTGGAATATATTAGGCACATAATAGAAGATTCTTAGACAGACTTGAATTAAGTATAATAAAAGGACATGTAACAATCCTGCTGACCAGATCATGCATCATATGGCTCAGGGTATGTTGCAAGTTCAGTACTCAGTGTGCTTTGTCTAGAACACTTGACACATTTTACATGAATAAACCTATTGTAATATTATTAATATGTAGTTTTGGGACCTTTTACTGTGAACTCAATAGTCACATATTAAGACTGAGAGAGAAAAAGTGCTGGAAAACTTCTAATCTATTTGGAGGTCAGAGAAAGTAGATGATACCTAAGTTTACAAGGCTTAGACCAAGCTTTTCCTCTGTACCAACAAGTAAAATACTGTAGTTTTAATAATATTGATTATTAAATGGCTCTACTATATACATATAATATATATGAACAGCTTTGTTCTATGCATTCTCACATTAAGATCAACAATCTAAAAGATAGGTTGAGACCTGAAGGACTGGGACTTGTCTATATGATATAAGGTGACTTGGAAAAGTAGTAGATTATAATTAGCTCAGAGAAGCTGAGAATTAGTCAATCAATGCTAAATCAATAAGTATTCAATTATAACAGAAATGCTTTCTGGTGATATAACCTTAGAAAATCAAACACCCACACCAACTGTATTATGAAGTCTAGAAATGGGAGAAGTGATGCCAGTATATTTCAGTAATGAACTGGTTCAAATCCCAATTTTATAACTGAATAAACTAAAGCACTGAGAGATTAAGTTTACAAAGAGGCAGAGTGCTATATCAAACCACATGCTAAAAAGTGTCTCAAATCAGTGGCTTAAGTCATATCAAGCAAAAAGACAGGCAGAAAATAAATCCTAAATATGAATTTAGAACTTGCCATCTGATTCTTTAATTATGCCATCCGGAGAATATCTGGCAGTGAGGTTTGGTGATTAAAGACGTTTTACTCTAGCCTAGGGATATCTCTCCCATCCTATGAGTGTCCTTTTGTGATGTATACAATCCATCTGAACCATATATGCTTATGTATATTTCTTTAACTCTTTAAAAGGGTACAAATAGATTAATTTTGAAAATTCTTAAATAAGAATTATTTAGGCACTAATAGGCTATTTTCATTATCATGACTTCTTTGTAATTCATTATTCTTTAATCTGGGCAAAAATACTATGACTTTTCCATGTATTTTTACTGATATAGATCAACAGATATACCAAGGTTGAGGCCTGAGAGATTGGAACATGTCTTAATCATGTAACAATCTCCCCATTGTGCCTAATATAAAAGACACATGCCATTTAATGCACAAATATATAACGAAGGTGGCCTATTTCTGCATACTTCTACTTAAACTACACTAGTTAGAACTCCATTTAATTTGTCATAAAAGCCTCCATTTTAAGAAAAAGTCTATAGAATAACTGGAGGAAAAGCAACTCTATTCCAATTGCTTAAATAAACTTAAAAATCTCAAGACTAAACCACTGTAGCCTCTCTCTAATAAGCCACTGTCCTATGTCCAATTGTCAGCCATCTTTGATATACTAACCGTAGAGCTCATTACAAGTAGTTATTGGGAGGGGGCAAGTTTTCTCAGCTATTTATTTAGGTATGATTACAGTGCTTATCATCAAAGAGGCTGCCTCTGAAAGAGGACTTAACTCTCAGGCTTAATTGCTAATCCACACAGGTGGCACTTTGGAAAGGACGGTATTGTAGGTTATGTTTGCTCTCTTTGTCAAATGTCTGTGAGGCTGTCTGGAGAGAAAGATGTAAGACAGCTTTTTTCATATACATCTCTTTGGTCTTTGATAATGTCACTAGTCTGCTATATCTAGCTGAGTTAAGTGATAAGAATGAAATAGCAGCATATGCTTAGACTCAGGAAAAATATAAGCAGGGGCTATCACTGTAGGAGTATAGAAGGAATTTTTTCTGCTAAAGAAACTGAAATGTTTCTTTTACTAACAAAATTTTAAGCCAGGAAATGCTCATTGGTTTATAGCTGCTTCGCCATAATAATTTTTTCAATGGCCAGTTCATCCAACAGGCCAAGTTTTTTTCCAAAGTAAGCGCTTCACACACTTTCTATCTGCGAGAAACAGACTTGCAACAATTCTACACATGGCAGATCTCTTCTCATCCTTCATGCCTCAGCATAAATGTTTACTGTCACAGAGAGGACTTTCTTACTCAGTCTTTCCAAGTAGTCCCCCTCTCCCCACCCAATCTACACCTTGTTATTTTCAATCACAGACATCTTATTCATCTTCACTACACTAATGTGATGTCATAACAATGTAATTTTTATTTGATGTCCACATTGAAGCGTTAAAGGATAAGGCATTATCCCAGAAGGTTGTTAGAACAAAGGTGTGGGTTTCAGTTTAAATACTCTGGGTTTGTTGCCTTCAGACTGAGGATCATGGTTTTATTTTAACTCTGCTGAGTGGTTGGTATGTGGAACCAGCTGAACTACTCAGAGCATTTTTACACGGAAAGCCAACAGATTTATATTCTTAAGGTCTACGTATCCATAAACTGATACAACAGAGATCAGTTTATTATTAACTTTGCCATATATCCAGAAATAATGTTTTCATAAATTATAAAGAATAATAACATACATGAGTAACTTTGAAGTTAATTGTGTTGAATTATAGATAACTCAGGAAAAAATATGGAAATATACTTCAATACAAACTGTTAGATTATGTGAAGAATTATATTTAAAGACAAGACCAAAAACAGAACAAAACAGAGCAAAACAATGCCGTTTGCTTCTGTGAAGGAAATAAACAGGACTAGCCTCTGATTCTTGACTGATATTACTTATTTGTACTATTTTGGATCTTAATAAAGCTTTCAAAGGCTTTTATTCCTCGTTTTACAGATGAGAAGACTGAATTCTAGAATTTAACTAATTTATTGGTATTAGTAAAACCAGGATTAAACCTAATTGATGTGTGTCTATTTCCGTCATAAAAAAGCACTCTCCACTTTCTAGCATGTACCAACATTTTCCATTTAACTTCAGAAAAGATTCTTTTAACGGAGGAGTAAGTTTGAGTTGTATTTTCCTTCTCTATTTGTATATTTCCTAAATTTTATTTTCATTTTACTTTAACAGGAACAAAATAAAACAAGGCAAAGCAAACAACCTTTCCCCTCCAAAAATAAATGCTAAAGGACAAATTTATGCTTAATGCTCTCTTTCAAACAGACGTAATACAAAGTACCATTTAACATCAGACTCATATTCAGATTAAATGAATAAATAATTGTCACGTACAGATCAGAAGAAACATATAGGAATATATAAACGGATTTTTTAATGTCTTCAAAATAAAACAATCTTTTTCAAAGTTTGAACCATTTGCACATTTAAAAATAATCTTTCTAACTTATCATAACCAAATTCTCAAAGTTTATTGCACACGTAAGATTGCCTTGAATGCATTTTGTTTATTATGCTCATCACAAACATTTCACAACAGCCTAGCCAACAAATTTCTTTAAACTTTTTGAATACTTTTCTTGGGTTTTTTATGACCTTATTCTCCCCAATTAGGGTAAAAACCACTTCCTTTGCAGTTAGCTGATGTCTGCATACTGCTCCTGCCAGCTCTACTTCAAAACATGGAAATGAGTATTTGCTAAAACTTATTTCAACTTTCACATGAGACAAAAGTCAACATTCCAGTTATATCAGACTGAGAATAGCTGATCACCAGACAAAACTCATTTTAAAATTAAATATGACCATGATAAAAAAAAATCTTCTTTACAATGATGCGGTGTTATCATGATGTAATACATGGCTATCACTCCCATAAATCTGACAGAATTTGATATTTGTCATTTCTTTCTTCTTGAAGGGCTCAGGGTGCAGCAACAAAATTGACAAAACTTAGGAAAAAAGGAAGTCAGAATGAAAAAAAAATTGCAGCAACCATAATATCCACAAACTAAATAATCAAGAACACTTAAAAAATCCATAGATTTTGGAAATGGAGACTTCAATTATGGATGAGGAGGAAGACATTGCACATGGGGACATTAGTAACTTTTTTGTTTTTTCTGGGTTGTGTGGTACCAACCTTAACAGTTAGTTTTACTAGAGTCATGCAAACAGGTGTTAGTGACACAAATAAAATAAAATGAAGCAATGAGAAAGAGCATAAAATGGATACTTTCCATTTGGCTCAGACCCAGGTGTAAGGACAGCACACTGCTCATTATCAACAACATTGATGTCTACACTGGAAACACTTTCTCTTCATTTAATCTTCTTCATCCTGTTTAGAGGCACAATCGTCTTCCTGAACATTGAAACAGGGAGCCATTAATCCTTCCCTTGTCCAACAGCTTAGCAATCAACAGAACTCAAGAATTACAGCTAAATCCATCTCCTCTTCTCCACCTGCTGCCTCAGCCTTAGTTCAGGCCTTCATCATTTCTCTCTTGGACCTTAAAAATGACCTCTAAACTGGTCTTCCTGTCTGAACCCTGGATCTAATCCCCATCCTGATTTATACCTCTGTGATTATTCTAAATTCTCAGTCTGATTAAAACTTTTCTTGACTCCCCATCCCCTGCAGAGTCAATTTCAAGCTCTTTACTTTGGGTTACGAGATTCCTCATGAGCTGGTCCACCCACCAGGCTTACCATATCCTCTTTCTAGTATGGTAGTGCTGTGAAAGACTTGTAATTGTGAACATACTTTGAGAGAACATTAATTCTTTGAGGCAAAAGCTATATTTTATGTGCATATTTTTATTCCCAGTACTAATTGTTAGTAATGAATGCTATTTCACATCCCTAGCCTATTTTTTCCCTCTGTTCTTTTCTCCTTTTTTATACCTGGAGAAATTTTACTACTCAAAGTTTTAGTCGTGTAACCTTCTTGATAAAATCTTCTGACACTCGCAGCCCTCCAAAAAGTTAATTGTTTTCTCTTGTACAAAGTTTTGTTTTGGCACAGTTCACATTATATATTAATTACTTGTTTCCATGTCTGTATTCTCTTTTAAAGTGTGAGTGTCCTACAGGCAAAGAGTATGTCTTAAAATATTTATACCTCTGGAGCTCTAGAGCAGTTTCTGAAACATTATTATCATGTAGTAGATACTAGTCTAAGGACTTTCTATTATCCCATTTAATGAATAAAGCTTATAATATTTGTTAGATAAAATTAAAAATATTAAAACTTATACAAAAATATCTCACTTGCAAGGTATTAAATATTGAATCCTATTTTGGGATTCAGAAAATAAAGTAAATAAATGCCAACTTTCAAATTGGAGAAAGATGATTAAAATGGCATAAAATATTTTGAGTGGGGAGGTAGTGCACAAGTTGTAATAGGTTAAGAATCAAGTGGATGGGGCTCCTGGTGGTGTGGTGGTTAGTTTATGTGCTCCACTTAGGTGGCCCGGGTTTGTGGGTTTGGATCCCGGGCAGGGAGCTACACCACTCAAGCCATGCTGTGGTGGCAACCCACATATAAAATAGAGGAAGAATGGGGCCAGCCCAGTGGCATAGTGATTAAGTTCGCACGCTCTGCTTCAGCAGCCTGGGGTTCGCAGGTTAGGATGCCGGGCGTGGACTGATGCACCGCTTGTGAAGCCATACTGTGGTGGCGTTCCATATAAAGTAAAGGAAGATGGGCATGGATGTTAGCCTGGGGCCAGTCTTCCTCAAGCAAAAAGAGGAGGATTGGCCACAGATGTTAGCTCCAGGCTAATCTTCCTCACACACACACACACGCAGAAAAAAATCAAGTGGAGATGAAGAGCTCTAGTAGGGACTGGAGACTTGTCAAGTACAATTCATAATTTGTGATTTCACTAGGAGGTGCTAATAAAATGTGAAGAAACATGATCAGGTTTTCAAAAGTAATGTTGTTACTTTTAAAACAAGCCATTAAGAAATTTTTTAAGGTCGTTAAAAAAAGTATTTGGATTAAATTCTTTTATTTTTAATCAAGTAAAGCTGATGAGATTATTATATAACTTTGCTGCTAAAAACTCCATTATTAAAATATGAAAATGTTATTTATAAATTACCTTTTTATTAAGTGAGTCTTTGTATTTTGCCACCCAAATTTCAAATTGCCAATACATCAAAGTGCAGCTCTATCGCATGTTGACATTCGAGTTAGAATATATTCCCACTGCACTTTGATGTCAACATCAGCAGAGCTTTAGCCAAAACTTTTACTGTGATTAGGGTGTTGGGGGAGGGTCTACAAATTAAAACCTTGTGTTCTTTTCAAGATTTAAGTATTCCGTTGTTATTTGGCAATCTAAACTATTCTCATAGAGGAACATAGCAAGATATAAAATAGAACTATAATGAATTTTTTATTCTCTTACTGTTTCTTTCTTTCTTATCACAGACCAGTTGAATTTTCAGAAGTTGATTACCCACGAGTTAAATATCAAAGAAGACAGCAATTTTGGGACCCTATACGACTAGCTCTTTTCACATTGGCAATTGTAGCAATTATAGGAATTGCAATTGGTATTGTTACTCATTTTGTTGTTAAGGGTAAGTATCCAGGTCACATTTCTATTGCCTAAGTACTCCATGACTTAATATCTTGAAATTCTCTGTTGTATAAAAAATTCCATTTGCAGAATATTAACATTTTAATGACTGATCTTTTATTGATGTTAAATTATAGTTTGCTTCAGTATTGAGCTCTGTTACATATTTCCAGCCAGTGAAGCTGGATAGACACATTCAAAAGAAATATATATTTAAAAAGAGAAAGAAAAATGAAAAGATTACTTTCAGAATAAAGACTAATCACGTCATGTGCTGAGTTTAACATACTTTTTTCAAAACCAATATATTAATAAGTTGCCCCAAGAAAACCTGATGATACAAGAAAAGTTACCTTAAAAAATGTCTTTAAAGTGTTAAACATCAAACATTATTTTTGAAGGAAAAAGAGATTGTTTCATGACTGGGGGAAGAAGAGAAAACTTAGAATTCGTTCTCCATTATGTGCAAAAAAGGATAGTCAGTACCACAGTTAAACCAAATGATAGTCAAACAAGATTCATTTGCCTTTAGCTTTGTATGTGTATTTATAATCACATGTGACTGAGACTTTGCCTAAAATTTTACAAAATAATATGACTCACAACAGTAAAACCATACTTGAAAGATCTCCAGGAAGAGATGAGATATTGTCCAACATGCCCATTTTACCTTCCTACGTACTTTATTGGGGGATTGATAATATCCGTTTCTTAGACTGTCATGAAATAAAAAGATAAACAGAGTTACCCTCTGCAATTGTGTCTTTCTTGTTTTTTCTTTTTTTTTTTTTTGTGAGGAAGATCAGCCCTGAGCTAACATCCATGCTAATCCTCCTCTTTTTGCTGAGAAAGACCGGCTCTAAGCTAACATCTATTGCCAATTGTCCTCCGTTTTTTTTTTGTCCCCCAAAGCCCCAGTAGATAGTTGTATGTCATAGTTGCACATCCTTCTAGTTGCTGTATGTGTGATGCGGCCTCTGCACGGCTGGAGAAGCGGTGCATCCGCGCGGGCCCGGGATCTGAACCCAGGCCGCCAGGAGCGGAGCGCACGCACTCAACCGCTAAGCCACCAGGCCGGCCCGTGTCTTTCTTGTTAATATCTTCTTTGGGTTAAAAGGTAGTGAAGTACTTTTGTGTTTACAATGCCTTCCACCTTCCATACTGCATGTGTTCAAGAAAGAAAAAGTGAAGGAATAATAAAAATAACGGCAAAAAAGTATTTTAAAAAATATCATAGAGGTTGTGGTAGGCTGAATAATGTCCTTTCCCCTACAAGGCATCCATGTCTTAATTCTTCCAACCTATGAGTGTTACCATATATGACAAAAGAGACTTTCCAGATATGATTACATTAAGGATTTTAGAAGGAGAGATTATTCTCGATTATCCAGATGGGCCCTAAATGTAATCCCAATGTCTTTATAAGAGAGCAGCAAGAAGGTCAAAGAAGGAAGAAGGTTATGTGACAACAGAAGCAGAGGGAGAAGGGGACAGTGTGATTCAGGACCACGAGCCAAGGAATGAGGATAGCCTCTAGAAGCCGAAAAAGGCACGGAAAAGAATTTTCTCTTTAGAGCCTCCAGAAGGAATCAGCTCTTGATTTTAGCCCTGTAATACTCATTTCAGACTTTTGACCTCCAGAACTGTAAGAGAATAAATTTGTGTTGTGTTAAGCCACTGAATTTGTGGTAATTGGTTACAGTAGCATTAGGAAACTAATACAGAGGTTAGTACTCAAGAATCTGATAAATCTATCACACAGACTTTCTATGTAGTTAATTACCAGTTGCCTGAATGTAGATGGAAATGTAATAATACAAAGGAGAGGATAGTCTATGACAAAGGCTAAACACAAGTGGAAGGGGATAAGATGGAGGTATCTAAGATGACACTCACATTTCAAAAAAGTAATTTACATATTTTTGTAGCATAAGGAAATCAAAACCAAGTCAGTGAAGGAAAACACATTGTAGTAACCAGGATAACACCAAGAAGAAGAAAAATTATTTTAAAAATATTAATCTTAAAAAGTGGAAATAAATAGATCTGAAAGGCAGGAGAGTAAAAATAATAAAATATGTGAAATAATCAAAACAAAAGTCAGGATTTTAGCAGATTCAATGGTAAAATTTACATCACCAGGATTGAAGTGTGTTTGATGGAGTTATTTTCATCCTAAAGATCTCAATAATTATGAATGATCAGCTTTCACTGTATTATTAATTCTGACCAATTATCTACTCTCTAATATATGGGCAATTTTAAAATAAAGATCATAAAATAATTCAGTGACTTTTAGAATATGAATGATTCGTCAATGTCCTCCATCCAAACACCACCAGGAATGCATCTGTAATTGAACGAGTTGGGTTTATTATTTGTTGCAGGGAAGGAGAGCATGTGCCATGGGGGACCCTCGGGCCCTTAGTCAGAGACTGTTAGAAAGGATGTACAGTACTATAAGATTTTGGCTTGTGTTAGGTGATTTGGAAGAGGGTTCAAGGAAGTGGGTCTTTTCTCTGGATTGGATGCTGTGAGGAAGCTGGAATAATGCTGTGATTTATCTTAATAAATCTTATCCAGAAGGAAAAAGCAATGAATTGAGGCTAAAGCTGTAGTTGTTAGAGAAGCAACAGTCATAATAGCCAGAACAGGGAGACGTTCTGTCTCTTTTGTTAGTTTGTTTGGACTGTGTTTTTGTCTGAGGTCAGACGTATCTATAGAATGGTCTTATTTTTGTCGTCATCTATATGGCTACAGAGTGGCCTTGTCTAATGTTGATGTTCTACGAAATTGTTTCTCTTCAACAGGAGAATTTCAAGGCCTGGGTGATTGGACCAAGCCAGCACCTGGATGTCAGGGGCCACTTTTTCTCTTTCTCAGGTTTTATATTTACAACTCAATAAATTCTTGGGTATCACTTTAAAAGATAATTTCAGTGTTATTAATTAAATATTAAGTGCCTGACAGAATTAATGTCTCAACTTTTTTGTTACCCGTCATGATAAAAAGACTAATGAGGGGCTGGCCTGGTAGCTTAGCGGTTAAGTGCACGCACTCTGTTACTGGCGGCCCTGTTCGGACCCCGGGCGCACACCGACTCACTGCTTCTCCGGCCATGCTGAGGCTGCGTCCCACATACAGCAACTAGAAGGATGTGCAACTACGACATGCAACTATCTACTGGGGCTTTGGGGAAACAAAAAAAAGGAGGAGGATTGGCAATAGATGTTACTCAGAGTCAGTCTTCCTCAGCAAATAGAGGAGGATTAGCACGGATGTTAGCTAGGGCTGATCACCCTCACCAAAAAAAAAAAAAAAAAAAAGACTAATGAACTGTTGGATTCTTATTTGTCCTCAGGATTTCCATTTAGATCCTCCTTTTTTATTTAATCAAAGGGAATAAAATATTTAAAAATGAAACCCCATTTGAACATTAAATAAATATAATAAAATTATACATATGTTTTGAACCTTGTTTCTACTCAATATTGTGGCAGGAGTAATCCACCTTGCTGCAGGAAGCTTTAGTCCGTTTATTTTCAATATTGACTAATATTCCATTGTCTTAAAATGCCAAAATTTACTAATCTACTCAAATGTTCATGGACATTTGGGTGGTTCCAGGTTTTAGACATTAAAACAATATTGCTTTGAAACTTCTTACATGTATATCTTGGCACACATGTGCAAGAGTTTTTCTAGGGAACATATGTCGATGTGGAATTGCTGGGTCACTGGACATGTGCTTTTTTAACTTGATGGATAATACCCAGCTGTTTTCTATCAGCACTGTATGGGAGTTCCCATCGCTCCACATGCTCACTGACATTTGTTGTTGACATATCTTTATATATTTGCTAATTTGGTGTAGATTGTAATGTTATCATGGTAATTTTAATTTGTATTTGCCTGATTACTCATAATGTTGGGCACCTACCATGTGTCAATTGATCATTTAGATTTCCCGTTTTTGTAAAGTGCCTCTTCAAATCTTTTCCACACTTTTTGTTGAGTCATTTGTCTTTTCTTATTGATTTGGGTAGTTTTTTCTATATTCTGAATATATATCCATTGTCAGTTGTATGTGTTGCAAATATCTTCTGCCAATGAAAAAATCGTAGAATATATGTACATACGCACACACATATATATTTAATAATGATACCCTCATAATTGTGTGAAGATCTTTTAAAATTAATGAATAAAATCATCACCATTCACATGAAATATGACATTAACTAGAAAAATTCAAACACTGAGTTTGCAAGTTGTCTGGTTTTTGTTTTTTAGTTACCTAGAATTATATAGTAAGTTATATTTTTCAACAAACATTTTTATGATGCAGATTAATTGTTTTCAGGATTGTTTAGGATTACTTATTATATTTTTTGTTATGGGGTAAAGACAAATTTGTTTTACAAAGAGTTGCATGAAATATTTTGAAGACAAAATCCAGAAATTCATTTTCTAAAGCTATTTTTAAAGTTTAACTTCTTGAAACCTACAAGTAAAGTCTGAATTGGGATAGCATCGTTTGTCTTCCCATCCTATAGGACTGGTTCCACTTCCATTTAGAGTCAAATGAACCTTGGTTTTAATCTCAGGGCCACCATATACTGGTTGAGTGATCTTTGGCAAGTTATCTTTCTACTTCACCAAGCTTCAATCAATTAAAACAATATTTTTAGAAGGAGAAACAAAAGCCAAAATAATAATATCAGTTACTTCTAGATATTAGGGTTATAGATTATTTTTATTCTTTTATATATACTTTTCTGTTCATTCCAGAGTTTCTGATAGAGTATTTATAATCTGAAAAATGTTTTAAAATAAAAATTTAATTAATTAAATTAAAAATTAGATGATTAGTACAGAGTCTGATGTATTATGCACTTGATAAGTGACTACTGAAATAATTATTAATTAATTCATCACTTTATTAAAAGCCTGGAGCAGCATTCTTTTCACTCATGTTACTTGAAATGGTGCCTCCTCTTCAAATGCAAAAATTGTACAACATTTTCCTTAAAGAGTTGACATTCCAGTGGACTAAAATCTATCAATCATTATGATACTGTGGCAAGTGCAAAGTTCTTCACAAGATAATATAGCAGCACAGTTGTGAAATCCCTATCTAAGGCTGAATCTTCCAGAGACTTTCCGTGATGGGAGGTTATACCTTGGATAGAATTTTGGCAATGGAGAGGTCTATGGAAAGGACATTCCTGGGAAAGAGCGTTTCAGGTGAAAGGAATGACATAAGCAAACTCTTAGGGAAAGAAAACAGAATGGTGAATGCAGACAAATGCAAACAATTTGCTGTCATTTTAAAATAAATCTTAAGGGGAATGTGGCAAAGAAAATGCTCAAGAGGTAGGCAGGATCTAGGTCAAGGAAAACCTTTGTAGATCATAGTAAAGAGTTGAGACTCCTTCCCATTGGAGATGGAGAAAAATGGAAGTGTTTTAATTGGAGAAGTGATATTGTCAAATTTGCAATTTAAAATGATCGTTCTGCTACTATGTGGGGAATAGATTTGAGAAAAATAGAATGTGAGGCAGGGTACTAGTTAGAAAGCTGTTACATTTTCCAGACAATAAATGATGAGGGAATGAACTAGAGCACTAGTGGCAGTAGAATTTGTAAACAGGAGATGGATTTTAAAAATTTAGGTGATAACTTTGCCAGAAGCTGTTGATTAATTAGGAAGAGATCAAAGATTACTCCAAGATTTCTAGACTGGGTAATGAAGTAGATTGTAATGACAGCAATTAAAGTAGAGAATTTAGATGGAGGACTTCTTTTTTAATAGAAAAGTCATTTTGTTTTGGATAGACATAAGCTGGGTGGTTGATGAAGAGCTGAATTGAGGACCTAGCTTTTCTGGATGGGATAAAGGATTAGAGAGATATTGATGGGTTGCATCCATAGATCTTAAAGACTGAAAAACTGGATGTTGGAAATGAGGATGAAATCAGGCTTTGGGTGACTGTGTGGATAATGAAGCTGTTCATCAAGACAGAAAACAGAGGGAGTGGAGGAGGTTTGAGTACAGGAAGAGGTAAATGATTATTTCCCTTTGGAAATATTATATTTAATGTGACTATTGGATGTCCAACAAGTAGTTCCCTGAAGTCAGTTGATACAGATTTGAAACTCAAAATAAAGATCTGGTCTAGAGATAAAAATTTAGAAATCATCAATTGTTAAAGTAATTAAATAGAGAAGTCATTGGACTGGGGTGGCTCTAATACCTTGATAGTCTGTGTAAGCAAAACCTAAGCCAGAGTCAATGCACTCAAAGCCAAGAAAATGAAACTTAAGAACAACCAATCACAAACAGCCAACTAGGCTTTTCCAAAGAAGGCAACCACTTAAGCTATAGCCAATCAAATAATTTCCTTGCTTTGCTTCCACCTCTTCCTATAAAAATGTCTCCTGTATCTCCTGTCAGTGGAGTGCTCCTAACCACTTGGAGTTTGGTTCGGCACTGCTTGATTCAAATCAATATATGCATGTGAAAACAATAAATATCGGCTTCTATTTACGTAAGCTTATTAGTAGTAGAGAAAAAATTGATAGCCTGTTCAATGTATCTATATAATACAGCTTAGCCATGATATACCTATATTACAATTCTTTGAAGGAATTGATAATTTTTACCTGTCAGCAATTGCTTTCAATATTTACTTTCCATAGTATAGTGCATGCCCAACTGTGTGAACATTTTGACATGCATAAACACTGTAAATGTGGTGTTCTAGAAAGCGTACTTTGAGGCCTGAATTTTCTGCTTTAGCAGGGTGCAATGATGAAATTATAAAATGTTTGAAAATGTACACAATAATTTTTGTACTAAGAAGAAAGTCTATTTCCTAGGGGTGGGGGACAAGGAACCGATTATGATTAAGCGTGAATCTTTTGTTTATTTTTACCTTTCAGATGATAAGTCATTCTATTACTTTGCCTCTTTTAAAATCACAAATATAAAATATAAAGAAAAGTATGGAATAAGAAACTCAAGAGAGTTTACAGAAAGAAGTCATCAGATTGAGAGAATGGTAAACCCAATAGAAATTTTAAAAATTTATTAATGTTTTTCTGTCTCACTTTGAATGTGGTTATTATAGAAACTCAGCCCCTCCACGGCTCAATGTTTTCTTCTGTAAAGTGAGGATAATTCAGTATCTAGGTCATACAGTTGTGAGGAGTAAATAATATATGTAAAATATTTAGAATGATACCATGTACCATTAAATGTATGTAGGTTAGAGTAGGCAACTAATTAAATTAGCACCTGAGGAAATTGTTGGTTGAAACAGATACTCTTTCTATTTTTAATTCTTGATTTTTTTTTTCTTGGTTCATTATCCTTAAACTTTTTTAAAATAAGAATATAAGAATGCCATGTTTGCCTTATCATTTTGTTTATTATGCTTTTAAAATCACATAAAGTGTTACGTATAAGGATGTGTGTCTATAATTCTTGATATCAATCTCAAATTTAGTTATGCCCTTCAAATATTTTGGTTTCCCTTGAAAATTTATGCATTTATTAAGGCATTTATAATTTTTTAAAGTATATTAGGCAAGCTAAATCCTTACCTATCATAGCAGAAAGTCAAATAGAATAGTCTTCCATTTTTTGTCCTGTGAAAAGCTTGTCTATGGAAGCTACAGATTTGCTTGGCAAAACACAGTTTATTAGCCTAGAGTGTACTCTTTTAAGCTTATGAGAGTTATTCTGGAACAAAGAAGTAATGGAACTACAGAAAAAGGACTGAATTAGTATGATTCTTTATGATTAGCTATAGACACTAGCTCTTAATTAAAAGATGAGGACTTTGGCACTCCCATCCCTCACTCATTGTACTTTCCTTTCTCTGAATTATTAACAACGCAGGAAAGTATTCACATTTTATTTGGTTATTTATCTTTAGAATCAACCAATATAAAGATATACATATAAAATGCAAATACTTTTACATTGTTAATAATGAAATTTTGCTATCCATGTTGTCACAAATGGCAAGATTTCATTCTTTTTTACGGCTGAATAGTATTCCATTATACATATAGACCACCATTGCTTTATCCATTTATCCGTCAATGGACAGTTAGGTTGCTTCCATGTCTTGGCTACCGTAAATAATGCTGCAATGAACATGGAGTGCATGTATCTTTTTGAGTTAGTGTTTTCATTTCCTTCAGATGAATACCCAGAAGTAGAATTGCTGGATCATATGGTAATTCTATTTTTAATTTTTTGAAGAACCTCCATACTGTTTTCCTTAGTGACTGCACCAATTCACATTCCTTCTGACAGTGTACAAGGGTTCCCTTTTCTTCACATCCTCACCAACACTTGTTATTTGTTGCCACACTTCTTATGCCATACAAGGAGAAATGCTCCCAGAAATAAATTTGAATAGACTGGCTCTTTTTTTTTAAAGCCCTCTACCTTTTTACGGTATCTTCAGATATTTACAAAGTCTCAATATTTCTTTAATTCCTCTTTCTCAAGACTTTATGCTTCTTGCTTCAATTTGAACTGGTTGCTTTCTAGATCCACCTCACAGAGGTTAACCTGGGTCAGAACAGGACTGCTTTAGTGTGTGAGAGCCATTGCTTCTTGCATCCCATGTTTTCCTTGATATGGTGGGTTATGTCTTCAAGTACCTTCATTAAGAAAAAGTGCATGGGAGGTAAAATTTCTGAATTATTTCATGCTTAAAAAAATCCTTTATTCTATATTCCACTCAATTGATAATTTGAATGTAAAACTTTAAATTGAAAATCATTTCCCCTCAGACCATCCAAGGCCTTGCTTCATTTTCATTATTCTATCACATGTGGCTTAGGAGTAATGGTGTTTCTTTCAGGTGATCTGTTCTTTCTCTAGAAGCTTTTGACTCTACTTTTTAGTTTTCTGGAATTTCATAATGATGTATCTTGGTATTTTGTATTTTTTTCTTTCATTAATTTTTGTTGGGATATTATCATACTTTTAAAAGTATGTAAAACATTTTAAAGAACAATTATACAATGAATATTTAAGACCCCACCACCCAATTTCAGAAATAGAATTTTACCAGTACCTCAGAAACCTCTAAATATTATTTTCTCTCTCTTCCTCAGAGGTAAAAACTATTTTGAATTTGGATTTAATCATTCCATAGATTTATCACCTATGTAGCTATCCTCAATTTGTATATTGTGCAATTTTTGTCTCTTTTGAACTTTATGTAAATGAAATCATATTATATCTTTCATTCTTTCACTCAACATTATGTTTTCAAGATTTTTCCATGTTGATGCATGTAACTATAGCTCATTTATTTTCACTTCTGTGTAGAATGCCCTAGAATAAATGCACTATTTATTAACTCATTTTATAGTTGACAAACATTTGCACTGTTTTCACTTTTTATAATTATGAACAATGCAGCTAATGAATACCCTTACGTGCCTCCTAGTTCACGTGCCAGAGGCTCTCTAGGTCATAAACCAAACACAGGGCTTGCTGGGTCATAGGCTATGCTCAGACTCAACTTTAGCAGATTCTGACCAATGGTTTTCCAATGGGTTTTTAGACATTTGCACCCCTACCGGCAGGGAACAAGGGTTCACGTTACCCTCCCTCCTTATCAAAATTTTCTATAAATTGACTTTTGCCAAGCTGGTATGTGTGTATAATAGTAACTTATGGATTTCATTTGCGTTTCCCTGGTTATTAATAAGGTTCATCAATGGTTATCAACCATTTGTATTTTGTCCTTTATAAATACCTACTCATGATTTTTTTGCCCCATTTCTTATTGTACTTTTGTCTTTTTATAATTTATTCTTAGAAATGTATTTTTTTAGAAATGTATCCTCTGTCCATTTTATGTATTGAAAATATCTTTTTCCATTTTGTGGCTTGCCTTTTCATTCTCTTTATAATATATTTTATTGAACAGAGTTTATTCTGTTCTTTTATTATTAGTATGCTTTGTGTTTGTATAAGAAATTCTTTTTGATCCCGGTGTCATTGTCTTAAAAATATTATTTTTTCTCTTTTCATTTAAGTCTTTATTGCATATAGAATTGATATGTGCATATGTGTTTGATTTAGAGATTTAATTTCATTTTTTCCCCCATATGAGTAAGCATTTCTTTTAGCACCGCTAGTTGAATAGTCAATCTTTTTCTGATTGATCTGCCACGCCATCTCTGCCACAAATCAAGTTTCCATATACGAATTGGGATGTTGCTGGGCTCTCTAATCTGTCCAGAAATCTGAAATCAAAGTATCACCAGCCTTAGGAGGCTTTCGGGTAGAATCTTTTACCTGTTCCAGCTTCTGGTGGCTTTAGGCATTCCTTGACATGTGGCTACATAATTCCAATCTCTGTCTCCATCTTCACTCACCTTCTCCTCTGGGTCTCCATATTTCTCTACTCTGATAAGGGCACTAATCATTGGATTCAGGGTGTTCCTGGATAATCCACAATGGTCTCATCTTGAGATCCTTAACTTAATTATATCTGCAAAGATCCTTTGCCAAATAGGGGCACATGCACATGTTCCCAGAGTTAGATGTATCTTTTTGAGGGGCCACTATTCAACTCATACCTCTGGAATTATCGTCATCTTCTTCAGGTATATCTGGGTTATTCTTGACCCTTTCCTTTTCCATATCAAGTAACACACACACACACACACACAAACACACACCTTCATATTGGGATTTTTGACTTAACTTCCTTCAAATCTAGAGGTCTAGAGTAATAATTGATGCCATTTCTTTAAACTTATTTACTGTATTTCAATAAAGCTTTAAAATGTTTTTCTTAAAAGTCTTTTTAATCTTTAGTTAGATTTAATCCTAGATGCTAGTTTTTTGGTCATTGTGAACTAATATCTCTTTTAAGTACTTTTGTTTAACTGGTTTTTACTGGTGTATAGAAACGTGGCTAGCTTTTGTAATCTCTCTTTTTTATCCCCTCTTCTTTTTTGTATTTGGTATTTCCAAGTGCTGAGTCTCTCCCGGAGTTTTTAGAGCAGTTGGACTCTCTTCTTGGCTGAGTTCCCTTGATCTATAGTCTGGTCCAGTGGCTCTCAATTGGGGGCAATTTTGTCTCACAAAAGATGTTTGGCAATTCCTGGAGATATTTTTTGGTTGTCACACTGGGAGGAGGAGTGCTACTGACATCTAGTTTCTAGAGGTCAGGAATGCCGCCAAACACCCTACAGTTCACAGAGTAGCTCCCCGCAACAAAGAATTATCTGGCCCAAAATGTCAATAGTGCTGAGGGTAAGAATCCTATTCTAGTCTGTGGCTTCCCCCACCTTACTTTACCAGTTATTTTTCCTTCATTTGCTGAAATGACTCTCTCATCTACTAAAGAAATCTCTTTGATTGTTGTCAGTGTTATGGATTTATCCTTATTTTTACAATTTTAATGGTGTCTTCAAAAAGGAGAAGACATATGGTCAGTCTGCCATCTTGAATGAAAATCTCCTTATTTACATGCAAAGTTTACCATTTCAAAGCCTAGTTTTTAGAATCAATCCTTCTATGACAATACTTCTATATCCTTGAATATTTTATTTCCTTTTCTCTTTACCATTTCTCATTCTACTTCAATTTTTTCAAAAGACAATAAAAACAATTAAGATGTTTATGCAATGTGGATTTGTGCATAATAAGCAAATCAGAGTTTTCTGGTTGGTTCCAATATCTTTTATAATGACAACAATTTATTGGCCTGTTATCTTTTATCACCAGAGGCTATTAAGCTAGTACATTCTCAGAAACTTAGAAAGTTTCTCTTATAATGTTTCAGTTGTAACTGCTGTTTTCTCTTTCTCTTTCACTTTCCTTTTATTCAGCCAGTTTCCTTACTTTTTAAAAAATTCCTTCCACTCCTTCCAAACTTCCTTCAGTGTCTCTCCAAACAAACGAGGTTTTGACTTTCATGATTATGGAAGACGATGATGAAAATGCATAGGCTATGATTCATTCACCCATTAAGCCATCAATGCATCAATTAATTTGTTCATGTATTTGTTCATGTATTTTTTCAATGAATACTTAGTGCCTTCCATACTCCAGGATTCTGTCAAATGCTGGGCATAATAGAAAGTGGGATATTTTTTATTGGTGGTCAAAAGAGATGGTAAATAAGCATTATGTCCACGTTTAATAATTTATTAATATTTTAAATTATTACTAGTTTAAATCACAGTTCTTCAGTAAATTTTTTAAACCACTTTATAGAGGTATGATTAGTACACAAAAAGCTGTACATATTTAACGTACACAACTCGATGAGTTTGGGGATAAGTACACACCTGTGAAACCATCATCACCATTAAGGCCATAAACATATCCATCACCTCTCAAAGTTTTCTCCTGCCTTCATTATTATCATTAATATTTTGTGTGTGTGTGTGTGTGTGTGGGAAGAACACTTAACATAAGAGCTACCTTCTTAGCATATTTTAGGTATACAATACAATATTGTTAGCTACGAATCCTTTGCCTCTAGCACTATGTTGTATAGTAGGTCTCCAGAACTTATTTACCTTGCAAAACTAAAACTCTATACCCTCTGACCATCACCTTCCCATTTCCCCCACCCACCAGGCTATGGCAACCACCATTCTACTCTCTGCTTCCATGAGTTTGACTATTTTAGATTCCATATATGAGTGAGATTACATAGTATTGTCTTTCTCTGTCTGGCTTATTTCACTTAGCATAAAGTTCTCCAGATCTATCCATGTTGCCACAAATGGCAGGATTTCCTTCTTTTTTAAAGCTGAATAATATTTCATTATACGTATATACCACATTTCTTTATCTATTCATCTATCAATGAACATTTAGGTTGTTTCCATATCTTGCCTATTATGAATAATGCTACAATCAACATGTGAGTACAATATCTCTTAGAGATCCTGATTTAAATTTCTTTGGATAAATACTCAAAAGTGAGATTGCTGGATCATATAGTAGTTCTATTTTTCTTTTTTGAGGAACTTACATACTGTTTTCTATAATGGCTATACCAATTTACATTCCCACCAACAGTGTATCAGGGTTCTCTTTTTCCCACACTCTCGCCAACACTTATTATCTTTTGGAGTTTTTTTATAATAGCCATTTTAACAGGTATGAGGTGATATCTCATTGTGGTTTTGATTTGCATTTTCCTGATGGTTAAGTGGTATTGAGCACCTTTTCATATACCTGTTGACAATTTTTATGTCTTCTGTGGAGAAATATCTATTGAGGTCCTTTGCCCATTTTTAAATCAGGTTATTTGTTTTTTGCTATTGAATTGCATGCATTGCTTCTATATTTTGTATATTAACCCCTTGTAAGCTATATGATTCGCAAATATTTCCTCCCATTCCATAAGTTGCTTTTTCATTTTGTTGATGGTTTCCATTGCTGTGCAGAAGCTTTTTAGTTTGATGTAATCCCACTTGTTTATTTATTATTTTTTTGCTTCTGCTTTTGGTGACATATCCAAAAAAGCATTACCAAGACCAATGTCAAGGTGCTTTTTCCCTGTTTTCTTCCAGGAATTTCACAGTTTCAGATCTTAAATTTAAGTCTTTCATCCATTTTGAGTTGATTTTGTATATGGAATGAGATGAGGGTCCAATTTCATTCTTCTGCCTGTGGAAAACCAGTTTTCCCAAGACCATTGTTGAAGAGATTATCATTTTCCCATTTTGTATTCTTGGTGCCCTTGTTGAAGATCAGTTGACTGTATATCTATGGGTTTATTTCTAGGCACTCTATTCTATTCCATTGGTCACTATATCTATTTTTATGCCAGTATCATACTGTTTTGGTTACTATAACTTTGTAATTTAATTTAAAATCAGGAAGTGTTAGGCTACCAGCTTTGTACTTTTCACTCAAGATTGTTTTGACTATTCAGGATTTTTTGTGGTTCAATACGAATTTTAGGATTGTTTTTTTATCTGCGAAAAATGCAATTGGAATTTTAATAGGGATTGTATTGAATCCATAGATTGCTTTGAGTAGTATGGATGTTTTAACAATATTAATTCTTCCGATCCATGAATACAGGCTAGTTTTCCATTTATTTGTGTCTTCTTCAACTTCTTTCATTAGTGTTTTATAGTTTTCAGTGTACAGATCTTTCACCTCCTTGGTTAAACTTATTCATAAGTATTTTATTCTTTTTGATGCTTTGGAAATGGGATTTTCTTAATTTCTTTTTCAGATAGTTCATTGTTAGTGTACAGAAATGTGACTGATTTTAGTATTTTGAGTTGTATCCTGCAACTTTACTGAATTCATTTATTAGTTCTAAAAGTTTTTTGGTGAAACCTTTAGGATTTTCTACATACAAGATCATGTCATCTGTGAAGAGAGAGAATTTTACTTTTTTCTTTCTGATTGGGATGGCTTTTTTTTTTTTTTTTTTTTTTTCGCTTGCTTGACTCCTCTGACTAGGACTTTCAGCATTGTGTTGAATAGAAGTAGTGAGAGTGGGCATCCTTGTCTTGTTTCTGATAAGGGGAAAAGCTTTCAGCTTTTCACCAATGACTATGATGTTAGCTGTGGGCTTGTCATATGTGGCTTTTATTATATTGAGGTGTTTTCCTTCTATGCCTAATTTGTTGAGCGTTTTTATCATGAAAGGATGTTGAATTTTGTCAAATGAATTTCTGCATCTATTGAGATGATTATATGATTTTTATCCTTCATTCTGATAATGTAATGTATCACATTTACCAATTTGCTTATGTTGACCATATTTGCATTCCAGGGATAAATCCCACTTGATCATGGTGTATGATTCTTTCATGTGCTGTTGAATTCGGTTTGCTAGTATTTTCTTTAGGATTTTTGCATCTATGTTCATCAGGATATTGGCCTGTAGTTTTCTTTTCTTGTAGTCTTCTTCTCTGGCTTGGGTATCAGGGTAATGTTGGCCTCATAAAATAAGTTTGAAAATATTCCCTCTTCTTCAATTTTTTGGCAGAGTTTGAGAAAGATAAGTGCTAACTCTTCCCCAAATGTTCAGTAGAGTTTACCAGTGAAGTCATCCAGTCTTGGACTTTTATTTGTTGGAAGATTATTGATTACTGATTCAATCTCCTTTCTGCTATTAGTCTGTTAAGATTTCCTATTTCTTCATGACTCAGTTTTGGTAGGTTGCATGTTTCTAGGAATTTATCTGTTTCTTCTAGGTTATCCAATTGTTGGCATATAATTGTTCATAGTAGTCTCTTATGATCCTTTGTATTTCTGTGGTATCAGTTGTAATATCTCCTCTTTCATTTCTGGTTTTATTTATTTGAGTCTTTTTTCTTTTTTTAAGTTAGTCTAGCTAAAGGTTTGTCAATTTTGTTTACCTTTTCAACAAAACTAACTTTTAGTTTTATTGATCTTTTGTATTGGTTTTCTAGTCTCTATTTCATTTATTTCTGCTCCAATCTCTGTTATTTCCTTCCTTCTGCTAACTTTGGGCTTAGTTTGTTTTTCTTTTTCTAGTTCCTTGAGGTATAAAGATAGGTTGTTTATTTTAGATCTTTCTTTTTTATTAATGTAGGTGTTTATCACTATAAACTTACCTCTTAGAACTGCTTTTTCTGCATCCCTTAGGTTTTGGTATGTTGTATTTCCAAATTTATTCACCTGAAGATTTTTTTATTTCTCTTTTGATTTCTTCTTTGAACCATTGGTTGTTCAGGAATGTATTGTTTTGTTTCCACACGTTTATGAATTTTCCAGTTTTCCTTCTATTATTGATTTTTAGTTTCATACCATCGTAGTCAGAAAAGATACTTAATATGATGTCAGTCTTCTTAAAATTGTTAAGACTGTTTTGCAGTCTAATATATGGTCTGTTCTAGAGAATCTTCTGTACACCCTTGAGAAGAATGGGTATTCTGCTGCTATTGGATGAAATGTCCTGTATACGTCTATTAGTCCCATTTGGTCTATAGTGTTGTTCGATTCCACTGTTTTCCTTTTGATTTTCTGTCTGGATGATCTATTCATTGTTGAAAATGGGGTATTGAAATTCTCTGCTATTATTATATTGCTGTTTATTTCTACCTACATTTCTGTTAATATTTGTTTTATATATTTAGGTCCTCTGATTTGGGGTTCAACAAACATTTTTTAAGATATTCATTGTCTCTAATGTCCTTCTCTGACCCAAAGCCGGTCTGAAATCCCAGAGCCAAATGTGTGGTGGAGTTTTCCATGGAACTGTTTTGTTTAAAAACTGAATTTATAGTTTGAATGTACCCCATTGCTACTGGCAGAATTAAAAATAACTAATATAGTAATTAAAACAATATAATAATTGTTCTAATACTGGGAATTGCCAGTTTGATTATGTTAAAATTAATAAGTGAAGTATGACTTGTTTTGGTTTTTTTTTGAGGAAGATTGGCCCTGAGCTAACATCCATTGCCAATCCTCCTCCTTTTTTCCTTTTTTCTCCCCAAAACCTCAGTAGATAGGTATATGTCATAGTTGTACATCCTTCTAATTTCTCTATGTGGGATGCCACCTCAGCATGGCTTTTTGATGAGCGGTGCATAGGTCCGTGCCCAGGATCCAAACCAGCGAACCCCGGGCCACCGAGGCGGAACACGTGAACTTAACTACTATGCCACTGGGCCAGCACTGAAGTATGACTTTTTAATTCAATGCAGTACAAAAAGGAATGACTGAGTACCTATTCTAGGACTACCATGAGCTAGATATCATTCTGACACAGACTGATCTCCACTTTCCCCTTGAGAACATCCTGGTAGAATTCCACACCTCGGGGCTAGTCTTCTAAAACCTTTGGTTTATATAAAAATAAATATAAATAGAAGTTATGATATTTTCCACACCCTCTACGATATATTGGCTTCACTTTGGAAATCAGTTCCCAGAATAATCCAAAAAGATAATACTATAAATGATATGACAGTTATTATTGTTGGATAGGAAGATGATTTCCAAAATAAAGACTGGGAAATTCCCATGACTCCCACCACTATGCAGAATTTTTAGTATCGAAGGGCTACAGATGTTGGCTCTATATCTTTCTAACCTTATGTCTCAATAATAGCTTCCCACCACATCCCTCTTTATTGTGCTCCTTATGTTTTAAAACTACAAAAACTAAGTTTGAGGGACTATCTTTAAAAAGTTTCTTTCTTTCGATCTTTTTTTCAATTTCAAGAAAGTAATACTTGCAATACAAAAACACTTTTGTAGACACAAAATACGTGTCTAAAAAACACTTTTACATTTAAGTTTATTCAATCTTTTCCTGGTTACAAGCTAAAAACCTCATCGGAAAATTGGAGATGTGTGGTCACTGATCTTCCAAAGAATGGACACATTGAAAGAGATGTGTAGCAAAGCATTCTCTAGCTCCAATTAATTTATCCCTGTATAGATTGGATCCCAAGATGCAGAGTGTTCTTGATACCCAGCAAGGGCTCGATCTGCTCGCTGAAAAATAAAAGGCCAAGCAGGTGGTGGTAGAGAAAGAACTTGAATAAGCGATAAGCTAGTATACGGGAAGATGGTGGACTATCATCCTAAAAAAACATCTTAAAGGGAACTGATTTGGAAGTGACTTATATAAGCCAAATGGGGTTGGGGGGGTCAGAAATGTCAGGTGATGGATGACCGCAGAATGTTGGGCGTTTCTCCACAGCAGATCTGCTGAATGCAACATTCCTGAGGAATCTAAGAAAACCTCAGTTACTTCTTTATCTGGGACAGAAAGAACAGTTTGGGCACAGGGACATAAACCTGCTAACAAGTTATTTTTTCTACCAGTTACCGATTAGTTTTCCTACATGCAGTCCTAAGCATTTTTCCAAAGCACATTGTGAGAATAAGACAGGGAGGGGAGAATGTGGCCTTGGGGGCTGAAGTTCTAAGAGTCCTCTGCGCAGGGGTGACTGTCTTTCATGTTTCTTATGACGTGTGAAGCTTACAATTGGTCGTTTTAGCTTCTCAATGCCCCTGCATGATGCTTAGCCAGGCAGGGGGAAGGCTGTTGGCAAGTTACTCTCTTATGATTATGAGCGGTCCCCCTGCTGTTCTTCAAGGCAAGCTCAGAAACTTTGGTTACTTTGTTTCCCATGTTAACCTTGTGGATACAGGCACAGTTTCACCCTAATCCAGGAAACTTGAACTCCTTTGCCCTCAGTTTCATTCTTGGTTAAGTGATTTATTAACCAAAAGCTTTTGGGAAAAACTTATAAGGAAGTGAGAGCAACAGGACAGGTCAGAGGAAAAAGCTAGACAAAGATTTGGTTTCAGAAGTGCTGCCTCAGCCTGATTTGTCTGGAAAATGTGCAGCCTAAATTACATCACAGAGGTGGTTCTGCCCAGAGGTAAGAGGGCTGGGCTGTTTGTGTTAAACCAACAAGGGCTTCCCAGGGAAGGCGGAGCATAAGCGCCCAGACATCGCTGGGAAGGGTGCTCAGGTCAAACAAGGACAGACCTCTGGAGAAGTGTAGGTATAAGCTGTTCTAATCAAGACATATAGAAGCTGGGGGATGGGCACACCTGTCTGGCAAAAGCACTTTGGGTAGGGAACAAATATGTGCGACAATTCCTCTTTCATCACAATTAATCATTTAAGTAAATTCAGCTTCTTAAGAAATTTTTTAAGAAAGAAGAAAAATTTTCTTGTTTGTGATTATAGACAGTAAAATTCTCGTTGGCCTAAGCCTCCAGATCATCCAAGGCATGATCTTGATTTTGCTTCTCTTTTTTCTGTGGCTCTGTGAATTATCTCATTCTTTCCCATAATACATAGGGCACCTTTGGTAGAAAATAACAGAAACCAATTAACAAGCCAAAGGGAAGAAAAGAGAAAGAGGGAGGGGAAAGGAAGAGAGAGGAGGGGGAAGGAGAAAGGGAGGGGAAGAGAAGGGAAAGAAAAAGAGGAAGGAAGGAAGGAAGGAAGAAAAGACAAGACTGTTGGGAAAATCTAGAGATTCATCTGGCTTCAGGTATAGCTGGATGCAGAGGCTCATACAATGTCTTCAGGCTTTTAACTTTTCTTTTTATTTATTGTTCATGTGGCAGATAAGATAGCTAATAGCTACTCTGTATTCTCATTTTCCCAGGTTATTAACTGAAGCAAGAAAAGACAATTTTCCATAATAGACCTTGGAGGAAAGTTTAAAGAATGAATCTAGTTGGCCAAATTTGGAACATCTGCCCATACCTACACTGATCACTTTGACTAAGAGAATAAAACTGTGCCACACTCATGGGAGATGGGAGAAGGGGCAAGTTTAGTTCCATTTGAACCATACAGAATGAGTTCTCTATGGGAAAGAGAGTTTCTCAATAGAAAAGAGGGAAAGTACTGATGGAGATACAATAGCTCTAATCCCAAAATTTAACCTCTAATCCAGATTTCTCTGAACCCCAGACTTGTACCTTCCACAGTCGACTTGACATTTCCACTTGGATCTCTCACAGGCATCTCAGAGTTATTATATCTAAATCCAGTTCTTGAATGTTGCTCCCTCTCCCATTCTTTCATTCCTATTATTTCCCACCCAACAAATGACATCACTGTCCATCTAGTTGTTAGAATACGTACATTTCCCTTATTCTTATGTCTAATCCATTTAGAAGTCCTGCCTCTATTTCTATTCGCTGTCTCCATCCTAGACCTAGCTCATATGTTCCCTCATATAAGCAGTTCACAGTCATCATTGCTTACACTTCAGGATCCCTCTAATATCTTGTCTACATAGCCACCAGAACGATCTTTTAAAAACACGTTATGTTATTCTTCTGGTTAAAACTTCATAAGTGGCTTCCAAATGAACTTAGAATAAAATCCAACCTCCTCACAGAGGCTTCCAAGGACCTGAATGCTTTGGCTCCGACTATTCCTATTCCTCCAGCTTCTACACTCTCCTCCTTTCTCACTGCTCTCTACCCATATTGGCCTTCTTTTGGGTTCTCTGCACATTCTGTTCCTTCTACCTGGAAGATTGCCCCATCCCTGCTCTTTGGGTTGCTTACTCATTCTGATCCTTCAGATATCACTTAAATGTCACCTCCAAGGAGAACCCTTCCTGATTATAGACCCCCAGCCATTATCCTATATTACTTTACTATACTAGTTGCCTTCTGTAATTAATTTCTTCTTGTTTATTACTGTCTATCTCTCTATTCTATGAGTCCAGAGATCACAACTTTTTGTTCACTACTCTTTATCCAGTGTTGTCACAGTGCCTGAAATATAGGACACTCCTAATCAATTGTGTTGAATGAATAAATAAAGAAGAAAAAGGGAAGGAGACAGGGTGTAGTGAAAGAGTCATGAAGAGATGCAAAAGCCAGCATTTTTTTCTTCACACTGTTGTTTAAGATTAACCACAGCTGGAGAATCAAGCAATTAATGAAAACATTATTGTGCATCTACTTTGTGCAAGTCTGCGAAGAATACCAAGGAAGGGACTGTACTATACAGTCCTTTCCTTATTAGAGTTTATAATATGGTTTATGTATGGAAGTTTTGCATGGAAAACGATACAAACTGAAAATTTACATAACAATATGAGAGCTAACAAGACGATGTAACAATACGAGAGCTGCCCCAGTGAAGAATATAATTATCTCTAACGATCAGTATTTTAGGAGTTTAGAGAAAGGAAAAATCCCTTCCAACTAGCAGGAAGCTTTCTTGGAGAGGAAAGGGAAAACTGATCTGTTTTGTTGGTGTATCTGCCCTCTGCTGGTACGTATTCCACTGACAGAAGCAGGAAATCTGCAGAACTTGCCTGACATATTTTCATAAGTGGACCTGGAAAGGGATTCCCCTAGCTGGCATCCAGTAACTACTGATCTTCCATGAGGACTTAATCTGCATGCATTTCCCAGCCAGAGGGAAGGCACAAACTCAGGCTTGCCAAAGACAGTAACTGGGTGTGCAATTAGTCAGAGCCACACGTATTGTTTCAAACGTTATTTTATTTTTTAACGTTGGGGTTCAAACCAATGACTATAATTGATATCTGATTTTAAGGTGAATTTTTCTTTTTCCATTTTACCATGAGCTTAGACATTATCTTGTTTTAAATGGAATAGTCTCTAGTAAAATGATCTGTTCTTAGGTTTGGACCATAAAAGGGAAGGATACAATTAATTTTTGTAATTTGGACCTAATATAATGTTACTGAGTTCCCAGTAGAAAAATATAAACATTTATAAAACTTCTCCAGAAACTGGTTACAGCAGTGATTAGGTGTCTGAAGAGGAACAGTTCCCTTAGCCCTGTTAAACTCAGAAGCAGAAAAAAAGCAACCTCCCAAGAGGTTATCTTTTATGAGGCTTAGATTCAGGGAATAAAAGATGTGTTTGAGGACTTCTTTAAGGGTTTTCTGCCCCAGGACCTCTCTACCTCTACCAACCTGAACATCTGCTGTCAAGTGTATAAGGAACTCAGGGCTGTCAATGTCACTTAATGTACTTAAGAACACAAGATCTAGAAACAGATTCCTTGGGTTCATATGCAGAACCACCACTTCCTATGCCACCTTTGACAAGTTTACTTAAGTGTCTTGAGCTTCAGTTTCTTCATGTACAAAATGGGGCTGATGAGAATAAAGAAAATACTTTCCTCATAAGGTGGTGTGAAGTTTAAACAAAGGAATCAATCCAATGCCTGCCATGTAGCATGGACTTAATACATGTAAGCTATTATTAGTGGTCACACCAATACTGTACTATACCAGAATCTACTCATTTTTGTAAATAGAGGTTGACTCCTCAGGGACCATGGTCTTGTTAATATCACATTTTAGTTTGAATAGGTTCTTGGTACTTTCTTATACTCTGATAGGGCAGAATCTTGATCCTTTCCCATAGAGCCATTATGTACACAGTTCAAAATTTCAGAAGAAATTAATTTTAATTTAATTAATTTTTAAGATGCCGGAGACCTTAAAATCAGATTTTCCCCCTGTTCCTTGGGAGACAGAAATAAAATGAGCTCAGAGAAGCTTAGTGAAATCATAAGTGACATAACTCAGAACTGATCCAAATTCCTGTCAGAACTGATCCAAATTCCTGGAATGACCATCCGTGGGGCAGTCCCTACTGGGGTCTCCTGGGTCCACCTAGCTTTAGATTCCCACAGATTTCTACTTACCATTGGCAACATGATTTGTAGATAAAACAAAACCATATATTATTATCTTCTTCCCTTTACCATATTATTGATTCTTAATTCATTTACTCATTTATTCCTTCATGGATTTATCCATCAAACATGCATTGAGTGTTTACTGTAGGCCAGGCAATGTGCCAAACACTGAAGATACAAAGATGGATCAGACATACTCCTTGCTGTCACACAGCTCACAGTTGAGAGTGGGAAAGACAACTGTAAACCGGTGTGATAATTGCTATAATAGAATCATGTGCAAGATGATGTGGTGGCCCAAATAAAGAAGTGTTCAACTTTGTTTGAGGAGAGCAAGTCAAAGATAACTTAGTTGTCACTGGGGTTTCTGAAGAAAAGCAGAATTGCCATTGACGAAATTTGCCTGAGAAAAAAAGTGTATTGTAGGCAGAGAGAAAAGCATGTGCAAAATCATAGAGGTGTGAACCAGTCTAGGTGGGATTAGGAAAGAGCAAGTAATTCAGTAGCTAAGGTAATAGATATTGAAGGTAGGGGTGGGGCAAGGGCCAATGAAGGGATAAGATTGGGGAACTCACACGGAGGGAGACATTGGAGTTGAAGCAGGAGTATAACATATTCAGACTTGTACTTTAGAGACAACATCCTGGCTGCTAGCACTGTAGGGGAACAACTAGGGCGAGGAAAGATAGATTATAACCACATAAACTTGCCAGTGAGGGGACTGCTGCAAAGGCCCAGGCACAAGTTTCCAAGGAGCTGATTTTAGATCGTATCAGTGGGATTGAAAGAAGGGAGGTAGAGTCAATATTTAGGAGGTAAAATCTACTAAGCATTGTTACTAGTTGAGAGGAGTCAGGGAGAGGGAGGAATCTTGTGGGAGGGAGGCAATATTCCCCTTCCTAGAGGATGTAGTAATTGGGGGGAAAGATTTGCCGTGGAAGTTGGCCTTACGTAAACTTATGTGGACCCACAATTTCTGACTTCTGACTCTCAGTCCAGGGCTTTTCTGTCTCTAAGGCAGGGCCTCAACAGTCTTTTGAGAATCAGGTCCCTGTAGGTCCCTGTAGGAAATCAGCTCACTGAACATTCAAAATCCTTTAATGGTTCAGACTGGAAAAGCTGAGTAATAAAATGCTGACGGTGTGGAGTGTGGTGAAACTTATTCCCAAACTAGTACCGGTTGTGAAAGCCTGCCTGCCACACAGAGATGACTAACAAGTGAGGGTGTTAGAGTCAGACAACACATGTTGTTACATATTATGTCAAATGCTCTACTAATGGGATCATTGAAGAAATCAACAAATTGATATCAATAGTGGCCTAGATGTCACGTTCGAAAATAAGGCAAACTTAGGGTAGGATTTCTTAAAAGTGAGGATGCTGCCTTAAAACATAGCATAGATGCTTTAATTCATTTGACAATAATCAAAATGAACATTATCAATAGTTTACAATATGTCAGGCAAGGTGTCAAATGTGTGATACACGTTATTTCATTTAATCTTCAAAACAACTTTATGAGATAGATATTGTATTATCCCATTTTACAGAGGCTTAGCAAAATTGAACAATTTTGTTAAAGTTGTTCAGTTCTACAAGGATAAAAACCTAGTTTAGTCTTACCACTGCAAATAACCCCTTCACATGTCTGGGAATAAACCAAAATCCTTGTCTTGGCCTCAAGTGTCTAGATAAAACTAGGAGTAACATTTTTCTTAAGACTAATACTTACTTTTTAAAACTTTTCTACTCAGATATCTAGGATATTTCAACATTCTTCTGGAAAGGGTCGGTTTATCAAATCTCATGTTACCAAATTAAGGTACGTAAACTTGGTTAGCAACTTTATACCAGTACTGTTAGCAAGCGTTTGATCAACACAATCGCTCAGCTCCCCTGAGCAAATCTTTGCAGGAAGATAAAGGCTTCATAAATCCTGAGCAGCTCAGCTTATACTGCCTAGCCATTTCCCAGTCACAATAGAAAGCTGTAAAGTGCTCTGTGACAAGACACAATGTCAGTTACTAGATTAAAAAAAAAGGGGGTATAGGAAGAGGACTGATCGTGCTACTGACACATCCTGCTCCTTGAGCTAGGGGCTAAGTAGAACTTAGGCCAGTTCTTTGCAATTGTCCTCACTTTAAGCCTACCCTACAATCAGACTATGACTGTCTACAATAAGGTCTTCCTTTAATGCCATTGCATTTTTACTATTATTTCTAATGTCTTTTCATTTTTATGCTCTGATGAAAGACAATATACATAAATTGAACATGCACTTGCTATCAGAGACTAAAATAAATTACTAGAATCCATCCTGGATATGCTTTTTATAGAATATCTAAAAGGGTTGGCATTTACTGGAATAATATATCTTGTTTTCTACCTATTTTGATAAAAGTTTTTAAATTTTTTCCGTGGATATCAATCAATATACAAATATACACATGCATATTTGTAATACTTATCTGTTTCACTTTTTGATGGTAAAGTAAACATGCATATGGTTAAGAAGCCCATGACTTTTCTTTCCCTCTCCTTCTCCCTACTTTCATTCCTTCCTTACTTTCCTCCCTTCCTTCCTCCCTCTCTTCATTCCTACCTTCCTTTCTTCCTTCTTTCTTTCTTTATATATTTCAAATTAAATCCATTCTCAAAAGGCAACTAAAGGCTTTCTAGACTTACACGTTAGAAATAAATTTATATATTTGAACCGCTTATCAAATGATTTCCTAATCATCCATTTATCAAACACATTAACTAACCACCAAACTCCGAAGTATCAATGGCTTAATACAAAAAAGTTTTCTTTCATTTCCATGGTACAGACTAAAGAGTCAGAAGTGGCAATAGGGGGTATGGGTGCTGGTGGGGATTGTGGAATTGCCCACTGGATCTTCTGCATCCGGTTGGCGAATAAGGGAAGAGTGAAACCACGGAGGATGGTGTGGGCAGTGTTCAGGGGCCAGGCCTGGAAGTGGGGTACATCATTTCTGTCCACATTCCGTTGTCCAGAATTCACTAGAGAGTTCCAATAAACTGCAAGGCAGGCTAGAGAAGGAAATCTAGCTCTGTGCTCAGGAGGCAAAGGCAACTGGGTTTGGTGAACACAAAGCACTGTCTCTGCCACACTATTACTGAAGAATAATGACACTGGTTACAACTTTGGCTCAGAATGCCTGAAAAAGCAAATCGTTTAAGTGCATGTAAAGTGTGATTTCAAGGACATCTCCTCTTCTCACAATCTCCTCTAGACTATGAGCTAAGTAAGGCAAGAGAACAATTTTTTTCAGCTGTCTCTTAGCCAGTATCTCTAGAGATAATTTAGAAATCTGATATACATATATGTCATCCCTTATGTTTCTTTAAATTTAGTCTGAACCTTAATATGTAAAAATAGTTAATGATTAGAAAACTGGATTTATTATTATCTCTATTTATCTGCTTTTTGTTCTTCAGTCCAGATAAAAATGGTGTGAATGTTCTTATGGTGCTCATGTTTCGATACCCATCTACTGACAGTGCTGAGCGAATCAAGAAAAAGGTTGAAATGATTTTATATCAAAGTCTGAAGACAAAACAGTTGCCTTTGACTATAAACAAACCATCATTTACACTCACATGTAAGTTCTTTTACCATCTTTGTGGTTCCGTCCCCTCACAATCTTCTTTATTTTTCATAAAAATTTAGGTCAATGTATTCTATCACTTTAAGAATTCACCACTGATATATCAGTGTGGAATAAAACTAAATTAATAACTCACTATAAGGTGAAGTTTAGTTTTATGAGTTTTTTTTCATATTTGATTTGGGCTTCTGCTATAGTTTCTACATTTTTTCCCATATATTATCACGTTGGCTCTTTTAAAAGGATAGGTATTATTTTCACCTTTTTAAGGAAGTTGAGACTCAAGGAAGATGTAAGACATGGGACTAACAAGCCTGGGGGTCAGAACAAAAGCACAGGTATTCTGACACCCACAGGTCTTTACAGGTTAGTTCCAGGGGTTAGTTTCTGTAGTTTCAAAGAAACAGACATCTTTATGAGGTTTACTCCCATAGGAAGAAGCACTGACATGATCTGTGAAGAGGTTCTCTAGTTTATTTCCAATTTAAAACAATTTTTCATCCATCTCCTCTTTTATTCCTCACAAAACAAAGTCAGGAAAGTTGTCATTTTGTTTTCCCCCCAAAGTGGAAGACAGTGAAGTTCAAAAAGGCTATGAAACTAAAACTAAATTACCTCACAGCTAGTTGGAATGTAAGCTAAGAAGCATTTCTATTTTTCTATGCCAATCACATGCAATAAGTGTTCCAGCTCTGTTCACTGCTTCTGCTTAAGTATTTCCAAGCTCAGTTACTTCTGATTTAATACCAAAAAATAAGGCTTGCTCTTTGGACTTCAAGTCTTTTCCCCTTTCAGCAGCCATGAATTTAAGAAACAGTTTGTCTTAAGTTAATTTCTATGTTGTTAGAAATCAGGAAAATTCTTTAAATACATTTTGAGATAGAATCCTCACACACAATAGTGACAACTTCTTCATGAAGTAATTAGAAATAAAAAAGAGTATGGTATTCAATAGCTAATCTATTATATTCCAAAGTAAAACATGATATTTTCCAGCACTCTATAAACAGCGATTAAAAATTAAATCTCATTTCCTGATAATATAATTTTCCCTAATGCGTGATCATATATGCTAAAGTAAAATAGCCAAAAAAGAGATGTTAAAGTTGTAGATTTTACATTTTTAAAAAATAATTGTTCAGCCTCTTGGTCATGTATACTTTTTATTATAAAAGTTGTTTTAATATCAAAATAACTATATTCTATGGCCGTGCTCCGTAACCAAAATTCTACTGCACATATTTCTTCTGCCACATACAAATCTCATTAAATAAAGAGAAGTGAAATGTCCAGCAAACTTCTAATAGGATTTGGGGCTCACGTCTCTCTTTTGGGAAAGTCAGTGTTCCTGAGCAAATCATTATATAATTTTCTATTTTCTTTCTTACCAATGAACAAAACAAAACAAACACCAAACCCCCAAAAATCCAATGAAACTGAACTTAAACGAACAGTAAGATAAGTTTGAAGGGTAAAAGATGTCACAGAAGGGAGGCATAAAGTGGAGGGATAGATTGTGGTATGGATGGGGTCCCTGGACTGGCTATATGTGAGACAGCTTCTTGCCTCTCGTGCCTACTGCCTGAGCTGCAACCTTCTACCATATCCACCACGAGGGACAATCCTCAGTGAGAGAAGGCATCAACTTGCATTGACTGAATTCCTAACCTTGGTAGACAAGGGCCTGGAAATTGGGCTATGAGGCAGCTGTGATGTCTTTAGCTCCCTGAAGCTGCCCTTTCAATACTAGCTGCCAGGCGTATGCCTAAAGCACATAGGTTAGTACACCGGATACAGTGAACACCAATTGTGATGGGAATCGGAGATTGCTTCCTTGAGTTAAGGGGAGCTCCCAAAGAAAGCAATCAAGGACATTTATCCTTATCATTCTTTTCTAATTTCCTAACTTCTTTATCTGGTTTCTTAGCAAAAAAAATCAGAAAATTAAAATTTAAAAATTTTAAAATTTAAAGTAAAATTATGCTTTTCGGACCAAATCAGAGTAGACGGTTATTTGTATATTCTTGATTATGAAAAATCTCATGCTGTCTTGAAATATGGATGCTTTGAATAATAAGCATTTCTTATAGTGACCATTTGAACAACATCACATAAAAATAGAAACATATTTTTCTGCCAACTAATTCATGTTATGTTTATTCCAGCTATTGACAGCAAAAAGATGAGGAATCTTCTCAACAGCCGTAAGTTCATATCAAAGATAATGAGGAAAAGCCACAGAAATGTTAGAAGTAGAATTTACCAAGTTTTTTTTCTTTTATTATTGAGGTGTAATTGATATAACATTGTATTATTTTCAGGTGTAAACATAATGATTAGATATTTGTATATATTGAAAAATGATCACCACAATAACACCAAGCTTTTTTTGTTATTTTATGTTTTTGTAAACCAAACACTTAGTCTTTTATTATTGTTCATTAGTTTTAATATTTAAGACATTCAAATTTATAAATTTCCACCAAATACAATTTTAAGTTTTGTGTCTTATGGAATGTGGTAAAAAAGAATTATATAGTATTCTTAATATTATGACATATGTAACTATATTTCTAACATTTTATTTTAATATTTTCTTTAAATACGTCTCTTTTAAAATTCTCTCACAATTCAAGGGAGTGTTTTAAAGTGATAACTAGTTAGGCTTGTTCCTGTTAGAATTTCTCAGTTTTATTACATTTGTATTGAAATATCTGGCATGTACATTTTCTGCCCTCCTCCGCATAAGTATATATTTATGGCCTCTTGTGGATAAATGCATGTCCATTAAAAATGTTGTAAGGACAGTAAAAAACAATAAATATTCTCTACATGTAATGTTGCATTTAACATATTTCCAAATATTGTCAATACTCATGTATTTGTTCTTCTCATTTATGTTTTCTGGCTTTTGGTAAATATTTTTCTTTCATTGTGTTCTGTCTCTGTCTATAATACACATTTTGTTCTGGTTTCTATCTTTCTGCTTGCCTTTATGCTTGTTAAATCCATATATGAACCTTTATTTTTTAGTTATCAAACTCAAGGATAAAATAAGAACCATGCATAATGAACTTACATTCTAAATTCCTTTTCTTAACTTCAACTGATTTTCCAAACTTTGTTAAATAACTTCGCAATTTTACTTATCACTTAATCTTTACATACTCTATCAATATTCTTTTTCAAAACATTATGTTCCGTTTTATCCCCCTAGTTACAATTATTTACCCATTACTAAAGTCTCCTGTTAGACATTGTTGGGTCTTGATTTAGACTCACCTTTTTGCCTGCTAAATTGTATCTTCAAGTCATTTTTAAACAAGAAAATTAAACAAATGGTATATTTTCTGACTATTTGCATATGTAAGAATCTCTTTCCGTTTCCTTTATCTCAACGTTTTATAGGATAATTAGACCTAAACTTTCCCAAATAATTCTATACACATTATTCTGTTTTTTGCTAGTGTTTTTGTTATAGAGAAGTGAAAGGCTGGTGCGATTTTTATTCTTATGTCGGTTTTCTTTTCTGTTCCTGGATGAATGTAGGCAATCTTTATCCTACAACATTTTTGCCAAAAGATCTAAATGTGGTAGTATTTTGCACTGAATTTTGACTAGGACGCTATGAATGTTTTCAATGTTTACACTATTTTTTTCTCATTCTGGAATAATGTTCTTCCACTATAAATTTGATGATCGATTCTGTTCCAATTGTTCTTTTTTTTCTCCCTCAGGAACACAAATGACTTATTGTTTGAGTGTCCATTTTCTCCCTCCATATCAATCATTATTTCTAATTCCAGTTCAGGTTACTTTCCTCTGCATTCTGAAAGATTTTATCAAATCTATACTCCTGAAAACCACTTATCTCAGTTGTCTTGTGTTACTTTTTCTCTTTACTTCTTCCATGTGGATTTTATCTGTCATAACATTTGTGTGATTTCTTGAATTTGATTTAATTACAGATAGCTCTTTTGTTGGGTGTACTCTTGTCACAGTATAGTTTTTCCCTTATGGTTGGTTGGCAGATGCTTTTGTTATATTAAGGTCATGTTTTCTTGGATATCTTTGCTGGTACCAAGCACATGTCCTAAAATTTTTTGAAGAAAATCACTTTTAGAGATATGTCTGTCTTCTGAGTTTGTATATCATCTGATTTGGGGGTCCCTAACCATGCTGTATAGTTAGATGCAGGCTTCAGTTCTGTTCTTACAAGCAGAGTATATGAAAACTCCACAAACCGGCCCTCATACCACCAGCTCCAGAGTTCACTAACACTAGTGCTCTTCCCTTCTCTGTTTAAATTGCTCTTCGTGAGGTGTCCTAGTTCATTCTTGGTGCTATAACAAAATTCTATAAATTGGGTAGTTTATAAACAACAGAAATATATTGCTCACAGTTCTGGAGGCTAAAAGTCTGAGATCGGGGGCCAGCACGGTCTGGTGAGGGCCCTCTTCCCACTCACAGACTTCTTGTTGTTGCTTCACGTGGGGGAAGAGGGGAGAGGGCTCTCTCTGAAGACTCTTTTATAAGGCACTAATCCCATTCATAAGGGCTCCACCCTCATGACTTAAGCACCTCCCAAAGGCCCCATCTCCTAATACCATCACCTTTAAGAGTTAGGATTTCAACACACAAATTTTGGAGGTACAGACCATTGCACGAGGTAATTACATTTTCATAGAACTTCTCATCTTTCCTGTATTCCTAGATAGGATAATGTGCTGGAAATTGTGGCTTCTGAATAACACATAAAAAAAAAACAGTTGATAGGTCACAGTGGGATGGTTCAAACTATAGTTTCTGCTTGGGTAGGGGCAGGTGAGGTTTAGCTTTATTTCCTGGGCTAGGGAATCGCAATAGTGTTGAGCCAGTGGCTTTGTCAAACTTATTGGCGGTTCTCCACACAGTTCTAGCTCACAGGATACAGCTTGGGTTGTCCAGGAAGCTGCTTTTCAAACCGACCCACCGAACATTGCAGTTGCTGAAAATTTCTACCAGAATTTGTAACGTTTTCTTATCTTTCCTTGATTTTTTGTGATTTTGTTCCTTCTGCCTTTGAACAATACCATAGACTCAAATTTTTCATCTGCAATATGAGGATAATAACAACTAACACAGAGAGTTGTAAAAATTAGAGAAAAAATATGTTACACTATGTACAGATCCTGGCTCATAACTAGTAGATATTATTTATATTATTATTCCCTGCATGCATATTTTAAGGGGAAGTTAGGAGAGGAAGTATTAGGCACTACTGATATAGCACCATAATAACCTAGAAGTCCTACTTGTTCAATTTTATGGTCATCTTAACCTGAAGCTATTTAACCGTGAGGGAATTAGGATGAATTTGTAAGTATGATTTCAGGCAACTATTTTTTACCTGTATCTGAATAAAATTTCTTTTTGGAAAAAAAACCCTTGTACTCTTAATAAAAATATAAATAATTAAAAGGTACATTAATAAAGTATACTCATATACTTTTGAGCCTTATTTAAGGTTGATTTAGGAATCAAGTCTAATCAACTGAGGGTTTGTTATCAGGAAATCAGAATTTTTTTAAAAACTAGTCTTTCAAATTTTAGAAAACCAAAAAAGGTCATTATTGTTTAAGATTGTTAAAATTCAGGGCTTTGCAAAGACGATGTATAGATTCATGTCAAGGCAGAATCACGACCTATATTCAGAATTGGACTCTCTCTCTCAGCAGTAAGAATACAAGCTTTGATGTGGAGCCTCCTAATTTTATATTCAACTCTGTCACTTACCAGCTGGATGACCTCTAGCCATTTACATTCTTTCTCCAAGGCTGAGTTTGCTCATCTGAAAAATGTCTTGCTGTAAATGTATCTAAAACACTTAGCAGAGGATCTATACATTTTCAATGCTCAATAAATTATCCATCTACCTATCTGTCTATCTATCCATATATGCTTATACAGAGAGACAGAAGTTAATTCCTGGATTAGATGCCTTGAAATGTTGGTGAATATTTCTTCTGAACCTCAATAGGATCAGTAGGACCCCTATCCAATAACCTCAGAGCCTGAGTACTGGGAATGGGTTGAAGAGAAGCAGATGCAATGGATTGTCTAAGCATCTGCACCCAATGCAAATCAGGATATATTTTTCTTCCCCTCTTTTTTATGAAAACAAGCTAATGTATATTTCTGTGACAGGCTGTGGAATAAGGATGACATCTTCAAATATGCTGTTACCAGCATCCTCTTCTACTGAGAGGATTGTCCAAGGAAGGGAAACAGCTATGGAAGGGGAGTGGCCATGGCAGGCCAGCCTCCAGCTCATAGGGTCAGGCCATCAGTGCGGAGCCAGCCTCATCAGCAACACGTGGCTGCTCACAGCAGCTCACTGCTTCCGCAAGTAAGTTCACCAGGGCTGTTGTGAGTCTTCTTTTCTGGTTATCAATTGCCATCAATTCAGTGTTTAGGAAGAGTCCAATCTCACCAGTTTATCCTCTGCTCCATTCCAGCTGGACGCTCTTTGTCCCCAAAATGCATTTTGCTTTTGCTCTATGCCCCAGTCATATTCATTCTCTCTCCCCTCTCTCAATATCTATGATGTTTGGTTTGTATCGCTCTTGTGGTTCTTACCATATATTTTCCTGTATTATCATAACACTAGTGTTATCTTTCCTACTATATCGTAAATTATTTTTATGACTGACTGTTATACATGTAACAAGTTTAAACCCTTCCATATATTCAGGGAGAAAATTCAGCAGCTTCTGTTCTTTGTTTTTTTTTTTTTTTTCTTTTCAGTTAATCCCTTTATCCTCCTACCACCCACCATCACTTTATAAATAAGAAAAAAATCAAAGGTATCACTCTTGAAGGTCTCCCTTCCAATTCCATTATCCAAGGACCCTTGGATGTGGAGCAGAGAGGTGTGTGGACGGTGAGCGAGACCTGCCACCCTGTCTCACAGTCCTCACAACATGGACTGTGGTCACACACAACTTGACAGGAGCTCTCTGCTTGAGCTTTCGCAGTTGTAGCTCTTAAAACTCAGCTACGTAGTTCACATATACGAACGTACGCAGGCACCCCATTGCCCCAGAAGACCAAGGATACACCCTCTCTCCTCCCTGAGATTTAACCATCAGAGTATAGAAAGTTTTTTCTTTTAAACTCTCAAAAGACAAAAGCTCTGAATAAAGCCCTAGCCAGTGGCACTGTTCACATACACTTTCTGAGGAAACTATCCTTGCTGAGACTAGGAGGCTCTTGACCTTCCTTCTAAGGGTAACACCAAATGGTTCCAAGATGCCTACACCTTCATTTATGGGGCAGACATGTAATGAGAATGATCTAATGAATTTAAGGTGATTGTCTGTCACTCTCTCACGAGACAAGAGAAAAGGGACTCACTTATACATATTTACAACCCCCAAAATAACCAAGCATCATGCCTTAGGTGAACTTGAGTCTCACTAATTTTTTAAGGCTTTCTGATTTTTTCGCGCTTGTGTAGTCCTCCAATCTTCACATTTGCTTTGTGGCATGTCATCCATTTTAGTTTATAACTGATCTGTGTTTATGTAAATTAAAAATAAACCCAGAAGGTCAATTTATTAATATTTAGTGAACAATACCTAAATGAGACAATAGCTAAATGAATGAGCATGGCTGTTTTCCAATAGAACTTTATTTATGAACACTGAAATTTGAATTTTGTATAATTTTCATGTGCCACGAAATTCTTCTTTTTATTTTTTTCAACCATTTAAAATGTAAAAGCCAATCTTTGCTTTCAGGCCACACACATATAGGCAGCAGACTGGATCTGGCGTTCAGGCCATAGTTTACTGACCCCTGATTTAGATAAATAAAAATTTCAAAGAATAACTAATTTATGCCTCAGAATAGTAAATTATAGTTTTGAGGAAAATGCTTTACTTATCAGGATAACTAGACTCCATGGACAAATTCTGATAGTGACACTTTTTGGATAATTTCCATAGAAATGTGAGTAACTTGATGTGTTTTCTAATTGTTTCAAACTTTCATTACGATGCTAGGCAACTACTACCATGTTCCCCTCTCTGAAAATAAAAGATACCTTCTAGTACTAATCAAAGCAAAATGTAACGGTGATTAGAATTATGAATGTGGCTTAAAATAATTCTATAAAGTAGGGAAAAAATAATTTCTATAATAGCTTCTTCTCAGTATTTTTGTAGTGAAATTTGTTAGTATTTTATAAAGATCACAATAGCTGCATTTTAGTCAAATAAACAGATGCCACATAAATGTATTTTTTAGCAGCTTTACTAGGATTTAATTCACATACCATACAATTCACCCATTTAAAGTGCACACTTCAATGGCTTTTAGTATATTCAGAGTTGTGCATTTATCACCCCAATCAATATTAGAACATTTTCATTATTCCAAAAAGACACCCCACGCCCCTTAGATATCACCCCTTACCCTCAATCCCTCCATCCTAGGTAACCACTAATCTGCTTTCTGTCTCTGTGAATTTGCCTATTCTGGACATTTCATATAAATGGAGTATTACAGTATTTGGTCCTGTGTGACTGGCTTCTTTCACTTCATAATGTTTTCAAGGTTCATCCATGTTATAGCATATATCAATTCTTCAATTCTTTTTATTGCCAAATGATATCTCATTATATAGATATACCACATTTTGTTTATCAGTTCATCAGTTGATGGACATTTAGGTTGTTTCCACTTCATAGGTGTACAAGTTTTTTTTTTTTTAATATGGAATCTTTCATGAATTTGCATGTCATCCTTGTGCAGGAGCCATGCTAACCTTCCCTGTATCATTCCAATGTTTTCAGTGTATATGCTGCCAATGATACATGTTTCGGCAAGTCGAGCGCAGTCTCTGTGTGCTGACAGACCTACGTGGGGGTTGGCCATTGAGTTTGATAAAATAGAGATAACTGGTGATCTCTTGATAAGAGAAATTGTGTGATATGATGGGGATGGGAATGAATTCATGAGATACTAGAAGGAGAAGTATTGGATACAGTGAATTTAGATGCCACTTTCAAGGAGTTTTTAAATGAATGGGAGCAGAGAAATTTGGCAGTTGAGGGTTGTCGTGGACTCAAAGGAAGGATTTTTAAAATATGAGCTTCATTATAGTATATTTTATGCCAATAATAATAATCTAAAAGAGTTGGGAAAGGTGATGGTCCTGGAGAGAAAGGGTTTAATTTGGGGAGTGATATAATTTCATGTAATTGCACAATGTAGTATACCGTTGTGAAGGAAAAATACAGGATACTTTGAAGATAATATCACAATTATCCAAATAGTTTTTAAAAATTTTTATTTTTTCCTACAGAAATAGTATATTTCTTAAAATAGTGTTTAAGACAAATCTTAGTACCTTTATGTTCATGTAAAATGATCCCAGTCTTTGTGAAACAGTGTAAGTGGGGAAAAGGTTCTTGACAGGATATCATGAGACCTGGGCCATGTCTCTCTGACATTAACCAGCTGGTTATGTCACTCACCTGGGCAAACCATTTACCTTCCAAATCTCAGTGTCCTTATCCACAAAGCTTGTTAAACTGGGCCTATTCCAGGAGGCTTCCTTTCTGGTTGACGATGCATGAAGAGATGGGGTATATCCGTTTTGTCTGCTCAATTAGTTTACAAGCTCCTTACGGACTGAAGTCTTTGTATCTCCTAGAATTCTATTTCTCAAACGACTTCTTCAGCACTAAGACTTTCCTTTAAATAAAATCTTCCATTAAAGCATAAATAAGTAAAGCAGCTGAGAGGACCCCCCCTCCAACACCCCAATCTCCGGGTCACCACACCCGGGCTGTGATTGCTCATCCCCGAGGCAGTGCAGAGTACTCTGAAAACCACTAATCTTACAGGTTTTTCTTTACACTTAAAAGTTTATGATTCATCAACACAATAATCCTGCATGAACAAGGAAATCCCCTGTATGAATTCTCCTCTGTGAAATTTCCTTCTACATAATTTTCTTCTACATAGAGAATTTCAAGTTTCTATATATTTCTAGTCATTCTTGATGGGGATAATTAGAAAAAGAGGGAACTGGCCTTTGAGGAAGAATAGGGAGGTAAAGAAGTAATATAATTAGACAGAATTGGCTTGTGATGCAAACTTGTGGGAGGAAAAAGCACCCATGTGAAGGGAGAGCCTCAAAAATAGTAAGAGGGACTGACAAGCCAGATCCAAGGGCGGTGGGAGTTCTAACAGCATGACGTTGCTAGGGCTGCTTAGCTCTTGAATATCCAGGCAGGGTATGGGTGGAGGGTGGAGGAACATCCTGTGTACACATGAGGGTTTGTGAAGCAGACAAGTTACACTTTGTCTCAAAGATCACAGTATGACCCAGTAAACAAAAGCTGATAAGTGAGTCATAAAATAAGAATAGATGGAGGATCTGATACAGAGGGAAAGTGCCTCATATCCAAAACAAATCAAAATTGATTTCTATACATTTCATTGAAATTACAGAAGAAATAGAATCTGAAGAGTTTCTAATAAACAAGGAACTGAAAGATTGGAAATTAATTGTATAGTTCCCATTGCTATTATTAATCCAAATAAAGCATGGAAATTCCATTTAGTTGCTGTGCTCTTTTTAATTTTAGAGGATATAAAATATTTTTAAGGGCTTTAATACTCTCACTTGTATCATCAATATTTTTAACCTCTTTTTTCCATAAGGTCATCAAATGCAAATTCTCTCACCATAGGGAAATTTTAGGAGCATAATCTCAATAGTTGGGGAGAAATACAGTCTCAATCTTTTTTAAAGGATACAATTAAGCATCACAAATATTATCCTTTAATTTTTTGCAGAAATAAAGACCCAAGACAATGGATTGCTACTTTTGGTACAACTATAACACCACCTGCAATGAAACGAAGTGTGGAGAAAATTATCCTTCATGAAAAATACCATAAAGAAACAAATGAAAATGACATTGCTTTAGTTCAGCTCACTACCCAAATTAAGTTTTCAAATGTAGTTCAGAGAGTTTGCCTCCCAGATTCATCTATAAAGTTGCCACCTAAAACAAGTGTATTTGTCACAGGATTTGGATCTGTTATAGATGATGGTGAGTTAGTTCGACCTAATTTACTTAGTACAAATTTGTCTTGAGATCTAACAAGCTGTCTTAGGGAATCCCTCTTTAGACTTTTCATAAAAATAACGTTGATGCTTCTAATGTGTATGCCCCTGAGCAGAACAGGGGGCTGTGGGGTGAAAAGTAAAAGGAGTCAGGATGAGATATTCACAAGCATTTGGAGCATGGTGAGAAAGAGAAGAAGGTAATATAGAAGAAAAGAACAGACTGTTGTAGGTGCTATAAGAAGGGAAAAAATGCTATGGGAGTACAAGGGGTAATTGCTTCCAAATTATATATTTGCCAGATGTGAATACTCATGGTTAGCATATATTTCAAACCACAATCTTAATGATAGGTTTCTCTTTCTTTCTTTCCTCCTTTCCTCCTTCCTTCCTTTCTTCATTTCTTCCTTCCTTCCTTCGTTTCTATTTCTTTCTTTCTATTTTTTTCCTGTCTAAATCATTCCTCATTTTAATGAGGATTTATGGTGATCATAAACATGAAAGTACTTTGTGAATGTTTTGAGAATTTTCATTTTGGTTAGTTTGTTGAATATATATGTATTTCTTTGCCTCTGTCCCACCCCCCAGGGAGGTTAAAAGATATCAGTTCTAAAATTTTATAAATTGAAGCCCAGAATGTAAGATTTCTAGGTATTATGTCCTTCCTCTCTGAAGAAAGAGATTAATTGAATGTTTTAAATTGGAAAATAAACGTTTAAGGTCCTATCAAGGATATCCTGAAGAAACTAGGAGACAAATGATAATATACCTTAATCTGGCTTTTTTTTGACAGAACTCTATTATATGAAAACTTTCCCAAATGCTCCATGCATTTTCTACTTGACGTTTGAGAGATTGTTCTGTCTCCTTTCCTCTTCTCTTCCCTCACCGCTAGCTCGGGGCTACTCGCCGACAGCTTCAATCAATCAGGAGCCCTAAGCTACTTCCCTTCCCACACTCAACTGTGCAGTATTCTCTCCTCCTAACCCCTGGCCCTGCTCTGTGTTGGTGTCATATTGCTGGCGTATGTTGGGCATCCATTCTCTTTCCCATGCTTTGAGACACCCCTAAATAACACACTACAGCACAGAGTAGGGCAAATAGATCTGTGCAGCTTGTATCCTGGTTCCTACTTGAATAGCTTTTGGAAAATCAATGAACTTCTCTGAGCTTCAATTTCCTCAGATGGAAAAATGTGCCAATTGGACAAGATTAATGTGATGAACCCTCTCTCCGTGAAACAAAAAGCATACACACACACACACACACACACACACACAATATTGCATGTAGTTTTATCCAATAGCTTTTGTGTGTGTGTGGGAGGAAGATCAGCCCTGAGCTAACATCCGTTGCCAATCCTCCTCTTTTTGCTGGGGAAGATTGGCCCTGGGCTAACATCCGTGCCCATCTTCCTCCACTTTATATGGGACGCCGCCACAGCATGGCTTGACAAGTGGTGCGTTGGTGCGGGCCCGGGATCCGAACCTGCAAACCCAGGGCCACCAAAGCAGAGTGTACGCACTTAACCGTTACGTCACCGGGCTGGACCCAAGGGTTCCAATAGCTTTTGAAGATTCACAAGTATGATATGATATTGGGACATGTATGTTTATGGTTCCTTGCACGTAGACATTTATGACACAGAAAATAAAATTAGGTAATTAATAATAAAATAACCTTATGCTTTTGCTCCTAGGAATATACAATTTATGTGTCTTTCACGTCTTAGATACAGTTTTATTCAAAGAACACATTTTTGTGTGTGTGTTTATTTGTATAATAGGACCTATACAAAATAAACTTCGGCAAGCCAGAGTAGAAACCATAAGCACTGATGTGTGTAACAGAACAGATGTGTATGACGGCCTCATAACTCCAGGAATGTTATGTGCTGGCTTCATGGACGGAAAAGTAGACGCATGTAAGGTAAGTCTAAAGTCCAGATCAAAACTTTAAAAGAACAGTTTCCATTAACTATTTCTAAATTTGGCATATATTTCACCTGGGAGAAAAAAAAATGTCATCTATCTCACCAAAGATTCAGTTTATTGAATAATCAAAATATTAAACAAAATACAATAACAATAAAATAAAATAACAAAAATTATTAAGTGATTACTGTGTATTGTATAAGTGATTACCGTGTGCCAAGCCAAGTGTTAATCACTTTTTATACATTATTCACTATAATGAGATCGAAGCAGTACTATACTTATCTCGATTTTACAAATTAGGAAATTAAAGCCTGTTGCTCCCTATTGCTAGTTCACACAATTACTCTTATGTTCTGTTGTCATTTTCTTAAACAAAATTGTAAACAAAAGACAGAGAAACCTCTCCTCTGAAGACCACTTCATTCAGCTCTGTTATCATCTCTCATGCATCTTGTTTTCATCCCCCAACTCCTGGTCTCTCCCCTTTGTCCCTCTCATTCTTTAATGACATTGACACCTGAAATAGTTTCCTCTTCATCTCAAGCCCTGCAGTATTAACACTGACCCATTTACAGGCTGGAGTCTCAGTTCCCAGACCTCCTAACCTCCAGTTAGGATCTTCACCCCTTCTCAGCCACCTATTCCTAGGGTCACACCTTGAGTTTTGTCACCAAAAACTGTTCCAACTCCCAAAACACTAATTCCCCAAATCATTCTATTTAACGACTCGCCCCACTTCTTCCTGCCTACTTTTCAAATACTCTTGCTCCCTTGGCCACACACTCTGCTACATCCCAACCTACCAACCCTCACCCCCAACACACACGATCTACCCATAGATTTGTGTCCCTTCTCTGATTTACTTTTTCCCTTTAGCTTTTTTTTTTTTTTTTTTTTTTTTTAAAGATTTTATTTATTTATTTTTCCCCCAAAGCCCCAGTACATAGTTGTCTGTCATAGCTGCACATCCTTCTAGCTGCTGTATGTGGGACGCGGCCTCAGCATGGCCGGAGGAGCGGTGCCTCGGTGCGCACCCGGGATCCGAACCCGGGCCGCCGGCAGCGGAGCGCACGCACTTAACCGCTAAGCCACGGGGCCGGCCCTCCCTTTAGCTTTTATCACCATCCAATACACAATATATTTTATTTAGCTGGTTTATTGTCTGTCTTTCCCACTAAACTAGAATATAAATATAAGTTTCATGAAGGCATAGATTTTGGGGATCTATTTTATTTACTGCTGTATTACCAACACCTAAAACAGTGCCTGGCACAAATATTTGTTGACTGAATAAAATATCATCTTTCTTCAACTTCATTGAGACCAATAGACCATTGCTTCTCTATTTTCCCACATTCCATTCATCCTTTCCTTTCTTCCATCATCTACTTGTCCAACTTAGATTTCACTATTAATCACTTTTTAATCACTTTTGCTAATACCCCAAGCTCACTTGTTGCTCTCTCTTTTCAGTGTTTCTGTCTACAAAGTTCCAAACCTGAAAGAACTCAACTATCCAATCTTTCTCTCTCTCCTGCACTTTGGAAGTCAAATGCTCCTGGAAAAAATACAACAGAGCACATTGGGTCCAATAAAAGATCCAGATAACAAAACTGACTATCCTATTATTTGTGTTTATTTCTTTGTTTGTTTGTTTGTTTCAAGTCCATTCTCTGAATTCTCCCAACATTTTCCACTTTCCTTCACTTCTGGTTTTATATACCCCTTTATTCTTAACTGATGATTTTGTTCCCCAATTTTCAAAGAAAAGTAGAAGTCATCCTAGGGGGATTTCCCCATTTTCCCAGCACCAAGCTTACAGACTTGCCTTCATCTGGACCCATTTTATCCACCCTCAGCTTAGGTCACAGCAGAGAAGCTTCCTCTTTTCTAAGGCTGATCCCTTCCCTGCTCAGGTTCCTCTTCTTGTTGGCCTTTTGGGGAAGTTTACACTAGCAATTATTTCTTCTATCTCTTTTCATAGTCAAAATTTCTCTTGTAATTAGATCCTTCCCTATTCAGATCTATCAAATTAGGAAAAAAAAGAAAAAAAAACCAACTCTTTTCTTGAACCATAATGCCTCCAGCTAGCACCCCATCTTATCTGTTTACCATCAAATATTTGGAAAAATATCTATACCCATTGTCTCAATTTTCTCACCTCCCACTAACTCCTCAAACCGTTACAATATGGTTTCTGCCGTATCACTTCATCAAAATAGCTCTTCCTGAGGTTTCCAGTGACCCAGATGTTTTTTCGTCCTATTCTTTTTTTTTCCCTCTTAGCATTTAATAATGTTTACAACTCCATCTTTCTTGAATTATTGCCTTTCTAGGCTTAGAATGATTTTCATTCCACATCTCTGTCTGCTCCTTCTCTGTCTCCTTTTTAGGCTCATTCTCTCAATCTCAGCCATTAAACTTTGATTTATTCCACACTTTTTCCTCTTTTTACTCTATATTTTCTCCCTAGAGAATCTAATTCTCTTCCATAGCTTCAATTATCATCTTTTTGCAGATGATTCATAAATTTATACTTTTAGCCCCAACCTCTCCTTGGATATCTACACTTATATATTCTACTCCTACTTGACAACTCCACTTGGATATTTGGAAGGCATTTTAAATTTAAAATGTTGCATCTGATTCTGCTCTTATTCCCTTCCCTACCTGATTTTCTTCCTATGTTTTGTATCTCTATGAATGGCATTCCCTTTCATTCCGTTAAACAAGCAAGAAGACTAGAAATTGTTCTAACTTTCTCTCCTTATCCCTTATCCAATTGATTACCTAATCCCATGGATTTTACCTCCTTAAATCTCTCTCTTGCTTCTCTTTCTTTCTCCCTCTCCCCTCCCCTCTGCTTTCTCCTCACCCTCCCAACCACATTAGCCATCTAGCTTATTTCCTTATATTCACTCTCATGCTCCTACAGTGTATTAGTCAAATGAAAGCCAGGATGGTTTCTAACAAGATGTAATCTGATCATGTCAACCCCCTCCTCAAAACACTTCAGAGGCTTACCTTTGTTTTTATCTTAAGATAAAAAACAAAACCACCCACAGGGCTTTGCATGGACCAGTCTCTCCTACCTCTATAGCCTCATCACATACCACTTGCACCTTGCTGTCTTCTCTCCAGTCCGCCCCCTCCCCTTTTTTTTACAGGCCTTTGTTTATACCAAGCTCCTTCATGACACAGAGCATTTGTAACACTATTTCCTCTGCCTAGAACACATTTCATCCACACCTTCCTTTTCAAGGTTAACTCCTCTTCCTTTAGATATCAGCTCAATTACATCTCATCAGAGGAAACTTTCCTGACCTCCCTGACCAGTCAACTTCTCCCACTGTATGTTACCATAGCACTTAGCACAGTTGTAATTTTGCATTTATTTGTCAGCTTATTTAGTGTCGGTTTTTTAACCTAAATTTCAAGCTTTATGAGCACAAGGACTGTTTATTTTTGATCATGATTGTATCCTCAATGCTCATCAAAATGCCTGGGACATATAGTGGGAACTCAATAAATAGTTGATAAAAGAATAAATAAGTGAAGGAGGTGGAAGAGGCACGCAGAGGTTAAGTATCTTACCCTAGATCACACAACCAGTAATGGATAGAGCTGGGCCTGAAACTCAGGCAGTTCAACTACTGAGACCACACTTTTAACCTCTACATTTATATCTGTTTAGTTATTTAATCTTCCTTGTTCCAAAAGAGATTTAAGGGAGCTTACATCAAATTCCACAAGCAAACATAAATTAGAATTATGTAAATAAAAGAAAAGAAGACCAAGAATAGGTCCATAAAATGCAGTCAAGCTAACAATATTCAGAAGAGATCCTCAAAAATTTCCACCTATACACAAATACTAACCTCATTAAATATTTTATATACATGCTTACTAAACCATGCATAAAGTGTCTAATCAAACTAGCAGAAAAAAAAAATTCAAGGATGCTGAGCCAGAAATAACGTAACCATTTTATATGAATGAGTGTTAGTCTTTCTAGAAAACAATGCACTTTAAAGTTTAGCACAAAATTTTATCTCAATTGAGAGAAACATTATATAATCTATCTCTATCTGGCTGCATGTTCTATGTAACAATTTCCTTTTTTTCTGTGGAAGAGAGATGATTGCAATGACCTTCCTACTGAATTAAATTAGAGTTAACAATTTTAAATGTTTTTGTTTTTTCTCCAGGGTGATTCTGGCGGACCTCTGGTTTATGATAATCATGACATTTGGTACCTTGTTGGGATAGTAAGTTGGGGACAATCATGTGGTCTTCCCAAAAAACCTGGGGTCTACACAAGAGTAACTCAGTACCGAGACTGGATTGCCTCAAAGACTGGTATCTAGTGTTAATTGTCCATGAATTATATCCATGGCACACACAAATAAAACTCCTACCTGTTGTGTATTATTTATATTCATGTGGTTTGGATCAGTGCTTTTGCTGGATATCAAGAAGTCCTTCAGTCTTAGACCAATCTCATATCATGAGGTGGCCTTTGTGTATATGTGACTGAACTCTCTCTACCCTGAGAGAAGAAGACACAGCAGATGACAGATAGCACTGACTCCTCACTCACAAGGGAAACTGTTGTGAGGCTTATTAATAAGATGAATATTTATAAATGGCTTTCCCCAATGGAAGACAGGGAACATCATTTTCCACAGGATATGAAGAGCTGCCAGGGCTGCCAAAATCTTACCTCATATAATACCTGGAGCACTTGGGATTCTTCTAGCAAAAAAGCTCAAACATCAGTCTTCTCTGAGGGTTCAGGTCTTCAGCATTCTAGAACTGATGAATGGACATTCAATGGCTAGACTGGAGAAGCATGAGATTTGCAATATAACTTGATCTCTAACCTGGGTTTATAAATAATAATACAGAGAATTATCACCCACCACAAGAGCTTACATTTAAAAGATGTTTAAATGTATCTGAACTAGCTGTTAACATTGTGTTATATTGAAGCACTAGCTTCAGGATGCATGTTGTATTGTAAATAAGCATTTCTGATTTATTCTTTAACAGCATCTTGCCATTCATACATCAATTGGAGTTAGGCCAAAAGGAAAATGAAAACTCTTGGGAGCATTTTTCCATGGGTTCAAGGAGGATAAAAAGACGTGATGGGACCTAGGCCAGCAGAGTTAGTTTCAAATGATTAAGAACAAGACAAATATTTTTTAGATTTTCGGTGGAATGAGGTATCCAATTATTTATTTAGAAATATCTACATCAATATATAGTAACTGGTGCTTTTGTAAGTCTTTAACTCTCTGACAGATGAGATGTCTATCAGAATGTCAGGTTGGGAGAGCTGATTTGTGTAAATCATTTAGGAAAGTGCTTGGCATATATTATGCACTATATTTAATTAATAGTATAGAAATATTTATTATAATGGAAAGGAATGCCTCTGTGAGTTTTAAGGTAAATTAACTTAATTTGTCAAGTGAGTGAATGACTTTGTGGCTTAAAACAGCCCAAAGTCTAGTGGTAGAAAGCACAGGCTTTGGAACCAGGCTGCCCGAGCTTGAATGTTGGCTCTGCCACATATAGCTGTGTGTCTTTGCACAGTTTTATTAATACCTCTGTGCATTAGCTCTTTCATCTCCACAATGGGAATAGAAATGGTACCCACCTTATATGGTTTGTATGAGGATTAAATGCATTAATACAAGTAAAGCACTTGGACAGTGTCTGCACACAGTAGGCTCTCAATATGGACTAGCTACTATTAATTATTATTAATGTGCTTTGCACTCAATAAAGCAATATACTTTCTAAAAACTATCGCTTGCTTCTTTAAAATAATGTAATTGACTTCACAACACTTTAAATTACATTGTAAAAAAATTAGGTGAATTAGATTTTCAAAATCACTTTTTATGTCTCATTAATATATTTTGAACTATGTGTGTTTATAGAGAAGTAGTTATAGGAGGTATGGTCATCTGTCACCAAGGTTGTGACTACAGAGATGCAGCTCTGTATGCATCTCCCGACTGCAAACAGAAGACCTCAAGTGCTAAATTTGTTGCTCTGATTCGTCAGAGAAAAAGCTAGCCTCTCTGTTTCTTTAAAGACTAACAGTTTTGTTAATTTACATGTATATGTGTTTGTAGGTAACATATGCAAACAAGATGAATATAACTAAAAAGATCTCTTAGCTGTTATCATTTACATATCAAGATATAAACACAAAAGTGTCATCGATGCCCACTTTTCTTTTAAAAAGAAAATGTCACCAAATTTCTGAGTTGATGACAACTAATAACTAAATGTCAACAGAAAAAGCAGAGTAAAAACTTAAATCCTTACACTTTCTTTTATATGCAGAGAAACATCCAAAGCTTTCTGGAGAATATTTAGCATATTCAGGATCTGTTTGCTTGATGACAGACCTTACTTATATTAAAGCTAAACACAGCCTTTGGCAGAAACAGGAAAACAAATCTGTCTACCAAAAAAAAAAATCATTTTCTACTGTGTAAGTTCTTTAACATTGGCAGTGTGTTTTCTGTAACTACATTTATATTTCAGAAGACTGTGCTAATATTTTGCATTTAAGTGTCTGTGAAACTATATCTACTGATTTAAATAATTCTGTGCTTAATTCAATTCAATGACATGTTAACACAAATGAGAGGAATAAATACAAAATGATGATAAGTAAATCTAAGAAATGGAAGAATGGATTTTTTTAAACAGGATTTATATGTCCTATTTCTAGTTTGCTGTCTGACCTATTGAGTGGTGTTACAGGAATCACGCAACAGCTTTTTCCTCATGTTTTCCATCTACTCAATGGGACATTAATCGGTCTACCTCATGGCATTGTCGTGAGGCTTTCTTGTTAAATGATAAGGTTGAACAGTCAAAGAATGTTTAAAACCTGCTCAAAAAAATGCAAAGTATATTATTGTAAAGTAATATCAGTACAGATGATGCTGCGAATGCCCTAAGATTGTAAAAAAGGTTTTTTTTTTTTACAGTGTTAGCATTTTTATTTATCAATAGTATTACTTTGTGAATTCTGCAAATATACTGTGGTTAAAAAAAAACAAATTGGGCTTTGCCTCCTGTGTTGTGAATGCTATAGTATTCTTCACGTCGTTTCATAGACAGAAGAACAAACTCTACAATTTGTCTTGACTCGTTGTTTGAAAGATAGTCAAATCCATTAGGCTGACTGTAAACAATACAGCACATAATCCCTGTGGACTCTTGATGGAATTTTGGATGCCTTGAGATCTAAGGGTTTGTTTTTAATGCTAGAGCAAGAATGAACCAAAATTTTTGCAAAGCTTAGCCATCTTTCAGTGAAATCTTCATGATTCAACAACAATAACAAAAACATATTAATAGGAATTTACCCTTTAAAACTGAATAAATTTGTTGCTTTGTTAATATATTTATTTGACTGAGAGGAGATATGTGCCAGGCATTCTTCATGCAATCATGGAAATGCAAAATAAACTTGTTACAAATTATGGAAATTAATGCTAGAATCATAGCTTTTAGAGCCAGGAGGGACCTAAGAGCTTATATACACCAACCTCCTTTTTTGACTGATGTGAAACCAAAGCCAAGAGAATTTCCCCAAGTTATTCAGTAGGTCACAGCCAGTTTAGGAACAGAACCCAGGAGCCTTTGCATCCAGTCCAGTCTTCTTTCCACCTCTCTAATCTGAGTTATGCAGGTTCACTAGCCAGGAACATTGCAGTCCTAGAAGTCACTGGAATTAAAAGATTGTTGCCAAATCAACGTTTCTCCTTGCAAAAAATGTGAGGCAAGTTAAACTCACATGGTATTCAGGAAAGTATATCATTGTACCAAACCAGATTTATGATTACAACCACGCCACTTAATATTATATCCAACTATACCTAAGGAAATGAAGGATGATTTTAATGTAGGCAAAGCTGCAGACCTAGTTAAATTGGCAGGTCAGAATACTCCACGGAAAGTTTACCCCCTGAGTCTACACCTTATTCCATCCTTTTCTCACCCTCCACACTAAGGTTTATAATTATAAAGCAATTTAAAGCCTTGATAGGGTATACGTTAAAAAAAAGGTGTACCATATTTTCAAATGAAGAACAGCCAAAGATTTTGAACCCTACTAAACCAAAAGATGTTTTTCTCTTTGCTTTTTTAATGCCTCATCAGAAATCTGTTTTATAAACAAATAAACAAAACTATAGGAGGCCCACTAAAATGCAGCAAACTAAAAAGTTTTATTTAAGTTGCTATTATAAATGCTTATAAAGAGCATTCTTTCACAGCTTTCAATATTTTCCTTGCCTGAAAGTTTTAAACATGACTAAAAAGAAATGAGAGAAATGCAATCATGTCACATAATTAAAAAGAGAAATATATTGTCATATGTCGCTTAACGATGGGGACACGTTCTCAGAAATGCATCGTTAGGCGATTTCATCATTGTACAAACATCACAGAGTGTACTTACACAAACCTACATGGTATACCCTACTACACACCTAGGCTATATGGTATAGCCTATTGCTCCTAAGCTGCAAATCTGTACAGCATGTTACTCTACTGAATACTGTAAGCAATTGTAACACAATGGTATTTCTGTATCTAAACATTTCTAAACATAGAAAAAGTACAGTAAAAATATGTTATGAAAGATAAAAAATGGTACCCCTGTATAGGGCTCTTACCATGAATGGAGCTTGCAGGACTGGAAGTTGCTCCGGGTGAGTCAGTGAGTGAGTGGTGAGTGAATGTGAAGGCCTAGGTCATTACTGTACACCACTGTACACTTTATAAACACTGTACACTTAGGTTACACTAAATTTACAAAAAAAATATTCTTTCTGTGTTCAATAATAAACTAACCTTAGGTTACTGTATTGTTTTTACTTTATAAACTTCTAAATTTTTCAACTTTTTGACTCTTTTGTAATAACACAACTAAAAACACAAACACATCGTATAGCTGTACAAAAATATCTTCTTTCTTTATATACTTATTCTATAAGCTTTTTTCTATTTTTAAAATTTTTAATTTTTTTTTACTTTTTAAACTTTTTGTTAAAAAACAAAGACAGAAATACACACATTAATCTAGATCTACCCAGGGTCAGAATATTCAATGTCACGGTCTTCCACCTCCACATTGGTCCCACTGGAAGCTCTTCAGGGGCAATAACATGCATGGAGCTGTCATCTCCTATGACAACAATGTCTTCTTCTGGAATATCTCTTGAAGGTCCTCCTGAGGCTTTTCTTGAGGAGGTGTCATTCTTTTCAGAAATATGTTCATGGTGGTTTGCTTAGTTTGTTTCTTTTTTTATCGTAGATTTGCTCGTAAGCAGAAAATGCACATGAACATTCCTCCCTATTAATGAAAACCTTTTGGTGTTAGGGTCCTGTTTTCAAACATTTTAAGAAGCTTGTTGAGGTCTGTAAAAGCTTCTGCTAAACCCTTCACTGTGAATTTTCTTGGGGGTTCTTCTTTTTCTTCTCCTGCAGTTTTCTTTTCTCTTGTCTCTTCTTCAGCTATGCATTCCTGTTCTAATTCCAACAACTCCTCATTAGCTAATTCCTCAGGAACAACCTCCAGGAGATCCTCAATGTCATTCTCATCCACACCTAGGTTAAAGTTGTTTGCCATCTCAACCACAGCTTTATTGATTTTTGCAACCTCCTCACCCTTGGCAAATCCTTTGAAGTCATGAACGAACCTCTCGAGCGTCTTCTTCCAGATGCCATTTATACACTTCTTGATGACATCACTCCAAGCCCAAGCAAGGTTCTTGATGCAGTCATAGATATAATCCTTCCAGAACTGCATCAGTGTCTTCTCAATGTCTTCCTCATTTGCAGCAATAGCCTGGGCAAAGGTCCTCCTTGGGTAGTAGACCTTAAAAGATGCTGTAACTCTTTATCCGTTGGTTGTATCAAAGAGATGGTGTTTGGAGGGAGAAACACCACTTTAATATTGGGATAAAGATCAGCAATAAAAGGACAATGTGGGAAGCATTATCAACAATAAGCAAAATCTTGAAAGGTATGTTATTCTCCAAACAGTACTTCTCCATTTCACTGGCACAGCAATTCAGGAGGGCATCTTGGAAGAGGAGCTGGGTCATCCATGACTTCATATTCCTCCTGTAGCCCACTGGCAGTGTGTGCTTATTGATATACTTTCAGGCTCTGGAGTTCTCACTGTGCCAGATCACAAAGGTTTTCAATTTGTAGCCTGCAACATTGCCCCCAACAAGACTGGTATCCTGTCCTTAAAAGCTTTATGGGACCACCTTTGCATATGTGGTCAGTAGTTGACTGAACCATCGTTATGCAGCGCATGACTGTACCTTTGTTCCCAACTGCCCTCAATCTGTCAAATGGAATATTAGTCTATCTAACTCATGTTGTTGTTGTGAGGCTTTCCTCTTGAATAATAAAGCCTAAATGTCAGAGAATGTTTCAAACCTGTTTGAAAAGTGCAAAGTATAATATTGTATACTGATATCTGCACAGCTGATGCTGCACATGCAGTAAGATTGTCATTAAGTTTTTATACCATGTTAGCATTTTCATTTTTCAATAGCGTTGCTTTGTGTATTTTACAAATACTACTGTTTTTTTAAAATTATATTTAGCATTTTCTTGAAGAGAAATATAATATAGCTCATGTGGTTAATATTAATTTATTGCAAAAAGAAAAATAGCAGGCAAATCAAGTTAATTGTTGTTCACTTGATGGCTTTAAGAATGAATATAACCCAAATTAATTTTATTTAAAGCATATTTTACTGTAACATGTTGGAGAACTCTATAATCAATCTACTGGAAACACTTTTAAAGCTATTATGTAGCTGCCAGTGAAAAATATCAAAAGCAGTCCAAAGTCAGCATTTAACAAAGTATATTTTAAAGACTCTGCTTAGTAATATTTTAGTCTATATTCTGAATTGTTAAAGGTTCTTTAACTTAAGTCACAGAGCTATGCAATAGTGAGTAAGCTAACCAGATATCATAGATTTCCTGTGAAGTTCTATTTTTATACATTTTGTTCCATTGTCAGAATCTGTGTCCCAACTTTTTTTCTTTTTTAAAGATTTTATTTATTCATTTTTTCCCCCCAAAGCCCCAGCAGATAGTTGTATGTCATAGGTTCACATCCTTCTAGTTGCTGTACGTGGGACCCGGCCTCGCGCTGGACGGAGAAGTGGCGCCTTGGGGCGCGCCCGGGATCCAAACCCGGGCCGCCAGCATCAGAGAGCGCGCACTTAACCGCTAAGCCACGGAGCCGGCCCTGTGTCCCAACTTTTATTTAAAAATGTAGTCATAGATAAAAAGACCATCCTGTTAGATCCTCCTTTTCTTTCCACTCCCAAACTTAGGTATTCTCCATAAAGGATGTTCAGATGCCTTCCTTTTAAATATTTCCAGAAGGAGAAATTTCGTAAAAGCATATGATTGCCTTCCTAATGGTTTTAATAACTACCCTTTGTCTGTATTCAACAGAAGGACCTTCTGGTGAACCTCAAACCTGTATCTTCCTGTTTAGATCTAGGTGGAGATGACTGAATTCTTGGGATAATTTTTTAAATCCACTAGTGTTTGTCCTACAGGTGATAATCCTTCGGGAAAGAGGATTAGAAAATTGAATGAATAGGCTGAGGTGCCCTATGAAGAACAGAATTTAAAAGTGGACAGGAGAAATAAACGGAATCTGAAAGTAAAAAAGAAGCCATTGGAAAGACAAATATTAACCCACAACAACTTGATTAATGTTTCATAAAAAAAAATAGTTGGACCACAGAATAAAAACATTTTTTTAAAGTAAAGAAAATGATTGATTTATCCTCCTTTTTTTAAAAAACTACAGGAACATTATAACGAATACTTTTTAAGAGGGAGAGGGCACACAATTGTATCAACTTATCACAACTATTTTATTTGTTTATCTTCCAATCTTTGTATATATGCATACATATATTTTACAAAGTTGATATATAATAGCGTATATAAAATTATGTATTTCTCCGCTTGAGATTATATTATATATTTTTCGATGACCACATGTTTGGGTATAATCGTCATTTTTAATAGCTACCTTTGAGTTGCTACATCAAATAGTTGCATACATAGACCTTGCCCAGAACGTTAGGCTAGTCTATTATCAACTAAATTTATTACCGGGGTCATGAACTGTAAAGTATAGCATCCTCCCTTTCCTTGTTCCATTAATCCTCTGGCACTGCACCAAATGAAGACTGTGATTACCTATGCTTTCCTCCACTTTGCTTCTTTCCCATAATGCCTGTGGTTTCTTCTCCTTCTCTCCATACTGCTCTTTGTCTTCCTCACTGGTTTAACATTTCTCTACTACCCTCTTTCTTAGCTGGTTCCAGTGAGTCCTCCTTGATTCTTTTTATTTAAATGTTCCTATACCTTCATCTTCTTCACAGAATGCTTTCTCATAATCTTCTTAAAGGCTGGATCTCCCTTTCTAAAACATCCCATTATTGTAGCCCTTCCAAGTGGTTGCTCTTTCTCTCTGGGTCTAATTCAGAGTCAGAATTCTTCCAACTCCCAACTAAAAGCTTCCAAATACATGTGTAGTCTCCCAACAATTACTGCTTCACACTAGTACAAAAATATATGTTATTTTTAGTGTATAGGCTCATGCTTTTAGCTATACCACACATTGCTCTTCCTAATTACTGCCAACCTCTTGACCACTCCCACATTTACTGAGGTACTAGGCACTTAGCTCAAAATAGACCTCTCTACCTAATTCCTGTCTTTATTGTGGTCAATTCAACATCCAAGTGGATGACCCACACCTAGCTTCGATTCTTTGAACTCATAAATCCAAATGACCAAGTTCTATTACTCTCCTATTATTTCCTGTCTGGACATTGGAAGAACCTCAAATTGATCTCCCTTCTCCAAGCTTGATGTCTTCTAGTCCATTCTCCTGCACCTCTGTTTCAAATACCTCTAATTTCTCCACCTCCTGCAGAAGAGATATTTAATCTAGAGCTCAACAACTTGGTTATGCAAAAAATTTATCTCAACAACTTGGTTATGCAAAAAATTTATCTTTATTTTCACTAACTTTTAACAGAAATTTACTATTTCTTTCCATTATAAAATAGGCATACACAAAAAATCAGTAACATAAGCTGTATCAGTGACTTTGTCATCAAGAGAAATCATAGATACTTTTATTTCATTTAACAGTTGTTACATATATATCAAAATATATTTATACTCATCAAAACTTTGAAATTATAAGTTGTTAGACTCATTGCTATATCCTGTTATTTAATATGGTAATAGAGAAGCTATTTATTACTATAATCACAAATTTAAAAAATATTTTGATAACTATATTGCCATATATTAGTTTCTGCATAATTCCATGTATTCTATTTTATGCACCTAAAAATATTATTATGAGAAAGGGTCTGTAGTCTTCACTAGACAGCCAAAGATGACCAAGAACATGGTACAAAAAGAAAGTAAGAGGCTTTGACCTATAGGGTAAAGACAAAATCCATTTTCATGATACACAAAAATTTCATGATTGTCCTCTTTCTAGTTTCCATATTAACCTCCCAGCTTGACTTCTTCCCTTTTGCCATTCTTCATTTCAGTTTTTTTAAAAGTACTCGTAGTGCTCTAACGACACTGTGCTGTCTCAGGCACAAATGAATCCGTTTGGATAGAAGCTCTTCCTCCTTATCACTCTAACAAGTTTGCTTTCTGAAATTGTTGTACCAAGTGACCATATCCCTGGGGTATGTGAATGTTGAATTTTCACTAAAAACTACTAATATTATTAAACATATGCCTTAAAAGATAGAACAAAACACTTTCTAAGCAGAATTCTAAAATGGTTCTCCAAGATCTGCCCTAATCTCAATGTGAATATGACGAAATATCATACCCACGATTGTGTTGTTACATTACACGGCAAAAGGAACTTTGTAGATATGATTAAGATTACTGATCTGTTTACTTTGGGTTAATCGAAAAGGAGATTTTTCAGGTGGGTCTAATATAATCCTTTAGAAGTAGAGAATTTTCTCTTCCTGATAGCAGAAAACTCAAAGAGATTTCAAGTGTGAGAAGATGCACTGTTAGTGGTTTATCTGGAGGGGACCATGCATCAAGGAATGCAGGTAGCCTCTAGAAACTGAGGGCAGTCCAGGCCCACAAGCAGTAAAGAAATAGGGACCTTAGTCTTTCTGCAAGGAACTTAATTCTGCCAACAGCCTGAATGGGCTGGGAAGTGATTTCTTACCACAGCCCCCAGATAGGAACCCAGCTGAGCCAACACCTTGTTTTCATCCTTTGAGACGCTAAGCAGAGAATAAAGCTGAGCTTGCCTGGACTTCTGACCTACAGAATAAAAATAGATAATAAGTGCCTGTTGTTTTAAGTGGCTAAGTTTGTAGTAATTTGTTACACATTAATAAAAAATTGACAAAGGTATAGAATTTTTATTTATTAGTTAATTTGAACATTTTTCCATATGTTCATTTATTGTAAATATCACATGTTCCTGTTTTGCCAAAAACTTTTTTTCAAAACGAAAGAAGGATTGAAATATGAATGTGAATGTTGATTGTCAAATCGGCTAAAAGAAAGACTCAGTAAGTATTGAATGTCAAAGTGTTTGCAGAGGTGCTGGCAAGTGCATTCATTCAAAGACATCACAGTTTCTGGCCTCAGATCTTTCACTATCTAACAGGAGATATGGGTCTACAAACCTGAAAATAAGCAAAACTAAAACTAGATAACTACTTGAAGGGAAAGTGTGGGTCAAGGGTTGTCCAGATAGTGTGAGAGCTGGGAAAACAACATGCTGGAGGAGTTACCTTAGAGTATAGGCTTTCAGAGTCTCCAGACCCTGTGTAGACAGATTCTAATCAAATGACTTGAATCTTATAGTGAGGTGGATTTTGAATTGAGAGCTGTACTACAAAGAAGGGAAACAGTATTTTAGGTATGTGGGCCAAGACACAATGGGAACAAAGAGATTGGGTCAACAGAAAAGATACCTCCAAATCAAATAACATAGATGCCGTTGTAGCTACAAAGGAGAGCACATGGAGAGGAGACAATTGGCAGGTAAAGCCCTTTACGTTGGCATTTGACACAAATATATTTCCATTTTCCCACCTTAAAGCTGGATTACCCTTTAGAGTAGACGCAAATGAATTTCTGGGCCAGACATAATGGGTACATGTACCATTGTACTAAGAAAGGCAGGTCAAAGACTAGTGAACATTTTATGAAAACCTCTGATCTTGTTTCATGCTTGCATCTGAAAGAGATGAATGACAGGGCCTGAAGACCAGATTTGTACTGACTCAGAATGAAGAGTGCCACCTCTTGAAAGACAAATAAAAAACTTCAAGTATTGAAGGGTGTCGCTTAGGTTTTGGATGCGATGTTATTTTTCATTTAATTTTAATTAGCCAGAACCAGGAAATTCTTACTTCCTGCAACAAAGACTTATCAAGTGATTCTTCACCTCAAACCATACTATTGGTTAAAGTTTACCCATCCCAACTTGTTAAACTAGTTTATTTTAAATCCTTACACATTCTTTCTTTAGTCAGCTTACAAGTCTGAAAGAATGCCCAGGATGCTACTCAGTTGACGAGAAGTCAGACAGCAGCACGGAGGTGAAGTTGGCATTCCCAACAGTGTATGATGTATCAGTAAGTTTAATTTTATTTCATGTTTGAAAGATTTGCTTTAGATTGTGGTTTCCAATTCAGGAAATTATTCTAAATTGGGAATTCAATAGTTTTCTTTTTTTTTTTTTTCTCTCTACTGTTGCCAGAGGAAATAATAGCATAGTAATGTTCATACTTTTTATTTCAGGAAACCATGCTAACAATTTTATATTAAGGATTTGAAAAGTTCAACAGGTTGGATCTTAATTGGAAAGTTTAATGTGAAATGAGGTAACCACAGAGAGAGGGAGGAAAAACAGAAAGCCTGTGGTAAAATTGTTTAAGTTTGTAGGATTGGAAGGATGGGGTAAGGAAGAAAGTGTTTTCTAACCCTGAGTCCAGAGTTTAGAATATCTAATGCTATTTGTGATCTTTCTAAATTATGCATTTGATTGATACATTGAAGATAGAGGAAATATACAAGTTGTATAGGAAGTATTGTATTTTAACCCCATCCTAAAATTGAAAAATATAATTAAAGCTCAAAAAAATAAATAAGAATCTAAATATTCTTTGAGAAATTCTTTGCCTTTTAGCATAAAAGTTTAAAGAGGAATATAAGCACAATTTGTACATAATAATATAAAAAGTGAGAAGCAAATAAATAATCCTAAGATTTTTATATTTTAATAAATTTGGAAGGAAGTCTATAGAAAATAAATCTTAAATGCTTTTTAGCCCCCACTCTCCTGTCTGATCCATTTTGCATTTTTTTCTACATTTTGAATATTAATTCTTCATGTACAAATATGATGTCAATTAGTACAAATTATTCAAGATAATGAGGGAATTACAAATGTCTTTTCTAATGATGTTTAACCAGAGTTTCAACTTCATTCAAATGAAATCTTTTCTTCATTGGTAATAATTGGCCATCGTGTATAAAACTGAAACACGTGGATTTCTGGACCACAATTCTCCCAACAGATTTAACTCTTTACAATTGTTCAAAATGGTCCCCTTTTTACTTGCTCACCTTAGAGACACAAATTAAGGTTTAGGTTGTTAAAAGAAAAAACAAAATAAACAAACAAAAACAACTCTTCACACACACTGATCTTATTTCTAGAACTGGCACACATTAGGATTACTTTTTAAACGGAATGTAATAGAAACAGGATGATTATCATTATTAATATTATTCTTATTTTTACTTAAAAGTATTTCCATTCTATAGGGAAAAAAATGGTGATTCCATATCCATAAAGATAATTCAATTAATCCAATTTTCTTTGCTGTTCAATATCTTTAATAGTCGTGTATTTACTTGAGAAGTACATACCAAATCTCCATTTTGGGCATCGGAGGCATAGGGATGAATAAACATACAGTTTTAATTCAGTTTCTTTAAGGCTATGTAAATATCAATTATGTATCATAGCTGGTTAAAGGCAAAAGAAACCTACCAGAACAGTAAAGAGAGAAATGAAAGTGACATAAAGGGAGAGAGAGAGGAAAAATGGACTGAAGCAAAAATCTGGGAAAAGCAAAAGACCTACATCTGGTCAATAGACCAAGAAACCATCTAGACTTCTCCATTCCTATTACTTTCCATTTTCAAAATTTTCCCCTCCAGGTCCAAAATCCTTAAATATGCTATGGTCCCATTCCCTATTCAGATAAATCAGTATGTCTACTTTATAGATTTTTGCTATATTGCTTTGACTTTCCTTGGCTTTGTGGATCATAGGAATAGCAAGGGATGAGGGTGGTGGGATGGATGGGGGAGGTATTGTTGAAAAGCTATTCCTACTCTTCCCATTGATAATCCATGCTTCAGTGTAATTAAGTCTCAGAGGGTTTTCTCCATTCAGAATAGACAAACCTTTATTTATTAGTTTTTGTCACCAGTGAGTAATGTGAAGAAAATATACCTTATTCTTTGTTGTACATGCCAGTACCTAGTAGAATGCTTGACACATAATATGTTAGTTGAACTGTTTAATTTTTCTTCAAATTTATTTTGCACTAACTAATTTCCAACTAACAAGTCATCAGCTGCTGGCTGGATCGTCTCCATTTGACTTAACCAAATTTCATACCGCTTTTAAAGACTCCTTTTAACACAGAAATATTTTGTTAACTTTTCTAGAAAGCCACTCTGTATTTAGATACAGCAATATAAATGGATGTAAATAACTTTATAATATTTAGTCCTTGAATTCTTTCCTAAAAATGAGTAATTATTAAATAGATTCCTTGGATTATCGCATACCTACAATGAGGTTCTGAATAATTTTACCTTTCTCTTTACCTCACACAGAAATATTAGAGTCTCTTTTTTAAATTGAGACATAATGGACATATAACATTATATTAGTTTCAGGTGTACAACATAATGACTTGATATTAGTATATATTGTAAAACGATCACCACAATAAGTCTAGTTAACATCCGTCACCATGCATAGTTACAATTTTTTTTCTTGTGATGAGAAATTTTAAGATCTACTCTCTTAGCAACTTTCAAACACACGACACAGTATTATAAACTATAATCACTATGCTGTACATTACATCCTCATGACTTATTTATTTTATAACTGGAAATTTTCACCTTTTAACCATCTATACCCATTTCACCCCATCTCCCACCCCTCACATGTAATAACACCTATCAGTGGATTTTAAGTTATTTCCCATATTGATTGTTAAAATCAAGTTTGGGTTTTATAACAATAGGCATAAAAGGACTCTGTCAAGTGAAAACATATAAATGTAGAAACACAGGACCTAATGATTTTAATGTGGAAATCAAACTTATTTAAATGAGAGGCTTCCCGCATCTTCTGTAAGTGCCTTCAGGTGTAAGAGTTCAGCACTGTCAATGTAGGACTAGAACTAGATACAAAAAAATGAGAAGACAGATGGCCCCTAAAATGAATAAGAGTAATTAGTATCTCTGAAGTAGCATAATTCCAAGTTTAAAAATACAATTACAGTTTTATCAGAACATATACACACATATTATATATATATATATACACACATTCATATTTTCTTTTTTATCATATTTTTTTAAATAAGACTTAACAAGACACAAACATATCTGTTTTACCTATGGTTAAGTATTTTTTACGGGAAAATGTCATGATAGATTATCTTTAATTGAAATCTGTTCTATTTTTTTTATTTTTCAAACTTGGTAAAACTGACACACAGTGTACATAATACTATAATAATGAACATCCCTGTGCCTAGTTTTTGCACACATCCAAAATTGTTTCCTTATGATAAATTACCTTCTGCACTTTCACAATTTCTGGGATGCCATCCCATGATTTACAAACTACTCTACATCCTAAACTTCTTTTTTTGCTGAATAATCCCTATATCCCTGGAAAATTGAAAATATAGTTCTTTCCTCAGGACACAGCATTTTAACAGCCATTTCAAGTAAGGGTTTATTATTGAAGATTTAGTCTTTGTCCTCCTCACTCTCTAATGCCACCTTGGACCATTACTCTCCACACCCTTGTAAACTGCCTTATTCTTACAGGCTCACATAATTCTGCTCTCTACCCTCTTTCCTTCCTCATCGCTGTCCTTATGAACCCATGATGATGCCCTCCATTTATTGAAGACTGACTCTTGCTTCCCTATCTCATTCTCTACTTTAAGTTTTGCATTTACCCTAAGTGGTATCGGTGCCCATGTGGTTGATCTCCAATATCCTAGTCATTTATTTCCTTGATCTCATCTCTATAACGTCTTCAAATACTACTCTCATGTCCACACCCTAGACTTGGTCATGACTTGAAATTACTCTCTCTGACTCATAACTTTGAACAATTACCACTATCCTAACCTTCTAATGCATCAAGTTTTTTTTTTTTTATTCATTGGCTCTTCTAATCTATGATTTAGTCATACCCATCAGTTGTCACCCCCACCAAATATATACACACACACACACACACACACACATCTTTGTTTCTCTTGTGATCCTTATGTTCATCATTTCAACAAATTTTTTAATGATGTCTTAAACTCCACTAAATTCTCTTGTCCCATATTTCTGTTATCATTCATATCTGGATGAATTCTAGAGAGAATATAACTATCTGAACAATGGTTCACCTCTGCCCAGACCACTGAGGAATGCCACAGAAAATCTCACAAATGTGCAAGAGGTGCCAATTCATCTGAGCCTTCAACTCTACCCACAATTCCTACTACATGTCCTTAGTCTATACTCCCATTTTCCACGATGACTATTTTCAACTCCTCCAGCCTCCTCAAATTTCCAATTCTCACCACCTGCCCTCTCATGTTTCTACTACTTCAAAGAGATAATGTGATTGATCAATTAGATGAGAATTCCTTCAACTTCCTGACATCAAACCAACAAATCTACCTATATCTATTCATACTCTTCAGAGGATGCCTACAATGTGTCCAAGCTCTCCAGTCTATTAGGTTGATCCATATGAAAGTGTCAATATATGACCACTTTTGACCTACACAAATGGCAATTTCACATGTCTGAACCTGATAGTTAGAATCCATGATCCCTCAAATATGCTGTCAACCCAATTTTCCTCCCAGTCTCAGGATCTCTTCCGGGTCATTCACACCATTGTAAGTATGCTCAGAACTGTCTCATTCGCAAGAAAAAAAAATCCTCCATCAACCCCATACTCCTTGATGACTTGTCTCTCTTCTCATCCATAATCAAACTCACGAAAAAAATTGTTTATATCTACTGTCCCTCCCCTCGCTTCCAATTTTTCCTCAAACCCACTATGAGTATTCTAAATTTTTATTGTATTTGATTTCTCAACAGCATTTGACACTGTGGATCAATCCTTCCTTGAATATCCTTTATCCTTTGTTATCACATCACACTTATTTTTCTCCTTATTTTCTTTCTTCTGTGGTTTTCCTCTGGGCTACTTCATTCTTTGCCCATCTCTTAAATGGCAGTCTTCTTTAGAATTCTTCTCTGAGTCTTCCTCTCTTCCTATTATTTCAATAAAAAATATTCTTGAACATCTACCATATTTCATGTGTTAAAAATACAATGATGAATTTGACAGAGTAACAGTCTTGTTCACTGCCATAATCTCAGTGACTAGCAGTGCTGGTATTAGTATAAACTTGGTAATCATTTTTGAATGGGAAAGTAAAATTGCTAGATTAAAAAGAATGCGTATTTAGTGGTTTTTTTATTCATGTTGATAAGTTAACCTATCTTTTTTTCAAATTTGTAACATATAACTTCCAATTTGCCATTTAACTTCTATTTTATTTACGAAAATTTGATAAAGAGAAGATTTAATGCTATCATTAGTTTTTTTCCCCTTTGTTTTAAGTAGTCAGTTTTTTTAACTTCCCTTGATAATTTCTGCCTCCATAGGTCATTTTTAGGACGTGGATTATTCATCCATAAGTATGATGGCAAAGAATGAAAATAAGCCCAGATCATGTGCAACTGATTTGTCTAATCTCTTAGGTCTAAGAAGTGTATAAGCAAAGGTGATAAATAACTTAAAACAGTGAAAAATGCATGATTTATACAAATAAGAAAGTTTTTAAAAGAAGAGCTCTTCTCCTTGTGTAGCATTTAAGTAATACACAGTGTTTTTTAGTTTTTTTGAATAGTGTTGACATAGTACAATATTTAAATGTTCCTGTAGGAATAAGTAAAGTGCAATAATTATTTTATTTTATGGACTTATAAAAGAGTAGTTTGTAGCCTGAAATTACTATTGCCCAATCCATTCACAATTAATTTCACTTCAAAAATTCATGGCACAGGCTATATTCTTTTCCCCAGCTTACTAGTCATCTAAGAGGAAATGCCTTCCAAATTTCCTAGGTATTGACATACTACTGAGTTAAAGTGCAATCTCGATCCTCCGATTTAGTAGATGAACCAGACAGACAATTTCAGGCTCATACACAGGGGTCATAATGAGTGAATACTGAGAATACTTTTTATGTCAACCAAGAATCTAAATAACAATAAGATAAGCTTGGTGTCATTTCATTTCAACAACAACAAAAGGTACTCAATTACTACCAAGGACAAGACATGTAACTGGGCACGTGGTAGAAGATTAAGGAAACATGATCTCTGGTAAGAGGGAGAGAGAGAGAATAAGTAGTAACAAATATAATACAATTTAGAATTTAATCAATGTTAAGCACAGGTATAATCAATGCACTCTAGCAGCATTATGTAGAAGACTGGTACTCATACTGCTGGTGATATATGAGATGACTTTAGGTAAGATTTATTTTGATGTATATTAGAGAAAATAAAGCTAGTATAGCAAACTCAGTATTTGGTTGGTATTATTGCTTAGGGATTGGCTATATTAAAAATGAATCCATTTTAAAAATTTAAGGAAATTGGTTTAGAGGTTTCAGTGGATATGGCAAAAAATGTGATGATTGCAACTGAAATTTAGAAAACACTACAACGACTCAAAGAAAGAGCAATTTTAAGCGGGACAGAAAATGAATACTTCAAATACAGCACTTGAGTGAGGTCTTAAAGATGAGCACATTTTTTATAAGCAGGAAAGTAGGAGAGGACAACTGTAGACTGGGATTATTAAACTAACAACGCAGGATGCCTCCTTATTTAATGTAGTAGGTGTTTTGTTTTGTTTTGTTTTGGACGAGGTTGACATCCTCAAGGAAAATGCAAATTACAAGGCCTTCTTTTTAAAATAAATGCTCATTGTATGGATTTATTATGAGGGTACTTATATGTTTCAGCGATCATAAAAATACATCACAAACAAGGCAGGGAAAAATTCTATAAATAATTTAATTTTTAAGTTTTATTGTTGTTGTTATTATTTTTTATAATTACTACACTTAAATATTGCTTTGACAGTAGCTATTGGAATTCACCAATCCTTTAAGGTTTATACAAATGGAATCCTCTATAATTCTTGCAATTCAAACTCAAATACCAACTCTCTGGAAAAATATTCATGTCCTCTATAAAAATTCACTATTTTATGAAAAACTAATAAATTATAATCCAGATTACTGAAATGTTCCCATTACAAAATAAATAGCAGTTTAGAGCAAACAGCATGGAAGAAGCATGGATTTGGGGTCAGAACACCTGACTCTGAATCAAGACGCCACCAGTTAAGAGCTATGTGTCATTAGACCAGACTCAAGATCTGTTTCTACTTCTGTAATGATATTTGAGATAAACACCATGAAAACTGCAAAAGATTACAAATATAAAAGTTTATCATTGCTAATAGGCTCAATGGAGGCGCCATAGAGAAGAGAGTTTAGTATATTAAAGCAGGATTTGACCAAGACCCTTGTGCCAGAGGTATCTGTGTAACAAATGACCAGGTGATTTTCTGGGATTTATTATACTTCTTTGATTTAGATTCCTACCTATGTTTCTGAGAACAGACCCAATACAATGGTTTATTGTGTTCCACTGGTAAGCGAATTAATTCTCTTCACCAAAAGATTTTAGGTCTCCTCAACAGGAATAATCATTTTCTGGCATCCACTTCTTTTGGGGGTGCCCTAAAGGTCACAGCCCAGACAGCTGGCGACCTCACCATCTTGAGACATACGTCATGTGACTCAGGCATGCCTCTCCCACATGGTCAGCTGGGCAGCTCCACTGTAAGGCCTTGGTTGCCATGACTACTCCACATAGGACTAGAAGCTCTTAATTGTTGCTATGCACTACTCTTATGAGTCTTGGAGCTCTACCAGACCCCTAGATCTTGGCTGAAAATAAAATTATTTCTTAGTATAATTTTACTAAGCAAAATTTACCTCCCTGTTCCCAAGCTTCTATTTTTCTAACATGTACCATTGGTCATTGCTGTAATAATTTTCGATTAGAACCTGTGTTGTACAGAGGAAAGTGTTCATAAATAGGGAACTTAGGTATGCTCAACTAATCAGGTACTTTTATGTTCTTAGACAAATCTCTTTAGCCTCAATTGAAAAATGGGCATAATAATAATATTATTATTGTTATAATCATATATTTACCTTATGTAGAAGTTGGCTAGATCAAGTGTCGCAGGGTAAGTTAAAGCTCTTCAGAAACTATAAAGTGCTATACAACTGAAAGCTATTATCATCATTATTACTGTTAGGGTGACCTGTGCTTCACCCTTACACCCTTACACCTTACCCTTTGTTCTCCCAAACCTGTTTGGAGTATAAAGTGGGGAAACCTTGAGTAAAGGATCACTCCCTACCTTTTCAGGGGCTCTAAGACTCTCTAGAACCACCCTGGTGAGGCACTGATTACACTGGGCAAATTTATCAAACACAGATAGAAAGAATTCTCCCAACAATTAAGATAGCTTATCACATATATATATAAATACCATTTATGTTTAACTGAAGTAATATAGTCACACCTGGTGGGTATTCTGCCCCTGAAATGTAAGAGTGAGTAATAGGAAACTGAGGATAAGAGAACTATCTGGACAGAGATTCCTTGGTTACCAAATCTCCAAAATGAGGCAACTTCTACAGAGAGGCTCAACTGCCTTGGTCAGAGCATTATCAATTGTTTTATTTAACCAGGGTTGGAGTTTGCTAGATGATAATGACAAAGTGAGAAAGAATTACAGGACTGAGGGTATATGCCAAGGAATTAGTTTAACAAGGGACCATGGGATTTATGCTAGGTAAGAGAGCAATGCCAACGTGAAGGTGATGGGAGACAGTGAAAAGATAGAAGGACCAGTGGATTATAGGTCCCAGTGGGATTGAAGTTAGGTTACAAGGCAGCAAGCTGGAAAGGTGAGTGGTGGTAGTTGAAGAGCTGGATGATTAAAATTTAAATTATGAAGAAATTGAGGCTTTGGTAATGACAAGATATAGAGCATGAGTATGAGAGTGGGCAGCTGAGGTAGGGAGAAGGATGAGGTCATTGGCACAAATAGCCAGAAGAGAAAATAGAACATGACCAATACAAAAAAATAGACAGCAACGAAGCAGTAAAGGAAACCTCAGGGTAGCTGCTAACTGGGTGGGATACCTGTGAAAGGAAATGGCTCTTAAAGGAAGGGGAAAGCATCAGATCAACACATTGGAAGTTTCTAGAAATAGAAATGCCAGAAGCTGGGGAAAAGGAGGTTAGAAATACAGAGTAAGAGAGGACGTTTTAGGTAGGGGAGTGTTGTGAGCAAAACAGGTGTGGGTGAACGTAAAGAACAGAATAGCGCATGTGAAGGGAAGAGCCCAAGAGTAAGTTAGACACAGCAAATGAAAGACTCTTATTTTAAAAATGTAAATTACATCACATTTCTCCCATGTTTAGAATTGTCCGATGGGTTCCTATAATGCTTAGAACTAATAACAACTTGCTATGGCCTTCAGGGTCCCCCTGATTTGGTCCTTGCTTGTCTCTCTGGTTGAACCTTTTCTACTCTTTCCTGGCCCCGCAGTGAACCAGCACACTGGCCTCATTTCTTTCAGGATCTCAACAAGCTCACTCTGGTTCCAGCTCTACGTACTTGCTGCCGCCTAGTTGCTCTTCTCCCAGTTCTTCTAGAAGCCATTTCCTCACAATTCACCTCTCAGTTCAAACGGCATTTCTTCAGGGAGGACTCCCTTCTATCCAGGGAAGCACCCTCTCCCCGCTGCCTCCAGTCACTCTCTATTCGTTAACGTATTTTACTTTCATGAGTTGAAACATTCATTGGCTTGTTTATTTTCAGCCTCCTTTCACCAGCCTGTGAGCTCCATGACAGCAGGGAACTTGTCTGTCTTGTTCACCACAGTTTTTCCAGCAACAGAATCAGTTTTTAGCACATAATGGGATATTCATAAATATTTCTTGAATGAATAAATGAATGGATACTTAGTTAAAGAGTTTACATCTATGTAATGAGAAATATCTGAGGGTTTTTAAACTAGAGAATCACATTATCAGAACTGTATATTTGGGAGATAATTCTGGGAGCAACATTGTAGAATGTATTTGAGGGGAAATTATCTGGAGATAAAGAGATCTATTAATGGTTATTGTGATTGTCCAGATGAAACACATGAATGCCTCAGGTAGGGTGGTATTAGGGAAATGCAAAGAAGGGGACAAATAGGAAAGACAACTCAGAGGTAGATTGATTAGGTGAAGGTGTTGTGGAGAGGCAGATGTCCTAAGATTTTAAGGTTCCAAGAGTGAATAATCTAAAAAATTTTGAATAATCTTATTAATACATATATCTGTTTTTAAAAATATGATACAAGAAAGTAAAAAGAGGGGTTGGCCCAGTGGCATAGTGGTTGAATTCGCATACTCTGCTTCAGCAGCCCAGCCCTGGTTCGCTGGTTCAGATCCTGGGTGTGGACCTGCACACCGCTCGTCAAGCCATGCTGTGGTGGCATGCCATATATAAAATAGAGGAAGATGGGTACAGATGTTAGCTCAGGGCTAATCTTCCTCAACAAAAAGAGGAAGACTGGCAATGGATGTTAGCTCAGGGTCAATCTTCCTCACCAAGAAAAAAAAAAGTAAAGAGAAGTGAAGGAAGAGGGAAATAAGAAATGAACAGACTAAGGTGGAAGAGAGTGATAGAATAAGAATGAGGCAGAAGAAACAAATAGAAGGAAGAAAAGAGAGACCAAAACCACTATGGGACAGCAAAGAAAAAAAAGAAAAGATTAGTGAAGATGTGGAACAATTCTAACATTTTTACATTGTTGATGGGAAAATTACTTTGGAAAAGCTTAGCAGTTCCTCTAAAGCTTAAACATAGAATTATCATATGACCCAGAAATTCCAGTCTTAGATACACATGCAAAAGAAATGAAAACACACGTCCAGACACAAACTTGAACATGAATGTTCATGGCAGCATTATTCATAATAGCCAAAAAGTAGAAACTCAAAAGTAGAAATTCAAATGTCCATCAGCCGGTGAATGTATAAGTAAAATACAATATACCCATAAAATGGAATATTATTTGGCAATAAAAAGAAATGAAGTCTTGCCTACTATGGAAAACAGTATGGAGGTGCTACCTGCTATCACACTGATGAATTTTGAAAATATTATGCTAAGTGAAAGAAGATGTAGAAGACCACATATTATATAATTTTATTTGTAAGAAACGTCCAGAATAAACAAATCCATTGAGATAGAAGGTAAACTAGTGGTTGCCTAGGGTTAGGGGGTTAGGGGAAAATAGAGAGTGACTATTAATGGGTTTGGGGTCTCTGTTTGGGGTGATGAAATGTTTGAAAATTGATTGTGGTGATGGTGGCACAACTTTGTGAATATAATGAAAACCATTGAATTGTACACTTTAAATGAGTGAACAGTATGGTATGTGAATTATATCTCAATAAAGCTGTTAAAGAAATAAAGAAAGAAAAGAAAAAAGGAAGGAAAGAAGAAAGGCAGGAAGGAAGACACCAAAAGGCTCTGGAAGCTCCAAAGTGTGTTTTCATTTAATATAAAATCTCCTCACAGTTATTGTTCACTGAAGCTGTCAAAGTCAATTACCTATCATTATCCTTCCCTTTTGGCACTCATATGACTTCTCCAGCAGTATCAAATAGTTCTTTCAATAGTTCTCGCTGACTCAAGGTAGGCCTTAATTTTCTGTTTACATTTCAAATTTTATTTTTTAAATAAAAACTATTTCCCAATGATCATATACAGTGACGGTAGGACATGTTTATTAGAGAACATTTGTACCTAATACATTTATTCATGTTTCAATGTTCAAAACAAGCCCTACCTTCTTGTGGAGGTCAAAATTTGTTCTTTTTTTTTGGGAGGAAGATCAGCCCTGAGCTAACATCCATGCCAATTCTCCTCTTTTTCTGAGGAAGACTGGCCCTGGGCTAACATCCATGCCCATCTTCCTCTACTTTATATGGGACGCTGCCACAGCATGGCCTGACAAGCGGTGCATGCATGCGCACCCAGGATCCAAACCCGGGCCACCAGCAGTGGACCGCACACACTTAACCACTACACCACAGGGCAGGCCCAAAATTTGTTCTTAAATAGCAGTAGAAAGGAAGAGAGATGATTAAGAATAAATGATGCTTAACTGAAAACATTAGTAAGAAAGCAGGAAAATGCACCAACAAAACTGAAGCAGTTTTGGCTTAAGTGGGTGAGAAGTACTGCTCTGGCCAATTACCTTTTCTGCAATAGTCTAGATCAATGGCATACATATTCTCTTTGGTCCTCATCAGGTTTTAGCTATCTCAATACTCTAAAATTTCCTTCAAGGAACAGCTTCTCAAGGAACGTCACCGTGTAAATTTGCATTAATGAGCAGAGCTTTGAAGAGTAGCACTCTCTGACCTAGATTATTCCCTTTTGAACTTGTATCACTTAAAACACCAATTATTTTAATTATATTTTAATTATGACATCAATCAACTTTTCATTTATGAAGCATGTCTTTGTTATTTGCATAATGTGGGGTTATATAAACAAGACACACAGCTTGTCAGAACACGAAACATAAAAGGAAGCACAAATCTTCATTTAACCTTTGTGTACCACTTTTAGTATTTCTACCCACATCACAGATTTAAGGAAAGTCTCATCATATCTGGTGGTACAATTAAAATGATCATAATTATCATCATCGCTAAGCCACTGCTATTATGAATAATACCACCATTTCCTGATCTTTGCATAACAACTTTCTTCCAGTGTTATTCTGTCTTTCCTAAACAATGCATTAAAACCCGAGCTACATGATTCACCCATCTTGTCTTGTCTTAAGTTTTCCCACATTTATTATCTTTGTCCATTAATTCCATCCCCATGGATGCTGCAAAATGTGCTCACCACATAATGCCTACTTCTGAACCCTGTGAAGGCTCTGGTGGTCCCCCTACCCCCAAGCTTGGAATCTCTTATCTGCAGGAACTCTCCTTGGAGATACTCAGGGCTTCCAGGCTCCTAAGCTTCTTCCCAACCTGTGCCCAGCATTGCTACTCAGATTCCAAGGTCCCGGGCATGAATTCCCACCTCTTTCTATCAAGAGCAGCACATCTACCATCCAGCACACACTTTCCACCAGCTCACTCCACTCTATGTACAAATTCCTTAGTATTCTTTCTCAGCGGCTTTTGATAATAAAAATAATAAAATAACCAAAACTCCTAAGTCCTCATCATGTCTTTGTTACTATTCTAAGTGCTCTTACACATATTAACTCATTTAGTCTTTGCAATAACCCCGCAAGGTAGGTATTATTACCCCCATTTTACCAATAAAGAAGCAGAGGCACAAAGAGGTTGAAAGACTGCCCAAGGCCCCACAGTGGGGGAGCTAGGATAAAAACTCAGGTACTCGGGCTGCAGAATCCACACTCTTAACCATTATACTGAAGAACCTCTTTCAGAGACCATGAGACCTTCAAATCATGTGGCCATTGCTCTGGCAGAAAGAAATCTCTTTATTTCTCATCTTTGAATCATTGAGTGACAACATTTTGGTTATATAAAAAACTCTAGGAAAAATAACAGATGCTAGGAGAACCATCTCAGGGGAAAGGACCTGAAGATGTACCTTGGTAAAAGACTGTAACATTGAAAGAATATGGCTTACACTGAAAAGAGCAAGAAGAGTTCATTCCATCCTGCTGAGGTTTGGTTCAAGAAATATCTCCCTATGAGATAGTCTGGATAATGAGCCACTCAGAATCTAAATGAAGGTAGAAGAATTAAAAGGAAGACACTTTTCAAAAATGCTTTGACTCTTTGTGACTGACCTGCTGAATGGGTAGCTTTTGTCACTGCTCATCTTCCCTTTGGCATGAATGCCTCAAAAACAAGGTCACATATTTTTCTTTTGTTTGAATGTCAACGGTTTCTCCAAGGCTGCACTACAGTGAACCTGTTTAGTCACCTTGTTGGGATAGTCTGACAAAAATTAAATTCTTTGAATTGGAAGGATTAAGGGGAGGGAGAAGCCCAGAAGGAAAGAGGAGAGATTTATTGCTTAGCGATTTTTAGGTAGAAAATTTGTAATCGTATCTTGATTCCAGGTAAATGCTTAATCTCATTTCTCCTCCTGCCGTGTATGAAGCAATTCATCTCAAAAAATAGTTTTTGTGTTGCAAATAATTTAGGGCTGCCTACTACTTTACGACATAGTCTTTCATTTAGTAGATAAATATTTACCGAGTACCTTTGAGGTGCAAGCTCACCTTTGCACCTCATTGGCTGTCCAATCTGGAATAGCCATGGAAATTTAGCCATTGAAATTAGTCAATGTTTAAGTTAAAATTAGATTAGTACTAAAAGAAATCAGGGAGAAAAAATTATTTTATTTTTTTAAAAACATCTAGGAATAAATATTTTAGGGACTATCTGCATTGTTAAGGTAATGAACTCAAACAATTTTCAAAGGCTACCAGAGGGCTGGCCTGATGGCGCAAGCGGTTAAGTGCTCACGCTCTGCTGCGTCGGCCCAGGGTTCGCCGGTTCGGATCCCGGGTGCTCACCGACACACCACTTGGCAAACCATGCTGTGGCGGCGTCCCATAAAAAGTGGATGAGGATGGGCACGGATGTTAGCCCAGGGCTAGTCTTCCTCAGCAAAAAAGAGGAGGATTGGCAGATGTTAGCACAGGGCTGATCTTCCTCACAAAAAAAAAAAAAAAAAGCTACCAAATGCAATATGAGCAAACCATGAATTCCAGAAAAGACACTCTATACCAAAACTATGTGAAACTATGTTTAATTCCTGTTTGTTTTTAATATACAACTCTCTCTCAAAAGGCCACCCATACTGGGTAGAAGAACAAGTTCATTGAAACCATGGATGATTGCCCTTACTATCATAGCTGTTGTGTTGGTTCTAGCAATAATCATTGGTCTCCTTGTTTACTTTTTGGCATTTGGTAAGAATCTATCTTATTGTATTATTTTTAAAGTTTAAAGATCCACTTAATTTATTTTAAAACCTTAATATTTTATAATTCAATTTTTGGTGCAATGATAATTTGCATAAACATATGCATAGTTTGCATAATACAATATTAATTTGCATAACTTTATCTACATTTGGGAAATGATAATCTTTTATGTAAAAATATTACTTCTAACATTTAAAATTTGACTTGGATCAAATAAAATTGTCTCTTGAACAATGTAATAGATTCACATCCTATGTTATTGTATGGTTTAATAATAGTTAATGTGCTGAGAGTAAAAATATATTTCAGTAGCAATTCTAACTTTGAAGTCAACATATGAAAATATATTACATTCTAACATTATTTAATTAACAGCTTAAATTTATGAATTATTACTAACTGGTGATAATTATGTCAGGACACAACTCACAACCACATGACTTTGAGAATGTATGACCTAAATAAGGGTTAGAGGGAGGTACTGGTCACAGCTATTGAATGTTTAATTCCCAGGACTTTATTATTTATAGGATTTTTTGGCATGTCATCCTCTCTATTTCTGATATTTATACAAGTCAAATGAACTAAAGAGAAACCATCCATTTTTGTTCTCTCTTCCAGATCAGAATTCTCACTATTACCAAACCTCCTTCCAGATCCCCAGTATTGACTATAATCCTGATTTTTCAGTAGAACACTCAAAAATTAGGACTGACTTGAAACAAAAAATCAGTAATGAGGTAAGAATGAGCTTTGCTGGCATTATTCCTACCCTGACGATACTACTATAAAGAAGGAGGTTAAAATAAACTAAGAGGTGAGTTGAGAAAAAACCAAATTGCACATATTTTTAGTGTTGCCAGATAAAATACAGAATGACTACTTAAATTTTAATTTCAGATCCTCCGGAAAATATACTTCATGCAATATTTTAAACATGCTTATGTGAAAAAATCATTCATTGTTTATCTGAAATTAAAACTTAATTGTATTTTTATTATTTTTATATGCTAATTCTGGCAACTCTAACCAACATTATCTCAGGAAAATTGGAAAAATACATTGGACCAGGGATAATTGCATTAGAGAGTGAACAACATAAGCCCAACACAATAGAAAAATAAATAGCTCAAACACATAAAAAAAAATTATTAGAGTTATCTGGAAACATAATCATTTAGGCAAAAACAACATTACCACACACCATTTATTAAGCACCTACTATGTGTATGACCCTGCTACATTTTCCATTAGGCAACTTATATCAAATATTTATTCCTGAAAATAAACCACAGAAACACACAGACTAGCTCTTCTACTGAAGACATCAGTTGAATACACAGCTTCTACTGAGCCTAGCCTCGACCAAAGATGACAGATCATTTTTGCCAGGTTCAGAAATATTTCTTTAGCCATTTCCCAGCCAAAAGCAGAAGCTGATGAAATGAGTTGAAGGATGCAACTGACTGGATTTGGCATGTCTTTTCCAAAACATATCCTAAGGAAATTTTGATTAGGGGAAAAAAAATCAGGGTAGGGTATAGAATGTTGTGTTACAGGAAGCAATATATGAAATTAGAAACAAACTAAGCTTGAAGTCAGAACAACTAGATTCATATTCTAATTTTACCCATTGTCAGCTTAACAACTTTGGAAAAACTACAAAATAGAGATAATTTCACCCAACTCCTTGAGTTATTCTGAGGATTAGTTTATGTTGTGAATAAAAAGCATGAGAAGTGTCTGAATAATGTCTGAATAAATGTTAGCATCTGTTTCCTGGGCTTTCACAGAACTTTTCATACACCTCTGCTAGAGCACTTACCGTCTTGTTACATCATTTTTATTTCATATGTCTGCGCCCTCTGGATTTGTGAGGAGCTAAGTCTACTTATTGTTATATTTCCAGTGCCTCTCATGGTGTCTGCCACACGGTAGGACCATAAAAATACTCATCCAGGAGATGACTAGTAAATAAATGGCCAGTTCACTAGTATTGGCCCTGTCCTCTGGAGCATAAGTGGAGACAACATAAAGAAGGAAAGTACAATCATTTAGATCAGAAGTTGGCCAACTTTTTCTGTAAAATGCCAGATAGTAAATATTTTTGCCTTTTCAGGCCATTCAGTCTCTCCGCAATTACTCGAATATGTCATCGTAGTGCAAAAGTATCCATAGACAGTACGTCAACAAAAGAGTGTAGCTATGATCCAATACAAGTATTATGAACACTGAAAGTTGAATTTTGTAAAATTTTTAGATGTCACAAAACGTTACTCATCTTTTGATTTTTTTTCAACTATTAAAATAATGTCAAGACGATTCCTAGATGATGTGCCATATACAAAAACAAGCAGCTGGCTAGATTTGCCCTACAAGCAATAATTTGCAGACTCCTGATTTAGACTATGAATTACAGTTCTACCAAACATTTTTCTTAGAAATGATTAAAACCAGTACCTAAAATGAATTTTAGAGACTTCTTGCGGAGTTCAATAATTTAGACTGTTTATATGCTCAATTGCCGTGAATAATACATGGTTCACAAAGCTGTGATTTAAAGGGAAACAACAAAAAATCATGAAATTAGAAAGACAATGGAAGAAGGGAAGTAGAAAACTTATAATAACATATATGAAATATAAATATTATATAAAATATATATAAATGTATGTAGAAAATCTGAAAGTACATATACCAAAAATGCAAATAGCAGATTCTCTATATAGAGATTTAGAAATGATTTTAATGCTTTTCATTATACTTTGCTTTATTGCTTGCTTTTTATAACTTTTTACAATGAATATGTATTAGTTTTGTCATTTAAATGTACATGTGTGTATTTAAAACTATTTCCTTGAAAACAAACTTCCCTTCACAGTCTGTCAGTAGGAAAACACATGGTCATTCATTTTTGAACAACTATTGATTTCTAAATAAACTTATGCTTACCAACCTATCCAATATGATATGACAGCACTTCACCAGAGAAAATTCATAAATTAAATCACGAGTGAAAAGCACTTGTTCAACATATGCCCAGTTTCACAACGTGGCAGATCTTCTCTTCTGATTTGTGGAACTAATTATCAACACTTAAGGTTTGGCATATGATCAATCTTTTTTCCTGAAAAGCCAGCTTGATGAGTCAATGTTAATTATCAGGTTCGTAAAGCCACAGATTCTATAACAAGCTGTGGTTTTGGCAAGAAATAAATTCTTCTTGGAATTTATACCACAGAGAAATTATCCCATATAAGAAGTCTAAAATGACACACAAATGGCATATATAGTCTTTGCTTATTCTAAATGATTATTTCATGCATTTTTCTTGATGAGTATATTCGTTTTAAAGAAGTTCCCAGTAAATATACATTCTCCTCTCCTCCATTTACCACAGGATCAAAATGAGGCCTAAAAAGTTGCACTAAAGCCTAAAAAACTGATCCTTTAGTCACATCCATGAGGATGACAACTAAGTGTGAATGATAGTGGTTGATAAGTCCATACATATCAAGATTTCAAAGAAACTCAGTCTCTGCACCTCCAACTCTGTATATTTTTTAACTGGCTATTGAAATACCTAACTTAACTCTATATATCAGCCATCTTTGACCACGAGACAAGTTGTTCAAATATCAACATCCAATTACAGAGGTGATTTCATGACAACAGGATTATGCCCAAATAAGCTTTCTGGAGATAGCTGGAAACAAAATTAAAAGTAAATGCTATTTGAATCTCTGCAGGTTTTATACAAGAATCTTTGTGATATATTGAAATGTGTGAAATTCATATTTAACAAAATTCTATACTGTTGGTTTTTTTTCTTTCCTCAGATAGATAAGATATTTCAAAGATCCAGTTTAAATCATCATTACATCAAGTCTCATGTTGTCAACCTTAGGTAATCACAACTAATTAATTTGTATGATGAAAAGTCAACTTTGCATTATTTATTTATTCTTCAATTATTGCTTTGTGGACAGGATCTAAAAATCTTGCATATACAAAAAGCAAAAGTAATTTAATATTATCGCATTTGTTATTTCGCCTGTACAGAGTACCTACAGGGGGAGAGTTTCTTAACTTGAATAGTGATGAAATATATTCTACTGGCTGTCCTTTTAAAGACTCTTGCATTTCAGTTAAAGATTCTTACAATCATTAACTACTCCTCCCAATTTTACTTACTTTTTATTTTAACAATAAAGAGATATTATGAATTTTTAAAAATCAAGAGAAAAATATATTTATAATAAATCAAAAGCTCTTGTTAAATCCATGAACTCTCAGATACTCCTGAATAGGATCAAGTTTTATAAGCAGGGAATAATTCAGATATTAACACCTATATGATATAGGAAGCGAAAAAAATCCATGACAAAAAAAATATAAAATATTTATATTGTATTTTCTTGAAGATATAACTACTTTTTAAATAATAAGGTATAAAATAATAATCAATATGCTATGACCTCACTCATTTATTCTGGTGTTTTTGTTTTCCAGGTCAAGTAATGATGGTTTGAAAACAGATGTACTACTTCAATTTCAGTTTGCTCCTAACAGTGCAGACACAATAAAAAAGCAAGCTGATAATATTTTGCATCAGAAGTTGAAATTAAAAGAAAGCTTCTTGAAGATAGACACTTCATTACCTTATCTTAGAGGCAAGAAATACCATTTTTCTTCCCTTGTTATAGTTTATCATTTTAACAATCTTTTCATCTACAGAAAAAGCTTCTTTATTTCACCATAAATGAAACCACTTTTCATTTTTAAGTCTCTCATTTACTTGATAATAAATCCCCACACAATTAACACCAAAGATTATCTTCCTTTGGTTAGTATGGAAATAATTATGAAACAAGAATTATATGATAACCCAAATATAACAGTATTTCTTCCTCTTTCAAAAGAGATAGTAATGGAATTGTTTGAATTAATTAAGCATGCATGTGATAAAAGCTACACTCTGTTACTGATATAGTAATGTATAATGACCGGCTCTTTCTGTTGCAAAACTCTTTCTCCAATCTGAATCCAGATGTAAGAGTGGTGTGGACACAGAAAGCACAGTATGTGGGGCAAAAAACATGATATGGGCTGCAGTGGAAGGAGGTGTGGCATTTTAGATTGCAATATCAAAACTCTTCCTACAGCATGCAGGATAGGGTTGGCCCAGGGCATGGAGGGGATAGAGAAGAAGAAAGATGCCAGATCCTGATAGTACCTGTATCAGGCATAAAGATACTATCTCATTCGCAACACAGACCTAAAGAGCTGAATGATAAATGTTTGGGATATGAGATTAAACAAAGCCCAATATAATTCCTAGACCATTGTTAGGCTTCTGCAAATTAACTTTGAAGTTGTCATATTTTACCAGAACTTGCGTAAATTGTGAAATGAAACTATACGGCTGACAGAAAATTACAAGTTACCAATGAGTCTTCCCTCAGTACTTTTTCCCCCAAACTGTTCCAGAGGGCTAGAGCAGGTATAGTATAATATGTTAATAGAGGAGAAAATTGCATTATAGGCTTGACCAAAGTCAGAAAGAAGAAAAAATAGCTTGAAAATAAGAACTTGAAGTCTCTGTGAGTAAGGCCCAAGATTCAGCTCTATTAATCATGCAGACAGGACAGACTAGACTCTGAATCCAATGCTCTGGGCTTTAGATAGCAGAGACAAGACTTCCCAAAGAAAATGTCTTGTTGAAGAGATGTATGAAGGTATATGTGAAATGGAACTTTATTTTTTTTTAATTAATTTTGATTTTTAGCTCCCATTAAGTCAAATGATAGAAACTTAAACTTCATATCTGGATCTACCCCCTACTCCCACCCCACACTCTGCGTTGTTAGTGGACTTGGGTCATTCACAGTGTTGCTGGATTAGAGTTGGGTGTTTTGGTCTCAGTCATTATCAGTCCATGCAAGCATCTGCTGGTGATCCACATGTCACCGGATCTTCAGTTGTCTGTCTAAGCAAGTTACTGTTGAGACATTCCTCATTCCTATGGAAAGATCTCCTCAAATTAGTAATTCATCCTAATACTTCTGTGCTTCCCAAGGGTGCTTGGAAGTTACTTTAATTTGTATACTTTTAATTTCATCTGTCTCTGCAAAAGACTGATAATTCCTTCAATACAGAAAATGTGTCCTCTGTAGTTACAAACACTTCCCCAAGATTAACACAGAACTCAGCACAGGGCAGGAACTTGGTATTTGCAAAATGTTTTATCTTTACCTCCATAAACTAACTCAATCTCTTAAAAGAGTGCAGAAAACAAAAGCAGTCTTTTAAAATTGATAAATACCACAGAACACTGAGGAACCTGGAATCATTCCTCTTTCCACATAGAGTTTTAGAACTGCACTAAAAAAATACATAAAAGACATTATTTGGAGAGAAAGAAATAAAACTATCTCTATTTGTAGACAACATGATTGTCTCATAGAAAACTCCAAGGAACTTACAAAAAAACTCCTAGAACAAATAAGTGAGTTTAGTAATGTTGCAGGATACAAGATCAATACACAAAAATCAATTGCATTTCTATATACTGACGACAAACAGGTGGAAATTGAAATAAAAAAACACAACATTTGCAATTTCTCCAAAGAAAATGAAATATTCAGTTATAAATATAACAAAAAAGTACGGGATTTGTATGTTGAAAGTAAGAAAATGCTGAAACTCAGCATAATAAAGATGCCAATTCTCCCCAAATTGATATATAGATTTAGCAAAATTCCTATCAAAATCTCAGCTAGTTTCTTGTAGACATAGACAAGATTATTCTAAAATTTATACAGACAGGAACTAGAGTATTAAAAATAATTTTGATAATGAAGAATAAAGTGGGAAAAATCATTCTTCCCAATGTTAAGGCTTGCTATATAGCTGCAGTAATCAAGAATGTGTGATTCTGGAGAAAGGATAGATACATAAATGAAAGGAACAGAACGGAGAATCTAAAATAGTTCCACAAAAAAAATATCCAATTAATTTTTGACAAAGGAACAAAGGTAACTGGAGGATGGAGGATAGATAGCCTTTCCAATAAACCAGTGGTAGAGCAATTGGGCATCCTTTAGCCAAAAAAAGAAATGAGCCTCTACCTAAACCTCACAACTTATACAAAAATTAGCTCAAAATGGATCATAGACTTAAATGTAAATGTAATATAATGTGAAACTATAAAATATATGGAAATAAGTATAAAATATATAAAAAGTATAAGAAAAATATGTAAAATTATAAAACTTACAGAAAAGAACATAGGAGAAAATTGTCAGGGACCCAGGACTGGGGCAAGAATTAAACTTATTGCCAAGAGCATGATCCATAAGAGGAAAGTTTTATTAATTTGATCTCATCAAAATTAAAAACTTTCCCTCTGTGAAAGACTATTTACAGGAGGAAAAGGCAAATTACATACTAGTAGGAAATATTTGCACATTATATATCTGACAAAGGCCTTGTATCTAGAATAAATAAAGAACTCCCCAAATTCAACATTTTTAAAATAAATAATAGTTCACTTAGAAAAAAACTTGCACAGACATTTCATCAAAGAGGATTTCCAGATGACAAACACATAAAGGAGTTCTCAATCACTATTTCTTTGAATACTTTTTCAGTGCCACACTCAAAAGAGTTCCCTTTTATTCCTAATGGATTAACAGTTTTTATCATGAATGGGTATTGGATTTGGGGTATGGGATTTTTTTATTGAGGTAAAATTCACATAACATAAAATTAACCATCAACCATTTTAAAGTGTACAATTCAATGGAATTTAGTACACAGTGTTGTGCAACCATCATGTCTACCTAGTTTCAAGACATTTTCATCACCTCAAAAGGAAATCCTATAGCCATTAAGCAGTCACTCCTCATTCCTCCTTCCCCCAGCCCCTGACAACCACTAATTGACTTTTTGTCTCTATGGATTTACCTATTCTGGATGTTTCATATAAATGGGATCATATAATATGTGACTTTTTGAGTCTGGCTTCTTTTACTTACCATAATATTTTCAAAGTCCCATCCATGTTGTAGGATGTATCAGTACTTCCTTCCTCTTTATGGCTGAATAATATTTCACTATATGGATACACTACATTTTGTTATCTATTCATCATCTAATGAAGACACTTGAGCTGTTTCTATCTTTTAGTTGTGAATAGTAGTGATGTAAATATTGGTGTACAAGTGTTTGTCTGAATATCTGTTTTCAATACTGTTGGATATATACCTAGGAGTGGAATTGCTGGGAAATATGGTAATTCCATGTTTAACTTGTTGAGGAACTGCCAAACTTTTTTCCACAGTGGCTGCACATTTTACATCCCCACCGGCAATATATAAGGGTACTGATTTCTCCCAATCCTCACCAACACTTGTTATTTTTTGATTTTTTGATTATGGGTAACCTAGTGGGTGTGATAGATGTCAAATTTTATTGAATGCATTTTCTGTGTGAAAATGAGATGATCATATAATTTTTCATCTTTAGCTTGTTGATATGGTAAATTACATTAATTGATTTTCAAATATTAAACCATCTACATGGACTAATACACACTTTGTCACTGCATATTATTCTTTTTATACATTATTGGATTCAATTGGCTAAACTTTGGTTGAGGATCTTGAATCTAAATTCATGACAGATATTACTTTGTTGTTTTCTTGTTGATCTAATTTTAGTATCAGCGTAATACCGGCCTCATCAAGTGAATTAGGAAATGTTCCCTTTTATTCTGATGTCTGAAAGGAATAGTGTAAATTGGTGTTAATTCTTTGAATGTTTTACAAAATTCTCCAGTGAAGCCAACTGGACCTGGGGATTTCTTTTTTGATAAATTTTTATTACAAATTTAATTTCTTTAGTAGAAGGACTATTCAGATTATCTATATCATATTTGCTGAGTTTTCGTAGTTTGTAGTTTTCGAAGAATTTGTCCATTTCTTGTAAGTTCTCAAATCTATGAATGTAAAGTTGTTCACTGTTTTCTTTGGTCAGCCTTTAAGGGCTGCAGGCTCTTTTGTGATATCCCCTAAATCCATTCCTAATATTGGTGATTCATTTCCTCTCTATTTTTATCTTTGTCAATCTTTCCAGAAGTTTATTAATTTTATTGATTTTTCTTCTTACAACCAGTGTTTCTCTGTTTCATTAAATTTTCTGTATTATTTTTCTGTTTTCAAATTGAAATTTTGATCTCGATTGATTTTTCTCTTCATTGAAATTTTGATCTCGATTGATTTTTCTCTTATTTCCTTCCTTCTTACTTTTGGCTTATTTTGCTCTTCTTTTTCTGGTTTATTGAGGTAGAAACTTAGAGTATTGATTTGAGATTATTTCTATTTTCTAATGTAAGCATTTAGTTCCATAAATTGCCCTCTCTGCAATGCTTTATCTGCATTCCACAATATTTGCTATTTTTTATTTTTTGTGTGTGTGAGGGAGATCAGCCCTGAGCTAACATCCTATGCTGATCCTCCTCTTTTTTGCCGAGGAAGATTGGCCCTGAGCTAACTTCTGTGCCCATCTTCCTCTACTTTATATGGGATGCCGCTACAGCATGGCATGACAAGCAGTGTGTTGGTGCCTGCCTGGGATCCAAACCCGCGAACCCCAGACCACCAAAGCGGAGCGCATGCACTTAACCACTTGCACCGCTGGGCCGGCCCCTGCTATGTTTTATTTTCATATTAACTCAGTTCTATGTAATTTTTATTTTCTTTGAGACTTCCTCTTGGACTCATGGATTATTTAGTAGTGTGTTTAATTTCTAAATTTTAGGAGATTTTCCCATTATCTTTCTGTTATTGATTCTTAGTTTGATTCCATTTGGACAGAGAATGTACTCTGATTTCAATTCTTTTAAATGTGCAGAAGATTATGACTCAGGATATGGTCCATCTTGATGAATGTTCCATGGGTGCTTGAAAAGAATGTGTATTCTGTTATTGTTGGGTGGAGTGTTTTACAAACGTCAATTAGATCCTGTTGGTTGATGGTGTTGTTTAGTTCTATACTCTTGCTGATTTTCTGTCTAGTAATTCTATAAATTGTTGAGATTAGAGGATGCTGAAGTAGCCAACTATAATTGTGAATTTGTCTATTTCTCATTTCAGTTCTCTCAGTTTTTGCTTGATGTATTTTGAAGCTCTGCTGTTTGGTGTATACACATTTAAAACTGTTACATCTTCTTAGTGGATTGATCCTTTTATCATTATGTAATGTCTCTCATTGTCCCTAGTAATCTTTTTTGCTCTGAAGTCTACTTTATCTCATATTAATAGACCCACTCCTACTTTTTAGGACTAATATTTGTATAGTATCTTTTTCCATCATTTTACTTTCAGTTTACCCATGTAGAAAGCATACAGTTGACTCATGTTTTTTTAATCCACTCTGCCATTCTCTGTCTTGTAATTGGCGTATTTAGACCACTCACATATTAAAGTAATTATTGATGTGTTAGAGCTTAAGTCTTTCTTTTTTTGTTTTCATTTATTCTATGTCTTGTCTTTCTGTTCCTTTTTTATCACCTTCCTGTGGGTAGCGAACATTTTTTAGAGTTCCATTTTGATTTATTTATAATGTTTTTGAGTTTATTACTATGTAGCTGTCTTAGTGGCTGCTCTAGGTATTATCATATACTTATGTAACTAATCACAGCCTACAGGTGTCAACACTTTACCACTTCAAATGAAGTATAGTAAGCTTACCTCTATTTTTATTTCTTTACCCTCTCCACTTTTTAGATATGCTTTTCTTAAGTATTTCCTCTGTATACATTCATCACAACATCAGATTGGTGTTATATCTTTTGCTTCAACCATAAAATATATTTAAAGAAACTCAAGAAATGAAAGATAGTATATTATGTTTATTCCTATTTTTACCCATTCTGGGTCTTTCTTTCCTTTCTGAAGGTTCTGGCCTTGTGTTATCATTTGCTTTTTGTTTGGAGAGCTTCCTTTAGCCATTATCTAAGAATAGGTTTGTTAGAAACAAATTCTTTTAGTTTCTCTTCTGAGAATATATTTATTTCCTCTTCATTTCTGAAGATAGTTTCACTCTATATAGGCTTCATGGTTGATAGTTTTCTCTTTCAGAACTTGAAAATTGCTATGCCATTTCCTTTTGGCCTCCATGGTTTCAGATGAGAAAACCACTGTTATTTGAATTGGTGTTACTTTGTAGGTAATGTATCATTTGTCTCTATTTTTAAGATTTTTTCTTTGTCTTTAGCTCTTAGTTGTTTGATTATGATGCGTCTTGGTGTGGATTTCTTTGAGTTTAATCCTATTTGAGACTTACTCAGCTTCTTGAGGTCTCTGTCTTTAGCCAAATTTGATACATTCCTAACCACTAATTCTTTGAATACTTTTTCAGTCCCATACTCAAAAGAGTTCCCTCTCCTTCTGGGATTCTGATGACAGGAATGTTAGATCTTTTGTTACTACCCAATGGATCTCAGATGCTTTGTTCATTTTTTTTTCAGTCTATTTTCCCTCTGTTCTTAAAACTGATTAAATTCTATTGATGTCTTCAAGTTCACTGATTCTATCCTCCATCATCTCCACTCTACTATTAAGACCATCCAGCAGGGTTGTTTTTTTTTTTAATTATTATTGTATTTTTCAGTGCTAAAATTTTCCACTTGGTTCTTTTTTATAACTTCTATTTCTTTGCTTAGATTTTCTATTTTTTCACATGTTTCAAGAAAATTTGTAATTGATTGCTGAATTATTTTCTGGCAACTGCTTTAAAATCCACATTATATACTCTCAACATCTTGTTCATCTCAGTATTGGCATCAGTTGATTGTCTTTTCTCATTCAGATTGTGGTTTTCCTGGGTTATAGCATGGCGAGTAATTTTTGTTCGTATTCTTAACAGTTTAGTCACTATGTTAGGAGACTGTTGATCCTATTAATTCTTCTATTTTAGCAGGTAGTTAACTTGTTCAGGTTTAGAGTGTAGATTCTCACCTACTTTTGTCATTTCAATAACAATTTAGTTTTCAAAGTTCTTGCAGTGCAATTTTAGTCTTCTAGGGTTTCTTCTCAATTCCTGCTGCCAGCACCATTTATGGGAGTAGAATACACTTCTCTGGGCTGCCTTGTATCCCTGGGCCACCCTCTGTGGAAGGAGCAGTGGGCCTGGGTCTACTTATGTCACTGAGTGTGTGCAGGTTGATATTATCCCTATGGGTGTATCAGTCTGCCAGCTGGTGCCCTGGTAAGAAAGTGGGGATTGGGATGGTCAAGGGCTTTCTGTTGTCACTGCAACTGGCAAAATGGATTGCCATCCCTGGATGTTAATCAGAAGGTTTGGACTCCTCACCAGGTCTCTGATGTGCTTCCCCTTTTCCAGTATTTGGATGGAGGGAACAGACTTTTCTTGGGACTTTTTGCCTATGCCTATTAGTGTTGCAGACTAGTTAGTGTTCCAGATTGCAGGCCTTTCTTGGTCCCCAGTTTAAGGTATATGTGAGATGAAAAAAAAAAAAAACCAGGAAGCTCACCATATTGCCCTTCCGCAAAACCTGAAGTCTCTAGCCATTATGCCTTCTTCCTTCCAGCTTTCAGAGTTCTTTTATTGTTATCTGATGGATAATTTTCAAAGTATTTAGTTGTATCTGTAGGAGACAAGCGTGGAAAAGTGAGTCTACACAATCTTGTTCTAGAACTAGAGCCACTCAATCTCTTTTATCCTGCAAATGTAACACATCTATTGGATAATGTTCACATATTAGATATAGCACCATCATAGAAATTTCATCAATAGTTTCTGCATAAATAGAAATAAGCCTAGGCTAAAATTAGCTGTGAACTAACCATAACTCCACCCCTCTCCCACTGATCCATAACCTACAGAGGGTGACACTAAACTATAACTGACCTTCTAGTGAAATGGTTTCAGGACAAGCATTTTGCCTCAAGAACTATTTAAATCATGTCCTTAATGGAATTGCCTCATAATATTATTGTGAGGATATAAGTAAGCAATATGTATTGTTTGTCACAGTTGCTGGTACACAGGACTCAGTAAATTATTCATTATCATTACTGCTCATTTATTCATTCAGCAAGTGTTAATTGAGAACCTATTTGTGCCAGGAACTAAATTCTCTGTGCTCAAAAACTAACATTCTAATTGGGGTAAAAAATGATAATGACCCAGTAAACAAGTAAATAAACAAGGTAATATCAAATAATATGAAACTCCATGCAGAGAATAGAGAGTGGGAGGCTACTTTAGATTTGGTTGTCGTGGAAGACCTCTCTGAGGAGAAGATTTTAAACTGAGATGTAAATGACAATGGGGAATCAGTCATAAAAAAACCAAGGAAGAGCCATCCTGGCAGAAGTAAGCTAGAATAAAGACTGTGGGCAGGAACACATTGTCATAGTCAAGAAACAGGAAAGCCAATGTGACCATTGAGTAGTGGCTAAGAGCAAGAGCAATTCAACATGACATCAAACACAAAACTAGGGACCATGTCATGCAGATCCAGGTAGGAAGTCTGGGTTTATTCTAAAGGCCAGGGAAGACATTAGACGACTGTTATTATTGGCAAAACCTAATTCTAAGGGATTTACTCCAATAAACTCTCTGAGCATAGTTCCTCTTTAGAGTCTGACCTAAATTAAAGACTCATTAATTTGCAGGCTCACCAATAAACTCCACACTAGCTTTCATCTTAAAAACAGTGGGTCTGAATTGCTCATTATACTAACTGGCACAAGGAATAATTCATATAATTTTGAGGAATAGTCATTGATCATGCTTTCTTCTATTTCACTTCATGAAAAAAATGACTAACATGTTTTGAGCAATTGTTGATACATTTGTGGATTTTGATTCCATAGGGAACCTCTGTGGAGATGCCAGGAGTCTAAGATGCTTTGAATCCCTTTACCATAACACAATTGTGCAAATGAGGACAGAAAGAAAAGATGTCCCAACATATAGTAGTACAAATGTAAATGTGGTCCTAGAGCCCCTTCTGTTTAACCTATATTTTAATAAATTGGTATTGTATTAATTAATTAGATGCAGTCTTCCTTCGTGCCAAACACTATCCTTCTCTATGCCAATGATTTTATAATCATGAACCAGGATTTTCCCAGAGTCCACTTATAGTCAAAAGAAAAATGTACTTTATGTCTAGGCCTCTCATTTTTGTAGGATTTATTCTATTGCCTTAAATTAAGACTTTCTTGACTAATTCAGTTCCTCCCAACCAGAAACATTCATGTCATGTAGGCATAGTATTTTAAATTATAATTGTTCCATGGCTGAACAATCATCTTGTTTGTTTCCCCAGATATGAATGAAGCACAAGCAGAGCACGTTCTCAACAGCTGTAAGTTCAAGAACATCATTGAGATGTTTATAAACAAAATAATAAAACTCAAAAAACAGTGTTTCTCTGTTCCCATGTTTACTATTTCCCAAAAGTATATAATATCGCTGAATGGATACATGATTTAACTCTCCCTAAGGGAAAAAATATCACTACTAATAATTGGGAATGTTTATATGGAAATACTTGCTCTTCCTCACAGAAAGTTTCACTGATGACTTAAAAATTCCCTTTCATTTTATCTTATTTATTTTTATTTGGCTCACTTTGTCAAAGTAAAAAATTTGGCTTAGAATTAAATGACATCTACTAACTTTAAGGTGTGAACTTGGACATTTATGCTATAGTAATGTAATGGTTGTACTAATAGACAAGTCTTTTAGAAGAGGTCAAATGGTATTTTTCTGCAGTAAATAGTGTGCATTTCACACTCAAAATTTTCAAATATCACTGGGATAAACTGCTGTACAGAAGAACAAGACCTGGAAAAATATGAAAAAAAATTTTTTTAAGTGAAATTGATTTAAATCAAAGAGGGCGTTAAGTATTTTATTTTTTTAAGTTTATCCTTTTTCCAATGTGAATAATCATTGTTATATTATATAATTTTGATTAATTTTTTAAGGCAAGGCAAATTGATAAATATTTCCATCTTTATGTGCCAAATATACCTACACACATTTATAACTCTGGAAATAACCATCTTATTCCCTTCTGACAGGTTGTGGTTTAGGGAAGGAGTCCCAGTCCATGGAAAGAATTGCCAATGGTTATATTGTAAAGGAAGCTGATTGGCCATGGCAAGCCAGCCTGCAGATGGATGGCATCCATTTCTGTGGAGCATCTTTGATCAGTGAGCAGTGGCTCTTGACAGCTGCCCACTGCTTTGACACGTAAGTCCTCAGGCTGTACCAATAGGACCACCAATTTCACCTCTTTTTCTCACCTGCACTTCCTCTAATTCTTATCCCTTTTTCATTAATCATCTTAGGCCCTTTAATGGTCTCATGATTATCTATCAGGCTTAGAAGAAGTAACAATTACTGAAGAATAGTAGAAAAAAATTAGAGAGAGTATCTTCAGCTCCAACTGAATATATATTCTCCAGCAATCTCAACTTTAACTAAGATCAAGCCAACACTACGAAAAGTTAAACACGTTCGCCAGTTTTCTTGAGATATATTGTGAATTTTTTTTAAACTCTGCTAATAATCCCAACCCACAAACTGACATCTGATTATCCCACATGAATATCTTTGGTGCTGTGCTTTTATTATTTGCATGCTTTTTGAAGATTTAACATATGGGACACTTGGAGATAATAAAGAGATACCGTAACTCTAGTGAAATTCATATTTAATGGGAAAATATTCTGGATAAAATGTTAACTAAAGAGAAAGGATGAGAAAACAATTTATAAAGTGTGGCTCCAATTTTACACCTCTCTCTCTCCCTTTCCGTCTCCATAGCTAGACCCACATTTATATAACTGTGCATGGATATGAGTTGTATATGTGTGCATATGTGTGCATATACGTGGGTATATATGTCTAATTTTTATTTACTTATATTTTATGCAACGAATCTTTATTACTTTCATAATCAAAAATAGCAACAATATATTGTTTCCTTTAAAAAATGCAAACTCCCCTTCAAGGAGAGTAATTTAAAGTACCTTAGAATGGGAGTATTTGACTTCAGCTAAACAAAAGCAAAGCAGTCCTAGGGGAGAAGCCTGCAATAAGAAGGTGGGAGGATCAGAGTCAACTATCACCTTAAACAATTTGCCCCTCTCCCACCCTTATGCCTCATGCTCATCCAGAGTCCTGGGCAACATTAGATCAGAAATGAACCAACCATAATCCTTTTAATCTGTGATCAGTTACAAAAACCCCAAACTCTGGACGGCTAGTTTTGGAACAACTCTAAGCCCTTCACTGATGAGAAGAAATGTGCAGTCAATTATCGTTCATGAAAACTATGCTGCCCATAAGCACGAGGATGACATCGCTGTGGTGAAGCTCTCCACCCCCGTCGTGTTTTCCAATGACGTGCGCAGAGTCTGTCTCCCTGATGCTACTTTTGAAGTCTTGCCCAATAGTAAAGTGTTTGTGACTGGATGGGGAGCATTAAAAGCAAACGGTGAGTGAGTATCTCAGTAAAAATACCCAAGCGAAAAACGCAAATCCATCCTCCATTTGAATGGAGATATAAACTAAGATACAAAATCAGAATATGTAAAATAGAGGAAATCAAGATGTTCCATGAAAAAGATGGCAAAAACAACAAACAAAAAACCCAGATATGGTGTATTACGGAAACTTTGGCTACTACTATTACACAGTATCTATGTTTATTGTCTTCTTTATGAGCTATTTTGGAAACTCGTTATAACTTTCTTTTCAAAAATTGTTAAAGCATATTTTTTCACATCATTTTTTTTCTTTTCTGTTGCTGTCTTTCATATGTAGAGATTCTACTACAGCTGCATGATTCTTAAAGTATGTGATTTCTGAGCAGTAGTAATGATAAACTTTTGTAATGTGTCATGCAACTAAACAAAAAGAGCCTTAAGCAAGCAATTTGAACAGCATTTCTGAGGCTAAACATAAATGAGCCCCCTCTGATCCATGTATTTATGGAGTAGTTTTGAGCCCAAGACTTTATAAAGTTGACAAGTATGACATTTTACTACATTTAATAATACACAATAAACTGCGAAGATAGACTTGTAGATCCTAATATGAGTCTCTAGTTCCTTTGTCTCTTGTTTGGACTTTTTACATATGGTTTAATCTGCCCTTGAACTTCTAATTCTTGTTCCAGGCTCTCATTATACAGTTGTAGTCTTACTTACGTACTTGCTTAAAGTATAGCTTTTATCTATTGAGTTTTTATCCGTTGATTATATTAGATTATTATAGAAATCTGCTTCCCTTCCATATGCACTCCAAAATTCTGACACTGAGTCCAGGTTGATACACTGTCATTATAATCTGAGAGTTCTATTCCTCATCTCTGGGGGATCTGCCTTGTTCTACAGGCAGTATGATGAGTATGAAGTGGAATTAAATCCTTTGGGATTAGACAAGCCACTTACCGATTGCAGTAGAAGTGGATAGCATCTGCCACTAGGGCAGCACCATTCCATTTCCTCTACAACCTGATTAAACCTGTCACCACCCCCTCCCAGAGTATTAGTTTAGGATGATTTGGGACTGAATGATCATGAATCATTCAATGCCCAATAATGTGCAGATTACTATGCATTGATCCACCTACTCTAACAAGTTGCATACTTTTCAGGAATAATGTTATGAATTTGTTAGATAACAGACTAAAGTTAAGTATTAGATATTTGATTATGGGTTTTTTTCTGTATTTTGAAACTGAGACAAGGGGTACTCAGGTTTTCTTCTCCAACCTCCCAAGATTTATCCAATTATATCTAATTAGCAATTTTGTTACCATACAGCTTATAAAATGGAAACTCTGTTCCAGATAGTTTCTTCCTTAAATAGTTGATAATGTAAAATAGCTTGTTATATTGTTAAGCACTTGAATTGACTTTGTAAAAGTTGAGATTAAAGAATTATAAGCATTTGAAATTTAAAACTAAGCATCCTAGATCAATTAGCTAAAATAAAAATAGGCACACAGAAATTTTAAGTATTGGAATACTGTTGATTAAAGTCTAGGAAGACCTATAAATTTGGAATGCGAATTAGAAACAGCAAAAGAGATAGCATTGAATATTGCTGAGGCACCTACACAAACAGTTTAAAAATTTGTATAAAGAGTAGATGGTGAGCAGATTCTCTCACTGGGAGCATTTCAGGCAGAATCAGAGATAAAGTAAAGAGAAAATGGTCACAGAATGACCCTCCCATGCTTAAAAATGATGACTGAGGGGCCGGCCCGGTGGCGCAAGCGGTTAAGTGCACGCGCTCCGCTGCGGCGGCCTGGGGTTTGCTGGTTCGGATCCCGGGCGCGCACCTACGCACTGCTTGGCAAGCCATGCTGTGGCGGCGTCCCATATAAAGTGCAGGAAGATGGGCACGGATGTTAGCCCAGGGCCGTCTTCCTCAGCAAAAAAAGAGGAGGATTGGAGGATGTTAGCACAGGGCTGATCTCCTCACAAAAAAAAAAAAAAAAAAAAAATGATGACTGAGGTGAAGAAATTCACTAGACCCTAGATAATTTTAAACAACTGTAGAGGAGTTGGACTTAGTTTTTCAGAAAGATAGTCAATTCTAGGTAAGTGAATTTACTAGTTTTAAAACAGATAATTAGATTTATTTACAGTGAACGACAAAATCCCTAGAAACCTAGATCTTCGAAGTCTTATAAAAGCTGTAGCTCTTACCATCCATTCCTTAACATTGAGGCACAGCTTTTAGACCCACGAGAGTTTTAAATATATAACCCTAATCTCTACAATTCACTCCAACAGCTGCCATTGAGGTCAAAGTCTGAATATGGGACCAGGCACTATCAAACTGATTATATTTGTTACTTTTTAACCCTCACAATAAGCACGTGAGATAGGTATCATTTTCTCCTTTTTATAGGTGAGTAAAATGATGCTCTAGTAAGGTAGTAACGTGCCCAAGGCCACATAGCACATAAATTGAGCAAAGTGTTCAAAACTCATATCTGCTGCCTCTAAGATCAGAGCCCTTAGCACAGAATTACCCTGACTTGTTGCTCAAATCAATAGCACTGCCCTCCTTCATCCTCTCAATTGTCTTTGAAACTGTTGTAAATAGAGTATCCATCTTTATATGAAGGATTAACAATCTTTAAAATAGAAGCTGTTAAAGGAGAATAAGAAGAATATAATGGTTAAAACAGTACCATACACAACTAAATAATACCTTTCATATAATAAAAAAATCAAAAAATGTGAGGTTAATTAGTAAAACATGATCTATTTCTTATCTTAGTATTTGTTTCTCACAACGGTATTATTTTTGGATAGCAATTTAAGTTATTATCAAAGTAAACATGGTCTTTCTTATGAAGCAATAGGATTCCATCTATTCAGTATTAAAGTTACTTCCTGATAGTACAACTTTGTGCTATACTGCTCTTACTAAAGGATTCTCAATTCCCAATATAGCTGTGTCCTTTGTAAAATGATGAGGCAGATTTCCAGTTAAGATAAGGTTAACTGCCACAGATTATCCCAGGCAGGGAGAAATGCCCTGGGTTTACTTCTAATGTTATCCTACATTTAGCTATGTGATCATAACAAGATTCATAATCAGGTGAGTTTTGGCCTCCTCATCTGAAAAAGAAAATATTCAGATTTATCTTTGGTGGTTGTTGCAAGGAAAATAAGATAGTGGAAGCAAATGTGCCAAGAATGGTCCCCAGACATAGAAGGCACCCAAGAAATATAACTGGAATCTGAGCACCATCATCAAGCCCAGAATCCTACAGCTTCAAGACATATGTTTTATCACTGATCCATCCTTTGCAAGACACAACAATTAACCATCATAAGCAACAATGTAGAAATTCTTCATCTATTTATTTTTTTCTTCTTTAGGTCCCTTTCCCAATACTCTGCGCCAAGTTGAAATAGAGATCATAAGTAATGATGTATGTAATCAAGTATATGTATATGGTGGTGCTGTATCATCAGGAATGATATGTGCTGGATTCTTGAGAGGAAAACTAGATGCCTGTGAGGTAAGAATAGGCTCAAATCCACAAAAATAAATTTGTTGAATAGAGATGGCCTTACTGATCAGAGACCAATGTCACTTCACATGACTCCGTAAATTAAATTGTGGAGGAGAGTGTAAAAATGAGGGAATGGAAAAACAATAAGAAATACTCCTCATTTAACACCCTATTATTATCCAGAACCGTATGTAAAAAATGATCACCAGGTGCCAATTAGGACTCTGATTAGAGAAAAGAACTGGAAGCAGATAGTAGAAACCAAGTCAGGAAGCCACACAATCATTGCTTCAAGCCATAGTCATAACCAATATTTAGATATCTAATTTCTAACAATCGTAAGGCACTGAGGGATGGGATCTGCAGATATCTCATGGCTAATAGAGCATCATCTCACTGGTGCTTGAACCTTTGACCTTAAACACTGTACATCCAGATAGAATTACACTATTTAGGGAAAAAAAAAAACACATTTATCTACACTTATTCATATGAAAGTATTACCTCACAAATAATCTATAGAAACTAATTAAATAAATAGCATTTTCCCTTAACCATACAAAATATTAATTTTAAGCATTAACTATTTAAGGAGAACATTAGTTTTAGTCTGGCTGTTTAAAGGACTAAAAATAAATACCTATAGCATTTGTAACTGGGTCTAACAGTTTAGCAGTTCTTCAAGGATTAGAAATGGCTTTGAGAATTTGACACATTAGAGTGCTTTTCTTATTTGCAAAGGTGTCACTATTATTCTGCTATTGGCTGTCTCTTACATGATGTAATAAACATTCATTCATTTATTCAAATTTTTTGTGAATTGCAAGGTACCATGGCAATTACTTAGGGAAACATAAACATTAAAAAAAACACAATGAATTTACAATCTAATACTATAGCATACAAATAACTAAAATAATGAACAAAAAACTAAGATTTGGTTACATATTCTGGAATACAAGGTCTCCTTCCACTCACTTTATTTCCTGAGAAGCAGAAACAACGTGGGTGGTCCAAGATACAATTGGATTACATGACTTTCAAGGAGGAACATAAATAAATCTATATTTAGAACAGACTCAAATCCACAAAAATAATCTGTTGTATTTGAGTTTATTCGGTAAGAGAGCAGATGTTCTCTTTCCATTGGTCCATGTTCCCTTGCTTCCATCCCACTAGCATACTGATGACCTAAATTAGGATATGGGCCTATGAGAAAAGAGCTAGGGAGGACAGCTTTTGGTAGACCAGGATTTTCACACTCTGTCCACTGAGCACTAAGTGTACTAAAAAACAGGTGAAGGGAAGAGAGCTAAAGGCACAAGACTCTAGGACCCCATGCCTGCTTCAAACAGGATCATTTCTCTTATTAAAAAATGTCTGTAAGGTGCTTCCACATAAGACTACTTTTGACTGAATAGGTTCATTGCTAAAAGATAAAATTAAAAATCATTTATCTAAACCTTGGGTTAAAGATATCAGGGAAGTCTTCACGATTCACACACTTCAAACCAGTTCACTAAGGCTAGGGATTCCACCTTAGTTTGGGAGCAAAATCCTTTGTGTAATAAACGGTGCACATTTGCTTGAAGTGCCATTTGCATATCTTCCTCCTCTCAAACCTATTGCTGCACAGTGATACAGTGTCCAGGACACCTTCCTATCAGCTGATGTGAGTGGAACAAGGTGAGATTCAAATTCAAAGCAAGAGATTATTTCTACCTAACAGAGTTAGGAGAGGCTTCATGGAGGAGGTGATATTTAGTTGGTCTTGATGTCATCATTTACATAAAAATTGGATGCTGGGACTTAGGTTCAATTTGTGCTCTCTGTTTAGAGAGAACAAAACTAAAAACTATGCAAGGATAAAACTGAAACATTAGCTCTATTCACACTATCTTCCAGATGAAGACATTAATAGAGATAAGCAGAGATATTAAGTAATAAGCTCAATTATCATATTAATACTAATGATAAGTAAAAATAGAATTAGTTTTACATAATTCAATTCAAAATATTAATTTATTAGACATTCAGATGCTCATTAACTTGCATTTCTGACACCACTTTATTTATTACATTGATGATATTTTTTTTCCTCTTCTTCTTCTCCAGGGTGATTCTGGGGGACCTCTGGTTATAGCACTTGATAGAAACATCTGGTACCTTATTGGAATAGTAAGCTGGGGAATAGACTGTGGAAAAGAAAACAAGCCTGGAGTTTATACCAAAGTGACTCATTATCGGGACTGGATCAAATCTAAAACCAACCTCTAATGCGACAACTACCTCCACATCCAAAATGTAAATGTCATGTGTGGTCTCCAGCAAATTGTGTGTTTAGTATGTGTCGCCATGTATACTGTCATCGAGTTCAGGATGCAAATAAGTGTGATCTGACAACTCTCTCCTTAAACATGAAGAAACCAGACTTTCTTCCACATCACCTGAAGTATTCTGCTGACCATGAGCTTAAAAGATACTGTCAACTCCACAGAGATCCACTATTGCTGCTAAGTGTCTGTGATTACCTCCTTACTCACCTCTCTGTCCATACTACACACTCCTCATTTTAGAATAACCTAGCAGTTTAATCAGATAAATACCAACTGGCTAAGCATTCTCTATTTTTTCCCTGACAGAGCATGCTGCCCTTCCCTGACTCCAAAGTTTTTATCTTCCTCATCAAATGATCCTAAGAACCTGTAGGTCCACTATACTAGACAAATCAAGGTAATTAGTTTTGGCAAATGCTAACACAAGTGATGGAGGGGCACTAGACATGAAGCTAGGACTTAACAGATGGCACCACTGTGAGTCCTTTCCCCTTTGCCATCAGATGTGCATTTAACCTTTCTTTGAAACTTGAAAAAAGTTGACATTTACATTTACACCCAATAGTGCAGATTTTAAACTCCTTAAACAACTACATTAATGTTTACTTTGGGAAAATGAATAAATCCTTGAATCAGACACCAGGAGAATTAAAAATATTGCCTAGCAAAGGATTCTATTCTAAACTATGTAAAAATGCCTTTTGGTACTCAGAAAATATAGACAAAGTTTCTTGGCATTTTGGTTAGTTGGAAATGACAAGCAGCGAGGACTCAGTGAGAAGAAGCTACTTTTCATCTCTAAAAATCAGAAAAGTTCCAATCCTGGTGTAAATTTACTTTTCACTTCTGTTTTATTATTTCTTAATGCATTTTATTTTCCAAACAGTTTTATTTTCAATCAACTTTCAGAACAATTAAAGGACCTGCAGAATGAGAAGCCAATATAAATTAGATATTCATAAATAACTTATATGAGAAGCCAATATAAAATTAGATAGTCATAAACACTTTGATACAAGATTTTGGGGAAGATCTTATTGTATAACATTTAAATTTACTGTTAAAAAGTGGCCAGCTTTCTTTGAAGAATGGTATTTATAGAGAATATTCAAATAATCAAGAAAGCACATTTGGAATGTTTTCATTACTATGATAAAATAGTCATTTTTATATGTATTTAAATGCATATTTTGTGGCATTACATGTGACTGTGGACTAGTGTTCAACAAAACTCAAACTTTTTCTGTGTATAAAAACGTTTATTTGCTTCCCCCCCTTTTATGATTAATTTAATTAATGAAATAACTGTCATGGGAACATTTTCTTTTGAGTTTTACATCACGTAAGAGTCTCTCTTTTCCCTCATAATATCATATTGTAAACATTAAAATATATTTATAATAATAAACTCAAACTGGCTCTCTTTGAATCATTGCCGTCCTGCCAGGTTTCTCAACCTTAGCACTACCCACATTTTGTCAGAGAGAATTCTTTGCTGTGGGGGGAGGGCGGCAGCTATCCTGTGAATTGTAGAATGCTTGGCAACATTCTTTCCCTCTACACACTAGAGGCCAGTAGTAACCCCCACCAAGTTGTAACAACCAAAAATGTATCCAGACATTACCAAATGTCCCCTGGGGGCAAAGTCACCCCTAGTTGAGAACCATTGCTGTGGGATCGATAGTCAGAGGAAAAAAGTCACTGTTAAAAATCTTGCCCCTAGAATACCCTTACATGAGTTGGGGAATACCTTCCTTCTCCCCTTTTTTGTAATGCTGATGTATTGAGAATGCTGAAAGACCAACTATCATGACCATACTCATACCTAAACAATCCTGGCCAAACTAAGATCATTTGGAAACTGAACCTGGTTGGAGAAAGGAGGCTGTTGGAAGGCTGAGCTGCCACAGGCAAATAATTCATCTTGATAGATAGATGATAGATAGATAGATAGATAGATAGATAGATAGATAGATAGATAGATAGATATCTCTATATAGATGTATTGAGATCTATAGACATATACCTATAGAGATCTATAGCAAGGGATAGAGAGATTGATTTGTCAAATACCTAAATCCTGCATAATCACACCATGTATACTCTAAATATTTAGTACTCTCAGAATGCATAAATACTGCTTGAAAAGAGATTTACATATTCAGCTGAGGCAGAATGGCTCAGTCTATCATCCACTAACACTGCAGAGTGGAGAATAGAAAATTGCATAGCATTACTATGCACTAAAAGCTACATTGTTCAATATGGTAGCCACTAGCCAGATGGGGCTACTTAGATTTAAATTAATTAAAATTAAATACAATTAAAATTCATTTCCTCAGTTATACCAATCACATTTCAAATACAAAACAGCCACATGTGGCTAGTGGCTACTATGTTGGGCAGCACAGACATACATTATTTCCTTCATCACGGAAAGTTCTGCGGACATCAATGACCTAAAGTATTCTATGCAACTAATTACATAATCACTCACTCATCTAACAAATATTTCTTGAACCTCTATGTGTCAGACTTTGGGTATTGTAGACAGTGGTTATACAATTATGTATAAAACCAAGTCCTATTCTCAAGAGCACATAAAGAGGTAAAAGTATTTTTGGTAACTGCTGTTGAAGGTAGCAGACCCTTTAGGGAGTGTGGTTGGCCAGGCATAGCACGACCACTTTTAGATGCTCCTTCCTCTTGGGGCACTGGTCCACTAATAGAGAGGGGAATCTCTGTATGAGCTATATAGTAGGCCCACCAGAGACAGACAGGTAGATTGAAGTGGTCAGAAATGAGTTTTTCAACCTTTCTTAGACAAAGATCCCAGAACTTCCCCAATTTATGGTACCTTAAAGAACCAAAAAGATATTTTTTTGCTTTTTAAATCAAAAGGGAATTTCTTATAACCTAGAAAGATATATTAATGGCAACCAAACAAAAGAGTAGCAAATAGTGGAGGAGGATCAGAGTGATTTAGTCACCAAAGATTAAAAATTTTAAATGATATTTTAAGCAAGAAGCCAACTCAAATAAAACAAGAATTATATTGTGCAATCTGTTAATGTCGTTTTGTTATAGATGAATCCAGGAAATGCAGAAACCACAGATCACTGTGACCCACACCTATGTTCATTAAAACACTGCAAGAAAGACACTAAGAAACTTAAAACCAAATGTGTTACTATGCTGCCATCTCCTGGTCGATGTTATTTTTAAAATATACTTGATTGTAACTTCATTTCAAGCTATAGAGTTACTTGAGCTCTTTTCCAACATAGAATAGTACAAAGAAAAATCTGGCAATCTCTTCCCAATTTTCTCCTAAGGTAATCAAAGTTTAAAGTTTTGTATACCCTTTCACATTGTTCTCTTTGTTTATACAAACATAAACAAATACATCTATTCAGTTATAAAGGGCTTACCTATCTTTTTTTTTCCAAAAATAGCATCATTTTATATGCACACACACATATATGTATGCATATTTTATATATCTTGGCTTTCATTTCCGCCAAAATGGTGAACTAGCATAGAATACTTACTCCTTACTCCAAATCAACCAAATCAGATAAACTATAGAATGAAGAGGTAAACATGGATTCTAGACCAGGAAATTATAATAAAAGTGAGAGACTGGGAGACTAGGGCTATCTTGAACTGGAGTACGTATGGAGGGTAGGTGGCAGAAGCCTGGAATGGAATGAGAGAATAATTGAAAGAAAGTTTGTTAAGCTTTACTCTGATGTCCCCCAACACCTTGCCTTGCCCTATGTTGCCCTGAGAAAATGTTCACCTGCTTTTCATAATAGAAACTGGTCTCAGCAATCCAGACCACCAATTTTGGAAGTGTCAGGGCAAACGCCTACTAAGGAGAAGAGTTTCTAGAAAGGGTGGCAATGAATCAGCTGCTTTCAGGTACTTCGTGCCTCATCCTCACTCCTCCAGACATCCAGGGCTGCTGCATTGAAATTTAAGGAGACTGTTTCCTCCCAGCACTGCTTTACTCGAACAATCTAGCTCTGTACCTGCTCCTCCTAGGGTCAGCCTTCACCTGCAGAGGAGAGTCACCACTGAACTTCTTAACTATGTTCAAGCCCCTCTCACTAGCTCATTTCTAGTGGCTTTGGTAAATGGCATGTCCTTTGGGCCCTCCCATGGAACGTATCCCTTAGTGAGTCTTCTGGTTTCAAATAACATATCCATTCCAGCATGCCCATTTCCCTCAGCCTCTTTATTTCTTCCTCCACTGTCTACCAGGGCAACTAGGGCATTTCTGCTTCACTCAGCCTTGGCTATTGCTTTCTCCAGTCTGTTAAGAGCCATCCTCGGCAGCAAATTTGACCAATCTCCTTGGGTCCTTCCCAGGGTGTTAAACTCCATATCTCAAGGAATTCTTACTTATCCAGTCTTCCATTCAGCTCTCTTTCATCAAGCACCCTCAAAACTCAATGTCAGGAACAGGAGTACTCCTCTGTTGGCACATACTCACTAATTCTTAAAATTCTTATAGTGTATTAGTCTCTTTCCTCCCTTATCAGGCCCAGCCTATGCCTAGCTGAGTTATTGACCTGGCTGTTAATTTATTAGGTGGGAATATCTCTTGAGGAGGCACCTGTTGCCTTGTAGTGGAAAGGGCTCTGTGGCATCTTTCAGCATGGGAGACATTCTGGCCCTTTACTAAGAAGTCAGGGACTACTTCTGCAAATTCTGAGGGTTCAGGGCACTGCAGAACTAATATCTTCAAGGATATCCATCTGCTTATCTCCATCTTACATTTCAAGGTCCTTGGTTTTCACAACCAGGATCCTGACCTAAGCATAGCAAATCCGCTTTGACTAAACATTCAAACTCTGGGAATCTAACTATTAGATCTTCAGCCTGCTGCATAGCTGTGTCTACTCTTCCTCTGTAGGAGATTAGGGCTTATCTGTCACTGGCTCTTATGCTTAGCCTTTAACTGATTGTAAATGACCCTCAGTTTCTCCTTATCCCTATGCAGGGCAACCATGCAATTTAGCAGTAACCAGCCAATTCCACTATCTTTGTAGGCACTCTTCCTTCTCATCTTTCAATTGTCAGGACCATCATACTTGCAGTGGTGTTTCCTCTACCAGGAAGTTTTCTCAGGTCACTGCTGATAACATTTTTAGTAATTTAGCTATCACCTTATGCCAGGGATTATCTGTGCCCCACATGCCACGCAGGAACTTATCTTCTTTACCCAATAGGCAGTGAAGTGAATTAGTTGATCCTAAATTTTCTCAGATCACTGAATCAGACCCCAAAGTGGGATTTTAGGTGCAAGAGATTTATGGTGGAAATTTCTGTGAATAAAGTGAGAAACATGCTGGAAGAGTTAGAGATCTTTCAGAATGCATTTCAGTAGAGAGAGAAGGAAGAGAGAGAAGGAAGAAGAGTTGGACTGGAAGAGTCTCACATGGCAATGCAGTTCCAAGAAAATTTCGCCAAGCCTCTGGGGCATCCTCAAGTCAAAGCCACCCATCAGATGAGTCCCTCATTTCCCAGAAATAAGCCTGCCTTAACAACCCTGCTGTGCTTAGTCATAGGCTTGGAGAAGCCTGTAGGAAGCACAGCCTCAGTGTGAGTGCAGTGGTGGGCTCAGAGCACTGCAGCTGGGGCCATCTGTCAATTATATTCTCCAAAGCTGGAGATCTGAGAAGCACATTACCATGATCACCACAACCACTGATCCCTGCCTAAAAGTATGCACACAAGTAGACTCCAGAAGCAGATTAGAGACATAAGTGAGAAGGGAAAAAATGATGATGTTAATACAAAAAAAAAATGAAGAATGTCTTTGAGACCCAGGATAAGGAATAGATTGTTAAAACAAAGCATAAAGAGTATTAACTGTAAGGCAAAAAAATAAATAGTACATTTGACTATTTACTGCTTCTGTTAGGTAAATAATATGATGGATAGAATGGAAAAAGATCTTTTAAATGTCTTTAACTGAAAAGGTAGTGACGCTAGAAAATACTCCTGCAAATCAACAAGTAAAAGGACAATCTCACTAGAAATATGGGTAAAGGATATGAAAAGGCAATTTACAGAAAAGAAACCCCCAAAACTAGCAAGTATATAAAACAAATTCTTGAGTAATTAATACTGAGAGAAATACAATTAAAATAAAAGTAAGGCATCACTTTTCACCTAATAGACAACTGGAATAATGGCAAGTATAGGCAAGGCCATAGACTTGGACTGCTGGTGTTAGCAGCCAATTTTAGTTAAATTACATATAAAATGCCCTATGACCCCAAAATTCTATAATATCCCACATCATGCATAAAGTCACTTTCAAATTGTATCCCAGTATATTTTCTTCAGATTAAATCAGCTGGAAAAGTTTAACTTTCCCATAAAATTTCAAGTACAAACCAAAAATCAAGAATGCAGGAATTTTTCGTTTGACAAGAGTTTAACCATGAGAATAGGAGACTTAAGGCAAAGGGAAAATACACCTTCTTAAGTAATTCTACCAATCTTCACAGTCTTCAGAATTAACAACCATCTCTATTTAATTGTTGAAGGAAGGAGAAAGCATTTTCTCAGTTTGAATAAACTTCTTGAGGTTGTTAGAGTAAGTGGTAAAGAATTACTTTAGCATTCCATGTGAAATAACCAACATAGATTTCATCTCTCAGAGGTGCAGGCAGTAGAAAGTAGTAATGTTGTACATTAACCATTTAACTTAAATATATTCTCAAATTTATAATTAATACTTGTAACGTATTGCACTAATTGGCAACTTTGAATGAAATAAGTACAATAACACATTCCCTTCTTTTTGTTCTACTTAATTAGAAGTGTGGACAGTATGATAGTGTAGGGGAGAAAGTAATTTTCCTCTACCCTTCTAGGTTCTTCTGGTTAGTCTAAGAATTAACTACCTGAGACAGATTAACAGAAGAAAAACAAACAAAAGTTTAATAACATGTATACATGGGAGAGACCCAGGAAAACTGAGTAACTCACCAAAATGGCCAAAACTCTCACCTTAAATATCATCTTTAGCTAAAGACAAAAAAGGATGTTGAGCTTAGTACATTGAGGCTTCAAAGAGGGGGAAAGTGATTCACATGGAGAGAGGAGAGCAAATGTATGGTAAACAAATATTTGCTATGCTGTGCAAAGACAATGGGACATGGAGAGGACTCTAATCTCTAGGACCTGCTCAGTCTCCCCTAGCACATCTAGCCCATATTTTTTGTAGCTATCTCTGGTGATAGCTCTGTTCCTGTTACTGGCCATTTATCCAAATTCTTATAGGCAGTTAAGGGAGAGATGAAAGAAAAACTTCCTGAGTCTTCTGTCTCTTAAAAATAATCAGCCTAAAATAATCAATATCCCAAAAAGGCTGATTTGGGGGTGGCAAACTCTGTTCCCCCTCAATAGCTATGCCTATGATATTCCTAAATCATGATCCAATCCATGCCCTTTCTTTTGTGTGGAACAGGATAAACAGTCTCCTCTGAAACCTCTAGGACAATAGCCTTCACGGAACCATCTCTCAGGAGAACAGAGATGCTGAGTAAGTGGGATTCAGGTTTGCCCTGCTCACCTCAATCAGAACTGCTTCAGTGTGGTTTGTTTCATGTATTTAGCTTCAGCATAAAATTCAGTTAGAACAAACGATTCCATTGCTTCATCCCCCCCTCCACCCCAAAATAACTGTTGTAATTCATTGTTTTAGGAGGATATTTGTGATATTTTGTGACTCAGTTCAATAGAAACAGGAAGAGAGGTCAAGTATAGATTCTTGTGTAAATGGGAGAGAGATTTTGAAGAGAACAGATGCAGGTCATGACAAGTCAATGAATGTAGGAAACCCAAGAATGGATGGAGGGGAATTAGAGAACAATATCTTGTTTGGGTATATTGAATTTGAGATGTCAGAAACAGATTCATATAGAATCACTCCGGGAGGCAGAACTTGAAGGCATAAATATGACAAATATTTAAAGAGATTTGTGGGTTTAATGCATACAGGTGATATCTGAATCAGTGGCAGTGGGTTAGCTCACCATATGATAAAGAAAGCTCGGGAAAATCAGAGTGAAATGGAAGTTGAAATGATGTCAGGAGAACTAGAAAGATGAACAAGAAAAGTTCATGTGTTGTGGAAACAAAGGGAGGAGAGAACTTCATAAGGAGCGAGTGATGAACAATATAGAACATTGTAAGAAGATCAAGAAGGGCAAGGAATAGAAAAAGGCCTATAAATTTGACATTAGAAAAATTGTCTGGCTTTTAAGAAAACTTCTGAAGGGGAACAAAATTTGTCACCTGAAATGTGTCTCTTTAACTTGTGGATTATTTTGGGCTGATTATTTTCAAGAACAAAAGACTCATGAAGAAATTTTGACCTTCCCCCTAACTGCCTAAAAGAATTTAAGATAGAAGGCCTGAAGGGGAAGAAGTCAAGATGGTGGCACAGGTGGACTCTGAACTCACCTCCTCCCATGGACACAATAGACTTACACCTATTCTTGGAAAAATTATCCCTGAGAAAGAACTGAAAACTGGATGAGAGGAACCCCTGCAACAAACGACAGTCCTGACTAAGGTGGAAGAGGCAGAAATTCCCTTCTGGAGAGGAAAACACCTTCACAAGCCACAGGGCTTCACAGCTTCCCGGGAGCCATCCAAATGTACGCAGCCTTCCCTGGAGGAGTGGGGGACCTGAACCAGCGAGCATTGCTGCTATACACATTTTTTGGACCCAGCACAACTGAGACTGGGTGTCATAATATCTGGCTTTGCTGACTACTAACAACAACAGGGAATACCCCCAGAAAAGCTGGGTCATAAAGAAATTAAAGCCAGCTCTTAAAGGGTCCATGTACAAATTCACCCATTTTGGAAAGCAATGTAAAATCGTCAGAAAGAAAGATGCACAGTCCTTTGGTGAAAAGAGACTCACCTGATAGGCTCTGGGTTCATCTCGGTGAGAGGTGAGACATCTCGAGGCAATGAGACATTGGCGACAGCCATTGCTGTGACCGGGTGCATGTGTGCTGACACAGACACTGGCAGATGCCGTTGGAGTTCTCCCCCGGGTCTGCTAACCCTGGGTTTGCCTCACCCACTAGAGCACTGATTTAATCCAGCTCAGCCAAGGCAAGCAGCCTGCCCTAGGGACTGGCCCCGCCCAACAACAAGCCCTCGGGCAACTTGTGAGCCTGCATAGGCTAGATGCCTGCATTCTCTGCAGCTGGGAGAGTGTGTCCACCTCTCTGGGGCAGGGCAGGCACGAAGAGTGGGTGGACTGTGTGGGGCACTGGTGGAGTGTGTGGGGCCTCGGCTGTGGGGCGACTGGGTCTGCTTCAGCAGATTGGGGCACACGCATGCGGCAGGACTGTGTTGACCATGTGTGTGGCCCTGTAGGCAGTAGGGCTTATCAGCTGCAGAAGACTTGTCCTTCTCGAAGAGCCACATAGGGGATCAGTCCCACCTTCCAAAGCCTGAAACAATTGGATGCTCCTATGCCTGGGGCCAGCCCCACCCAGCTGCAATCCTCAGAGAGCTGACAAGAGCCTTATAGGCCAGAGGCTTATAACAATTGTAAGCTCCTGAGCCTAAAAACCAGCCATGCTGGGGGTCTACTCACTTAACAGAGAAACTCCAACAAGAATGTGCTATTAGACGTTGCAGCCAACTGTGTTGTGGCTCCCCACACCCAATAAAGAGACTGAAGGGTCTACAACAACCACACACAGCTGAGCATTACAACCAGCTGGCCAGGGGGACAGCTCAGTCTCCCTGGGCACCTACAGCAAGAGCAACACTGCCACAATAGAAGGACACATGTAGCCCACAGAGGGGTCACTCATGGAACATTTGGATCTGGTGACAAGAGGGAAGCACACTGCTGGGCCCCATAAGGCATCACTTACATAAGGTCACCTCTCCAAGATCAGGAGACATAGCTGACCTACCTAGTATACAGATACTAGCACAGAGAAAGAAGCATAATGAGGAGGAAAAGGAATATGTTCCAAGTAAGGGAACATGATAAAACCTCGGAAAAAGAACTAAATGAAACAGAAATGAGCAATCTACCAGACAGAGTTCAAACAAAGAGTCATAAGGATACTCACTGATATTGGGAACAGAATGGATGAACTCAGTGAGAACATCAACAAAGAAATGGAAAATATAAAAAAGAACCAATCAGAAATGAAGAATACAATACTAGAAGTGAAAAATTCACTAGAGGGACTCCAAAGTGGAGTAGATGATACAGAAGAACGGATCAGTGAGCTGGACAAAAGACTAGAGGAAATCACCCAAGCTGAACAGATAAAAGAAAGAAAAATTAAAAAGAGTGAGGACAGTCTAAGGGACCTCTGGGACAACATCAAGAGCACTAACATCCATGTTATAGGTGTCCCAGAAGGCAAAGAGTGAGACAAAGGGGTAGAGAATCTATTTGAAGAAATAATAGCTGAAAGCTTACCTAACCTAAGGAAAGAAACAGACATCCAGGTCCAGGAATCACAGAGAGCACCAAACAAGATAAACCCAATGAGGCCTACACCAAGACATATCATAATTAAAATATCCAGAATTAAAGATAAAAAGAGAATCCTAAAAGCCCCAAGAGAAAGGCAACAAGTTACATACAAAGGAAACCCATAAGGCTATCAGCTGACTTCTCTTCAGAAAACTTACAGGCTAGAAGAGAGTGGCATGATATATTTAAAGTGCTAAAAGGAAAAAACCTACAGCCAAGAATACTCTACCCAGCAAGGTTATCATTCAGAATGGAAGGAGAGACAAAGACTTTCCCAGAAAAGCAAAAATTAAAGGAGTTTATCACTACGAAACAAGTCCTACGAGAAATGTTAAAGGGTCTTATTTACAGGGGAAAGAGAAGACCACAAATAGGAAAAAATTAACTATTTCCATGATAAGAGGGTAATGGATACAAACACACAAAAAAGAGGTTAGATATGATATCAAAAACATAAAATGTGGGAGGAGGGAAGTAAAAGAGTGGAGCTTTTAGAAAGAGGTCAAACTAAAGAGACTATCAACTCAATATAGATTGCTATATACCTAGGTTATTATATACGAACCTCACGGTAATCACAAACCAGAAACCTATAATAAATACACAAAAAACTAAGAGAAAGGAACCCAAACATAATACTAAAGAAAGCCATCAAACCACAAGGGAAGAGAGCAAGAGAAGAAGAAAGAAACAGAGAAGAACTACTAAACCACACAGAAAAAAAGTTAAAAAATGGCAGTAAGTACATACTTATCAATAGCTACTTTAAATGTCAATGGAATAAATGCTCTAATCCAAAGGTTTAGGGTGGCCGATTGGATAAAAAAACAAGACCCATATATACACTGTATGCAAGAGACACACTTCAAACCTAAAGACACTCACAAACTGAAAGTGAAGGGATGGAAAAAGATACCATGCAAATGACTGAAAAGAAAGCTGAGGTAACAATACTTAATCAGACAAAATAGACTTTAAAACAAAAACTGTAACAAGAGACAAAGAAGGGCCCTACATAAGGATCAAGGGAACAATCCAACAAGAGGATATAACACTTGTAAATATCTATGTACCCAACATAGGAGCACTAAATATGTAAAGCAATTATTAACAGACATAAAGGGAGAAATAGACAGTAAAACAATGATAGCAGGAGACTTTAACATTCCACTTACACCAATGGATAGACCATCCAAACAGAAGATCAATAAGGAAACATTGGCCTTAAACAACACACTAGACCAGATGGACTTAGTAGATATATACAGATCATTCCATCCAAAAACTGAAGAATACACATTCTTTTCAAATGCACATGAAACATTCTCCAGGATTGATCACATATTAGGCCACAAAACAAGTCTCAATAAATTTAAGAAGATTGAAATTATACAAGCATCTTTTCTGGACCACAACGGTATAAAACTAGAAATCAACTATAGGAAGAAAATCAGAAATGTCACAAATATGTGGAGATTAAACAAAATGCTACTGAACAACGACTGGGTCAATGAAGAAATCAAAGAACAAATCAAAAAACATCTGGAAACAAATGAAAATGAAAATACAACACGCCAGAATTTATGGGATACAGCAAAAGCAATTCTAAGAGGGAAGTTTACAGCAATATAGGCCTACTTCAACAAACAGGAAAAATCTCAAATAAATAATCTAAGAGTACACCTAAAGGAACTGGAAAAGAGAACAAACAAAGCCCAAAATCAGTAGAAGGAGGGAAATAATAAAAACCAGAGCAGAAATACGTGAAAGAGAGACTAAAAAAACAATAGAAAAAAATTAATGAAACCAAGAGCTGGTTCTTTGAAAAGATAAACAAAATTGACAAGCCTTTAGCTAGACTCACCAAGAAAAAAAGAGACAAGGCTCAAATAAGTAAAATCAGAAATGAAAGAGGAGAAATTTCAATGGACACCTCAGAAATACAAAAGATTATAAGAGAATACTACAAAAAGCTATATGCTAACAAATTGGATAATCTAGAAGAAATGGATAAATTCTTAGAATCATACAGCCCTCCAAAACTGAATCAAGAAGAAACAGAGAATTTGAATAGACCAATAACCAGTAAAGAGATCAAAACAGTAATCAAAAACCTCCCAAAAAATAAAAGTCCAGGACCAGAAGGCTTCCCTGGTGAATTCCACCAAACATTCAAAGAAGACTTAATACCTATCCTTCTCAAATGCTTCCAAAAAATTGAAGAGGAGGGGAAACTACCTAACTCATTCTATGAAGCCAACATTATCCTGATACCAAAACCAGGCAAGGACAACACAAAAAAAGAAATTACAGGCCAATATCACTGATAAATATTGATGCAAAAATCCTCAACAAAATACTAGCAAATCAAATACAACAATATATTAAAAAGATCATACACCATGATCAAGTGGGATTTATTTCAGGGATGCAGGGATGGTTCAACATCCACAAATCAATCAACGTGATACACCACATTCACAAAATGAAGAATAAAAACCACATGATCATCTCAATAGATGCAGAGAAAGCATTTGGCAAGATAGGGCATCCATTTATGATAAAAACTCTGAATAAAACGGGTATAGAAAGAAAGTACCTCAACATAATAAAGGCCATATATGACAAACCCACAGCTAATATCATTTTCAACGGTGAAAAACTGAAAGCTCTCTCTCTAAGAACAGGAACCAGACAAGGATGCCCACTGTCACCACTCCTATTTAACATAGTATTGGAAGTCCTAGCCAGAGCAATCAGGGAAGACAAAGAAATAAAAAGGATCCAAATTAGAAAGGAAGAAGTGAAACTGTCACTATTTGCAGATGACATGATTTTACATATAGGAAACACTAAAGAATCCACCAGAAAACTTTTAGAAATAATAAATGAATATGGTAAAGCTGCAGGATACAAAATCAACATACAAAAATCAGTTGCGTTTCTATACACTAACAATGAAGTAGCAGAAAGAGAAATTAAGAATACAATCCCATTTACAACTGCAACAAGAAGAATAAAATACCTAGGAATAAACTTAACCAAACAGGTGAAAGATCTGTACACTGAAAACTATAAAACGTTGTTGAAAGAAATTGAAGAAGACACAAAGAAATGGAAAGAAATTCCATTCTAGAATTCTTTGGATTGGAAGAATTAACGTAGTTAAAATGTCCATGTTTCCTAAAGCAATCTATAGATTCAATGCAATCCCTATCAACGTCCCAATAAGATTTTTCACAGAAATAGAACAAAGAATTCTAAAATTTATATGGAACAACAAAAGACCCCAAATAGCTAAAGGAATCCTGAGAAAAAAGAACAAAGCTGGAGGTATCACGCTCCCTGATTTAAAACTATACTACAAAGCTATAGTAACCAAAACAGCATGCTACTGGCACAAAAACAGACACACAGATCAATGGAACAGAATTGAGAGCCCAGAAATAAACCCACACATCTATGGACAGCTAATTTCAGACAAGGGAGACAAGAACATACAAGGGAGAAAGGAAAATCTCTTCAATAAATGGTGTTGGGCAAACTGCACGGCGACATGCAAAAAAATAAAAGTTGACCATTATCTTATACCATATACAAAAATTAACTCAAAATGGATTAAAGACTTGAATGTAAGACCTGAAACTATGACACTTCTAGAAGAAAACATAGGCAGTACACTCTTCAACACTGGTCTTAGCAACATATTTTCAAGTACTATGTCTGACCATGCAAGGGAAACAATAGAAACAATAAGGAAATGGGACTACATCAAAAACTAAAAAGCTTCTGCACAGCAAAGGAAACCATCAACAAAACAAAAAGACTACCTAACAGTTGGTAGAAGATATTTGCAAACCATATATTTGATAAGGGGTTAATTTCCAAAATATATAAAGAACTCACACATCTCAACAACAAAAAACCCCAATTAAAAAATAGGCAAAAGACCTGAACAGACATTTCTCCAAAGAAGATATACAGATGGCCAACAGGCACATGAAAAGATGTTCAACATCATTAACTATCAGGGAAATGCAAATCAAAATTACAATGAGATATCACATCACTCCCATCAGAATGGCTATAATTAATAAGACAGGAAACAAGCGTTGGACAGGTTGTGGAGAGAAGGAAATTCTCATACACTGCTGGTGGGAGTGCAAACTGGTGCAGCCACTATGGAAAATAGTACGAAGAGTCCTCAAAAAATTAAGAAAAGAACTACCATACAATCCAGCTATTCCACTACTGGGTGTTTATCCAAAGCACATGAAAACATGCATGCGTAAAGATACATGCACCCCTGTGTTCATTGCAGCATTATTCACAATAGCCAAGACTTGGAAGCAACCTAAGTGCCCATCAAGGGACGAATGGATAAAGAAGTTGTGGTATATATACACAATGGAATACTACTCAGCCATAAGAAACGATGAAATCCAGCCATCTGTGACAACATGGATGGACATTGACAGTATTACGCTAAGTGAAATAAGTCAGAGGGAGAAGGCCAAATACTGTATGATCTCACTCATATGTAGAAGATAAAAACAACAAAAAACAAACACACAGAGACAGAGATTGGATTGGTGGTTACCAGAGGGGAAGTGGGGAGGGAGGAGGGCTAAAGAGATGATTAGGCATATGTGTGTAGTTATGGATTGTAATTAGTCTTTAGGTGGTGAACATGATGTAATCTATGCAGAAATAGAAGTATAATGATCTACACCTGAAATTTATATAATGTTATAAACCAGTGTTACCACAATTAAAAAAGAAAAAGATAGAAGGCCTGTTTGAGGAAGGAGATATTACCATAGATAACTATAAATATAATATGAACTAGCTGTAGTAGACAGAGGAACCTAGCAAGGCCCATTTGATCAAAGTCCTCTCTGTGTCCCATTGTCTCTAGATGGACCAACAAACATTTGTTTACCAAACGTTAACACTTTTCATCTTTCTGTAAATTCCCTCCTTTCCCTTTGAAGGCCCAGACCCCTTCCCCATTCTCCTTAGTCCAGAATGACATATATACCTCATTTTCCTGTCTTTGGAATTTTTCATGTTTATGTGAATCCCCCATGTGCATGTATTAAACTTTGATTTTCTACTGTTAAACTCCTTTATGCCATTTTAGTTATTTGACCAGCCCTAAGAACCAAGAAGGGAAGGGGGAAATTTCCCCCTCCCCTACAGTTCAATAATGTGTTGTGGATGGATTTTTTTCATTTTAAATAGAGTTTCAGAGTTAGAAGAAATAATGCAGGTCTTCTGTTGTAAGCATACATCCAATGACTGTTTTCTCAGATCATCATCCCTTCCAAAGGATGATCCAACATAGGCTTGCCAGTGACAAAGGTCTCACCACATGACTTGTCAATGCATTCCATCTGTTGGTAGCTATGACTATTAAAAAGTCACTAATAGTGTGTTTACAATAGTTCTAAATTCTCTTCCATTTGTCAATCTTCCAAATATTTGAAGACAGCTATTGTTTCTCTCAAGCTATTGATAATGCTGGAATTATTATGCTAGGTGTTGAGTTCATAGAGATTTGTCCTATTGTTTCAGTGTATAAGTTACACATTTTCCTTATGTAAATACATATATATCTATAATATTAAAAACTAAAATAAGAACGTTATTGGAGACAGAATTTGGTTGAGATAGATACGTGACTGAAAACAAAGAATTTGGTTGCAATAGATAGGGGATTGAAAACAAAGGTTTCTCAGTCATTGAATTTTTGAGTATCAGCCACTTCTCTTTACAGTTGAGCAGTTTTGAAAGCTATTTTACCTCTTTAATAGTGTATTTTTCATAATTTCTTTTATAATTTCTAATTTATGCTTAGCCAAACTCTGCATAGTTTATAACAGCAAAAAGCTGTAAACAACCTAAAAGTCTAACAATAGGAAATGCAAGCAGAAAAGATTCTTAGAACATTCTTTAGCTCTTTAGCACTAGCTGACAAGAAAGATTATGAATGTTATTTTTGTTTTGTTTCATTACTATATATTATGAATTTCTGGTAATGGATACATAATAAGAAAAAATAGACAAAATATGTTAAAAATAAATCAAACAAAAAAAGAAAATGAGCTGAGGGAGTGATGAACATCAAAGAAAATGGCAGAGGGGCTGGCCCAGTGGCACAAGCAGTTAAGCGTGCGGGATCCGCTGGAGCGGCCCAGGGTTCGCCGTTCGGATCCCAGGTGTGCACTAACGCACTGCTTGGCAAGCCATGGTGTGGCAACAACCCATATAAAGTGGAGGAAGATGGGCATGGAGGTTAGCCCAGGGCCAGTCTTCCTCAGCAAAAAAAAAGTGGAGGATTGGCAGATGTTAGCACAGGGCTGATCTTCCTCACACACAAAAAAAGAAAATTAAAAAAAAAAAAAGAAAACGGCAGAGTAGGGAACTCCACAGAATCATCCCTCCCAGAAACACCAAGAAAAAAGGAGGTAGGGGGGACTTCCAGAATCAACTTCATTGGAACCCTGGAACACAGGTTTACAGCGACTAGTTGAACACCTAATCGGGAGAAAAGCCACTGAAACAGGGTAGGAGAACCTTGTGGTGTTTTAACTTACTCTTGCCTCACCCAACTCCCTGGCAGGGTGGTAGTCTTGAACAAAGCAGCCCCTACTCTTGTTGTGGGTTTCTGATTCCAGAATAAGCAGAGCAGTCCTTGTTTCCACGGAATTGTGTTTGTCTCTTTTGACCTGTGTGGGGGCTCCCTTAGAAACTAAATCAAGAGGCTTGACTTTTTTTCTCCTCTCTGGAACTCTCTCAGGGCAGAGAAGCAGCTACATGAAGATGTTGCTTGAAAACTTTGAAAGGCCACTGAACAACGTAGGTCTGCCTGGGACAAAAGATAACAGTTGGAGCAAACAATAGACACACTGATTCCTGGAAGGAGAAAGTAGGGAGTAAGATACTTTGGGAAATAAGGACTTTGAAATGCTCCTGCACATACTGAGGAATCTAGAAAGGCACATGCATTTCCAGCAAGGATGCATGCTCAGAAAATACCGGAAAAGACCATAAGCTTTCATCTCTTGCTGTTATTTAGTTTCCGAGAAAGCAGAATATAAAGACTAATGAAGAGTGATAAACGGCCTGGTTAAGTGTTGAGGTGTTGAAAGAATTCCCCAGCACAGAGCCAATTTGAAAAATCTGGAGAACGTTTGTTGGGTTTGTTTTTTCTGGGGGGTTGTTGTTGTTTGGTTTTTTTTGGCTCCATGCATTTTAGGAAATCCACTAGCTGACCACTAAACTAAAGGAACAGAGACTTCAGAGAATGTGACAAAGAATGATTCTTTTAAAAAATAGTTTAGAAAAGTCACTAAACATACTAACAATTACAACCCACAGCAAGCAACAATAAAAAATTGTGGGGAAGGGGAATAATCCGATTTCCAGAGTTACCACATGATAATATTCAATGCCCATTTTCAACAAAAATTATGAAGTATACAAAGAAATAAAGATGGCCCATTCACAGGAAAAATAGAAATTAACAGAAACTCTCCCCAAGGAAGGATAAACATTAGGTTTACTAGACAAAGACTTTCAATTATCCTAATGACAGTTTTTGCAGAAATAGAAAAATCCACTCTCAAATTCATATAGAATCTCAAGGGACCCTGATTAGATAAACTAATCTTGAAAAAGAGCAAAGTTTAAAGACTCCTAATTCCTAATTTCAAAACTTACCACAAAGCTACCCAAATCAAAAGAGTGTGGTACTGGCAGAAAGACAGATATACAGACTCATAGAATGGAATAGAAAGTCCAGAAACAAACCCTCACATAAATGGTCAAATTATTTTTGACAAAGGTGACAAGACCATTCAATGAGGAAAGGACAGCATTTTCAACAAATAGTGCTGCGAAAACTGGATATCCTCATGCAAAAGAAGGAAGTTGCACCCTTACCTACATCATATACAAAAATTAACTCAAAAGGGATCGAAGACCTACACATAATAGCTAAATATATAAAACCCTTAAAAGAAAACATAGGAGACAAGCTTCAGTTATTTCTTGTACATAAGCAAAAAAAAACAGACAACAAAAGAAAAAAATGATAAATTGGATTACATTAAAATTTAAAATTTTTGTGTGTCAGAAAACACTATCAACAGAGTGAAAAGGCAACCCACGGGCAACCCATTGACTGGAAGAAAATATTTGCAAATCATGTACCTGTAAGTGATTAATAGCTAGAATATATCAATAACTTCTACAACTCAACAACTAACAAACAAACAGCCAAATTAAAAAATGAGCAAGTACTTGAATAATTTCTCTAAAGAATATATACAAATGGTAATAAGTACATGATACAATGCTCAACATCACTAATCATTAGGGAAATGCAAATCAAAACCACAATGAGATACCACTTCACACTCATTAGTATGGAAGGAAGAAAAAAGCAGAAAATAACAAGTGTTGGCAAAGATGTGGAGAAATTGGAACCCTTTTGTGTTGCTGGTGGGAATGTAAAATGGTACAACTACTGTAGAAAATGAAAGGTGGTGTCTTAGTCATTCTGGCTGTAACAAAAATATCATGGACTGAGTGGCTTAAACAAGAAACATTTATTTCTCACAATTGTGGAGGCTGGAAAGTCCAAGATTAAGGTGCCAGTAGATTCCCTGTTAGATGAGGGTCTGCTTCCTGGTTCTTAGATGGCCATCTTCTAGCTGTGCCCTCATATAGCAAAAGGGGTAAGAAAGCTCTCTGGGGTCTCTTCCATTAGGAAACAAATGCCATTCATGTGGGTTCCACCCTCGTGGCTTAATCACCTCCCAAAGAACCCACCTCCTAATACCATCGCATTGTGGGCTAGGATTTCAACATATGAATTTTGAGAGGACACAAACATTCAGTCTATAATAGGTGGTTCCTCAAAAAATTAAACATCGATTTACCACATGAGCCAGCAATTTTACTTCTGGATATATATCCAAAATAATTGAAAGCAGGGACAAATAGATATTTGTACATTCATGTTCACAGCAGCATTATTCTCAATAACCAAAAGGTAGAAGCACCTCAAGAGTCCGTTGGCAGATGAATGCATTAAAAAAACGTGGCACATACATACAATGGAATACTATTCTGCCTTTAAAAAGAAGGACATTCTGGGGCTGGCCCAGTGGTGTAGTGGTTAAGTTCACACGCTCCACTTAGGTGGCCCAGAGTTCGTGAGTTTGGATCCCAGGCACAGACCTATGCACTGCTTATCAAGCCATGCTGTGGCAGGCATCCCACATATAAAAAGTAGAGGAAGATGGGCACGGATGTTAGCCCAGGACCAATCTTCCTCAGCAAAAAGAGAGAAGGATTGGCAACAGATGGTAGCTCAGGGCTAATCTTGCTCACCAAAAAAAAAAAAAAAAAAAAGGAAATTCTGACACACGCTACAACATAGCTGAACCTTGAGGACACTATGCTAAGTAAAATAAGCCAGTCACAAAAAGACATACTGTATGATTGCACTTACATGAGGTACCTAGAGAAGTCAAATTAATAGAGACAGAAAGTAGAATTGTGGTTACCAGAGACTGGGGGAAGGGGAGTTAGTATGTAATGAGTACAGAGTTTCTCTTTGGGAAGATGAAAAAGTTCTGGAGATGGATGATGGTGATGGTTGCAGAACAATGTGAATGTACTTAATGCCAAAGAACTGTACATTTAGAAATGGTTAAATGGTAAGTTTCATGCTATGTATATTTTATCACAATTTAAAAAGAGAGAGAGAAGTAGAAAAGGGAGGATCACAGAAAGAACAGAAAAGACGGCCATGTCAAGATGAGGCAGAGACTGGAGTTTTCAGATACAAGACAAGGAACTCCGGGAGACACCAGAACTAGAAGAGGCAAGGAAGGATTCTGCCTAGAGCCTTCGGAGGAGGTGTAGCCCTGCTGACACCTGAATTTCAGACTTCTGGTATTCTGAACTGTGAAAGATGAAATTTCCGTGTTTTCAGCCACCAGGTTTGCGATAACTTGTTACAGCAGCCTCAGGAACCTAATACAGTGATGCAGGAAGCAAGGTCATCAGCCAAGAGTGACAATGGAAGAGTAAGTGAAGGGGTTTGAGGAGAGAGAGGAGGTGAGAAATTATTGTCCAGGAGTGTGAGAAGGTGAATGGCCTAGAAACATAAAAAATGACCACCGGCAGCATTAGGAGCCCATTTTAGGATCCTGGACAGGAATTTAAAATGAGATTAATCAGTTTCTGTGTTTTTACAAGCCTGTTTATCTGCCCAAGGATGCAGGTGAAGAATCATGGAAACTTAGCTTTATCCAAAGTTATCTTTTCACCAAGAAAGTACCAAGTGAGAGAGAAGTAAAGGAGTTGACAGTATATGTATAGCAGTGATTTTAATGATTGCCTTTTTTTAACTGCTTTAATCTCCAAGTACCTAAAATATACCCTAACACATCATAGGAACTGAGCAAATATCTATTTAATAAATTATTGAATGTCATGATGTTTAACTTATTAGGCTTCTCTGCAAGAACCATAACACAATAGAGTCTGAGCTTCTAAGTGCAATGACTCTTAAGCTATGTGATGCTTTCCACCTGTTCATTTACAACATGACAACATTGGTTTGTCACCTGGTGTGAGTTTTGTAACTTCCCCTTAGCAGAAAGAGGACAAAACTATCAGTTGAAGAGAAACATAATTCAGAGAAATATCTTACATCTCACTCAAGGAAGGTATATTGCTATTGCCTCATGATATAACCCTTTTGCACTATAATAGTTTTCATTATAATAGTGTATTAATATGAGGCAATAGCAAATCAGTAGCATGCCAATTTAAATTATATTGAAAAATATTTTTTTCGTACTTAAAAGTATTTTCTGGGAGAAATTCCAACTTTAACAGATTTGGGGCCAGCCTGGTGGCATAGTGTTTAAGTTCACACGCTCCGCTTCGGCGGCCCAGGGTTCACAGTTCAGATCCCGGGCATGGATGTACACACTGCACATCAAGCCATGCTGTGGTGGCATCCCACATACAGGGAAAAAAATGAAGGAAGACTGGCACAGATGTTAGCTCAGGGCCACTCTTCCTCAAGCAAAAAGAGGAAGATAGGCAACAGATGTTAGCTCAGGGCCAATCTTCCTCACCAAAAAAAAAAAAAAAACAAAAACAAAAACAAAAGGATAGGTTTGGGCATGAACAACTATATGCAATTTTTTGATACAGTAAATTATTGAGATCTACTCAAGTAAATGCCTAAAGTGAAACAAAAAATCATTTCATTTATATTAAAACTGAGATTGTTGACAATCACAATAGTTTACATCTTTGTTCCCATCTCATTAGGGATATGACGTTGGGACATTGTGGCTGTTTGAGGTGGTACAATGTAAAAGACAGACTAGAATAGCAGCCAAAGACTGCTACTCCCCACTTCCAACTTTAGTAATCAGCTAGTGATGGGGAAAAAATAAAACTGTTTTTTGAGGGCCAGCTTTGTATCAAGAACCATTCATATAGTAGATCTAACTGATAAAGATCAGGGCTTTTGGAGTCAGAGACACCTAGGGAGAAAATACCATCCCTACTACTTTCAGATGTGAAATTAGGCAAATTATTTAACATTTGTGAGCCTCAGTTTCCATTTCTGCAAAATGGGGTTAACTTCTACCTCAAGGCGCAGGTATGAAGTATTAAAATGGTGCATGTACAGCATTAATTGCAATGTCTGGCCTTTGATAAGTAGTTTATTTGCAATTATTATAATTTATTGTTTAATTATTTTTCTTTTTTGATTGTATATTTGTACTGAGGCATAATTTACATTCAGTAAAATTCACCCTTTCTAGTGAATAGTTCTATGAGTTTTGATAACCACATACAGCCTTATAACCACCACCACAAAATATAGAATATTTTCATCATCCCCAAAACTCCCTTGTGGAGAACACTTCTCTGCCACCACCAGACTCGTAACTCGGATGTATTTTAGTCCTTATAAGCTTTTCCTTTTCTAGAATGTCATATTTATGGAATCATGCAGTTGGTAGCCTTTTGGGTCTGACTTCTTTTACTCAGCATAGTGCCTTTGAAGTAATCTCATTTAACATACACATACACATACATTATTATTCTCAGAGAAGGAAAATTACATTTAGGAAGTTAAGAATTGACTCAAAGCTGTAGTTAGTGAAAGACAGAAATTTAGTTCCAGTTTTATTTGTTTCAAAGTTGTATGTTTTTTGTTCACTACGCCATATTGCCTTCTGTTAGCCTGTAGCTATTCTAGTTTGATATGAATTTATGTGTACGTACTCTCAGAAGTAGGTATTTTTTAAAAGAAAAATGATTATATACTAATAAATTCATTATAGCCCTGTGATACATGGAGATAGCTGTTGTTCAACAAAAATTTAAGGAGTATTTTTTGAGTTATATTATGAATCTAGGTTTTAGGAATATCTGATTGTTTTTACTGAGAGATTTCATGTGAAGTTTTCTTTAATATATTTTTACACCTGCCAATAATCTTCTTTAACCTCTTAATTCTAGTGCATTCCTAAGCTATTTCTCATTCAAATCCCTGCAACCAGTTTCTTCTCCCTTAACAAAATTAGTCTATACCAAAAAAAAATATTGCTTTCTTGTTGGGAGTATGCTGTCTCTGAGCTATTCTCTTCAAGCTATTCTATGGGTTGTGGCATCTCTGTTCAGACTTGTCGAACTAGTTTCATTTCAACTACTTGTAATTTGTTTCCTTTTTTCTTCTAGCTGTAGACCTCTAATATCTCTAGAGATGTCATATAGTTGATTAGAAAGTCGAGTTCAGCGGGTGCAGACCTCCAAGATCACATTCTTCCTCCGCAGACGATGATGCATCGGTAAGTTCGGTTTTGTTTTGTAAATGGCTTGTTTGCGCTACCGTCTGTCAGTGCCTAGATTCCCAGCATGTCAGAGGACTGCCTGTGAGGTGTCCCCAGTGGATTCAATCTGCATTGGATCTTGTGAGATTTCTGGAATTAGTATAGCAGCCGGATTAATTAATTTCTGTATGAAATCAATATTTTTGTGATAAAAATCATTATTAGCATTATTTCATGTTGCTAAATTCAATAGTTGGGATTTTAGAAGTTAATGAAAACCTATATTATATTGTGTCCTAATCGATTCAGATGTGAGAGGTATGGGAGGAGGGAAAGGAGTTTATTTGTTTTAAGAAAAGCCTCCTTTCAGCAATCTGACTACATTTAGCTTCCATAGCACTTTCCCTTTATCTGATTTCTCGTGTCCCTTATAGTCAGTCCCTGGGAACTAATACAGATTGGGAGGTCAATAGCTGCAGAAACACTTGCCTTCATCATAGAAATCTCAAGACTCCTTGAGGGGAGGAGAAAGGAATCAGGAGATCCAGATTGGAGAAAATATGTCTGCTCTCTAAAAATTTCCCTATTAAATATTAAAGAAAAAAGAAAAATATGAATTATTTCAAGTTTTTTTTTCAAAATGGGGTTTGCTACTTGCAAAGGAAAGGAAAAACTAAGATTCCTTGGTATAACTTTATATACAATTAAAATAGTGATTTTAAACGTCCATGATGACAATAATACTTCACGATTGCTTAGATTCATGCCATTTTCAAAGCATTTTTACATATGTTATTTCATTTAATAGTCAGGACACCCTTGTGAGATAAGTAGAACAGGAATCTTTAACTCCCATTTTAAAGTGAGGAATCTGAGGGAAACAGAAGTTCCAGGGCTTCTCCAAGTCTGCAGAGCTGTGTGATGCCAGAATCAGAGAGCTGCAGTCCACAACTCCTTAAGTCCAGTCTTCCTGGGCTCTTGCAGCCTCTCTAGAAGGCAAGGATTCCACCTTGGGAATTTCAGAGATGAGAATTTGACACTAGATCAGCCACTAAGTTAGTGAACTTCACTGGGCTTCCTTCTCCACTAATAAAATACACGTATGTATCAGTCCTTTAGTGAGCACATAGTAATTGTCAAAGGGTCTCTGAGATCCTTAGACAGGGTCTACCAAGCTTCACACATCATCAGCACCTCATAGATGTTTGTTGGACGAATGAATGAGCAAACAAATGTAAATATTTAGCATTAATGTTTTGCTTATTTATTAAAATTCATTGAATTTAAAAATGCATATTCCAAATTTATGGAAATCATGATATTGTAAAGCAGTAGTTCCAACTTTCCATATTTCACAGTCCCAAAATTATCCTCTTTAATATATCAAGTCTCATGACTATAGACACCAAAAGTCCTCTTTTCTAATGAATATTTATGTGTTTACAGGAATGTTTTCAATTTAAGGAAAGTAAATTATAGGAGTAATATTCGGGTCAGTGCTGTTGTTCAGGACATCCATGACACTTGTTGGTAAAGAAAGGGGACAGTGGGAAACACTGAATGTTTATAGTTTCTTTAAGATAAACTCATGGAACCCTAATTCAGGATTTGGAGGATTTGTAGAAGATGGCATGTCACACTAACAGGCAGGCTTGAGGATTGAGGCAAAGCAAACGTTTAATAATTACTATAACACCCTATGTCTCACCTATGCTAATTCTAAAATGTGTTCTACAGTCATGCTCATCATTCTTACCTCTCTATTAACAAGAAAAACAATGTGGAAGCCTTGTCAAAATACATATGATTCATATCCTTGCTGTTTCTGCTATATTGAACCTTGGATGTCTTCTCTGTGGGTTTTGTGACCCTCTTCTCTACATTTCTGAGATAGTCTTTAGTGTTCTGACTTTGCTGTGACTATCCATTTGCATTTGCAATATCCATACTCCTATAAATTTATTAATTGGATAATTCACTCACATAAAATCTCAACTATTTATCTCATAAAAGATAAAATATCAAATGACTTCATCTGAGATTGTCATCCTATTCCCAGAAGTCTGGCATCTCTCTCTTCCTATAGCTTATTATAAATGCAAAAATTAGATTCCTTCTCTCCATTATCATCCTTTAGAGAAAAATATAATCCTAGGCAAGTCTTTGCAAGCATTCATGTTTTACATTTCAATTTTATTTTGAATACTAATTTCAATCAACTTGTTAATTTGCCAAGTCCATTCTCTAATATGTTCAAAAAATATATCTTCAGGGGCCAGCCTGATGGTGCAAGCGGTTAAGTGCCAGCGCTCCACTGCGGCAGCCTGGGCTTCGCTGGTTCAGATCCCGGGCACACACCAACGTACCACTTGGCAAGCCATGCTGTGGCAGCGTCCCATATAAAGTGGAGGAAGATGGGCATGGATGTTAGTCCAGTGCCAGTCTTCCTCAGGAAAAAAAAAAAAAAGAGAGAGGAGGATTGGCAGATGTTAGCACTGGGCTGATCTTCCTCACACACACACACACAAAATATATATATATGTATATCTTCAGAGTTAAAATAGCAAAGTAACATCTCCAACTTACTGATCACTAAACTTTGTATAAATTATCAATTAAATTTTACTGTTCTGTCAGTTTTCAGTGAACTCATAGTGTTTACTATGTGCCATATATGTGCTACATTATATTAGTTCATTTAATTCTCACAACAATTCTATGATTAGGTACTATTATTATCTCCATTTTATAGATAAAAGAGTAATTAGCCCTACATCACAGGCTAATGAGTAGAAGAGTTGGGATTTGAAGCAGTCTAGAGTCAGAGCTTAACTTTTAAGATATTCTGCTTTTCCTTCTTTTTGATAATTTTCAAGAGAAAACAGCTTTTTGTATTTTAATTTAAACTTTGAGTAAAAGAGTCATAGTGCTAGTCACTCAGTAAGGCTTTATCTATAGTCAATGAATTAAAATGTGTTCATATCATTGAGATTTAAGGCTAGTTTATAGCTTCCAACTCTTTGTTTTGTTTTCCCTCTCTTCCAATTGTCTGGCATGTAGAAAATAATATGTTTGTAGATAAAATAGGGAGCCTGGTGGATATGTATGTAAAATACTTGGAAACCAAGATGATAGGAATTTAAGTTCAGATAAGTATATGAATCCAGAGTAGTGGTAGTTTATTTGTAATTATTATAATAACATCTACCATTTATTATCTATTTAAAAAATATGGATCATTTTCCATACATTATCTCATTTATTCTTTACAATCCTCATATGAATTAGCTATTACTTCATTTTACAGAAAAAGAAAATTGCCCCAGATCATAGAGTTATTGAGCTTTACATTCAAGCTATACACCCATCCTACCCCCAATACATTCATAGTTGTTCCTCTGAAACATCTTGGGCAATGACAAGAAATTGATCCACTGGGGATACAAAAATAATGTAAGCAACATTTGAATAGTATATTATTAAAGGCTTTCACATTCCTTATCAGAGTGGCCTGGTTATGAATGGGACAGACAGCCTTGAAGTCAGACAGAAAAGGACTTCCCTTTCCCTAGCTCTGTAACCTGTGCTGCTCTCCTCATTAGTGAAATGCAGATGATACGGCCTACCCCACCAAGCCGTGGCAAACATCGTATTTGATAACTCGTATGAAAACTCCTGACCTAGAGTAGGAATTTGATATGTGCTCGAGTCCTCCATTTTCTTACATCATTGCTTCACATCTCTGGGTATTATTGATTATCACCAGTTTACAGGCGGGAAAACTGAATTCAGGGAAGTTTCATAAACTTCTCAAAATACATGTAAAAGAGTTACAAGCAGAGACTGACATCAAAGTCTTCTGAGCCTAAAACGTAGGGCTTACCTGCAACACCAGGATGCCTGGAGATCTGTGCAGGCAGGTGAACACTTAAAGAAATTTTTTTTTAAATCTTTGCCTCGGAAAAACTCTCTGTGTTTTCCTTTACTACCACATGACTGCCACACTCACAACACTTCTGACACCAGCTGTGTGGGATTTTCCTCAAGCAATTCTCCAATACCAGCCGAATGTCCTACATCAATTCACTTCTGGCACTAACTGGAGTTAGCACAGACCCTATAGGTTAAGGGCTCAGTCCCACAAGACTGCCCTGGCTCCCACTTCAGATGCCAATTGCAAGTCCAGGTTGTTACCCGTGCTTCTGACTGACTGGCTATAAATCAGAGGTTCCCACAATCCCATCCTCTGGTTCGATTAATTTCCTAGAGCAGCTCACAGAACTCAGGAAAACAGTTTACCTTCTAGATTACCAGTTTAGTACAAAAGATATTAAACAATATTAATGAATAACCAGATAAAGAGATAACATACAGAGGTCAAGAAAGGTCTCAAGTGTAGGAGATTCTGTCCTCATAGAGTTGGGGTGCGCCACCCTCCCAACACATAGCTGTGTAAACCAACCCAGAAGCTCCTCAAACCCTATACTATTGAGATTTTTACGGAGGCTTCATCATATAGGCATGATCGATTATTAACTCAATCTCCAGCCCCTCTCCCCTTCCTAGAGGAAGGGAGATGGAGCTGAAAATTCCAAGCTTCTCATCATGGCTTGGTCTTTCTGATGACTAGCTTGCATCCTAAAGCTATTCAGGAGCCCCCCAAGAGTTACCTCATTAGAACAAAAGATACCCCTATCGCCCAGAAAATTCCAAGGGATTTAGGAGCCTTATGCCATGAGGCGGTCAAATACCAAATATTAGAACAATAGATGCTCCTAGTGCTCTTATCACTTGGGAAATTACAAGGGTTTTAGGAGCTCTGTGCCAGGAATCGGAGCAGAGACCCGTATACATATATATTTTTTTCCTATTATTTCACAATCTTTAACTCTCGCTTTTGTTACCTTAATGGAAATTTGTTATTTGTGCTATTTTAAATATTTACAGAAAAGTAGTTCACAATGCTTCATTATTTTCAATCACCTGGCACAGATTGAGACAAAAGCACTATAGGTTGTACCATGAGTTGCATGCGGGAAGACACCATGTCTTATTCATCCTTGCCTCCCTAAGCCCAGCATGATGCCTAAAATATAATAGAGACTCAATAAAAGGTTGTGGAAAAGAAAAATAGGTGGATAGATGGACGGATGGATGGATAGTTGAATAGATAGATGGACAAATGAAAGGACAAAGGAGGAATAAGAAATATTGTAATATTTGGTCAATTCTTAAAGGTAATTTGTTAGGACATATTTATGATGTACAAGGCTCTGACCCAGTCATTTGAATACAAACAATTCATTTTTCATAGGTGCATATCATCCCAGCCCGGGCCTCAACCTCCAATCTGATACATAGGTTACAAACTTTAATAGGTGGGACTACACCTTGTGCCAAATACATTTTAGGACTAAACCAAACACACGAACTACATGACAACATTTGATTGCTATCTTTTCTAGTAAGGTAGAACATTTTGTAATAAGTTTCTGCTTTGTTACTTAATCCCATATGCCCTTATTAATATTGTACTTGTAAAACAGCATCTCCATTTTATTGTGTCACTCTGAGCACAATGCAGCATCTCTACTTACAAACAGGCTAGATTCCAAAGGAGTTACTAAGTATATTTCTTGTCAAATCTGAAGCAATATTATGCAAATCACTAGCAGAACCTCTCCAGGAAGTTGATGATGCATGTTTGCTTTTATGCATTGCTTGTTCATATTCATAAAAGTTGATGCTATGTTGAAAGTTTATTCACATAGGATTAAGCAGCTGCAGCTTTAACCTCTGGCTCCTGCAGCTTTTGTAATTTGGCATTGTACACCTGTCATAGCCCCAAAGGTTTTCTCAAAAGAAGAAACACTCTGACAACTTATCACCCTTGTTTGTGGATCACCACTTCCCCCCAGATGCTCACAACTCCTTGTATGGGATTTGTGGACGTGACTGGCACAGCAGTGTGCATCATACATACTTGAAGCAGTACGCCAATGGGTATTGAACTGCTATTCTGCTTTGAGTCCCACAGTTTAGTGTGAGTTTATGTGCATCGGGCTGGTGGGGACGTGATCTTCCTGTCGTCTACTTTTTCCATTTGACCTGCTCAGAGGAACTGTGCTCTGATGGGGAGCTAGATTTCTAAGCTCATAAATCTCTTTGAGTTCAAGCCTTTCTCCTTTGGTACTTTTGTATTTTTCAATGACTTGGAGACATACTGATAAGATTCTCTGAGAAAACGAATGGTCAAATAAATGAAGAATGAATGAGTGAGTGAATACATGAATATGTAAATAATAAATCTATTTAAGAATTAACATGCAACCAAAGGAGAGGCAGTCTGGTGCTGAGAAAAAATAGTGTCCTAAGTTGGAAGACGTGAGTTTGAAATGACTGCTAGCTCTATTATATTGGAGAAGTCACTTAATTATCTCTGGGCCTCAGTTTTCTCATCTGGAAAATGCACTATACAGAAAATACATTACACCCAATAGTCTCCAAGTTCTTCTTCATTTCTGAACCACTTAAGAGGCTAAGTGATGTTGTATCCCACGGAGTTTCTGTTTGTTGCTATATTCTGGCACCTTAGCTCTTGTCCATCAGAGGACATGCTGCCTTTCCACAGCCAGTTGTCTAGATTCCTTTTAATCAGTCAGTGCACACATTGTCGATATTTCCCATACCCAACAGAATTCAGGTCTCTCAGGTTCCACTAGGTTTATTGGCTAAATGTATTATTATGCCAAAAGTATAATCTTTTTAACTATTTAGGTCCAAATAGTTTGTATCTTTTATGTAAAATATTTTTATATATAAAAATTTATATATAAATTACATATATAATATTTTTATAGTAAAAAGAAAAACTTACTGTAAATCAATCAATATTTATTAAAAGTCTACTTAGCACAAAGTATTGCACTAAATCTTATCAAGGAAATATGAAAAATAACTTCTGCCTCTCCAAAATTTGGCTTTTCAGTGCACACATGAAAAGATAAATTCTAACGAAAGGTATAAAAGCTTGACTATAATGGCAAGTTGTAGAGGAGGAGCACTAGAAGATGAAGTAGATGACCTGGGTCCTTTTAAGCCACTTGACTCTAACAAATCAGGTATCCTCTATCTCAGCTTCTGTTATTTCATATATAAGGTTTGTATAATACCTGCCTGACTCTCATGGGTTTATGAAGTTCCTACTCTGTACTAGGCACCTTGTTACGTCTTAATGATAAAAAGATGAACAAGATTAGTCCAGTCCATTGGGGAGTTTATAGTTAGGTATAGGTTAATATTCATGCAAATACTTGATACGATGTGATTAGCACTATTGTTTATCATAAGGTGCTAGAGGAAAGGTAAAGAGTTAATTTCTTTCTCCTAAAGTGTCGAAATCACCTCTAATTCTGATGTAATGCAATATAAAATATACAGCATCACTTTTGAAGTAATCTTGCCAAGTGAATTTAACCAAAATCTAATCAAGTCTTTAGATCTAAATTTAAGCTTATAGGAAATGAAGGGGATAGAAAAACAAGTTAAATGGTATCACAAGAAAGCATTCAGACAAGTCCAGAAGATGGACATTCTAAAGGACAAGTGGCTTGATCTCTTCAACAAGTCAATGTCATTAAAAATTAAAAAGGAAGCAGAACTCTTAGATTAAGAGACGTACAAGACATAACAACCAAGGACCTATGTGGTCCTTGATTATGTCCTGGTTTGTACAAACCATCTGTAAATATAATAGGGACGATAGTGGAAATTTGAAGATGGATTGGGCATTAGAAGATATAGGAGAAATAGTGTTAATTTTTCAGGAGTGTTATGGTATTGTAGTTGGAAATATCCAACATATACAAAAGTGTATATATGTAACAACATAAAAAGTGTTTATAATAATGATTTGGTGAAAGTTCATGATGTCTTACTTCACATTATATAGCAGCAAATAAATGAACAAAGCAAATACAGCAAAAATGTCAATAATTGATAAAATGATATGATGAATACAGAGGTTGTCTATTATACTATTCTTTCTAAATTTCTATGTGTCTGAAAGTTTTCAGAATAAAGAGTTAAAAAGTAAATAAGATAATAGATTTGAAATCACTTTGTGAACTCTAAAAAGACAGATAAAACAGATTTTTTTTAAAAAGTATTGGGTAAAGAAAGAATGGTCCTTTTTCAAGCACATGTGCTATTTGGACCACACATTAAAAGAAGTCAGGACTGACCACCACAGAGAGCCACCAAATGCCTCTAGAAACAGAAGCCAGGAGCAAATTTATGGATTCCCAGATCCTGATATTTTTAACACCTTCTCTCATGCCAAGATGACCTTGACCAAAATTGAAGACTAACGTCTTCATGCTAGGAAAGGTAGGCTAAAGCAATTTGCACTTACCATGGAGAACATTTCAGAAAGCCCGTTAACAGTTACAACGTGAGAATAACAGGTGAGTTTTCCTTTTTGCAGAGCAGTAGGATTTGGTACCCGAAACAGGATTTGGTACCTGAAACCATGGATGATCGCCTTTCTTGTTGTGTTATTACTGACAGTAGTAGCAGTGGCCATCGGTCTTCTGGCTCATTTCTTAGTCTCTGGTAAGTAAAATTATAGATTTCGCTGTTTGATTTCATTTTTCCATAAAGCTTTATTTGCATATATGTAAATGCAATTTCATCCAAAAAAAATTGTAATTTAACCAGTAAATGTCCACATTCAGAATTTTTTTTGTTTATTCAATCATTTCATCAACAAATAATTACTGAATACCTATTACATGTGAGTACATTTCTGGGTACTCAAGATACAGCATTAAGCAAAGCAGACAAATTTCCCATCTCATTGGAGCTCACAGTCTAGTATTCTTTGAGAATCTACACAAAAGATCAAAAATAGTAATTATCTGAAATTTATTAGTAATCATAATAAACTCTAATCATTCATTGTATATTCAAATGAAAAACTTATGATAAATGTTATTAAGTTAGTTACTAAAATTGGCTTTCTCACTCATCATTTTCTGTCCACTAACGTTTCTAGGGCAAAAGAAAAGCACATGTCCAATGAAATAATGAATTTCAAAATGATTGGTAAACTATAAGTATGACATAATGTTATTACTTATTTTTAGAGAAAAAATTTTACTCTTTCCAAAATAATACTCAGGATTTATTTTTTCATTGCCTTATATATTTATACTCACACAAAAAATGCACATCAGAATTCTTTTTATATTGCATCTTTCTCTGCACTGAGCGCAAGTCATTTATATTTTTTGACAAATCTCCACATTGTCACTTTCACACAGATGTATGTGACAAAACAGCCAACTCAGGCTGCTTACTTGAATGGTCTTATCTGTTGTCACCTTCCTCAGACTTGACGGGGGTGTGAAGACTCTATTAGGAGTTTTAAAGGGCTTGAGAACATAGTTCTGGGCCCCATATGACACCCCCGTCTGTAGTTTATGCCAATGGCAAAAGTTTCTCAGGTCAGTTTATCCGACTGCACAAAAGCCCCTTTAATATGAGTATAAGGTTGGATAACAATATGGATTATATAGATAAGTGATCAAAGGGACCAAAAAAGCACTACAGAGTCCAGAGATGTCCCACGTAGGAGATATGCCATCCTGAGATCCCACTTTCTTTCCTAGGTCCATGGCTGGGGAACCCAGTGTGTCCTCCCTGAGCCAGGCTCCCCAAGGAGAGGGGTTATTTTGTGGCTGTTCCATTCTCTATCTTTAACTCTTTGTAGCTTTCTTCCTCCCCAGGGCTGTACTCCCAAGATTACCAGACTCCTCAGAGTCTCCATTGCTCTCTGTTTTCTTACCTTTCCTGATAGCCAAGCAGAAATCTGATTGATTCATCCCTGTTACACATCGTTCTCATCTCCAACCTCAGATAGTTTTTCCCTGCCTTTCTTTCCACGTCTTTCTTAGGGTGCTGGCTCTCGCATTACAAATCACAATTTTACAAGGATGTTTATTTACATCTACTTCCAGTAAAGTATAAGGTGGTATACATTTTACCTCAGTAAGGGGCAATATAGGAATCAAACATTCCACCTCTAGAGCCACGCTGTCTGGGTTTAAGCTTGGATAGGGCCACTTACTAGTTAATAGCACAGGGCAAGTTACTCAACACCTCTGTGCCTCACTTTCCTCATCTGTGAAATGGGGGTGATACCAATCTTAGAGAACCGGCATGAGGATCAAATGAGTTAACATATGTCAAGTGCCCAGAATAGTGCTTGGCACGTAGTAGGCACTTGATAACTACCAGCTACTTTTACTAACATAAAACGTTAATCGTTATGTTTATTATATATTTTATAAACTAAATTAGAAAGAATCCCAGCAATACATTCAACACTTCATATTAGTCTCATTATAGTTGAGCCTTAGGTCCTGAAATTTATGCCTAAACTACTTAATTTCCTGCTTTTCCTTTTCATCACAGACCAGAAAATGGAGTATTATCACGGCACCTTTAAAATTTCAGATCTACAAATCAATAGTAATTCTGGACAAAACAGCATATACCAACTTAAGGACTTACGGGAGATGAGCGAAAATATGGTAAGTCAGATAAAATTCATTCTATCATAGATGGGTGGGATTGCAGGTGGAAGGAATTTTGTGGATCGTTTCCTTCAGTGTTTCTCAAAACATGATTTTCAGAACCTCTGCATCAGATCATCTTGCAGGTTCCTAGGCCCCACTTCACTGAATCAGTGTCTGATGGGCTGGGTAGGTGGGGATAGGAAAGTAAGGGAATCCACATTCTAAGAAACCAGTGATTCTGATAAACCACTCTTTCTAACTCAACCACCTCCTTTAAAGGGGAGTGAACAGAGACCAAGGTATCCTTGCCCATTGCTCCCCCCATTCCACACAATATTACCCAAATGGAAAAGCTTAACCAGAAGTGGTTATTTGTAAGATCACATGCTTTTCTTTTAAGACCACAAAATTTTAAATATTTTTTAAATATCTGAGAAAAGGAAAGATAATCATAAATGTTCATTTTATCTCACAAATATACTAATAAAGTTAAAATATCCAGAGCTGTTGTGTAATATTTGAGTGAAATGCTAACAATTTTGTTAAAACTAAAATATAGGACTGTCCCCAAAAGGAAAAAAGTAAACTCAGTTGTATGATAACTCTGCTAGGGATGCCTGTGAACCCTCTCTCAAAAACTAAGCTCATGTTAACTTCTCTGACAGGGAAATACAGAAGCACAGAGTTATTTTAAAAGAGTGGAAATGACAGGTGCATTAGTTGTTTTATCCAAGAACCTTTTTTTTTTCCAAGACATTTCTTTCTTTCTCAAATCAATTTTCCTTTTTCCATATCACCATCTGATCTTTGCCCCATGCAGACTCATTTGCAATATACTTACAATAATAAATTTGGAGATGGAAATGGAGTTTATAATCTATATTTTCAATCATTGAAGATGCACACTTTTTCTATTTTGATGTCTCATCTCCTCTAAGTCAATAATTAACATTTATAGATTGATATATATACTTACATTCTTTTATATTCAGAGCACCTTAGAAAATAGAATTTGTAATCATTTCTTCAAGAATGCCAGGAAAATCCTAGTTACATAACCCAGTACTTCCTTTATGCCTCTAACCCTGAGTGACTCCACATAACCTCCTCAAGGAAAAAAAAATTAATTTGCTTAGTTAAAAAGATATAAAAACTATTTGAACAATGGGAAATGTTTATAATTTATAGAGAAAGTTTAAAATCCGTTTTCTTTTTGTGTGTGTGTGAGGAAGATCAGCCCTGAGCTAACATCTGATGCCAATCCTCCTCTTTTTTGCTGAGGAAGATTGGCCCTGGGCTAACATCCATGCCCCATCTTCCTCTACTTTATATGGGACACCGCCACAGCATGGCTTGCCAAGCGGTGCATCGGTGCACGCCCGGGATCTGAACCTGTGAACCCCAGGCTGCCAAAGCGGAGCGTGCACACTTAACTGCTCCGCCACTGGGTTGGCCCCCAAAATCTGTTTTCTTTATGTTTTATAGTTGACATTGTTGATATTGTTGTTTGAGGCTAACTAAGACATTGTCTTTACTGAAAGTAAATGGACAGGAATGCAATAGGTCTTTTAAAAGGAAGTGAAAGAAATGCAGAAGTGCGTCTATAACAGAAACCGTCTTTGAAAGTGGACTTTTAAGTATTAGTAAAGCATGCATTTCTAGGAGTGAAGAAACCTCAAGTGCAAAGGCTGAGTGAGGTAGTGACACATTATCATCATGATCGTGTGCAAGGCCCTCTTCTAGTTGTCATTATTCATTTATTCTTCTTTATTCTCATAAGACACTCCCATTCACCTCCCTTGCAGGCAACCACTTGTATTTCCTGTGTATTCTTTTCTTTACACTCATTTTTGCGAAAATGCATTTTGTTGTTTTGTGTGCACATGATTTTAATTTATTCTTTGTGTTATAAATCACTTGTTTTAGTCAGTTTGGGTTGCTATAACAAAGTATCATAGACTGAGTGGCTTACAAACAACATAAATTTATTTCTCCCACTTCTGGAGGCTGGAAATCTGAGACCAGGGTACCAGCACGGTCAGGTTCTGGTGAAGACTCTCTTTTTGGTTGCAGACTGCAGACTTCTCAGTGTACCTTCACATGGTGGAGAGCAGAGAGCTAAAGAGCGCTCTGGGGTCTCTTTTATAAGGGCACTAACCCCATACATGACCTAATCACCTTCCAAAGACACCAACTCCTAATACTATCACATTGGGGGGTAGGATGTCAACATATGAATTTTGGGGGGAAACAAATATTCAGTCCATTGCAGCACTTTTTAGTTCATACTTTCATAGATTTATTTCATCCTTTTTTACTCAGATCTGTTTTTTAAGATCTATTCATGTTGCTAAATGTACATCTAATTCACTACTACTAACTGCTGCATGATGATTCATAGTATATATCTACCACGTTTTACCTCCTGCTCATCATTCCAAGAAATGCTGCACCAAACAGCCTAGTACTTATTCCCCTGTGGACCAATGCAGGTTCTTCTGGAAGCAGAATTACTGGGGCATTGGGTGTGCATACCCAATTTGACTTATTGGTGCTGGATTGCTCTTGAAAATGGCTGAATCAGTGTGCACTCCCATCTGCAGTGCATGAGGATTCCTATGTCCTCATGTCTTTGCCAACACTTGGTATTATTTGGCTTTCTAATTTTGGCCAGCCTAATAGGCATTAAGTTGCATCTTATTTATGACTTAATTTGCATTTTTCTAATTACTAATAAGTTTGCATTATTACTTATACTTATTGGCCTTTTGGGCTTTCATTTCTATAAACTGCCTGTACCTATCCTTGCCTATTTTTCTATTAGACTTGTTTTGTTTTATTAGTATTGCTTTGCAGGATTCCTTATATTTTCTAGATATAAATAGTTTGTTGGTTGTAGACTTTGCATTTATTCATTCTGTCTTCTATTAATTTGGACCATGTTGTCCTTGATGAAACAGAAATCCATAATTTTAAAGTAATCATATTCATCAACTTTCTTTGCCTTATGGTTATGTTTTTAAAACTCTTTTTAAGAAGTCATTCTCCAAGTTATAAAATATTTTACTATATTCTCTCTTATTAACTTTATAGTTTCACCTTTTACATTAGGTCTTTAATGCATCTGGAGTCCACCTTTAAGTGTGATGTTAGGTAGGAACCCAGGTTTTATTCTGCATATAGTGAGCCAGTTTTTCCAATATAAATAAAGAATTTGTCTTCCCAATATATGGTATCATTATTCTGCTCTTGTCATTTCTTGGCACCTGAGTCTTACAGAAACGGAAACATGATCTGCTTCCTCAAACTGCTTCCAATATCTTTGGAGAGATGAGAGTAACACACGTGAAATTGAACAGCATGACATGATATAATTAAGAACTAAATTGTGTGTTGAGGACAACAAGTACAGAAAAACTTAAAAGAAAAGGAAGATCAACTAGGGTTCCCATGGTTAGGAAAGGCTTTGTATTATTTTACCCTTGTTTAAATGAGACAGATGTCCCTTTCCCTCCACTCCCCACCCAGTTACCTTTAGAGGAATTACTGGAAGAGTTCCTGCCTCATCCTAAGCCACTCCTCTTTATTGTTGCTAAATCCCAATGCATAAAACCAGATTCTTCTCTCTGCCCTGTATTGGTGTTAATTAGACGGCCAAGAAAGACAGGTTGCAGGTCCTGTTCCTCCTCATAATTTGGGATTTACTGATTTGAATGCAAATGGAGATAAAAAGTAAAATGAGCTCATGCTCATATCCTGCTAAAACCCATCCCAGTTCTCTGAGATAGTGACACAGACATATCTCATCTTTGAAATCATTTTTTAGAGAAGAGTCCAGTAACCAGTCACCAGTAATTCATGACACTCCCAAATGGGTAGGTCACTTTCGTCATTATATAAATTTGAGTAGAGACAATGACTGAGGGAGTGTTCCACTTGGAGAAACATATTTCAGAAATATTTTTAAGTTATAGGGTCATTACAAATGTGAAAGTTATAAATTTGTAACATCATAACAATAGTAATAGCTAACATGTATTGCATGCCAAGTACCACACTAAGCACTTTATGTGTATTATTTTAGTTAATCCTCAACAACAACCTTATGAGGCTGGTACAGTTACTATCATGATTTTATAGATGAGAAAATAAAAGTACAGAAAAGTTAGTTTACTCAAGATCATACAGCTAGTAAATGATTTAGTTAGGATTTGGCACTATATGTTCTTAATAAACTTCTGTCATCCAGAAGAATCATTTGTGTGATTTTATTTCCCATCTACCATCCCACAAAATACAAGAAATCAAGTAATTACCCCTGGTACATTATTTTCTTTCGATTATACTATTAACATGGGCCAGTGACCATCATCTGTATTAACAATAGCAACAGCTAGGAATTTTCATAGGGTTGTCTGCCGGCAAAAATACTGCTCCCTGTTCCTGTGCCCAAAGTAGTTCTAAATCTTATATTCTTTGTACCTAGGAACACCAGAACACAGGGCCTGAAATGATCCTCAAAATATCCTTGAGACTATGTGTCTAGAGTTGTAGAGACAAAGAACTTGAAAACAGAATCTGATGCAAGGAGATAAATGTAGTTAGGAATACTCTCTAAAGAAATTAGAAGACAAAATGAGATTTGGCTCTGATCTACACTGAAGCATGAAGTGCTTCTACTGAGAAGAAGCAACTGGGCCAAGGTAAACTTAAACTTGGCAAAGGCATTAGACTATCTGAAGTTTGGAGTTGCATAGGGAAAGAGAATTAAAAGATGCCCAATGCTTGGTCTTGGGCTGTGGCTCTGTTGCCTAGAGAGAAGAGATTGGATTTGTAAGCTTTGAGCAAAAAGACAGGCAAAGATTATCAAGAAACTTCATGTTCAGAGGTTAGAAAAATTGACTGTAGAATGTGATTTAGTCCTTACTCGAGGGCTCAGACTTACATTCATGTCGTAACTGAAGATTAGGCGTGACTGAAAGAGAAAGATGTGTATCACCACCTCTATCTTCGATGTGCTTAATTTAAATCCTGAAAGAAAATGCTAATTGTTGTATATTTCATGTCTAATTTGCAATATAACACTACAAAGCAGGCATTATTATCCACACGGCACAGATAAGAGAACTAAGCCTCTGAAGTTAAGGTCCACAGCTAGTAAATGATGGAGAGAAGATTTGAATCCATTTATAGATAACTTCGATATGTGTTCTTTCCACTAAATTGTTCTACCTGTCAAGAAGGGACTTAGCTGAGACAGAAAGTTCAATTCTACATCAATTCTTATCCCATTTAATTTTTAAATCCATAAAGATTATAAATCCAATATGCTGTACTAGGTCACTTTTACTTAACCAACACATTGGGTTTACTTATTAAGATGTCCTCATTCTCAGTTTCCTCACTTCCTTGGATCAGTTTTTTTTTCTAGTTGCATTGAGATATAATTGACATATAACATGCGTTAAGTTTAAGGTATAAAATGTGTTCATATGGTATTGCAAAATGATTACCACTGTAACACCTCCATCACATCACATAATTACTATTTCTTTTTTGTGATGAGAACATTTAAGGTCACCTCTCTTGGCAACTTTCAAGTATATAACAGAGTATTATTAACTATAACTACCACACTGTACTTTGGATCCCCAGAACTTATTCATCTTGTAAACGGAAGTTGGTACCGTTTGACCAATATCTCCCTGTTACCCCCACCCCCAGAGGGATATCCACCATTCTACTCTCCATTTCTATGAGTTCAGCTTTTTAGATTCCACGTATAAGTGATATAACACAATATTTGTCTTAGTCTCTCTGACTTATTTCACTTAGCATAATGCCTTCAAGGTCAATCCATCTCGTTGTAAATGGCAAGATTTCTTTCTTTCTCATGGCTGAATCATATTCCACCGAGTGCATGCGTGTGTGTGTGTGTGTGTGTGTGTGTGTGTGTGTATCACATCTTCTTTATCCATTCATCCACTGACACATACTTAGTTTGTTTCTATATCTTGGCTATTGTAAATAATGCTACAATGAACATGGGAGTGTAGATATCTTTTCGAGATCCTGTTTTCATTTCCTTTGGATATATACCCAGAAGCGGGATTGCTGGATCTTGTGGTAGTCCTATTTGTAATTTTTTGAGGAATCTCCATACTGTTTGCCATAGTGGCTTTACCAATTTACATTCCCACCAACAGTGCACAAGTGTTCCTTTCATCAAAGTCTTGTAGTTTTCATTGTATATATCTTTTGCTTCATTGGTTAATTTTATTTTTGAGTATTTTATTGTTTTTGATGCTATTGTGAATGAGATTGTTTTCTTTATTTTTTTTCAGATATTTCATTGTTAGAGTAAAGAAACAATTGATTTCCGTATGTTGATTTTCTATTATGCAACGTTACTGAATTCATCAGTTAATTCTAACAGTTTTTTGGTGGAGTCTGTAGGATTTTCTATATAAGATCATATCATCTGCAAATAAAGATAATTTTATTTCCTCCTTTCTCATTGGAATGACTTTTATTTCTTTTTCTTACCTGATTGCTCCGGCTACAACTTTCAGTACTGTGTTAAATAGGAGTAGTGAGAGTGGGCACCCTCGTTATCTTGTTCCTGAGCTTAGAGGAAAAGCTTTCGACCTTTCACTGTAGAGTATGATGTAAGCTGTAGGCTTGTCATATAAGTACTTTATCACATTGAGGTGTGTTCCTTCTATATGCAATTTGTTGAGTGTCTTTATCATGAGTGGATATTGTATTTTGTCAAATAATTTTTCCGTATCTATTGAGATGATCATATAATTCTTATCTTTCATTCTATTAATGTGGTATATCACATTTATTGGTTTGCATATGTTGAACCATCCTTGTATTCCAGCTATAAATCTCACTTGATCATGGTATATGAACCTTTTAATATGCTACTGAATTTGGTTTGTTAATATTTTGTTGATAATTTTTGTATCTCTATTCATCAAGGATATTGGTCTGTAGTTTTCTTTTCTTGTAGTGTCTTTATCAGGTTTCGGTATCAGGGTAATGCTGGCCTCGTAAAATGAGTTTGGGGTTTCCTCCACTTCAATATGTTAGAAGAGTTTGAGAAGGATTGGCATTAATTCCTCTTTAAATGTTTGATAAAATTCCCTTGTGAAACCATATAGTTCTGGGCTTTTCCTTTTTGGGAGATTTTTCATTACTGATTCAATCTCCTTACTCTGGCCTGTTACTGGTCTGTTCAGATATTCTATTTCTTCCTTGTTCAGTCTTGGTAAGTTGTGTGTTTCTAGGAATTTATCCAATTCTTCTAGTTTATCCAATTTGTTGGCATATAATTGTTCATAGTAATCTCTTATGATCCTTTGTATTTCTGTGGTATCAGTTGTAATGCCTCCTCTTTCATTTCTGATTTTATTTATTTGAGTCTTTTTTTTTCCAGTTAGTCTAGCTAAAGGTTTGTCAACTTTGTTTATCTTTAAAAAAAAAAAAAAGCTCTTAGTTTTGTCAATCTTTTCTATTTTTGTTGTTGTTGTTGTTGTTGTTCTCTATTTTATTTATTTCTGCTCTGATCTTTGTTATTTTCTTCCTTCTGCTAACTTTAGACTTAATTTCTTCTTCTTTTTCTGGTTCTTTGAGGTGTAAAGTTAATTTGTTTATTTGAGATTGTTCTTTTTTCTTAAGGTAGGCATTTATTGCTCTAAACTTCCCTCTTAGAACTGCTTTTGCAGCATCCCATACGTTTTGGTATGTTGTGTTCCATTTTCATTTGTTTCAAGATATTTTTTGATTTCCCTTTTGACTTCTTCGTTGACCCACTGGTTGTTCAGGAGTGTGCTGTTTTATTTACGTATATTTGTGAATTTTCCACCTTTTCTCTTGCTATTGATTTCCAGTCTTGTACCACTGTAGTCAGAAAAGATATTTGGCATGATTTCAAGCTTCTTGAATATTTGCTAAGACTTGTTTTGTGACCTATCATATGATCTATCCTGTAGAATGTTCTATGTGTGCTTGAGAAGAATGTATATTCTGCTGCTGTTGTATATGTTTGTTAGGGCCATTTGGTCTAAGATATGGTTCAAGTCCAACATTTCCTTGTTAAATTTCTGTCTGGATGATCTATTCATTGATGAAAGTGGGGTACTGAAGTCTCCTACTATTATTATTTAGTTGTCTATTTCTCCCTTCAGATCTTTTAGTATTTGCTTAATACATTTAGGTGCTCTGATGTTGGGTACATATATGATTCTTATATCTTCTTGATGAACTGACCCTGCAATCATTATATAATGATCTTTTTGTCTTCTGTTACTATTCTGTTACTATTACTATACAAAAATAGTATCAGCTTTTGATGAGGAAGAAACAGTAGAAGCAACTGTAATAGAGAGAAGGAGGAGGTTGATGGATATATTTGCATATTTGTGTCTAGCATAAACAATCTATGATTGGAGGAAAGATGTGAAAGGTGTTTTCTGTGGGAATTTTTTTGAGAAAGGAAGCAATATGAGCCATCTCTAAACTTTCTTATAAAGTTATAAACATAGCACAGTCTTCACTGTGCTGGATAACCTACTTAGATTATCATTTATCATTCAGACAGTATAAAAGAGTCTAAGAGAAATGATTCTCTCTCTCCCTTTCTCTTTGATAGAATAATCAAATTTAGAGATTTCAAGGACAACACACCTGGAGAGGACAGGAACTTTCTAAATAATGACCTGGCTTTGCTTCTGGTATTCTGGTTTAAATATCTTTAGTACAACTTTAAATAGATACAAATTAAATATTTTCCTCTTTTAAAAAGGTAATTTGGAGATCTAGGTTTTCTTGGTACACTGAAAGTTAACAATTTATCCTTTATAACTGTTAATTACAAACTTTTTAATTTTATGAATTTACTTGGCCTCTCAATCTCAGGAATACAAACCAATTTGGGATAAGGTTATCCAATATATTGCTACTTGCTATATGTGTCATAGATGTCTATCTGTTTCATTCCACAAAGAAACACTGAGGAAGGATTAGTGTAATCAAAGAAATGTTTGATAACACCACATAAGGTCACAACTCATTTGGTGATATCATTACCTCCTAGTTTAGGGTAATCAGAAAGTATTTCCCTGGCACTCCACCCACACACCCACAGACCCCATATGACTACCCTCTCCAGAGGACACAGCACTGGGCTCAAAGCTGTGGGAGTTAAAAAGAGGACTTTTGTGAAAACAAAGTGACCTGATTCCCAGAAGGCCAACAAGCCTCAAAATCCTGTGAGCACCATCAGTGCTCAGGTTGTCCATATTCTATATAGGCTTAGGATAATGATTCACAGCTGACATCTTGAATCTTGGGTTTTGCCAAAAATCTAGAGTTTTAAATAGATACAATAACAACTTCAAAGGATTGCAACAAAAACTGTCAAGATTATGGTCCTCATTTTTGGAATCAAAGAAAACAGGCTGCCTGTGGAGAGTGTGTTAACAGTTTCTGGTCCCCTTACATGCTGCTTGCTACACGTCAGTGGGTAGGAGCTCTTAGTAGGAACCCACCTGTGTGCTCAACCTGAGGTCAGCTGGCTTATTGCTGTGTCACCTTGGCCAAGTCACTTCCTCATCTATATGATGCAGAAAATAATAGTATTCATCTCAGAGGGTTGATGTGAAAAGCAAATGAGCTCAAATACAATGGAGTTTGTGCTTGGTGCACAGGTGGCAGACAACAGTGATAACTATTTCTACTAATGTAACTAATGTGGTCTCACCATGGAGGATTTTTTCCACAAGGAATCAAATTACCTGCAAATGTCAACAAGGAAAAAAAATTCCCTTTGAATAATTCATGGTCAGTTTTCTTTTTTCTCCAGGATCACTGATCACAATCTTATGTTAAGCTCATTGAAAATTCCTGTAAAAGATTCTTGGTAAATGCAAGTCTTTCTGATAAATAAATTCTCACTTTCATTCATTCATTCAACAAAAACATGCTACATTCCTGCATATGTAGAGTATGAAAAGATGAATTACCATCCCCATCCATAAAGCGTTTGCAGTTTAGTAGAGAAGATAGTATATTTGCATAAACAACTATGTTAAAGAGTAGAAGGCAGAAGAGGGATAAGAAAAATTAAGACAGGAGGAGGAAAGATTACTCTGAGGTTTAAGGAGTAACCCCAAAGAAGGTATCATCTGAAACAGACCTTGAAGGAGAGTTATGATTCAGAAAAGCAGAGCTAGCAGAATGCGGGAGGTTGCTACAGACCAAATGAATAGCCTGAGAAGGGCAAGGACATAGGAAAACCAGGGCCGTGCCAGAAAACAGCATTGCCCAGACTGAAAGGTAGTGGTGGTGTTGAAGACGGGTGAGGGATTGGCGACAGACAGTGAGGCCCTTGAATGTCTGACTCTGTGACCAGAGACTTAAATACAGTTGTGCTCTATTCTCTATTTCTGTCTTGAGTTCAGCCCTGGTAGCAAGACAACTTCAATTAACTCTTATTTAACACCAAAGCTGTGTTTTTTTAAAAGCATCTCTAATAACATCTTTTGTGTGGTACTCATTATAATTAAGAGAACACAACAGGATCTAAAGTTTTCTTCACGGCATGTTTTTGGTTCCTGTAGTTCTCAGGGGCTCATCTGGTGTGATGGTGGAAGAAACTGCTTTTATATTCCATTGGCGAATCTTCAGAAGCATATCTATCTGAAGCTTGCAGTCGCAGCCCTGAAACACTGTCTATGTAAATACAAAGATTGCTGTGAGAGGATCCAGGTGGGAGCATCCAATAGTGAAAGGCGGGCAACATATGTAAAGAGTTAGTTCGGGAATGACAGCAGAATGGTTGGGCGTGTCTGTTTGTTTGAGTTGACAGCCTCTCCCTAACTTTTTCATTAAACACCCAATTAACCTTCAACTGCCCTCTTAGAACTTAATCTCAGTGCAATTTCCAGCATTTCAAAATCATCAAACATAACGAAGTACTACACTGAAAAGGAGTCTTTTATTCAATGTCAGGAGACTAACTCCAACTACAAAACTCTACAAATGCCTCCAGAAGGGAGGGAGGATAGATTTATAAATCACTATCTCTATTAGGTTGTGTAAATAATAAATTTATAACAAGCTGGCACATAGCTTAAAAAAAAAAAAATTGTCCTCCAAAACTTCTGAGAATTTAGAATGCCAGAGTGTTGGCAGAAAGTTTCTTATGAGGTAAGCTTTAATCTGCCTGGAAACATTTTTTCGGGATATCTAGAAAGCTAATTTGTACATAAGCTTCATTCAGCAATCAAGTTTATGCTCATGTTTTCTCTAATTTTCCTTGTTGTAAATTTCATTAGTGTAGGAACACTTTCAGCCAGTCCCTGCGCCCCAGCGTTTCTCAAAGTGTTTTCCTCAGGCTACCTGGATCACCTGAAGATCCTCGGCCTCACCCCAGACCTAATCAATGAGGCTTTATAGGGGCAGGTCCTAGAATTTGAATTATAAAGAAGAAACTTCTTTATGTCTGTAATTACCAAAGTTACTTCTACCTAGATTCTTCTTTTGTTATTCTTTCATCTCCTATCTTCCTAGACAACTAAACTATTTCAAGATGGAATTGATGCTGGGTTTAGATATTCTTTTCAGCAGGCATGTTGCCAGATGAATGATGTCATCCAGAGTCAAAAACTTAATCCAACACCTTCACCACCAAGTTACAAACAGCCAAGGGATCAATTTCACATGGAATTTCAGAGGATAATTACAAACCAAACTTTTGCTATTTACTTTTCTTCGTTTTAATATTCATCACTTTTCTCCCTGTTGTTTTTGTTTGCCTTTTTTTTTTTTTTTGGATTTCCCCCAGATACTGATTAATAGGACTGGCTGTGGGTGACAAGAAGAGAAATGACTACAACAGTGTCACTCTTGTGAAAACATATATTCCAAAACAGTTTCGTTTCTACCTTATAAACCCCACACCTCCTCAGCCCATTTAAGCTTTCCTTATTTAAAAGCAGTAAATGTATATTTTGGATTCTAGCAATTTCTCTATTTTCTAAATACTGTCTTTGATCTTAAGTTTACAAATATATTACCAACTATATCTTTACAAGTTTTATACTTTATCTTTAAGTCCACCAACTGTTTATTTTATAACTTATTATGTATTCTATGAAAGAATTTGAAGTAAAATGTACATCATATTTAACAAGGAGGTTGTGTGATTGATAAAAAGAGATGGCCTACAGACCGACGTAGGTTTAAGTCCCAGTTTATTATCTACATGATGCCAGGGAAATTCATGTAATATGTCCAAGTGCCATTTAGACATGAGTTTTGCTCATTTGGCTCATCTTTCAAAAGTGAAATGCAGTGCCAGCATTCAGATGACACTGTTACCACCAAGTGGTCACTATGGGATACTGGAAGCCAAAATCCATGTGATAAGCCACAGCACCATGATGCTGTGGCAGGCACTTAAAATTCCCTACAAATAGACCCAAAACAGTAACTTTTCTTCTCCTTCCTTGGTGACATAAACTAACACAACTTTGACCTAAACCTGCAACACCACCTTACTCTTTCTTCCTCTTAATTTACCCTAGGGCCCACACAATCAACAATTAAAAAGTCTGTTGCTTCCCTCCTAAATCCCTAATGCCTCTTCCCTGTACTGACAACCAAAGACCTGTAGAGAAATCTGAGACCTGTAATGCCAGGATGGGTGCTAGGGAGCCTCCAGCAGTTCACTACCAAAATATAGCCAGCATTTTATATATGTTTAACCTTTACAGACCTATGAGTAGCATATCAACATTTTTGTTTTACAGGTTAGAAAACTGAGGTTCAAATTGGTTCAGTAACTTTTCCAAGGTCGCCCAGTTCATGAGCAGCAGGATAGGCTTCAAACCCAGTACTGAGCCAAGGTTCTTTCCATCACCTCTCAAGATCTCCCTCCGTGTCCCGGGAGTCTCTGCTCTGTATCTTTCTGCTTCACCTTCCATGGACTTTTAGGAAGATATCTTCTACTCCAAATACCTACACATTAGAATCACCTGGGGAGATTTTTACAAATATGAACGCCTAGGTCCCCTCCAGACCAATTATAACCAAAACTCTGGGAGAGAGGTGCCAGCATCTATAATTTTTTTTTTTTAAATTCTGCAAATGATTCTGTTGCATTGTGATAGTTGAGAACCACTGGTTTAAATAATGAAATTACCATGTTAAAACTTTTTTCTATTGCTTTAACATTTAATCAGGGGTATATTCTTATCATAAAAAATCCTATTTATACGGAGTTTCTCTCTTGTAATAACAGGTGGATGAGATATTTATAGATTCGGCCTTGAACAAGCATTATATCAAGAACCAAGTGGTCAGACTGACGTACGTATGTTTGGGCAAAGGTGGAGTCACAGCCTGCAGGGACAAAGGGCAAAGGAGACAGAAACTCTCATTATTGTTGTCACTATGGGCTTGGCTCTTGGCTAGGGTTTCTCATAGATACTATCTCTACAACACTCTCAAGATATAGGGCTGACCACCATTTTGTAAAAACAAAATCTAAGACTCAGGGAAGTTAAGTGATATGTTCAAATTTCCCCAAGTGACAGTTTCCCCAAGTGACGGAATCAGGATTCAAACCCCATCAACCAATTGTAAGGCCTAGGCCTACCAGAACCCATGGCCTTGGGAAAACCCAGCAGCATGTCACTGCATGAACCAAGTTGTATTCTTTCAATAGACATGTCATTTCAAAAATATTAAGATGGCAAAGTTGACTACAAAATGGGATCATAAGTTTTACCTTCAATGAAGATTTTGTGACAGGAGGCATGCCCAAACAAAATGATGTTCTTGTTTTAATAAATTTTCTGTTTGTTGTGGTGGAGGAGGAAGACTCATATCAGTTGCACAAATTGCTCAGAGGTTTCAATTGTGTTATTTGGAAAGCACATAGCAGAACATAGATGTAACAGGTGCAAACCTATGGGCCTCTATGACTCATCTTCCTAAAGAAAATGAATATATTCGGACAGATTTATTTGAAGGAAATAATAATCACTTTTCTCACCATCTGACTAATGCCTTATTGGCAGACTTACTCCAAGTTCCTAGTGTAACTAGTGACCTCTAGAAGGATTTAATAATATAAATTGGACAAATTCTCTAATATTTAGGAGATAAAAAGCACATATTTTCTGAAACTTTCCAGATTTCATGCCTTCTATTTTCAAATTCTGGTTTGCCATAACATTCTAGCAACATTTTCATAATCTTATGAACTCCTTTAAATTTGTAACCATTTTCACTATGTAAGTTTTTGTGTGGGTCCAGAGAAATTCCACCTGGGAAACAATGTTTTCCTTCTGATTTAGAGGGAAAATTACTTGGTTATATGTTTTCCAATTTGACATAAAATTCTGATTATTTATATCTTCACATTCCAGAGCCTAAATGGACCACAACATATAAAATGCCTCAGAATCAATACGATTTCCTCACTTTTTAGTCAAAGGATTCAGGAAAATAGGCCTTTAGTGATTTTTAGAGCTTGCATCTTTTAAGTATAAAAATAAGAGATATGGAAGATCAATACATATGTTTCAATTTTTTTAAAGACCTTAAATTGTTTGGTTTTCCTATTTTAAGAGTGTGTAAAAATTCAGTACCACAGGTGAAGGGACTTGAACCTGTTTATATGAAAAAGTTCAAGGAACTAAACATGTCTAATCTGGGGAAGACTCAGGGACCAAGAATATCACTGTCTTCAAATATTTTATGTCGAAGAGGGAACTGACGTTTTATGTATGTCTCAACTGGTAACCTAGGCCCAACTAAATGGAAGATATAAAGAGATATATTTCAACTCAAATTGAAGAACTCTCTTAAAATCAGAGCTGACCAAAGAGAAATAGCCTTTTTAGGGAAGTAAATTCTCCCATCATTTTAATTACTGTGCTGGGATTAAAGGACCACTTGTCATGGATGCTGTAGAGGTGATTCAGGTATCCGACCATGAGTGATTGGCAGAAGAGACCACCAAAGTTTCTTTCAATTCTCAGAGTTTATGATTTTGATGATAATTTTTTGATGTCTGAGTTTTACCAACTGCTATAACAAGCCTTCAAATTAATGGGGAAAATGCACTCAAAACAATGAAAACTTGACGAGGGAGCATGTGAAATAATCTTGGGTCAGAGAGTGACATATAGATGCATGTTAATGTGAGATTAGTTCTTGACACTTGCAGCAATTGAGGCATAATTCAGGGGAAGAAAATACAGGGAAGGGTGTAAGATAATACCGGATGTATTCCTTGAATATGCACCTTTCTCTTGCCTGTCACAGTCCAGAGGAAGATGGTGTGAAAGCAGATGTCATTATGGTGTTCCAGTTCCCCTCTGCTGAGCAAAGGGCAGTAAGAAAGAAGAAAATCCATAGCATCTTAAACCAGAAAATAAGGAATACAAGAGCCTTGTCAATAAATGCCTCGTCAGTTCAAGTTAATGGTAAGTACGTAGGTACCTTACAAAGGTGCAATGTGAATTAGGTCAATTTTATGTCTAATCTTAAACTTACTTGCCTTATTTCCATTCCAAATAATAGCTAGAACTCAGATGGAAAAAAATTTCAAGATGAAAAAGTGACATTTCAAGGTTTTATTATTCTCGGATGAAAGCATGTCTGAAGTTAGTTGTCAAGTGGTTTTTCCTCCAGTAATTAGCGCTCATTCCATTTGCAAATCTTTACCACTAACAGAGCGTTAATCTGACACAGCCACTGCCTCCATGACTAAGCAAGTGAAAATACCAAGTGTTTAGCAATGACTGTTTTTCTAGGTGGACCTTCCTAAGGCATAAACTCATTTGTTGCCTTTTAAAGATATGGATAGTTCCTGTATATATCGAAATTATGAAGTTTTTATTAACTTTTTTTGTATGGGCATTTGGGAAAATGGTAAACCAACTTTGGAACCACCAAAGCCATCTTATAAGCAATGCTTTAAAAATTATAAACTAGGAAAAAATCACTGGAACCATTATACCATTATCGCTTCTCTAAAAAGAGAATCAACCTTTATCAAGGCCCTTGTTTATGCCCTTTACAAGCAGCTAATTTCTACATCCCAAGAAATAGACAAATTCACCTTCATAGATGTGAAAGAGGGGCAAAAAAAGTCAAGGACTCTAACAATTAAAAGGAGTTAAGATTCAAATCTAGATCTCTAATTTCTTGAGAGGCTCTATGAAAAAAGTGTTCTGTGGTCAAATACATTTTAGAAATTCTGTCTATGATATTTATCTCTTGGAAATTCATCCCTTATATTAGCATATTAAAAGCTCTGAGGAGTCCAGCTACACAGATACCCCTTTGCCCTTATACATTAAGCTGCTTCCACAAGCATGTACTTTTGTCAGACAAACGCAGAGTTCCCCTACAGATTCCAATGGACACCAGACTTAAGAGAGTCACAGAAGAGAATCAGAGTAAGTGATTAATATCAGATGTGAAACAGGATGCCCTACCCTTGTAAGAGTCTGGCTGACTCTTCAAGAGGAAACCTGACCAGGAAGTCAAAATCTGGGGGAATGGGATGGGCAGGAGTTTGCTGATGTGACAGTCAGCTACTCGGAGAATAAAGCTGGGAACCTCTCCCAACCCTGGAGGGAAGAACCTGTCAAAAGCTTAGTCCACCTTCTTTGTTAGGTGGGGAAACACCTGAATCAAGGTTGTGAAATAGTGGCAATTCTGATAAGTTACATGAGGTGTTCTATGTAATTTCCAATAACCAGTTAATTTGCCGGGAATTTAGAAGGCTGAGCTATCTGAAACCAGAAATGAAGCATGAAATGGCCACTGGTTGCCTGGACTTTTTATTTCTTACAGGCTCAGTTTGTGAGCTGCAGCTTATTTTAATGACTGCAGTAGATTAAAGTGCAGGATGTGCTGATGGAGAACCTGATTTGAGAGTTACCTAATTCTGACTCCACCAGATCACAGCAGGACCACCCAACTAATTGGCCCATATATTTGCCTCCATTTTCTCATCTGCAAAATTGCAATGATAATATTTGTTCTTCCTGAAATCATAGAAATACCATGAAGATACACAAGAAAATAGAAAATACGATATGAAACATATAGGCTATTACCACTTAGAAAGCTAGTAAATTTTGCGTATGCTTTGGAATCCTGAAAGCATTAATGCGGGGGATTGACTGGTAGTAGATAAAGCTAGAACCTTGAAGGTTTCCAAAATTCCAAATGTAAAAAGAGCAGTGTTTGCTGGCACTTAGGAAAAGCCCATTTGACGGAAAGCTCAGTAGATCCCTCGAGGCAATTCTTATAGGCAACAACATTACTCTCCAGGAACACTTAATTTTGGGGACTCCCGATGAATGGAAAACTGCCAAAATTCTAGACCAAGTCTAGAAATAACCCTGCAGCCCAAGATTTACCCATAATTTGTCAAGAATAACTATTATTCTTCTGTGGGTCCTTCATGCGATACAATGCGTCAAAGCAAAGCTAAAATCAACATCTTTGCCTTGCAAATACCATGGCTGGGGAAGAGCAGCTCACTGCCTACATTTCGGTTGGTGTGTGTTCCAGTTCCCATTATGTTACTTGTAGCATGTAGAGCCCTGAATACTAACTAAATTACTTCCAGCTCAGAAGTGTGTGAGAGGGTTACTTTCAAGACTAAGGTGTTAATGTTTCTTTTCACTCCTAGACATGGAAAGTAAAAATACTTGGTCAAATTAGACATTTTTAATAGCTAGTTACTTGTATATGGGTAGTTTACCTCCAGGTGTAATCATTCTCTCTAAAAATGCAATCCTTAAAAATCCATTACACTCAAAACCATTACACTTAACCTGATATCATTCCTGGAAAGAGGTGATTTGCATCTTGCTCAAACTAAGCTGAAGAATGTTTAACTGAAGAATTCTAACATTATACTATTTTTCATTTTAATGCATTACTAACATGGGACATATTAAATTAGTTTTTAAAAAAATGAAATAAGACATTTACTACCTTAAAAATACATGCGACAGAAAATTGAGTTCCTTCCATAAAGTAAGCACTGAGAATCCGTCCTGAGCAATTGATTCTTCACCATATAATGATTTGGGCATACCTATAAGGATTTCCTTGAATTGGATATTTTCAAAACTCCCACTTTGCAGAGTTCATCATCACTAGCTTCCCAAGTGGGATTTATAGAAGGTGAGTAGAAGGAAATAGTCTTATTTTGCACAATGGGAAGTTAGGTGCAGCGAATATGAGTCTGAGAAACATGGCACTGATAGAAATAAGTACAACAGTTTATCCTCATTCTGCTCAGTAAGCCATTTCATCGTGAAAATCATCACAGTTTTCATGCAATCTTCCACCAACTTAAGTTTAAATGTTTGCATTCCTTTATCAGATTCTTAACTTTGTGGGAAACTGACAGAATTTAATCCTAGATTCTGTCCAATAATTGGCCTTTACCAATTTTCAGCAGATATTGGATAACAATACACTATAGTTTATTCTTCAGAAAAAATCATTTTGATAATTTAGGAACTGCTTTTTATAAGTATTTTAAATATAGTTTATGTGGGAGGTTTCAAAGTTTTTTTCATTTCCAAACCCTTTAACCAAAGAAGGGCTTATGTAAAATCTTAAACAAACAGAAGAGATAAAAGCAGACCTGTTCTGGTTGAGGTTGTGTTTGAGCCTGGAGATCCCATTTACGTGCTCCCTCTTTCCCCACTTTCTCTATCTCCTGAAGTAAATCCAAAGAGGCTTTATCCTGCACCAGTGGAAAACCACTGTTCTGTATTAATACAAACTATTTGTGGGTGTTAATCATCCATTATTTGTGCCTTAATCACCCACTGCTTGAGGTATTATCCACCTAATTAGAGATTGCCTATAAATCTCTGCAAAAATTGTACACATATCCTGTTATATCAGGTAGCCATTCTCCTGACTAATTTATATGCTCAACTGTCTAGAATCCATATATGGTCAGTATCCCCTGATAATTTCTGGTCATTGGGACCACCCAGGATAATATCAAATTATCATTCTTTGTTCTATTTTGTTTTCCAGCAATGAGCTCATCAACAGGGAAGCTAACTGTCGAAGCATGTAAGTCTAGTTAGCCTATAAAAACAAGTTCAATTTCCACATCAGAAAGGACAATACCTTCAAATATTAGCTCATAATTTCCCATCCATGTCCCACATTTTCTTTGGGAGAGAATAACTATTGGGCAATAAATGGAAATACTTTTTTCTAACTCTGAGACTGACCTTTTTGTCATGTTCAAGAAAAACATTTTTCATGGTGGAACTTTTGGACGCAATTTGAAGAAATTATGTATTTCTGGTTTGGAATAAATGGACTTGCTTTTCTAATTTTTTTTTAATGCTGTGAAATGCGATTTCTGCTGAGAAATTAAATAATGAGAAAGTGATAAATGTGGAGGAGATAGACCCCATTATCTGTGGTTGACATATAAAACATACTCATCTTCATGGTTGACAGCAGCTCAACTTGCTTACTTCATATCACTGTGGCCTAAATTTTGAAAGATTTTATAGAAGTAGCGATGAATTTGAGCAAGGGTGTGCATTCATTTGCCTCTGTGTCTTGCAAACACACTATACATTTTTATTCATTTATTGTTCACTCCACAACTATCTTTTTAACATCTACCAAGTGACAGAAAGTGAATACCACTGTGAATAAGACATAATCCCTCCTCTGAAATTAAGAGTAGAAGGTAGGGGAAGACATAAATAAATCAGAAAATGTTAAAATAGTGTGATAAATGTTATGACAGAGAAAGTGCACAGTGCTATGAGAGTCAATCACAGAGTCAGCTAACCTGGTCTTGTGGGATCACAAAGTGATTTCTGAGACAGCAGAGAGGAGAGGCCATGAATCAAGTGACAAGTGGGATGAGTGTCCTGGGCAGGGGGAGTAGTATGTAAAAATGTCTTCAGAAAAGCAAGAACATGGTCATTTACTGTAATTGAAAAATGTCAGTGCAGCTGGAACATAGAATGGGGCTTGGGGGGCATGGGAATGGGGTGTGGTTAATAGTGATCAAGGACCAGAACTATACTGAAACATTTCGACTTTATTTGGAGGGCAATGAGATGTCACTGAAGGGTTTTACACATATCAGAAAGATCACTCAGTTTTCGGTGTGGAGAATGGATTGGTGGAGCAAGACTAGAGGCAGGGAGATGAACTGGGAAGCTGTTGCAGTCCTCAAGATGAGAAAAATGGTAGTCTAAACTAGAGTGATGGAAGAGTGATGGAGATTTCTAAAATGACTGGCCACAGTTGGAGTGTAATCAATACCAGTGAAATGAATTTTCTTTTTTGATACCTAATTAGTTGGAACAAGAATTGAACCTACTATATTTTCTTTATTAGCACCATTCTCTAAACAGGATTAATGCTTAGCAGGAAACCTAAGCAGCAAAGTAATGTCTGACCTGATGCACATAATAGAGTACAATTTATTCCCACCAATAGTGAATGTGGTGTTTATGTGGAAACACGGAACCCTCCATCCTGACAAATGAGAGACTGGTTATGATACATTAACCCACGTACACCTTAGGAACTAGCCATTCAGAAAAATATACAGGAGAAAGAGTTCCAACAAGCGGGCAATTACTTGTTTGGCTAGTTCTGGTGAGGACTTCATGTCAAAATAACACTGTTGGATCACCTAAAACTGGGAAACAATAATCTTAGCAGGAACTCCCTGGTCACCTAAATATTTGACACCACAAATCCTCAGGACACACACTTCGTGATGTGTCAACCCTTTGCATCTTAACTCAGCTTCAGTAGGCAGTATATATCCACATCTATAAATTAACAGTGAGCAATATATCAACATATCAGGAAACATAGAGGATATTAATTTGTACATGTTTGTATAATGACAAATGCAAATATTGCATTGCAGTACTCTATTAGGCTCTCTGTATCAAAGATTATAGAGATATTTCTTATAACTTAATGATCTCATCTCTTTCAGGTTGTGGTAAACGAGTTGTTCCATTAATAGTCAACAGAATAATGTCGGGAGAAATTGCGGCCAAGGCTGCCTGGCCTTGGCAAGCTTCCCTTCAGCGTAATAACGTACATCAGTGTGGGGCCACCTTGATTAGTAATACGTGGCTCATCACCGCAGCACACTGCTTTAAGAAGTAAGTTACTGACGTTAAGTTGGACCCCATTATTGCTAAAAAACTCTGAGTTTTATTACATTCCGATTAATAATCTATGCCCCCAAATATTGCTGAGGCAAAATGAGAAAGACTTCTTTCAGATTCTTTTCTAAAATAATGTTACACTTGCATATTTATTTGGAAAGTTAGTGGGGGTAGTAGTCATTATCCTAGTATTCATTGATCAGGTCTTCAGAGTTTTAAATTAAAAAATTGTGTAAGGAAACAGAAGTCATCCTAACACAAAATATTTACTAATAACATATATAATTAATCCTTTCTCAGTCCTCTCCACTTAATACTAGTGTCTGTTTCTGCCAAACACTTGGGCCAGTCTCATGTTGATCATAAGTAATCAAATTAATTACAAAGAGAAATTGAAATCTCCAATGGATGTAGGAAGTTGCTAACTGTGATAATGGAGAACTGCTCAAATCAAATTTGTAGCATTGACATATAAAGATCTGAGGGAATTAGAGCAGTTCACAACCAAAATAAGAAAATTACCAGGATGATAAGGACAGGCACTTCAAAAGAGATTCTGAGTGACAAAGGATTAAGAGAGGCCCTTGGACCACCTAATGAGACCTTCACATAACATAGCACCTCTTGACAATGGTGTTACAAAAGGCAAACTGGAAGTAAAGATAGCATTTGTGCTATCATATAATTGTTTCAAATGAACTTAACACTTGATTAATTATTTATCCATTCTGAGCATAGTTGCAACATAAACTTTATTAAATATAAGATTAAATGACTATTTTTTTCATAATTTTAGTTTTACTTTTCAAGATAATAACCAGTCAGATCTTTTTATTACTATTACATTGGATATCTTTCTAAGTAGATTCACCTTATGGCCTTTCTCCAGTACCAATTATCATGGTGATAACAAGGGCTTCCTGGGTATCTCTGTAAAGCAGGTGGCAGCAGGATTTAGTGGACAAAACATTGCCCCAGACAGCAGGAGAGCTGGATCTGATCTCTGTGACCTTGGGCAAGTTATTAAACCATAGTGTGTTAAGAAATAGATGGACTATATTTTCTCAAGTTCCTTTTGAGCCCCAAAATTCTGACTTTTGATACCATAGTAAATTCTGCCTACCTATGAGCCTAAATCTATATAGGGACTTAGAGTCTTAAAGTTCGAAAGACATGAGAGCTCAATAGGCCAATATCTTAGAAAGCACAGAAAACCCTTATGCAGGTGCCTACTTTGAGACTGAATATGTCAAGTAATGGGGAGCTTACTAGCTCCAAAGCTGGCCAATTTTGTGGTAGCTAGTTCTACTTTTGCAAATATCTTTATAACATTGAAAATCAAAGCTGCAATCTAATAACTTCAATCCATTGATATTTGCTCTTTTATCTGGAACAACAGGGATCAAATTTATTTCTTCACCTGTAGAACAGCTATTCCTTAGTTTCTCTTTTTCAGGCCAAACATTATATAATGAGTGAGAATCTCCAAACCATAGGTGAAAATGAATATCACTACTTTATTTCAAAGCATTAACTCCCAGATGTCCTGCCATTTTGGTTCTTCTCCTCTGAATGCTCTTGATTTTGTCAATGTCTCCCTTCAAATACACTTCCAAGAACCAAACACACTTCTCAAAATAGAAAGTATGACTAATATCATAGTGACAAAGTAAAATGGGAAGGCTTCTGGAAAAAATAAATATAAACTGAATGCAAAGGTAATAGGTAGCTCAGTAACTAAACAACTCTATCCAAAGGATGATGATTAAGAATTGCTGTTGAAAGACGTAGGATATTTTTCACAGCCCACCAAAGATCTCAACTCTGCACCACATCCTAGACAGTATATTTTCTGGGTTTGGCAGACGATGTGAAAGTTATGTTCAACAAAGTAATTGATGACATACACTGGAAAGGAAAACAAATATGTGGGTAAGAAAAACAGAAATTTCAAAAGGACTTTAATTACGTTAGAGTACTAAGTAGGACTACATGATTAATTTTAGCAGGTATAAATGCAAGGCTCTAACCTAGGTCGAAAAAAAAGAAATCCAAGAGTATGAGTACAGAGAGTAGACATGTTTTAACAGGTGAAAATTGCTTAGAAATTTTTGTCAGAAGATAGACCACTATAAGTCAGTTGTTTACAAAACTACATTATGACTTCGACTGAATTAAAAGAAATGCAGAACCCAGAATAAATGAGATGTCAAACTCTTTGGCGGTTAGATTCTGCCTGGGATAGTGAATTCTGTCCTGGACAACACGCTTAAAGAGAACTTGACAAAATAAAATGCCAAAAGCATAGGGACTCTTGGATGGTAAAGAAAGGTGGTAGTGTATCTATACAGCCTTGCCACTCGATGCATGGTCCACAGAGCAGCAGTATTCACATCACTAGGGGATTTTTTACAAATGAAAGAATCTCAAGCCCTATCTCCAGCCTAGAGAATCAGGAGCTGCATTTTAATAGGCCTCCCAGGTTTTTGTATGCACATTAAAGCTTGAGAAACACTATCCTAGGAGACAAAAAATTTATCTTGAGAAAGCTCTGGTAAAGATGATAGTTATAGTTATATATCTGAGGTACTTTCCTGTGGAAGGGAATCAGGGAATCAAGGAAGAATTTATCGATAGTCAGAGCTGCTCAAGATGAAAGGGATTCCAATGTGAAGAAAGAGACTCTAGGGCAAAGAAGATGTCCCCATCTGTAGAAGGGTTGAAGCATGGACAATCTCCACTTGAGAGTGTTCTTGTAACAACAATTATTACCATTTATTAAGGCCCAGTATGCTGCAAACACTTGGTTAGGCGATTCAGACTTGTTTTATATAGTTCTTACACCCACCTCATTTGGTAAACCCTGCTTGGTAAGCTTTTTCACTGAGGTCAATAAGAAAAGTTAAGTAACTTGCCCAACGTCACAATGTTAGGTGATGGTGGAGTTGAATACAAGCATATGACTTCCTCATGGCAAGTCCCATCCTTCGAGCATTGGATCAGTGAGGGGACTAAATGACTTTTTATGGCCTTTCCCACTCTGAGGTTATTTGATATTATTGCCATCTAATATTGAGTTAACACTTTAAGAAACCTCATCACATGATTGGTTATTTTTAAACTAGGAATCAACAAAACTCCCAGATCCTTTTTACAGGGATGGTTTCCAGACCAGGTGTCACAACTTTGAATTGTTACAGTTTGTTTGAGGATCTAAATTACTGTTTTATTTTTATCATCATTAAATTGCCATCGTGTTGATTTGGGCCCAGATTAAAATTTTAGAAAATTTATTTGTAATCTTCACTTAGCATCACTCATGTCGGGTATGTCTTTCAGGTTTGTCACCCACAAATGTAATAAACACAAGCTTTATTAAATAGTATCAGGCCATTGTTTGAAAGTTCTAGAATGATCATTCTCATTTGAGTAAATACAATTCAAGGTCTGTCCTTTGCATTTCCGTGTTTAAAATACTTCATTTATGTTAAGCTCATCTAGGCATGATTAAGTTGAGGGATCAGATTTGTACCAACAAAACTCACAAAAGACTGATATATAAGCAAAAATGTCAACATATTTATGCTATATGAACAATTGTGTTCACAAACCAATCTTTATTTAGCTTTTCTCATTAGAGTATTTTTGCACAGCAAAATTGTGTATAAAAACAAAATTTTAAATTGCCTTAAAAGTAAAAATAACAAGAATCTCAACATAATTAACAGCTGTCAAATTGGACTTAAAACCCACTGATATGTTTATATATTTCTTCCTACGACTAAAGCTACCCATTAAGAAATAATTAGCTTGAGAAACAAGTATGGGCAGTATCTGTCTCTTTTCTTATTCCTCATGGATGATGTTAGTTCAAATAATTAGTTACGGAAAATTAATCTTGCTATTAATAAACAGATCTGGTGGGAGGTTGTGTCTTATAAAGAGAAGAGCAGAGAGATGCAAGCAGAGAGGTGATACTAGACAAATAGTTTAACTCATCTAGGTCTTATTTTCCTTAAGTATAAAACAAAGCCTTTACTAGAGGATCTTTCATTACTAGATGACCTTTCCAATCCCTATATGTACCATGAGCCACCAGTTGCTCCAGCCCACAAGTTAGAAGTCACCCACACTTGATCATCTCTCACAGGACTCCTGACAGCTTCTACCTCATCAACTCTTGCCCTCCAACCATCTATTCTCCAGAAAGAACTAATATGATTTTTTTTAAATGTAAATGAGACTACGTGACTCTTGGCTTAAAATCATCCAGTGAATTCCCATATCACTTGAACAAAATCTAAGCACTTTGTTCATGACCTATAAGACACTTTAAAATCTAGTCGCCACCTACCTCTCTAACCTCATCCCCCACCATTCTTCCCTTGTGGCCTGAACTGCAGCCCATCTGGTCGAAGGCTTTGGGAAGTTTGCCTGGAAACTTGTCTCCCTATTTTCTCACAACTGACTCCTCATTAACCATGTCTCAGCCCAAATGTCATGTTCTCAGAAGAGACTCATCTGACTACCTCCTTGTACTCTATTTCATTGCCCAATTTTATTTTATTCATAGCCCTTATCACCGTTTTAAGTTATTTATCCATTTGTTAACTTGTTTTACTCTTTTTCCTTTACTGGAATGGAATACTCCCACCAGCAGGGACTTTTTCTCTATTGTTCACCATTTTATCCCCAACACTTAGAATTAGACTCAGCACATAGATGTTCAATAAATATTTGCTGAAGAGACAAATGAATGATATTTTGTGTGCTTTACAGTTCTAAAATTCAATAATTCTGTATTGATTTTCAGCTCTAAGATGCTGTCTGTATATATTTTCTCTTTCAAAATAGTACCAATAGACTATATTTATAATGATGAAAGAAAACTATCATTACAACCAAATATTTTTAGGATGGAATTTTCTCTTTTACTAGCCTACATGCAATTATTATAGTGCAGTTCTGATATTCTGTTCATTTCTAACCTTTTCTAGTAATGTAAATCCACGTCAATGGACTGTTAGCTTTGGAACAACAATCAACCCTCCGTTAATGAAAAGAAATATCAAAAGAATCATTGTCCATGAGAAGTATCACTCCCCAGAAAGAGAGTACGACATTGCTGTTGTGCAGTTCTCTCCCAGAGTCACCTTTACTGATGACATTCGCCGGGTTTGTTTGCCAGAAGCCTCTGCATCCTTCCAACCAAATTCAACTGTCTATATCACAGGGTTTGGAGCACTTTTCTATGGTGGTGGGTATCTCAAAAAGGATCACAGAGCACTAAGTGCTATTTAGGGCAGTAGGATTTAATCTCCGTGAATATTATCCTGCTAGCCATTTCCACACAGCTTGGTTGAATTAGCTAGGGCTCTTGTTTTGCAAGTGACAGAAACTCAAGTTAACTAAAGAAAAAGTAATAATAAAACGGCAAATTTGGCCCTTGTAGTTTGCCGAGAGATGAGATGAGTCTCGCTTCAGATACAGCTGGATTCAGGAGTTCTTACCATGTCATCAGGTTCTGAATCTCTGAATCTTTCCACTTCTTGGCTTTATTTTCCCCTAGGTCACCTTCATATAAAGGGATTCTAGCTCCACATAGTGGCAAAGATGGCCAACAACAGCTCAGAGTTTACATCATCTTCACCTAGTAGATGCCAAGGGAAGAACAAGTCACTCTCTTTGCCAGAATCTTACATGAATCCCTGAAAAGGTCTCTCTTGGCCCAGCTTGTTTCCAGGGGTACTCAGATTGACTGGCTAACTCAAATACTCACTCCTGTGCCTTTACCAAGAAAGGCAGGTATGTGAATCTGACAGCCAGGTCAGAATCACACAGAATGAGGGAGAGGCAGTTCCAAAAGGGTGGGCTTCAAGGAAGACATAAAAGAAGCAAATGTTTCCTCAGCAACACTAAACTCTATTTTTATGTGCCGTTCTCTATGCAATGTCAGGTATATATCAGATATGTTGTAATCCTCATCCCACCTTCACTCCAAGACTCCCTTACTTTGAGACCCATCTCTGTGAGCCTCATCTCTTTATCCTTTTCATCTCCTCCTCCCCTTAGTTTGCTCCATCACTCATTTTCACTTTCCTCAGTCACCGCACAAATTTTTCTTTGGCTCAGCTACAATCTGCTGTTGCAGCAAAATGTGTTTCAGAACTAGAGAGAGTAATTTAAGAATGATCAGGAATGAAAATACTATGTAGAGATAAATCATTTCTGATAAAAAAAAGCTTCCATTGCCCTCTCTAAAATGATTTAACTTGATATGCTAACTTAATTTCCTAAGAAATAAAAATAATCTTGTTTTTTAATGTTTTTGAGAAATGTTTAGTCAGAGACACTCTGGTTTCTAAAGTTGGGTCCAGGTACATACATATAACAACAGTAAGAGAGTTTCTTTAACTCTGGGCTTGAGAAGTTAAGAAAGAGTCTTCTGAGAATGACCAAATCCATTCACAGAGCTCTATACAACTTATTTTTATACAATAAGCTCTAAATAATAAAGCTTTAATTCTCAGTATCCACTAAGGAACTAGGAATACCTTTCACTAATGTGGCCGAATAGGCTTGATGGTCTCTAGATTTTCTACAGATGTCCCATGTGGTTCCATTCCATATTACACAAGCTGAGATACGTATTGCTTTCTTTAAGGCCATATTACTAATTGCAGAAATTGTCATTCATAGCTTAGTAATCCCAGGGGTGGCTGAGTAGAATTGTAAGCCTGACACCTCTATGTTTGCATTCTCTCTAATGGGTTTTCTCCTACCATAGAGTTGGCATTCTCTGCTTCATGATGGTGGGAGGGGCATCTCAGATTCCTTTTAGCTTGGTGGGAAGAATCATGTCTGGCCTGGAGTTTGAGATTGGCACAGAAATATACCTGCTGTAATACTTTTTGAATAGCAACAGAATCTGACATGTATAGAACACTATACTGAACAACAGAATACCTACTTTTTTCAAGCACCCATGAAACATGCAGCAAGATAGACCATATCTAGGTCCATAAAACAATCCTCAACAAATTTAAAAGAATTGAAATCATACTTAGTATGCTCTCTGATCATAACGGAATCAAACTAGGAACCAGTAACAGCAAGATAACAGGAAAATCTCCAAATGCTTAGAAATTCAACAACACATTTCTAAATAATCCACAGGTCAAAGAGGAAGTCCTGAAGAAAATTTTAAATATACATAGAACTGAATGAAAATGAAAAAACAACATATCAATATATGCAGGATGCAGCTAAAACAGTGCAGAGAGGGAAATTTATAGCAAATGTGTACATTAGAAAAATATAAAGATTTCAAATCAATAAGCTAAGCTCCCACTTCAAGAAACTAGAAGAGAAAAATTAACCTGAAACAAGCAGAAGGAAGGAAATAATAAAGATAAGAATAGAAATGAATAAAATTGAAAGCAAGAAAATTAATGAAATAAAAAGCTGATTCTTAGGAAAAAAATCAATATTTTGTGAGAAATGTCATTAAGCATTCCCACAGTAGTTGAGAAATAGTTTAGGAATGTCCAGGATTTATGGGCTATACTTTTATGACTTTTTGCCAACTAGTTTTCTGAAAAAGTTGTGAATTTACACTATCACCTATGATATGTAGATTGTCAGTTTCACCTTCCCCTTCCTGGCACTGGACATGAATTTTTTTAATTGATAATGTAGTAGGCAAAAACAAACAAACAAAAAATACACCAATTATATTCAAATAACAGAATAACTTGAGCACTTTTAAAATATTTTAGCAAACACTTCTCCAGAAATAAATCCTGAATTGGCATTCTACAGAAATTGGTGTCTATATTAGTTTTCTACTGCTGTGTAACAAATTACCCCAAACTTAACAGCTTAAAACAGTACCCATTTATTATCTCACAATTTCCACAGATCAGAAGTTCAGACACAGCTTACTGGGGTCCTCTTCTCAGTGTCTCACAAAACAGCAACAAGGTACCATATCGGCTGGGGTTCTGGTCTCATCTGCAGCTCTGGGTTCTCTTCCAAGTTCACTGGTTGGTGGTGGGATTCAGTTTCTTACAGCTGTAGGACTCCTGGCGGTTTATTTCTTCAGCACCATTAGGGAAAAGTCTCTGAACTCAGGGAAGGCCTAAGCCCTTTTCAAAAGGGCTCACCTGATTAGGTCAGGTCCACCTTGGATAATCTCCCTTTTGATGAACTCAGTGTCAGACTGATTATATCTTAATTACATGTGCAAAATTTCCTCACCTGTGTCATATTATATAACCTGATCACGAGAATGACATCCATCATATTCACAGATCCCACCCATACTTGGAGGGAAGGAGATGACATAGGAATGTTGTGGATTAGTGTAGAATTCTGTCTACTACAGTGTCAGTTTCCTGATCAGTGTATGGTTTGATATAAATAATCTCTGAATGCTTGTGATATTCTGTTTCCACCACAGGCAGTTGTCTTCCTGCCATAATACTGGTTTCTACGACTCAGGTTTCTACAACTAGTTTATAATCAGGAGTCCCAAATTTGTAATACATAAGAAATTAAATCATTGCCTTTAAATATCATATGTGTGAAGGTTCTTCATAAAATGTAAAGGATGAAATAAATGTACATAGTATTATAGTTTTATCAAGCTGGTGGAGAAAACTATCTAGACCTGGAAAGTTCCTGGGAACAGTATGGAATCCACAAATACATTTTATTTTTAAAAATAAATGCCTTCTTTAATACATAAACTGACTGTTTTTAAAGTAAAGGTACAAATGTTTTCCAGGAAAAGAAACAAAATAGGGTTTTTTTGCTAGTATAGGTTATTTATAAAAATGTGATATGGCCAATAATTAACATTTAAATGCGCCCGATTTTAAACAGAAATTTATTCTCTAGAAATTGTTTACGTTAACCTCATTCTGTACTGAAAATTTTAGTATGAAAAAGATTAGAAAAAAGTCCCCTCACGTCATTCTAGCTAAGGATGCTGATTGTAAACACTAAAACTACTTTGTTTTTCCTTAAGGGGAATCCCAAAACAACCTTCGAGAAGCCAGACTGAAAATCATAAGTGATGACGTGTGCAAGCAACCACATGTGTATGGCAGTGATATAAAATTTGGAATGTTTTGTGCTGGATATCTGGAAGGAATTTATGATGCTTGCAGGGTAGGTGGAAAGATTATTTTGATATCATTAACTAAAAACATTTTTATCTGGCTCAAGAAATACTCTCTGTTCTTTATATTAATACAAAATACAGATATCTTGTAAGTTCAAAAATTTCTAAATGCAAATTTCACAACACAAACACATTTTTAAATGTTTTATTAAGCAAAATGAAATAAGCAAACAGATTCTTTGATGCTATCAAACAAACTAACCAATAAAATTAAATTTTCTTAATACCAGAAGTCTAAAGGCTCATAAAGTAGAGTCTCTTTCCTTAAAGGGCTCATATCTAGAAAGGAAACAATCATGAATAATAAACTATGATGTGATGTTATAAATGATTTAATGGAAAGCAAACTTTTTTAGCTTGAAGGGAACATTTTTGGGGTAAGTATCAGAGAGATGATACTTAAATGAGGCCTAAGGATAAATAGCACTTACCCAGTTACAGAATAAGAAAAAAACATTATAGAAAAGAGAAAGAGCATAGCCAAAATTATGAAGGTGTGAAACTACAATTCATATTTGAGGGAACTCTAAGTAATCTGTTGGAGGAGGATGAGGGCTGAGAAGTAGTTAACACCAAGAAGGTGGATTAGGCCATGTTTTGAATATCTGGTGCCCTTTCCAATGCCCTGCTCTGTTGTCCAATATCCAGCCTGCATTGTGTGTTTTCTGACAAATGTATAAAGTGTATTTCTTCCTGGAGGCACTTGCTTTATAACGTGAGATTCTTGAAGACCCCAAGGAGGTGGCTCTACATGGTGAAAAGATGGGAATTGTATTGATATCACGTGGCAGAAAGCCCTGTCCAGAGCCCCACAGATTACACAACATGGATAAGCTCTGTCAGAAAAGGAGCAGGGAGTTTTGTGGCATAGAGGCTGGGCAAGAGCAGAATCTGGTACATATCTAGCCTCAGCTGCTGAGAATTAGTGGAGGAGGGCAGCTAGAATTCGGGGATCCTAAGAGAGGTCGGTGCCATCACAGACAGGTTGAAGGTGGCAACAGGAGTCTAGGACCAGACAGGATATGAGAATGTAGGTAACGGTGAGGTTAGAGATAAGCCTCAGAAGGACTGATGGTCATAAAGAGGTTTTACTGGATTGGGGAGCAGAGGTAAGATTCCTGCCCCATGACTGTGCAAGTAAGTAATAAGACAAAGCTCTGGTCATAGAAAAATTGGGGAAGTTATTGAGGAAGTGACTCAGTCACAGAAGTCCTGACCAGAATACAGTGATGGTAACTGGTGTGCATGGTGAGGGGCTTAGTCTGTTTGATAAAACAGAAGTCCAAGCACCCTACTTGGAGTCAGAAGAAAACCAACATCAGCTCGACTTTCTGTGTCGTGTACTTGAAATTGCTAAGAGTAGACTTTAAGCATTCTCACCCCCCACACACACACACACACGGTAACTATGTGAGGCGTTGGGATTGTGGTAATCATTTCACAAAGTATACATATGTCAAGTTGTCATGTTGTACACTTTAAACATATACATTTTCTCTGTGACTTATGCATCTATAAAGCTAAAAAAATTAGGGCTGGCCCCATGGCGCAGTGGTTAAGTGCACGCACTCCGCTCCTGGCGGCCCGGGTTCAGATCCCTGGCGCGCACCGATACACGGCTTGTCAGGACACGCTGTGGCGGCGTCCCATATAAAGTGGAGGAAGATGGGCACAGATGTTAGCCCAGGGCCAGTCTTACTCAGCAAAAAGAGGAGGATTGGCATGGATGTTACCTCAGGGCTGATCTTCCTCACAAAAAAAAAAAAAAAGCTGAAAAAAAATTAAAACGTGGAAGTTGAACTTTAAGGCTTTTATAACTTGAAATCCACGTTTCAATTAATTTTTCTATAATTGGTAATATATACATGTACAATCTAATAATAAAATAGGTGGTTCTTCAGAATATCTTAAGTAATAAAATTTATATTTAGTTAATTTTCTTTTTCTATTTCTTTTTTTATTTTCAGGGTGATTCTGGGGGACCTTTAGTTATAAAGGATCTTAAAGATACCTGGTATCTCATTGGAATTGTGAGCTGGGGAGATAACTGTGGTCAAAAGAACAAACCTGGAGTCTACACAAATGTGGCTTATTACCGAAACTGGATTGCTTCAAAAACGGGCCTCTGATTCACTATAAAAGTTAAACATTGAGAGCTGTATGCAGGCCATACATGTATGAGAATCCAAATATTCAGTGGATGTAGTACAATGAAGTGAGATTAAATGACCGGATTAATTTTAGAATCACTTTAATGAACAAATAACCCATAGCCAATTTATAAGGGATTTAAATTTGTAAAATCGTGAGTCGGTTTAGCCTGGCTTGAAAACTACAGCGGAGATACTCAGTTCTTTAAATCATGCAAACTGGAGTATAAAAGAGGAGCAATGCAAATTTTTGAGGATAATCCATAAGAGTTTTAGAATGTCTTTTTCAGGGGTGTCCCCTTAAGTGAGAAACTTTTTAAACTCGAAGAGTTCAGGAAACACTTATATAATTCCTATCATTTCTCCAGAGCTTACAAACACTATTTTTTCCTTTTTCCATGTTCTTCCAGATTTTCCAAAGAGATTTTCCACCATAAGAAATATATTTTCTACTTATAAAACCATTGGAGAGATCCTTGTAAAAAAAGTTATATTTAGGAAATAAAGTATGGTGATAAATCAAGCCAGAGATCTTCTAACCTTTTTCTGTTGTGAAATGTCCCTGATTTTTTGGTGATTTTTTAACGTACGTGTACACACACACACACACGCACACACACACAGAGATATCTCTACCCTCAGATTTACTCAGAGAAAGCTGGATTAATGAATGAGTATATATAGTAATTAGCTAATCAAAACTGTATTTTTGTTACAAAAAATTGGGTGAAGGTGATGGTAACTTCATGAGCAGTCCCAAAACAATGGCACAAAAATTTAAAATTTTATAGGTGCATTTACATGCTTGGACCACCAGGAGGCAGCTTTGTACATTACTATTGTAAGGTTAAATGCCTAGAAAGAATTGAGAATTTGCTAATACATTGAAGAACCAAAGAGCATTGTCTTTCCACATAGAAAGAAAAGATTACTTCCTTTGTATTTTCTACAGCCAATTATGTCCTAATGCTTGTGGCTGTAGTTTGTCTATTGCAACCATGAAACACTGGTTTGAAAAAAAATTTTTTTAAGAAATATAAATTTTGAGGACCCACCACACAGAACACATGAAAAAAGTTATCTGAAAGAGCAAATGTACCCCTAAGTAAAATGTCTCATGAAAACATTAGGAGAGTGAGGCTCATGTATTCCATGATACAATTAAATGAAGGCTTTGTGGAAACTTACTCTGAGTGACAACGCCGGCTATCAGGTTTGCAGCGGGGGTATCATTTACTCATGTTGTCCAAATATGATTCAAACCATTGGAAAACTGAGTTAATTTATAATAATTTCCCCCATGTGCTATTGATATGTCATGAAAATACTCCTAAAATGATCTAAAAGCAATTTACAGTTTATTCACCAAAAAATTGATCCGTAACTTAGACTCATAGAATTTTAAAGCTTGGGAAAGACTGTACAAGTCATGTGGGCCAACACGCTTCTGGTTCAGAGAACTGAAGCCAGCAAATGTAAATGACTTAGTGAAGCTGTATATAGTTTGTATTCCCAGTGGGCCTAGAACCCAGGTACCAATTTCACCTGCCCTTTTCCTTACAAAGTATCTTTATGATTGCCTATAATTATTGAATCACCAGATCTATGAAATTTTCGACAAGTTCTATTGAATCTGTTTTAAATTAGGAAACTCTTAAGAATTTTAAATGATGTGATTCACTTAGGCAGCTGGCTGCCAATTCTCTGAACTCACTTCAAGATAAAATTGCTTCTTCATATATGAAAGTGAACATAGGTATATAAATTATTCTATATTTTGGTGGTAAGATATAATTCTGACTTTTAACGTTAAGATTCAACAAATGATCTTAGAGTTATAAACATTGTATTTCTAAACTGTGCAGAATTTTATTTTGGGTCACTTGTAAGCAAATATTGACATATCATTTTAAATTTAATAATAAAGTTGGTGATCAGAGCATTCTACAAATAATATCACTGAATCTGTGTTAGACCAATAGGATGAATCTTTCTTTCGACTCTGTTAAGAATTGCATTTCTTTTAAATGACTAGTGTAGGTCACTCTGAAGCAGGATTACTCAACCTTGGCGCTTTTGACATTTTGGCCTGGATAATTCTTTGTTGTGAGGGGCTGTCCTGTGCATTGTAGAATATTTAGCAGCACCCCTGACCTCTGCCTACTAGATGTCTATAACACACTTCTTCCTTTCAAATTGCGATAACCAAAAATATCTGCAGACATTGGCAAATGTCCCCAAGGGGTAAACTTGTCCCCTGTTGAGAACTACTGTTTTGAAGGCATTTGATCATTTTCAGAAATGTGAGAGATACCTCAAAATTATGACAGTGACTATTCAAAAACAAGAGTCTGCTGATCAAACTGAACATTCACTATCATATTCCTAAAAGAAATAGCAGAAGAAATGACTGAGGCTTCAGTCAGTGGCTATTTCAAATACAGACTGATCTTCCCACACACAATGTGCTTGCAGGATTTCTCTCAAAGCCCTGCCTAAACTAGACCATATTCAGAGTGCTATTAACCATTACCATGAAGATAGGTTTTTATATATAGACCCTCTGGTAGAGTTTCTCTGTCTTGACCACAATCTACAGTAAGAAATATATTTTACATCACAGCTCCATAAGTATATAACAAAATACGTTTATATTAAAAACTGAAATGAAGTTTCATAAAACAACACTTACCTTACTAACTGCAATAAAATAAAATATTTTCTGTTCTATTCTACGTCATTTTTTAAAAATGCTTGCCCCACCAAGTAAATTGATTTTACAATCTAACGGGTCATGACCTGCAGTGCTGTAGCACATTCTAGAATAATCATCCATTATTATTAACGCCATATTATTATTATCTCACCTACTCTCACCGATCTCCCCACCTTCAACCTCTCCCTACTCTATCCACTTAGCAAATTGCATTTATGATGCTATTCCATAATGTTACTCCCATGCTCTCAAATCTTCACTGCTTTCTCCTTCGCCTGACAAATAGAGACTAAATCCAAGTCACTATAGATGTAAGGCCCTTTACAATCTGCCAACAACCAATAGAATTTTTGTTTCGCTTGTACTCAGTGCTCCTGTAACACTGAATGTTCCTCTCTATTTGCTGAACACATCCTCCTCTGGTCGTGCAATGTTCTCATCACTCTACAAGACCTCGCTCGACTATCACCTCTGCCAAGAATAATTTTCTTATTGTCCCTGATAAAATTACCCTCCACCCAAAACCTCTTTGAATTATTTTGTTCTTTCTCTAAAGCACTTCTCATACTTTACTCTGTATTGTAGTTTTTATGTACATGTATTATCTCTAAAAAATTTTAAGTTCCATAAGGCTAAGGACTGCTTCATTCATTTTTGTATCTCCCACAGTATTTAGGACAATATTCTGTATATATTATGTTCAGTGAAAGAATAACAGAGGCTAATTATGATTCCTATGAAGGAAAGAAACTTTGGTTCTCTGTTGTTAACTGCTTCCCCCAGGTCACTTTCCTTTACTCTGCTTTCTGACCTGTGCTGATCCCGCTTTGCATATTCTTGAATGTCCCTAAAGACCTCCTGCTCTCTGCCTACACCACAAGTCACCAAAATATAGTACGGCAGGTCCTTCATGCACGACAACCACCTTCCAGGAGCTCCTCTAACTCAAACCTTTTCCCCGTATTTCCTTAAATGAGCACATCCCAAACCATAGGGATATTTGGAAATAAGGCCGAAAAGCAAACCATGGCCATGCAGCACTTCCCACTACCTTTTTTTGCTTTTATTTGATCTACCAGGGCTGTCCTTTCTTTCTCTTTCTGCCATGGAGCTCACAAATTTGGGTATTCCAAATGGTCATGTTAGATAGATGGTCATGTTAGATAGATAGCCATGATTATATTCTTCTGAGTGATGCCCTTCCTTGTTGAATTTGAGAGACAATAGAGATAAAACTAAAAATCATATACAATATCTACTTTTCAAAAGCTCCCAGAAATAAAACAATTTGAATTTCAGGAAAAAAAAATTGATATTTGGTTCATAGGTTTTAATTAGACATATAAGACTGTTCTTTCATTTCTGCTAGTAATCAAGATTTTACCAGTAAACTAACTTTTTAAACTGGTTTGCTGTTTCCAAGTTCAGGAGACTTCTCCCACACCAGAAGTCACCAAATTAAATGAAGGGAAAAAAATTCTAAATGTCACACTGATCCGAAAATATACCAACGGAAATGATCTGGGGCGCAGGGAACAGTGAAGGACTGAGGAACAGTGAGAGACAGTATTGACACTCTCCACATAAGATCATGGCTGGGACATCCACATGTGGATACAGATGCTACATTTTAGGCTCAGTAACTAAAAAATCATTTGTCCATGAACTGTGTGTGGTATTTTGAGCTAAAGTTAGAATTGCTGAGGTCATATTTTGAAGAGGAGCAAAAGCCATCTTACAGATTTTTAACCTGAAGATTTTAGCCAGTAGAGAGGAGAATCTAATTACAACTCCAATTAGATAGACACAAAGAAAGTCTGAAAGAGAATAAGTTCAAAGGAAAGCTTGGAAATTCAAAGCCTAATTCTTAGACCAACTAATGGTAAAATGAGGCAGATTTTAATAGAGTAACAAAATTATTTGCAAAAGTTAGGGTGGAAGAGTTAAAGATACTATCTCAGGTTTATTTAGTGAAAGACTCAAATGTGCTTGCTACATTTCTCAGGGGGGAGCTGGGTTACTATAATAACATCCTCCAGCCCGTACACTTCTCGGTAGAAAAAAATAGGAGTTAGCTGGGAACCTCCTCACATACTTGGGTTTTCTGCCTCAGGTTAATGTGGCTGGGATAGGGAGGTATAAGCTAGAGTGGAGTCTTAGTGAATTGGGCATAGGCGAGAGCTGAGGAAGAAAGGAGGGACATCAATGGATGGGGCAATTGGAGCTGAAAGCTGGAGATTAATATTAATAGTTGCCATCCCCTCAAACAGGTCTAGCAGACCTCTAGACCCTCTAGACCCTCCACAGGCCAGAAGGAGTCAGTATATTCTATGCAGTAGTCTTCCCTAAGGATGCTGCACAGTCAACATACCATTTGCACCTGATCTTGGTACCTCAGAGACTATACTGGTGGTACCGTGTATGGCCTACACATTTCCCAAGTGCTAACAAGCTACAGGGGAGTGCAAAATGGTACAACCACTTTGGAAGAAAGTTTGGCATTTTCTTACAAAACTTACATACAATCCAGCAATTTTGCTCTTTGGTATTTACCCAAATAAGTTGAAAACATGTTCACACAAAAACATGCATACGAATGTTTATAAGAGCTTTATTCATAATTTCCAAAACTTGAAGCAACCAAGATGTCTAGCAGTAGCTGAATGTATAAATAAACTCTGATACATTCAGACAATGGAATATTACTCAGAGATAAAAAGAAATGAGCTATCAAGCGATGAAAACACATGGAAGAACCTTAAATGCATATTACTAAGTGAAAGAAGTCAATGTGAAAAGGCTACAAACTATACGATTTCAACCATATGATATTCTTGAAAACATGAAACTATGGAAACAGTAAAAAGATCAGTAATTGTCAGGGATTGGTGGGGAGGGAGGAATGAATAGGTGAAATATAGAGGATTTTTAGGGCAGTGAAAATATTCTGTATGATACTATAATGGTTATCAAAACCCAAAGAATGTCAGTACCAAGATTGAATCCTAATGGAAACTTTGGACTTGGGGGGATAATGATGAGTCAATGTGGGTCCATCATTTGTAACAAATGTATCCCTCTAGTTTGGGATGCTGATAGTTAGGGAGGCTGTGCACGTAGAGGGGTAGTCAGTATATGGGAACTCTTTGTACCTTCTTCTCAATTTTGCTATAAATCTAAAATTTCTCTAAATATAAAGTTTATTAAAAAAATAAAAGTTACTAGAGCCTCAGAGGCCCTTGGAGATGTGGTGGAATATAGAGGAATATTGAGCTCTGGATGAAGGAGTTAGTATAACGGAATTATTCTGTGGTTGAAGACATCCTTTGTGGCTGAATTGTGCTATTGGCAGAAAATATAAAATAGGAGATTTTTCTATCTACTAAGCTGAAAATCTTTTTTATCAATAGGTATAGGCAGAGAACAGGAACTAAAAGAACTTTTTTTAAATAAATAGCTGAATATTATGTAGCTTAAAATTCCATGGAAACTAATGGTGATGGTGATGGTGATGGCATGGATAGAGGGCCAGTGCAGGGACTAACAACTTCATTAGCATATTGGAGACATCCAGGGTGGTGGTTAGTGGGGAAAATCAAATACAAAATGTAGGTTTCAGGAGTCAGAAGAAGAAAAAAACAAAAAAACTCAGCATTCCTCAGATTACCCTAATCCGCCTTCAGGCTTGAATAAGTGTTATGGGTTTAGGCATAGTGGATGATGTGAGATAGCATGCAAGGTCACTGAAAATCCTTGTCTCATCTGTTGAATATTTTGCATGGGCTATAATGATCAACTAGGGTAACCTCATGGTACAGAAAAAGTACTAGGTTGAGCTTCTCCCTGACTAAGTTATGTGGTCACTGCCCTCACAGAGTAGACCATCTCTACACTCTGGGCCTCCCAGGGCCATTTCAGGAGGCTCTGGCATTCAGCTAGGCACTATTATCTGGAGGAATTCTCCTGCTACCCTTTGAAGGATCATCTGCATTAGTTGGAACCTGGGGGATAGAAGACTTGAAAATTCTCAAGTTCATTAGATTTCTCAAGGAAAAGCTTCCCATACCAATCTCTGATAACCTGGTTTCCAGGATTGGAGGAGTTTTGACTTTCTGCTCCAGCAAGACCAACACAACCAAAAGAAATGGTGGCAGTAACTATGGTAGTATAGGCCGTGGAGTCTAGGCACATGGTGCCATGATGCTGGTTCCCCTCAAAGGGATTCTTCCACACCTTAAAGTATGCTTGACATGGAGTAAATAAGGTATTTTTCTTTGTGGGAACACTTTCCTAGAGAAGTAGGTATGAGTGGAGGTCCCTGAGAAAAGGTAATTCCAGTTTCAATGATGGAAGGTAGGGTTAATTTAGAGGAGGAGATTGGAGTAACTTTTGTCATTATCTACAGGGACTACACAGTTATCTCAGGTTCCAGACAACCTCCTTCCCATGTAAAGGGTTTTTTGTTTGTTTGTTTAAGTGGTCAAGGCAGAAGAGTTTGAAATGAATCACTAGGGAGCCTTAAATGTTTTTAATCAACCTTGAAGATTCCCCCTTATTAAACTGTTATCAGTGATCTTGCTGGGATCATGTCTGAGATGGAAAGAGTATTCAGGGTTGCTATCAATGCTCTTCTTGAAACTGTACTAAAAGTGGTAACATAATCTGGCTCCATCATATACCCCACTATGGTGGTCTAGCACAAGCCTTTACCCGGCCTCCAACACTCAAATCTCCTCCTGCTTTACCAGGAGTCTGGATGGGCAACTGGGAAATAGGATGGAGCATCAAGGCGCCCCTTCTAGATCAGGAGTCATGCGCTCAGCTGACACAGCTCTTTCCTCTCTCCTACTGTATCTGAGACAATGAGCACTATTCCTGGCACATAAGCACAAACATTACTCCTGGCTTTTCAAGAAAACTGCTCTAAAAACAGCTTAGCCATCATATTGCATTTCATTGGGCCATCTTAAGAACTTAACAACTTACTCTGACTACATCATCTCCTATTTGATCCAAATTCCTTATTACCTTCTCACTTAGATGCTTCTGAAAAAATCAGATCAGCAGATTAGAATGCAGGACAAATAATACAAAACAAACGGACTGGATTTCAAAGTAAGCTGGATAGCTCTCCCTGTTCCATGACTAGAGACTGTTCCTAATCCCAGACAACTATCATAGTATTAAATGTTCTTGTTCAAAAGCCTTGAAAAACAACTAAGGATGAATCAGTGGAAATGCACCAGTATTACTAAAAAAAACAACTCAAGTACATGCTCTTTCAACATTGAGGATAGTTATTTGTGTCAGAAGGATGTTATGATGCATTTTCATGGTTCCAAATAACCTCAAACCCTGTTCAGGTATCTTTCTACGTCACATATTTCACAGTTTGGTAAAAGAGTAAAACACTAATACAAAACCTGGCCATTGATGCTCATTTGAACCAACTGGACTATTGAATATAGGTTCAAATAATCTTTTAAAATATTTGTACCAAGTCACACATTTGCTAGATGGTGGGTAGCATAACATAGAAGTAAACAACATGAATTTAAACAGAATTTATTTGAATCCCAGCCCCACAACTTACCAGCAGAGTGACTGTGGGTCTGTTATTCAAACTCCGTGATGGTTAGTTTTATGTGTCATCTTGACTGGGCCACAGTACCCAGAAATGTGATCAAACATTATTTTGGATGTTTCTGTGAGGGTGTTTTAGATGATATTAACATTTTTCCAGCTGTATTGAGATATAATTGATAAATAAAATTGTATATATTTAAAGTATACAACATGATGATTTGATAATATGTACACATTGTGAAATGATTACCACATTAAGTTAATTAACACATCCATCAACTTCATGGTTACCTTTTTTTTTTGTAGTGAGAACGCTTAAGATTTACTCACTTAGAAAATTTCAAGTACACAACACAGTATTATTAACTATAGTCACTATGCTGTACATTACGTTGCTAGGGGCTGAGTGTGGGGGAAATGGGGAGATTTTGGTTAAAGGGTACAAACTTTAAGTTATAAGATGAATATGTTCCAGGATCTAATGTACAGCATGGTGACTATAGTTAAGAATATATATAGCTAAAAATAAGTATAGTATTGTATACCTGAAAGTTGCCATGAGAGTACAGCTTTAATATCCTCATAACAACAAAATGGTAATTATGTAAGGTGAAGGATGTGTTAACTAACCTTATTGTGGTAAACATTTTGTGATATATATGTGTATCAAATTGTAACTGAGCAAAAAGGGGCTTTTTCTGCTCACAGCAATCGGGTACCAATCAGTTGTAAACGAGCCAGTGGTTGAGAAAGGAAAGTTTATACAATTAGCTAGCTTAATTGTAAGACGGCGGACTAGTGTCCTGAAGAAACGTCTTAAAATTATACAAAATCTTGAGGCAGTTATATAGGGGAAACGGGCAACGGAAGCGGTTTAGGAACGTCAACCATCTGGTGTGATGGACTTTAAGCCTCATTATCTCTTTAAGGTGCCTCATTATCTCTTTCTTCTGTTATTCACGATGGGTACCAACAGAGAGTTTTTCTTTCTGGAGGTTGTCATGTTCCTGGGGGAACTCAGAAAACAAAGATATCGTCTTATCACAGCTGAGAGATATACATAAGCAAGAGTCATAGAACTACAACATCATCTATTTTGTACAAGTGTGAGGTGCTTAACCATCTAGGCTGCATACAGGCTAGAATGTATTCACAGAGACTAGTGAGCCAGGGTCATACATAGTTACAATATTGCTTCCTTTCCCTTAGATGGCTTCCCTCATGTTAACTTAAGATCTAGCTGTTACAAAATCATCACATTATACATATTAAACTTATACACTGTTACATGTCACATATCTCAATAAAGCTGGGGAAAAATCAGTAGATTGTCTTCAGTTTAGCAGTAAACACCTATAAAAAGAAATGGGAAAATTAATCTATTCAAAATAACAATAACGAATCCAAAAAAACAATATCAAGAAATTTACCTTGACGATCCCCAGGGCCAAAGCAAGAAAAACCCAAGTTCAATGAAAGTTCTCAGAGCCTGATTTGTGCTCTTGCAGGAAGCCAGGTGGTTCCCAATAGGGTATTAAAAAGAATACTCACCCATGGGAATCCATACCCATAATTTAATGGGTTCTAAGGCCCTTAAGTTACAACATTGCACAGCTATAGATATATTTTTTCAAAAATAACTACTTTAAAAATATTACCATATATTCAAGTCAATATATAATGAAGCCTTGTCTCTGACTTTAAGATTATAATTAAATTCCTTCTATTTTATCATCATCTCTGCTATCTTTCATGCCATTAATGACATTAGAAAGAATCTTCTAATAAATACTTTCTTAACACTGAGCAAAAACCATGTCCAAATGTTTGTGGGACTTTTATACTGTCTTTGATACAATTTTAATATTAATTTTAAATACCAATGCATGATCTTCTTACTATTCAAGAATTCTTTTAAAATAAAAAGATAGATACAAAAGATATTTTGACAGTGGAAAAAACAAGTCAACCTCATGTCGCACCCAAATTACACTTAGTTATAACCTGAAAAAAACAAATGTCATAGCAAACACAGTGACTTCCTAGATTGTTTCTCTACATGCCAAAAAAGTGAAAATAAATCGTCAGGGGTATTTCCAGACATTCTCATTTCATTTCTGAATGCACAGGACAACATAAGGTACTTTTAATGACTTGTAACAATCACAATGAAATCAGTTACTAAAGAAGTATCTCCAGGAAAGAAAACACCCACATACAAACCCTACTCTTGATTATAAGGAATCTACCCAGTTAGGATGATCACAACAACCTGAATAGTGGTGCTGGATAAGCCCCTTTGGGTAGGCAAGACAAATTCATATCCAGAATAGACGTCCATTCCTGTGAGGAAACAACAGCTGGTCCTTCCAGGATGGAAGGGGCCCAGTATAGTTAACTTGCTGCCAGGTGGCCAGTTGGTCTCCTTGAAGAATAATGCCATTATGTGGGTTCAGTGTTTGTCTCTGTTGATGATAGGTTGGACATTCTGAGGAGGCATTGTAACCAAACTCAATGCATTCATCTCTTGGTGAGTGGGGAGCCAAAAAGGCAGAGGTAGGTGAAGAAAGGTTTATTTCTTGCACAAGCAACAGAGAACATGGGAGATATTTCCCAAAGCAGTGCCTCCCTGAACAAGGGTTTGAGGGGTCTTTTTACTGTCAGATCAGAGTACAGTTCATGAATATTCAACTAAGGAAAAAGGGGGAGATTGGGGTTTATTGCCTAACAGCCACGTTCTTTTAAGGTTCTTGTGTAGCATGAGCACATGCTACTACATATATCACATGATCTAAAAATAGCTGCTTTGCCCCTCCCAGAGGAGGAGAATTTTTAAGATGTTAATGAGATTATAAGGGAAACAGTTCACTTTAGTTTATTTTAGAGCAGTTTGAGGCAGCTAGAACTGGGTTCAGCTAGCTTGCTTGTGGAAACTTTCTATGGTTAGGCTCTTCCTGAAACTTTTTTGTCTGTAAAACACTCAACAGATAATCTTAGTTTTTATCAGATACTTGGTACCCTTCTCTTTGTCTGGCTTTCTGGTTACAGCATGAGTTAGATTGGTGTTTCTAAGTGAGAAATCATGCTGTTGGGCCCATACAGGGCCCTCCATCTCTCCCACTGTGCCCATGTCATTCATGTGCCCATCATGTCAACAGTTAGTGATACTGGTCTAGAGTGACCAACTGTCCCAGTTTGCCTAGGATTTGGGGGGTTCCAGAATGCTAGACTTTCAATTTTAAAGCCTAGACAGTTCCAGGCAAAATGGAACAAGTTGATCCCCCACTGGTGCCCCTCTCACCAGCACATTCCTGATGACCTTGCTGAATAGTGTGTTATCTGGGCTCTCCCATTAAATGATTTTCTGATGGAGCTTCACATGATATATACATTCCACCGAGCCTGCTTCTCTGAGCCTTTTAAACCCTTGGCATCTACTGAGTCCGACAAAAATTCTTGAATTTCAACCTAACTTAGGATGAGCAATTGCTTTTCCAGACTTCCAGGAGCCACTCCAGCAGCAAGTTTACACCATTCCCTGGGCACCCTGCCAGGTGTTATGCCCTGTATACTGAAAGGCTGTTCCCAAGTCAATAAACCCTTCCTTCTCCAGCCTTGTGTCCCAGCCCCCTTGAATAAGCACCCTCAGAATCCACTCAAACAGAAAGTACTCCCACAGTACCTGCTGGTATCTGCTGCTAATTTTTGCTTTTCCTTCCTCTCTCTTCAGGCCTGACTGGTTCCCAGATGATTATGTTGTGACTTAATCTTGGTAGCAGGCCTGGCAATCAGGAGAAGAGATGCATGCAGCTCCTGGAAAGAACAGCTATCGCCTTGTGGAGAAGAGGCCTCTGCAGAATGCTAGCTCTCAAAGGAGAGAGAGGACCTACTTCTTCAGACTTAGAAGGCTCAAAAGTCTGCAGAGTCAAAATCTTCAGGGACATCTGACCAGATATCCACATCCCATGTGTCAGGTTCCAGCTTTTCCCATCTAGGGTTCTGACTTTGGAACAACAGACCTGCCTCTTTTGAACATTTAACTATCATTGGAGTTCAGCCACTCTATCTAATCCTGTGTTTGCTATTCAGCTTTTCCTGCTCACCCACTGCATGACATGAGGGGTTCCTAATAATCTATCAAACAGAATCTCTGGATTTCATACTTAGTTTTCAATTACGTTAATTGCCCTCAACTTTTCACTATCCAACTATTGACCATACATACAACCTAGTAGCAACCATGCAATTCCACTCTACTTATGTTTATCTTCGCTCTCCCCCATATCTTTCAAATACATGAATCAGCACACCGACCTGTGCATTCACTTCTACTATCACGCCAGCTCAGCTCACTAGTGGTGAAAGGTTTAATCAGACTGTAGGCATGACACCTACCACCAAGTCCTCATTACCAGCTGGGTGGTGAGTGATCCAGCCCTCAAATCTCATCTTAACACCTGTTTTCTTGGAGCTCTCTCAGTACTACCAGTACAGGTTGGGTTTTCTGAATAACAGACACTTAGACAAAGTAAAAGTATAAAAGTTTATTGAAAAGTAACACCTATTAAAAAAAGAAAAAGAAAAAAAGGAAGCAGCATTGGGCAGGGAGAGCTATCAAACCGGAATGCCAATCTGACAATATCTCTGCCAGACCACTGGGAACTCTGGAGTAAATACTACCTGTTAAAGAAATCCACACTGGGTGAAAATGGCTAGGCCCTTGTACCACCACCTTGCTCAGTCACTGGCTGAGGGCTACCCAGAGAAGAACATGCCCTTGGCTTGAAAACTGAAGCAAACCTTGACAAAGCTAACAGCTAGAGGCTGTCAGGTTGTAATAGGCATATCTTTTTATTCTGATGCTTTGATATCTGTGGCCTACTGACCCTGGAGGGACTGCCTTTCCCAGGGCTAGCTAATTTCCAGAGACAGCAAATGACTCCCCTGTGTGTGTGCCCTTCATATGTAAACCAATCCAGAGTTCATACCCCAAACACTTCCTTTTTTGAGCTCTTACACTCTGGGTCACTATCCCCCAGGGAATAGTGTACCCACTAGTACAGTGTCCCCACCCCAGGGCCAGTTACCAGATAGCTAGGGACAGCCACTATACCATAGAGCCCAATGAAATTATAACAACTAGCCAACCCTAAGTCTTCTTACTCTGCTTCACCTGTTCCTTCCCATGGAAATCACAATCAAGGCTCTCGCCCACAGTTCTTCCTTTTTCTCTCTGCCTCCTTACTGACCCTGGTGCTTCCTCATGTGGCCCTGCATGGAGTGGCATGCCCCTTCCTCTTGGGGGCAGTAAATAACAAACTATCTTTTCAATGGCAATCTCTCCTCATTTGTTGGCCTCATCATACCTAAATAAAAATAAAATCTATATTTTAAAACACAGGTACTCATACTCTTTGCGGCTATGTAATTTGTCTTGAAGGATGATCTGAAGGATATCGCCACGTACCCTACAAGAGTGATTTTTTTAAACAGCTCAAACATGGCTGTAGTACTTCAGAAAGCACTAAATTTTTATTCACTATTTTATTCAATAATTCAAAAATTATTGAATGAGTAGTTGAACATATGCCAGGTAGGGATGACAGGCTCTGAAAACACAGAAGTCCTCTCCCCCATGGGCCCTGTGGTCTACTGTGGAATAATTTCAAAAAGTGTGCTAAGTGCTGTAATGAGTGTGAGTATGAGAAGCAAACTGATGTAGGATCACAATGAAGAGGAACCAACCTATCCTAAGAGGTAAGAAGCCTTCACAGAGGAAGAAGCACATGGGCAGACCTGAAAGATTATTCAGATTTGGGAACTAAAAATAAATTTATTGAAAGAGGTAAGAAAGATGATCTAAGCTGAGGGAACAGACCTGGAGGAGATAGTGAGGGCAGTATATTCAAGTAACTAAAGGAAATTCAATGGACAGAACATAGAGTGTGAGAAGGAGGGTGAAAAAGTAGGAATGTCCAGATGCTGCAGGGCTTTCCCACCCATGTTAGAGAGAATGAACTCGATCTTAAGTGCAAGGGAAGCTACTGAAGAGTTTCTAAAAGGATAGTGGCATAATACAATTTGTAACAATCATTCTTGTAGGTGTGAAGAATGGACTAGACTAGAAAAAGATTAGAGGCAGAGAGATTCATCAGAAGACTGTGGCAATAATCCACCTGATAAATTATAGTGGCCTGGAGTCATGTGGTAACAGTGGGGACAAGGACAAGGGAATAAATAGGTGCAATAAATATTCATGCACATAAGACATTGAGATACTACACAGAGTCAAAGATAACACCCAGATTTCTGGTGCAAGAAACTGGCTGAATGGGAGGTGACTTGTAGAAATAGGGAATATTGGAGAAGCAGGTTAAGGAAGAAGATGTGCGTACAAAGCACAGATGAACAGATTAACCTTTCAAGGAAGGACGTAAATGTCTTTCACTATAATAGGAAGGGTATAGGCAGATGCTAAGATTTATAGATATGATAATAAGTAGTGTGGCAGTGTCCATCTGAAGGCTTCTATCTTTTTCTCCAAAAGTAGAACTGGAAGTCCTCTGTTGAAAGCAAGGGCAGGGAATAAGGGATAGGAAATAAACATATGGGGAAGAATAGAGAAGATTTGAAATGGTTTTTATAAACACTAAACTAGACACTGACCAGGGAAACCTAGCTGTATTTCCGGGCAGTACTGAAGAGCTCGCTAAGTCCAATAGTCATAAATTGATAATGGAATCAATCTTAAAATAGATACTACTTATAATAGTTATATGTATTCATACTGTTCTTATTGTCAACCAAATAAAAGATCACTTAAAAGCCTTTTGTGGATATATTGGATAATTTTAATAGAGTTTAGCAGCCAGACCCTTCAGTTGATGAGATGATATATGTTGTATTATATTTATTTACCCCGATTGCTTCTCTGAATGTGGAGAAAAAAATGCAAGAGTCAAATTTGTGTATGTACGCAGGAAGGTGAAAATTAACCTCCATAGGAGAAAACAACTCCATGCAGCTCAAGGGAGATGGATGTAAAGAACGTAGGAGAGAGGTAAAGGATACATACTTCTTCTTTAATAAGATAAAAAGGTAACCTATGACCAAGATGCTTCTTTGACATCTTACTATTAGAAACTGGTAAAAAAAAAAAAGTTCACATGGAAAGCACAAGAAAATAACTGGCTGCCAACATGAAAGCCATCATCGGTTGTAATAAGCTTTGGATGTCTTAAACCATGTTTGAAGGAAGGCTTTAGGAATAAGATTGGTTTAGAGAAGCAAGAGCATATGTGTGAATCTAGGGAGGGGGTGTTTTAAAAACACCCAGGGCCATTTTCACACTCTCTCCATCTCTCGGAAACTATGACCCCTAAAAGTGTATAAACACACAAACACACACACACGGCCTTGAGAATCAGTGCTGAAGGAATGACTTATGTTACACATTGTTGACCATGCCAGGTGCTTTACATTTGTTCATTCATTTGATTTGATTTGACTGAATTTAATTTTCACAACTCTATAAGAATGGTATTTTAACTCCATTTGTACATGTAAGAAAATTGAGTCTTACAAAGATAAACAACTTTTCTGAATCCTGTTGGGTAGTAAATAGAAGAACCATGATTTGATTCTAGGTGTATTCTAACTCCAAAGAACATAGTGTTTCCACTACAACATGCCTTCTGAATATACAAAAGCCTTTGAAACATAGTGGGACATATGTATTCCCTTAGCCCCAACTACCTACAAGTCATAATCCACAAAATTAAACTTGGCCACACTTACAAAACCCAGTTATTACCCGATTTTTAAATTTACATTTACAATAAATGTGAAGATTTATATTTAACTAATATTTTACTACTTTCAAATGGTGGGCACATCCATTATCTTTCTTTTTCTATGTATATAACAACTCTGTGACCAAGGTCATGACAAATTCATTACCAAACATAGCCATATGATTGTGCTGCCCTGGACCTGGACAAACTTCAAATTCAAAAAAAAAAAAACACTACTGGCCACACCTTTTTAGAGCATCTGCTTTTTGGTTGTTGTTTCTGCTGGTATTGTTATGACAGGCTCCACTAGATGATTCATACTTCTTTCAAAGCTAGGTCTATTATCAGACATTTGTGTATTGAGATATTCTCTTTACTACGATCTCTCCCCCTCAGCCTGGGTGGGCAAAAGAACTAATCTTGTTAGCTCGTACACTGGTTTGTACTGGTTTGTACTGGTTTGATGGAGGATGGTTTATCCTCCATCAAAATAATGATCTCTTCTATTTCCCTGAAGCCTGTTCCTGCCAGTCATCCTAGGTCAGGTTGTCTTGGTTTTCTGAATGTACAACTAGAGGAATAAAATCAAACCTATGACAGGGAGGAAGAGGATTCTAACATGTTTTGTATAATATCATTCTATATTCCTTATTCTTTCAATGACCGCCACTTAAGAATAGAGAAGGTCAAGTCCTATCCTGCCACTCCCTGAGGATCTGAAGGTTAAGAGTCAACATCTTTTGAACTAGTCCCTGCTAAGAGCAAGTCCTTTGCCTCACAAATAATTTCATGCCTCACCTTTTCTTCTGTATTGAGTTCATCACAGACAAGCAGGAAGTCACTTTCAGACTGAATGCAGTTTTCCCCAGGCCATTCCTCTGACTCATTTCCAAATTCTGTTGGGAATAGTGATGGGTCACCAGGATCTGCATTAATACATTCAAACAATATGTTGACTAAGCACCTACGCGTTAAAAAGACCCTTGCTGAGTACTCTAGGAAATAGAAAGATGGAGGAGAAAGAGCATACATATTTGGGGGAAAGGGCTGTCAACAAAAACCAGAAGACAATACTTCACATCCTTGAAAAAATTATTTAAAAAGAAGTAAATTTTTAAAAGCCATTAAAATATTTAAATAACTTAGCCCAATAAATTATTTTTCCTTTCCATTTATTTCAAGGAGAAATTCAGCAGTTGGGTGAAAAAGAAAAACTATGTTCATGAAGGTGGTCACTGAAAGAACCATCAACAATAAAAAAAGGAAAATATCTAAATATTTCACATTAGGAGATGGTTTCAGTATTTTACAATGAATCTATTCCATATAATATGATTCACCCTTTAAAATGCAGCCATTAAAATTGTTAATAATGGATGAATCTAGGTATTACATTCGCAAGTTTTCTGTAAGTTTGAAATTATATCAAAATGAAAAGTTATAAAATATTTTTATACAGCTACTAGATACACGTACAACTACTAGAAATAATATACACAGCTACCAGAAATAAAAACTAGTAACACAAGGATATGCTTATGAAATAACACTAAGTATAGAAAGCGTAATACAAGATACATACATATACACTGTGATATAAGTGTGTGAAAAAGACCTGTACATGTGAAAAGTACTTAAACAAGTAAAATGAAAATGGTTTGTTTAGGTAACATTGTTCAAAAGTTTTTAAAATATTGTTTCATTCTTTTTACCAAAAAAAAAAAAAACACAAACAAAAAAACCAACAACGTCAGAATATCAGGTATGAGATATTGGATCTGACGAAAATATATAAGGGAAGGGTGGGGATGAATCCACTCATTTCTGTCCCTGTTGTCTGGTTTGTATGTTATATGAAAAATGTATAAGAAATTGAACACTTCTCTAAGTGCAGTCCTGGAGTGAATTCATTAGCCATTAGCTATCAGTATTTACAAGATAAAGTCAGAGAATTTTAGAGTTGGAAGAGTCCTCTAAGACCACCTGATTCAGCTTCTTGTGTTCTTAGCGCATAAATGAGACTCGCTGAAGAATAAGTGATTTTTTTCTTAGGCTACACAATTAGTTGATGAAAAAGCTGAGACTAGAATTCAAGTTTTAATACCCAATCTAATTCTATTACACATTCCAATTCTTTAGTATTCATTATTTCTCACAAAGCAACCCCAGCACAACCTTCCAAATTTGTCTTCTACTCCTTCCCAACACATTGGACAGGGATGTCCTTTCTCACTTCCATGCCATTCTTGCCTGTGTTGTTTTCTTGGGCTCTGCCCCTGCCTGGAAACACTGCCTGACACTCTCCACGCTTACCCTGACCACATACATACTCGCACTACACTCTGCTGTCCACTCATCTACTAGTAGTAGCAAGTTAGAATACTTTTTTCAAAAGACATACTTGGAAAAAGATGAAGTGAATTTTAGTTCTAACTGATCTACTTGCTTATCCCACAACTTTGTACACCTACTCAATTACTTCTCTGAATTTCTGTTCCATATGCTATGAGAAAAACAGTATTTTATCACAGAGAAGGGGGAATTCAGAGGTCGTACTACCCAATAATGCATGAAAAGTATTTTCTGATAGTCCTTGGCTTGCTGTGGCAAGAAATGAGGAGCATGATGATATAACACGGGCATGCATGTCACATTCTCTTGAATTAAAAATAGTGACTTTACTGCATGTGAAGTAGTTGCAAGCTTTCACAAAATACCTATCACCTGTTACCATGTTTAATCACAATTTACCAGAATAAATGAAATTCTTACTGATTTTTGAAATTCCCTGTTTCTGACTCCATTTCACACGTCATACTATTGGTTCAAGTTGTTTCCTTCAGACTTGTTTAGCAAGTTAGATTTTAATTACATGAGATTTCCTCCTTTGTCTTCAGCTCCTTCACAGATTACACATAATATATAAGAGTCATCCATTTGAGTGGAAATCTCAGAGCAGTTGAATAGGCAGAAAAAGATACCTCTTCATTATTCAGGATTAAAATGTATAGGTAAGTCCTGTTTTTGCCTCTGTAGTTTTGGAATTTTTACTGTATAGTAAAGCATGTGAAAAATATACAGAAGCTTAAGAAGTTTTGGCTGTATGTAGCAATCTTCTAGTTACTTTTCCAGAAACTTCACTGAAAATCCTAGATATTGTTTCGATAATGTGCTTGATATTGTTTAAATAAGGTGCTTGGTTGCCTGACTGAATTTTTTATGAAATGAATAAACCTAAAGAGATGGCTTAGCATTATGAAACCATATCTTTAAATAAGGAAGTGTTTTTGTTTTCTCATGTTTAACTTTTCAGACAGTGATGTGTGGATTTTAAAAATGTAATCGGTAAAAAATTCCTCTGTTTTCAAAATTTTTGAGGATTCTGTATTTTTCCTCTTGTCACAGTCACAGTGTCATTAATAGCTATTAAATAGGCAATCCTGAAGTCCTCTTTAAGAAAGTAAAGAGACTATTTGTCTACTTTTTATATATTTAATAGAATCTTTATTTTCAAGTAAATTCTTGTTGATATTTAAGAAAAAATTAGCATTTATCTAGTTTTCAGTTAATGAATACTTATTTTCATACACTTTCACACAAAAAAAGCAACAAATACACTTTCACAACAAAAAAGCATAATCTAGAGTCAGATGGTACAATCTTAAAATCATTACATAATCTGATGTGTTTGTTGTGTTTCTACGAGCATACACAGTGTTCATTTTGTTTTTCCATGAACACAGAAAAATAGAATACTGATAAGTCATTTCAAAAGGAAGATAGATAAAAGCATGGGCAATGTGTTGGCTATGTTAAGTGTAGTTGAATTTATTTTAAATCTCCTGAACGTTACAAAACTCAATCAAAATTCAAATCATTTTAATAAAATATATGGACAATTATGTGCACTTGAATATATATAAAGATGAGTGAAAAGTGGGTAGCAATCTGTTTCCAACAATAGGCAATAATTAACAATTAACAATAATATAAAGAAAATAAAATAAATTATTTCATATTCATGTAATGGATAGGTTTAATGCCCTATTCAAATAGGTTAAAATCTACAAAGTAACTTATATACCGTGTCTGTTCTCATTTTATGTGAAAAACAAATCACAAAATTGTATTTACTCATTGACAATCACTTTGTAAATCTATACATGTGAAAAAGTCTAATGAGGAATATAAAACACTAATCATGTTTGTTGTATTAAAGTAGTGAGTTTATGAATTATATTTTTTCCATTATGCTTAAACTTTTTATAACAACATAACATTGTTTTGGTAATCACAGTACAGTTTGAAATGTGTTTTGCTGAAACATTTTTAATTTTGCAAAGAAATTTCTCTGATTTTTAAAAAACTGACCCCTATAAGCAGCTAAATGTACATCAAAATGTCATTCAAAGGAAAACAAAGGAAGATATGTAAACAATGCAAATAATGAAAGAGATGTACAATTTCAGAATGCCTTGAATCAATCTAATTTCTAAATTGATCCATCCTTACAAGAAACATGACAATCAGAACTAAACTTCCAATTACAAAGAACTCTTCTTTGGAACTTTGGTTTCTATGGATCAGACTTTGAAATATTTTGTCTCTATAACAGGCTGCATCTACTAATAATCAATTAGTTTTTTCTTTTTTATTAACCGAAAATATATATAACTCCCAATTAGTTTTGTTCATTGGTTGGTTGGTTGGCTTTTATCAGAACGAGATCATCAGAGTTACCACGCCAAACTGATGAAATTTTCAAAATAATTTAATTTATGGACCCTTATTCATCAATTTGAGGAACCACGACCGGGAAACAATGCCTTCTGTCAACCTGAATAAAGAGCAGAATTTTCAATAGGAAGAGGAAAGCATATTCAATTGGAGAGTTAAAAAAATAGACAAATTCTTATTCTGACAATCTTACTTCTAAGCCAGGACGCCTGCCTGAGTTTAATATTGCAAGGAAAGAATTAAAATATACAGTTTCCTTCTCTGCTGAAATATTGCCATCAGCATAAAGACATGTCATACTAACTCCAACTTAAAAAAAAATCTCCAACTCCATTATTTTCCAATTCCTCCATATACTTTAAGGGAGCAGGGTATCCAAATTGAGTAGGGGAAGGGAAATGGAAAGGTGTAATATATTTTTTAGGTAATTCTAGATCATTTTTAGGTAATTTTAGGTAAATCTCCAAGTAATTCTGAGATACCTTTGGTTGACAATGGGCTCTCTTGGATGGTTTTATTACTTTTATATATAAATTAAACTCCCAGACCACTTCCAGGTTCTCCTCTCTTGAAGCATGCAAAGATAGTGTGTTCCTTTCTTTACCCACCTTGTTCTCCCTTTCGCTCAAGAAGGAAATGCTACCACAGGGCCCAGGAACCTAGGCAGCTGTGTTATAATGATATAATCATTATTCATTTCAAATCCTTGGGTATTCCAGATGTTCTCAGGTCCACTATGAGAGTGTCTATGTCCTCTGAATTACATAAAAAGTATAAGATGAGGTTTGGAAAATACAATGAAGATTTATAAGCTGGAATTCAGAATGTGGTTTAGATTTAAGGTAAATGAGCATATCTCAGCTCAGGAACAGACAAGTCTCAGCAGGATTCCTCCCACCACAACAAATGTTATTTCCATTTTCTTCCCTTTGGTCTGTGCTCGTGATACGATTAATTGACTACAGAGATATGTCAAAGCCAATCAGGTGCCCTGCCTCCTAACAGCTCAAAATAACATGAGACAAAAGTTAGGGGAAAAAAGCCAGAGCTGTCAAAAATGCATTCCAAACTCTGCCTGTTGTTTCAACCTAATTTGTGAATTGCTATTTTAACTTTCAAAAACCATGCTTATAATTGTAAATCACTAAGCAAAGCATACATTTCTTAGTAGAAATTAGGCAAGTGAACACCAACTTATCCTTACAGTTAGAGCCAAAAATAGTGCATTTAAAGTAAAAGTTTCTGCTCACAAAAACCTCGGGACACATGCTAAAACAGTTGCCACATTTGGCCAGAATTTTGTTTCTGATGGTGGTATAGACTGGGGCAGTGGCAACAGCGTTATAATACACAGAAGGATCAGCTGCAATCAGTCACTTAAGAACACATATTGTCTAGCAAATTCTGTCATGTCCACCGCCAATTTTTTCTCTGGAAGGCACTCCCAAGCTATTTCTTCTGAAATTTGTCACTTATCTAACTCTTATGCCACTCCAGCTCCCAAGATAGCTATGGTTGACACCCCTAAAATAAGTCTTGAGGACAAGAGTCAATATCTACTATTCTAAGGGAACTTAAAGATATTCAATCCAATTCCTTAAAAGATGTTGCTCTAACTTGAATGACTCCATTTTCTTAAACAAAGAAAACGTGCCATGATTTCAGTTTTTCAGAGTATTTTTTAAGTCTAAATGTAGCACGCACTCATGATACGTAAAATAAAGCACCATCCCAAGTCTAAAACCATTTGCTGGGTAACTATCTAAAATGATTGGAGATAAAATTGACTTTGGAATAGTTTACATTGATGACTAACTCAGCAGAAAGAAAATGACAGATTCTATTGAATATTTACAATATCCATTTGCCAAGGGTATGAACAACTGTATCAGCGATTAATAAAAGGATATGTGAGCTCAGGCTTCAAGGCAGTGGATTAAAAAGAGCCATTGAACATATTTTTCTAACCTAGAAAAATTTTTATTCTGACAATCTTCCTTCTTAGCTAAGATATCTGCCTGAGTTTAATACTGAAAAGAATGAATTAAAACATACAGTTTGCTTCTCTGCTGGAATATTCCCATCAGCATAAAGACATGCC